>NC_090998.1:61247500-61872500 GCF_041146395.1 Eulemur rufifrons | reverse complement strand
TAAGAATGTGCTTTTGTAGAGTTTTCAGCACTGGTTTTTGTTTTATCTATGACTCTTTATTTGTCTCAGCAGGGTTTTGTAGCTGCTGTCTTTCTGGCAGAGATACCTGTGCCTATCAAAATCTTTTAGATAGTGGGAGAATACTCCTGAAAGATGAAAATCTCATGTAATGTATTGAATCAGCCTTGTTAACCATTCAATGTCTAGATTAGAGAAATAATAAAAAGATCTTTAGAAGTTTCTTGGTTCCATATAGTTAGTGGTATATGGAATCAACATACAAAGTTTTCCCCAAAAAATATAAAAAAAAAAGTATAAAATTATGAAATTATTAATTCATTATTACCTGTATCTGAGAGAGACTTGGAATTGAAAGTACAGTGGTATGCTCATTTATTATATTACAGAAACATCGTGTGTATGGCACAGTGGTTTCTAGATTGTGTACCTTAACTTGGACATTAAAATAGAGTTTGGAGATAAAAATAGATATAGTGGGAAAAGGGACTTCTTGACAAGTTCTGTGGTAAGGAAATCTATTTAATCCAGTATTTCCTAAGTTTAGTTGCCTTTAAGAGAACCCTTTTGTCAAAGAATATTTATTAACATTTTTAGTTCAGTAGTTTCATGAAAACATTTTGGGAAATACTGCAGTAATTTTTTTAAAAAAAATTGGTTTCAAAAGGGCTCCATACTGACAATTGTTTCTGGAGTCAGATTGAAAATTTAGGTGTTCTTATTTCTGCCTTTTTACTTTTCTTTTCACTGGATAGTGATCTGCATTTGAAGGGGTGTTAAAACTTAAATATAAAAGTACTAACATCTAAAAAATGATTATGATTGAATGAATTATACAATAGAAAATTATATATATATATCCCTTTCCCTCAATGCTAATGTATTATATAAAAGCTGCCTTTTCTCTTTTTTCCTTTTGATATTTGCCTGCCCTCCTCAAAAGTAAATATTGAACGAATAATTTTTGTTATTTATTAGTATAGCTCTGGTTAAACTGTTACACTTTTATATAGTTTTTATTTGTTAAGCATGAGTAGTATCACATTACTGAGCAGTTACTTATTTATTCTGACCTTGTAAGTTCACATTGGACATGCTCAGGAAATGGAGGACAGTCCAGTGACTAGAGCTTTGAATTTGTGGAAATGGAGAGATAGGGCTAAGTTTAGGTAACTCTTAGCTTAAGAGACTAGCTGATGACATTTAAGAAGAGTGGAAATATAGGACAAAAGATAAAATTGCGGAAGGGAACATGATGTTTGGGTACACACAAACTGAAGTAAATGAAAACTGGTATAAATGGCTTGTACATTCATCAGAATCAAACAGTGTCACCATTATTTATCACTGCATGGCAGATTACCCCCAAATTTAAAATACCAAACATTATCTTACATTTTCTGTGGGTCGGGAATGGATGTGACTTAGCTAGGTGCTTCTAACTAAAGGTCTTTCATGACATTGTCCTGAAGCTATTGGCTGGGTCTGCAGTTTCATCTGCAGGCTGAGGTTGGTAAGTTGGGGATCTATTTCCAAGATCACTTGTGGTTATTGTCAGGCCTTGCTTCCTTGCCACATAGACCTCTCAACAGGGCTGCCTTTCATTGTGGCACTAGGCTTCTCCCAGGTTGTAAGTGATCCAGAAGAGAGCAAGAGAGAGTGCAAGCCAAGATAGAAGCCAGTTTTGTCTTTTTATAACCTAATCTCAGAATTGACATCCTGTTATTTCTCCCTCATTTGGTTTGGTAAAAACAAGCACTCAGTCAAGGGGAAGGGATTACACAGGGATGAATACCACAGAGGCGCAGGGATCATTGACATCTTTTTTTTTTTTTTCTGAGACAAGAGTCTCACTCTGTTGCCCAGGCTAGAGTGCTGTGGCATCAGCCTAGCTCACAGCAACCTCAAACTCCTGGGCTCAAGCAATCCTTCTGCCTCAGCCTCCTGAGTAGCTGGGAGTACAGGCATGGGCCACCATGCCTGGCTAGTTTTTTCTATATATTTTTAGTTGTCCAGCTAATTTCTTTCTATTTTTAGTAGAGATGGGGCCTCACTCTTGCTCAGGTTGGTCTCGAACTCCTGAGCTCTAACAATCCGCCCACTCAGCCTCCCAGAGTGCTAGTATTACATGTATAAGCCACCACTTCTGGCCATATCATTGACGTCTTAGAGGCTACCTTCCACAAGCAAACTAAAAAAAAAAAAATTATTTTTGTGGTATTTTTATATCCTTCAATTTGTATTACTAAATATTTGACAGTTGGTTCCTATTTACGTACTATGCCTTACTTACTAATAGCTGTTTATGTCCCTTTTTCACTATTCAACAAGGCACTTGTAAATAAATTATATCTTTCTTTTTCTCTTTGCTGCCTATTCATTGCTTTTCTTATTTTGTGACTTCCAAGTATTAACTCCTGTTTCCTCACCTCCTTCATTGGTGGTCCCAGAAATGCAGAATAACTTGGTTGTCTAAAATGGAAAATAGTCTTTAGTTAAGTTAACCATATAAGATTTTTTTCCCAATCTTCTTCCTCTTCCCCAGGACCCAGAATTAAAATTTCTTAACTTCGTTCTTGATATTTTTTGCTAAAACATATCTGAATATACCAGAACAACTACCATATTCTCAGCTTCTCTTAGACATATCTTTGCTCTTTTCTTTATGAAAAGGATTTAGGAATGTAGTTCCAAGGCCTAGATTTCCCTCCTCCACACACTTTTGTCCCATCCATGTCATGGCATGACAAAAAATTGGCCTTTCTCTTCCCAAATCCTTCCCCTTTCCCTCAATTTGTACGTGTGTGTATATGTGTGTTTATTAATTCTTGAGGTTCCAGAAATAATCCATGTATACTAGAGTGAGGAGAATTTGAAATTAAAGAGTAATATTTTGAAATTTATGAATATATGTTTATGGCTGATGCACTGTGAGTTTATTGCAGGCAAGGTTTGGTCCTTTTACAGCTTTGAACTAAGCCCTGTGTTTTATGCTAAATAAGTAATAGTTGCTCAATGAATGTTGATTATCCATAACCAACCATTGTTCAATAAGAAAAGACCATTTCAGAAACTCTCTATGCAAATGCTTTAGTATATTTTTGTTACATATGCTATTTTAATCACAAAGTGTTTAGTTTCCTTTAATTTGCCAATAAGAGAAGAAAAGAAATGGAAGATTGAAGTAATCATTGAATTTTAGATAAATTTTTGTCTACAACTAGAGAGAATATTTCCTGAAAGATTCCTTTAAGACTTGGAAGATAGGCCGTGAAAACATTGCAATAGGATATTAGGAAATCATCACTAATCCATTTTTGTTCTTTGCCCCTCATCTCACTTTGTGGACATGTTAATGTTTCTACCTTATTAGGATTTTATTCTTTTTTATTTACTATTATGAAATTTTTGACTGTCTTATCCTGAATTCTGAATTTATTTTGTTCTTTTAATTGGCTAGATTTTACTATTAAATAGGGTTTTTCAATTTACCTTTGATCTCTTTTTTTATTCAATATAAGTTAAGTGGCACCAAAATGTAGGGTATTTCCTTTGGTTTGTAAAGTTATATTTTTTTCCACATTGCTTTCTGTATCTGGATTTTTACATGCTTACATACTGCTGTGGTCTGAATATTTTGTGTCCCCCAAAAATTCATATATTAGAATCCTTACCTCAAGGTGATGGTATTAAGAGGTGGGGCCTTTGGCAGAGCCCTCATAAATGGGATTAGTGCTTTTATAAAAGAGGCCCAAGGGAGCAGCTTGCCCTTCTACCATGAGAGGACACATCTGTGAGTCAGGAAACAGGCCCTCACCAGACACCAAATCTACCAGTGCCTTGATCTTAGACTTCTCAGACTCCAGAATGTTTTCTGTTTATAAGCCACCCAGTTCATGGTATTTTTTTTATAGCAGCCAAAACAGACTATGACATATACTTTTTTTTTCCATTTTATTTTTTCTTCCTCTAGTGTATGTTCATATTTGTTGTTTTAGGCCAGACTATAAAGGGCTGATTCGTGTTCAAGGATTGGCAAGAAAAGTTTAGTTGCAGCACAGAATTGTACCAAAATAACAAGCAAAGTAATACAAAGGATATAAACCAGATAAAGATATAGGGATATGAGTGGATATTATTTCCCAGGGTCTCCCTAGTTCTTCATGTGTTGGTGGTCATTGTAGCTTACTTGGAGTGAGGAACCCACTGAGGGGAGGAGCTTAGAACCCAGATTTTGTTGGTTTTGTGTCATTAGGCTGGTGGGGAAAGGAGGAAGGGGAGAGCCCATCAGCCTCCTCTTCTACATATTACCAATAGGCCATTCCTTGCTGTGACATTCATTTATTAGGGCTCTATTCCCTACTACCTTTTTGGGCCTACAGCTGGCCTGGATGTGTCCTCTCACAGTTGTCATACTGTTTTTCGGTATCCTTTTAGAGATAATCTGATGATATATGAACAAATATACATATATGACACATTAGTCAGAGACTTTACTCATGTTTTACATTTGTGTTTTTCACTGGGCAAAATATCCAGGAATTTGTTCCATATTAGTCCATAAATTAGTTTTTTACCGATGGACATTTAAATTGTTTCTAGTCTTACACTTATCAGAATTTAGTTAATAATTTTGTACTCACATGTGTGAGTACATCTGCAGAATAAATTCCCAGAATTCAATTGCAATGTCAAAGAGTATGTGCATTTGAAATTTTGAAAGATAGGATCAAATTGTTTTGGGATATTATTTTATCTTTTGCTCCTTTTGTCTAGTTGTAAAGCCTGCTGGTTAGGGGCACAGATGGTAAACCCAGACTGCTGGGTTAAAATCCTGATTTTGCCAGTTATCAGCTTTTAAATGTTAACATAATATTGATAATAGTTCTTACTTATTGGGTTGCTGTTAGGATTAAGTGAGGTAATACACGTAAAGTATCTAGAATAGTTCCATGGCATATACAAAATCGCTATAAAAGAGTTAGTGTTTATTTAGGAGAAGAGTTGTGTAAAATCTGGCTTCACTCTGCCATTTTTACTAGGAAGTGTTTAACTCCTTAAAATCCTATTTTCCATTTTCCCTTTGCTTCCATAGAACTACACTTGTATTTCTTTCCTTCCTACTTCCTCAGACTGCTGCTTCTCAATCTCCTTTTTTGTTTCCCATTTCTTAAATACTCCCGGCCCTTTGAGTTCTGACATAAGCTTTTCTTATCACATTTTACAGATGCTGCTTGTGCCTTGTCATTTATTCCTCCAGCTTCAGTACCATGAATATCAGTGGTTCTAAATCTAGTGTCTTTTACAAGTTAGATGGGGGAAATTTAAAATGGTAATACCTCCTATTAAAAAAACCGCTTTGGCATATATTCTTCTAGACTTTTCATTAGGCATTTCAAAGGCAAGAATTGATACATATTCTTTTGTAACCTTTTTTTTAATTTAAGTGGATGAAATAGTAAGCAGAAGCTTTTCTTTCTTTCCCTGAAACTAAAATTTTCTCGTTAATGTGTTTATTGATTAATCTCTTCTGGATCAGTTTGTAAATCACATCTGATAAAAGACAGAATTCAACAAGGAAACATCTACCTGTAGCAACCTTTCTACCTATCTGTAGAGCTCAGACAGTACTGATACCTTGCATGAAATTTTCTCTAACAAACTTTCTTTAACTGGTCTCTACTCACATACTGACTTTTATTTTGCCGTAATGCTTTTCAGTTGCATAGTATTTTTCTACTTATCTGCTTGTCTTTTTTCCTAATTAAATTTTGGGCACCCTGCAGACAAGATTGATTGTTTTGGTCCTCAACAAAAATTTATTGAAATAGCAGTGTTAGGTATTATGGAGCGTATAAGGCACTCTCTGTTCTTAAGGATCTGTAATCTGGCTGGTAGAAAAGACTGTAAACACATGAAACAGTAATAAAAGCAGCATGTCTCACAGTACTTTACACAGTTTTGCGTACACATATACACACTAGGTCATAAATGCCTACTTATTAAGTAGAAGTTAGTATTTTATTTTGATTCACTCCATGTGTATTGTGTATTAAATACTCACTATATGCCAGGCACAGTGCATAAAGGAAAGGAGGAGAATATGCCCTCTAGTGCTAGTCTTTGTATCTACCAAAATGGATGGTTCATTCATTGTGTTGTAGGTTATAGGCAATCAGTAAAAATTACTCATGAGAGAATGATACTAAAGTTCAGTATATTTTATATCCCTAAGGATTCTGAACTCAAGCAGAAATGCTGTTCCCTTACTAAGTCCCCAAATAAAACTATTGGCCTCTAAAAATCTAGGTTCAACATACTAATTTATAGATCTTTATCAATAAAGGAAATAACAGCTGTGGAACAAGAATAGATAAAGGACATATTTTAATCTTTGAATATTTATGTTTGCCAGTTTTTGGCATTCTCATTCAAATACATAGTATTTGTTGAGTGAATGTTTAAATGGTAATTAAATTACTTTTCCCTTAGAAACTTTCATTATCCTTCTTTTTTTGTCTCAGAGATGTTTTGGTCAGGTTTTTTGTTTTGTTTTGTTCTCTGTTTTTTGTTTTTGAGACAGGGTCTTGCTCTGTTGCCCAGGCTGGAGTGTAGTGGTGTGATCATAGCTCACTGCAACTTCTAACTCCTGGGCTCAAGCAGTCCTCTCAGCCTAGCCTCCTGAGTTGCTAGTTCTACAGGTGTGCACCACCATGCCCAGCTAATTTTTTTTTTTAATTATATTTTGTAGAGATGGGGTCTGGTTATTTTGCCTGGGTAGGTCTTAAATTCCTGGTCTCACGTGGTTTTTTTATAGCTTGTATTTGCCATGTCTAGTTCATCATCAACAAATGTATATTGTGTATTTTCTGTCAGGCATTGTGTCTCCTATAATCTTTCTAGGATACTATACATAAGCCTGACTCTTTCTTTGAATAAAGAATTTCCTATGGTCCAGCCATTGTGTATAATCTGTTGGATTTATTGCTCTGATCATCATATCATTTTAATATTTGACTTATTATGAAGACAGGTTACATCTAGTTTTCCTACCTTATATGATAAGAGAGTAGAAAGGTGAGAAAACTTCAATTTAAGTGTAATGCTGAACTCTCTTGTTTTCATAACTATAGTAGATGGCCTCCTAAAATTATACATGCCCATTTATTTGCCAGTCTTTTAATGCAAGACCAAGGTGTTTATTTTTTATTATTTAGTATAGGAGTACTTTTTAAGTTCTTTGTTGTCTTTCTTGTATAAACCACACCCATAATTCCTTCTTTGAAATGTTCAGCTTTAGTTTTCTTTAAAATAGAACATTGCATGGACATTATCCAGTTCAGTTTCTCTTTGTATGTACTCGAAGACATTTATGTCACCCTGAATGCTTAGGGCATGAAATATTTTCTAGTATATCTACAAAAAAGCTCCTACCAGTTGAATTTTTCCTAAGAGTCAAAGAATTGTTTCTGTGAAGTGGAAATTGACTAAGAAAACTTCTATATTCAAATTTGTTTATTACCTATCAATAATTAACTGTGTTACTAATGATTAGGCACAAATTGTAAGCATTTTAGGTAATTGACTATAATTACATTTTCACCTAAATTGCTATAATTATTTTTATACACAATTCTTTTCTTTTGCTTTGTTCTTCTGCATCATATATAATTTGTATGAATGAGCTTACAGAAAAGTTTGTTTGAAGGAGGTTTGTAATCCCTAAGATTTTCTTAATACATCTTTTAAAACTTAGTCATCCTTTTAGAAATCATTGGTAGGTGGGACTTTTACCAAAAATGGTACTAACAGGAATATTTGACAATTCTTCACCATTTAACTTTGTTTCGTAACTTACAGAGGGATGAAAACATATTCTAAAATAAGAATATAAAAAAGGAAAAAAATAGTTTAAATGGGGAAGATTTGGCACATGGATATTTATATAAACATGATAGTGCTTAACTGTTTGACAGGTACTATATGTGCTATATATAATAATTCACATACTTCTCATAGCAAACTTTTGAGATAGTGGGTTCTATTATTATCCTGATTTTCCAGAGGAAACTGTGGCATATAGGATGAGGCGTTTACCTGAGGACAGCCAGCCAGTAAGTGGCAGAACTGGATTAATCCTAGACAGTCTGACTCTAGAGTGTACTTTTAACAAAAACACTTTCATGGAAAGGAATATAACAGTGTTAGAATTTATTTCAAATACTACTAATTTTGTGATTGTGATTTTACTCAGATTATGTTTGTTTAAGCACATTTGTTTTGGTCTATTTTAGGAATAAAATTTAATGATTTTTCAAGCGACACATGCCCCACCCAAAATCTATCTTTAAGACATGAACTCTATCTGCTTTGAGCACTGTGTAGCCCCTTTATTCAACTCTTTGTTATCAGGCTTCTCAACTTTTTCCTTATAAACATGTGTGGAACAAGAAAACAGAAGTTTTGAACTAGTTTACAGCTCAAGTTGACAAAGCTGCTTGTACCTAGAATTAAATGACAAAAGTATCTTTACACAACCATCTATTATTGGTAATTGCTCTGGATATGCATTCAAGAAAAACTTAAGATAAACTGTGTCAGATAAGATTTTGGAAATTCATTCTGTTTCTTTCCTTATATGGCTTAATAAACTGACCAAATTTAGTCAAATATTTTAAGTCAGCAAGTCATCTGTCTCTTAATGTGCTGCATGTGTTAGCTTTTGATTCTCTTGGCAACTGTATTTTTATGGGCATGCCTTGCCAATTTCTTGTATATACTTTGTAAATGTTCAGTAGAACAGTTTGAATGAATTCAGGATCATGTATGTACGATGTATATTTTGTGAGAATACTTTTTTTCCCTTTTTTTTTGATACAGAGTTTTGCTCTGTTCACCAGGCTAGACTGCAGTGACGTCATGACTCACTGCAACCTAAAATTCCTGGGTTTAAGCCATCCTCCTGCCTCAGCCTCCCGAGTAGCTGGGACTACAGGCACACACCATCATGACCGGCTAATTTTTCTATTTTTTGTAGAGATAGGGTCTTGCTATGGTGCTCAGGCTGGTTTCGAACTGCTGCCTCAAGCAGTCCACCCACTTTGGCCTCCCAAAGTGCTAGGATTATAGGTATGACAATACTTTTAGTATTTAATTTATATTAAAACATTTCAAAAACATATTACATTTATAAACAAAAAAGAACAAGCAGACTTAACATTAACTGCTTTATGTATTTTTATTGGTCTTTCTTATGTTGTATTGAATTAAAAGCATAAACATTTAAAAATCAAAATGAACATTCCTATATGTTAATCTTTTTCAAAGAGCCAGGGTAATCACCTTCTTCAAATGGAGAAGCTTTAAAGATTAACAGTTTGTCCTGAAAATGTTTTATCCTCAATGTCAAGATTACTCATAAGATGGCAAATAAGACTCTATTCTGGATCATGCCTACCTTTATCCTCACTGTATTCAACTTTGCATCCTTATATACCAGAGCTATTTTTCACTTGTTCTTGTGTTAAACTCAAGTGTAAAGCCTTCTTTAGGAAATACTTCCTAAGTACCGTCATTCCTCCTTAGTTCTCCTTTTCTGAGCACTCACAATAACCAGTGGATATGTCTATAATTACTTACCTTATTCCTTTTGATGTTATCATCTGTGTATTTGTCTTCTGTACTAGATGGTGAATGTCTTGAACTTTCTATTTCCAGCTCTTTACTGACTGAATAAAATACCACAATTTTTTTTTTTTTGGCCAAGCAGAATATACCGATCATAATTTAATCTTAACTCTTTTCTTATTTTTTTCATAATCATTTCTCTTATGCTCTCTCCCTGAGTGATTTCAAGTCCCATTGTTTTAACTATTACCTCAGTGCAGATAATTTCCAAATTGTTATTTTCATCCCACATTTTTTTTCAGAGCTTCAGATCTGCATGGTTAGATAGGGGTACTGGGACCTATAAATTCAGCATATGCAAAGCTAATAAAATCATCTCTATTTCCTCAACCTGCTCTTTGAATCTGTGGTATTTATCTTAATGAATGGCTTCTCCCTCCCTCTCACCCTTCATATCCAGTCTTCCATTAAGCCTTGCATTTTTTCTGCTAAGCTTCTCTTCATGTAGTTCCATTCTAAGTAGAGGCATACCTCGGAGATATTGTAGATTCAGTTCTAGACCATTGCAATAAAGCGAGTCACCCAAATTTTTGGGTTCTCCAGTGTATATAAAAGTTATATTTACACTATACTGTAGTCTATTATGTGTGCAATAGCATTACATCTAAAAAAACAATGTACATACCTTAATTTAAAAATACAGTATTGTTAAAAAGTGCTGATGATCATCTAAGCCTTCAGCGAGTTATAATCTTTTTGCTGGTGGAGGGTCTTGCCTTGATGTTGGCTGCCATGGTGGTAGTTGCTGAAAGTTGGGCTGGCTGTGGCAATTTCTTAAATTAAGATAACAATGAAGTGGGCTGCATCAATTGATTCTTCCTTTCACAAAAGATTTTTCTGTACATGTGATGCTATTTGATAGCATTTTACCCACAGTAGAACTCCTTTCAAAATTGGAGTCTGTCCTCTCAAACCCTGCTGCTGCTTTATCAACTAAGTTAATGCAATATTCTAAATCCTTTGCTGTGTTAATAGTATTCACAGCATCTTCACCAGAAGTATATTCTATCTCAAGAAACCACTTTCTTCGCTCATCTATAAGAAGGAACTCCTCATCCATTCAAATTGTGTTATTAGATTGCAATAATTAAGTCATACCTTCAGGCTCCACTTCTAATTCTAGTTCTTTTGCTATTTCCACCACATCTGCAGTTATTTCCTCCACTGAAATCTTGAACCCCTCAAAGTCATTCATGAGGGCTGAAATCAACTTCTTCCAAACTCCTGTTATTGTTGATATTTTAACCTCCTCCCGTGAATCATGAATGTTCTTAATGGCATCTAGAATGATGAATCCTTTTCAAAAGGTTTTCAATGTAATTTGCCTAGATCCATCACAGGAATCACTATCTATGGCAGCTATGGCCTTATGAAATGTATTTCTTAAATAATGATACTTAAAAGTCAGAATTACTTCTTGATCTATGGGCTATAGAATGGATGTTGTGTTAGCAAGCATGCAGACAACATTAATCTCCTTGTACATTTCTGTGAGAGCACTTGGTGACCAGGTGCATTATCAGTGAACAGTAGTATTTTGAAAGGAGTCTTTTTTTTTCTAAGCTATAGGTCTTAACAGTGGGCTTAAAATATTCAGTAAACCATGGTGTGTACGGATGTGCTGTCATCCAGGCTTTGTTGTTCTATTTATAAGAAAGCAGGCAGAGTAGATTTAGCTTAATTCTTAAGGGCCCTAGGATTTTCTGAATGGTAAATCAGCATTGGCTTCAACTTAAAGTCACTAGATGCATTAGCCCCTAACAGAGAGTCGACCTGTCCTTTGAAACCTTCAAGCCTAGTGTTGACTTCTCTTCTCTATCTGTGAACGTCCTGATTGGCAATCTTATTTTATTAATAAGAGAAGGCTGTTTTATCTACATTGGAAATCTGTATTTTAGTGTAGCTACCTTCATCAGTTATTTTAGCTAGATCTGGATAACTTGCTGCAGCTTCTCCATCAGTACTTGCTGCTTTAGCTTGCACTTTTATGTTATGAAGGTGGCTTCATTCCTTAAACCCATGAACCAACCTCTACTAGCTTCTAACTTTTCTTCTGCATCTTCTTCACCTCTCCCAACCTTCATAGAATTGCATGAGTTAAGTCCTTGCTCTGGATTCAGCTTTGGCTTAAGGGAATGTTGTGGCTGGTTTGATTTTTTTCTATCCAGACCACTATAACTTTCTCTGTATCAGCAGTAAGGCAGGCTTTCTTATCATTTGTGTATTCACTGGTGTAGCACTTTTAATTTCCTTCAAGAATATTTCCTTTGCATTCACAACATGGCTGTTTGGCACAAGAGGGCTAGCTTTTGACCTGTGTCAGCTTTCAACATGGCTTCCTCCCTAAGCTTTAATCATTTTTAGCTTTTGATTTAAAGTGAGAAATGTATGACCCTCTTCCTTTCATTTGAACACTTAGCGACCATTGTAGGGTTATTAACTGACCTAATTTCAATGTTTTGTGTTTCAGGGTATAGGGAAGCAAAGGAAGAAAGAGAGAGACAGGGGAATGTCCGATGGGTGGAGTAGTCAGAATACATGTTTATTGATTAGTTTGCTGTCTTATGGGCATCATGTGCCCCCAAACAATTACAATGTAATTTCAAAGATCACTGATCATAGATCACCTTAACAGATATAGTAATAACGGAAAAGCTTGAAATATTGCTAGAATTACCAAAATGTGACACAGAGACTCAAAATAAGCACATGCTGTTGAAAAAGTAGCACCAATAGACTTGCTCACTAGGGAGGTGCCACAGACCCCCACTATGTAAAAAAAATACAATATCCTCTAAACTCAATAAAGCACTATAAAATGAGGTATGCCTTTATCTGCTGTTGCTTAATTCAGGTTCTTCCTTCTTCATACTACTTCTGTGAACTTTCTGAAATATTGATCTGATCATGTCACACCTCTGCTTAAAAACTAAGGATGACTTTTTCAAATATTATCTTCTTGAAATTCTAAAATGTTTTCTTCTACCTTGTCCTTCTGCTTAATTGAGCTACTGTTACTGATGGGAGCATAGCAGATTCTGTTGGTGTGTTGGAGTAGAAAGAGGTTGAAAACCATCTGTAGTCAAATCCAGTCATCTTTGCACTATGTTCAGACCTTTCATCACCTAGCCTTATCCTGTTTTATACCTTACAGATAACTATACCACTGGATGACTTGCTGATTGTTTATTCCATGCATTTTTAAAATCATTAGTGCCTTTGCTTAGGTTCCTGCCAGTTGAATTGCTACTTGAACTCCTATGTAATCTTCAAAACTTTGCTCAAATACATACTTTTTATTGGGACCCATATAGACCCTCTTAGTCACAAAAATATCTCTTTATGTCCTCAATGTTATTTTTGTATTTTCTACTCACTGCTCTTATGGCCCTTATGTGATAATTGTTATTTATGGACTATCCTATGTTATAATGTGATGTTTTTCCTTCTCTGTATTCCTAGGACCTTGGCATAAATACTTTTCAATATATATAATATGAAGAATAGCTAAAGGAATTAGGGATATTTAGCCTGAAAAAAAGAATATGTAAGAATTCTTAGGGGAAGAAAAGTTTTCATAATATTTAAAGGTTATCAGTTAAAAGAGGGATTCCATTTGATATGTCGAACTCCAGAAAGCAGGGGTTAAAAGTTAGAGGGATACACATTTTAGCATAAACAGCTTAGAAGAAAATAAGTAAATTGCCTTATACTATAAGTAATAATAGTAGCTTTTCAATAATGGTGTCCTATTACTTTCTTATTTTAATATTTAAATTGAGGTATAATTTATGTACGATGAAGAACCCAAGATTTAAGTGTAAGATTCAGTGAATTTTTGCATATGTATATGCCTGTGTAAAAATCACCCCCAAGAAATAGGGAACATTTCCAGCCCCTCAGAAAGTTTCATCATGTCCCTCCTGTCATTCCTCCACAGATTTAACCATGGTTCTGAGTTCTATCACCAAAAATTACTTTTACCTGGAAATCTACAGCATGTATGCTTGTGTATCTGCCTTCTTTCACTCATCTATATATCTGTGAACTTCATCCATGTTGTTGAAGATAGTGTTTTGTTTTTTTTGTTCGATGTTCTTCTTTATCAATGTATTAAATTCTGTTACATGAATGGGATCTCCCCATACACACATATACCCCCACCCCATGTATTTATGCATTCTATACAACTTTAGTATATACCATCAGATGATTTTCTGAAGTGGTTGCTTGAATTTCACACTTTCATCAGTAATTTGGTTGTTTTTCCACATTGTAGTAGACTTAATGCTTTTCATTTATGAGTCAAGTTTTTAATTTTCTTTTTACGTAAACACTGCCTATTCATTGTGGACATTTTGAAAATGAAGGAAAATTTAAGGAAGAAAGTAAAAATTATAATCTCACAACCAATGACTTTAACCTTTAGAACATATTCTTCTAGCTTTTTTGTGTGAATATTTTTTAGTAAAGTTGGAATCATATTAAGCATCTTTTCTTAAAAGCTTTATATTGTGGGCATTTTCCCATATCTTTTTATCCTTTCCCATATCCACATTTGCATCCTTTTAAAAATACTAAATACTCCTATGGCCATACCACCCTGAACACACCATATCTCATCTGATCTTGAATGCTAAGCAGGGTCAGGCCTCGTTAGTGCGGGGGTGGGAGACTGTGTGGGAATACTGAATGCTGTAGGCTTAAAAAAAAAAAAAAAAAGAAAAAAACTAAAAAACCTAAATACCCTTAATATATCATGGGCTTTTCCCCATATCCCTTTACAAAGAATCATTTCTTGTTTGCTTGACATTATTCTTCATTTTAAAAAAATAATATTTGTACTAAATACATTAAGTAGAGATTTTTATTTTTATATTGATGATAAAAAGTCAGAATGCTGTTTTGGAGAACATGAGATTTAAAAGAGGTTGAGAAAAAAGACAAGTTGGAATTTAATCAATATCTTTTCTCAAGGAAAATTAATGATTACTCTTATAAACAGGTCTAATATTATTTCAGGTCACTGAGTTATTAGCTCATCTCAAGTAACATTTTATAAACTACTCTCTAGTAGAATTTTGATGTTTCTTCTGTTATTAGATAGCTATGTTTCTCAAATCTCTTCTACTCTATTCCTTTAACCACTACTCCATGGAAAACACATAGTTCTTTTCTCAAGCAATATATATTTAAAATCCATATGAATGTTACTTTCTTATTCATTTATCATCTCCTATATGTGAGGTATGTTCTGGGTACTTTGGAACCCTGCTATATGGTTACTTACAACTTTTTCCAGAAAGAGGAATCACGAATACATAAGAATTTTAAACATGATAGGGAATTTTAGTGATTTATAACTGCCCAGCTTCTTCCTTTCACTTGCAATATGAAGACATCAAAGCCCAAAAAGATTTAAGTTAGTTTTCCACAGCCACAGAATTTGTGGCAGAGCCAGAACTAGAACCTAAAACCAAAAGCTATGATTCCATCTCAATGCTTTTCCACTTTAGGTGTATTATTAATATATAGTGCTTTTCTTGACATAAACTTTGCCATTTTCCTCCTTAGGTAAATGCTACAAAAAGCATTTCTTTTGCTTCTGTGGCAGGTAAAAGAAAATTGGTTTCATTTATACAATAAGTACTTATTAAGTACCTAGAATTTGTGATATCCTGTTGTAGAGACTGCAGATAGATGCGAAATATGTTGATAAACTAGGAACATCTGTGAAAAGCAGTGTGTCAAGAACTTACTTTTTGTAATCTGAGACTCTGTGTTAGAATCTCAGCTCTATCATTTCTTGTCTGTGTGACTTATTCAAGCTACTCATTCTCTTTGAATCTTAGCTTCTTCCTGCATTCATTCATTCATTTATTTGTTGAGCCCCTACCACATGCCAAGAACTTTGTAGGGTACTGGGGATATAGCAAAATTCCTGCTCTCATCAAGCCTTCATGCTGGGCGTAGGATAAACAGATGATAAATAAATAAGCAAAATATATAGTATGTGGTATGGAGAAAAATAAAGCAGATAACTCAGGTTGTAAAATGGTGGGCCAGGGTGTTGTAATTTTAATATAGTGGCCAGGAAAGGCATTAACCATAAAAGTGACAGTTAAGCAAAGACTTCATTTGCAAAATGTGGTTACAGGTATGTCTCACTAACTCGTTGCTGATATATAATGCTGAGTCATTATATCTGATTAGCCAACACCAAACTGCTCTTTCTTAGGTTCAAAGGGCAGTTAAGAAGCTCTTTTGTGTTTTTTGCATCAGTTATACTCTCTCTTTCTGCCATTAATATTCTGTTTTTTTGTTGATGTGTTTTCATTCCTAGGAAATAGTTTCTTTTTCCAAATATAAACAAACAAGAACTTCCTTTGGTGGTTAAGTACTGGCTAGGTGTTAACGTGCTAGTTTAAGCCTCTTTTAAGGGGATGGGAAGGTAATGCTCTATGTGTAGCAAAATCTATTAAAACCACTTTTTTACAACACATCAATCTTTATTACTTTCAGTAGCTACTTAAAATGTCTTTCTGGTTTCTTAATAAACTTGATTTTTTAAATACATTTAGAAGAGTGGGTAGCTCATCAATTCTCCAACAGAGATGTCTTGGCAATAAAATGAAGAGGATAGTATAAATTAATATGTTTGCTAATCAATTGTATTAGAACCAGTTTTAAAGAATGTAGAGAGGATAGTCATCAGCCCACATACTCATAGTTGTGTGTCAGTTCTGTGCTGATCATAGATAAGAAACAGCAGCTGATTAGCTTAATGTATTCCATTTTTCCCAAATTAGAAAAAAGCCACTTGCCCCTCTCAACAAATAGTAATGACTTTTGAATTAGGAAAAAACCCCTTTCACAGAGGTCCTTGAATGGATTTCATCCCATCTTCCCAACTCCCGAAATCAAATACCTTTGTGCATGACACAGACTTCACATTCTTAGGCAGGAGTCCTGGTAATATAAGTATCTCCATAGGGACTATCTTGTAATGATTATGAATAGTACTAATTTCAAAAAGCCTCCCCAGAGTAAATAGAGTATGTCTATGAATATAACCTATCTAATAGGACATTTATAAAGTATTTACATTGTATTTATCACATATATGATAGTTTGAATACCCCTAATTTAGAAATCTGAAATACTCCAAAATCCAAAACCATTTGAGCACCAATGTGATGCTCAAATGCTCATTGGAGCATTTCAGATTTCAGATTTTCAAATTAGGGATGCCAAAGTGGTATAATGCAAATGTTCCAGAATCCAAAAAAAAAAAAAAAAATTCTGAAATCAAAAACACTCTGGTCCCAAGAATTTTGTATAAGGAATATTCTAACCTATAATACATTTTTCAGTGCATGGTTCCTTTAAGAGAACTGTTTTTTAATTTAAGAAGTTAAGATTTTATATGTAAATAATCACAGTATGGGAATATATATGTATAATTGGCCATAATACAATGAGCTAACTATTGGCTGTCATGAGAGTTCCCTACATTAGTATTGTAGAAATTACTTCCAGCTGGCTGAACAGCTTCTTGGTTAGGGTGACATTTGTGCTAGGCCTTGAAGGATGGGAAGAATTAGTATATGCATTGTCTTATGGAGCAGACATTTAATGAGTGAAAGTGAGTAAAGGCACCAAAGCTAAAAAGCATGGACTATAAATAGAGAACAGTGAGGGGTCACACTGACTGGATGAAGAGTATACATTTGAAAAATATGTATTTATAGATAACTTTGTGCATGCTTGCCCCTGTTCTAGGTGTTGTATCTCTGGTGATGGACAAGACAGACAAGTTTCGTTTTCTATGGAGCTTACATTTTAGTAGAGGTAGAAAACAGATATAAATAACTGTGGATATTGGTGTTATTGACAATAGATTGATGATAGAGTAGAGGAAATTATTTTTTGCTTTTTTTAAGACAAGGTCTCACTCTGTTGCCCCTGCTAGAGTGCGGTGGTGTCATCATAGTTCACTGCAACCTCAAACTCCTGGGATCCAGCGATCCTCCTACCTTAGTTCCTGAATAGCTGGGACTACAGGCGCTTGCCACCATGCCAGGCTAATTTTTGTTTATTTCTTGTAGAGACAGGGTCTCCCTATTCCTCAGGCTAGTCTCGAACTCCTGATCTCAAGCAGTCCTCCTTTCTCGGCCTCCCAGCACTAGTGCTGGGATTGCAGGCATGAGCCACCATGTCGGCCTTAGGAATTACTTCAAAGGGATGTCCAGGAAGGCCTTTCTGAAGAAGAAACATCTGCATGGAGACTTGTGTGATGAGAAGGAATCAGCATGCCTAAATCTGGGGGCAGAGCATTCCTGACAGTGAAAACAGCAAGAACAAAGGCCTTGAAGTACCTAGATGAGGAATAGAAAGGTGCCTACTGTAGCTGGAGCAAAGTGATCTTAGGAACAGCTGTGGAGAACAATAAGTACCTTGGAGAGGGTTTTTGTGAGGATAATGTATATAAATCAGCAAAATAGATAAAGCACCTCTCATACGACCTGGCACAAATAAGCGCTAATAGAAGTTCCCTTCTTATTTACTATAGAGCTATGGCTCTCAAAACTTTTCATCTGAGGATCTCTTTATACTCTTCAGAATTATTGAAGATTCGGCCGGGCGAGGTGGCTCACGCCTGTAATCCTAGCACTCTGGGAGGCCGAGGCGGGTGGATCGCTCAAGGTCAGGAGTTCGAGACCAGCCTGAGCAAGAGCGAGACCCGTCTCTACTAAAAATAGAAAGAAATTATATGGACAACTAAAAAAATATATATAGAAAAATTAGTCGGGCATAGTGGCGCATGCCTGTAGTCCCAGCTACTCGGGAGGCTGAGGCAGGAGGATCGCTTAAGCCCAGGAGTTTGAGGTTGCTGTGAGCGAGGCTGACGCCACGGCACTCAGTCTAGCCTGGGCAACAAAGTGAGACTCTGTCTCAAAAAAAAAAAAAAGAATTATTGAAGATTCCAATGAGCTTTTGTTTTTGTAGGTTGCATGTATTAATATTTACAATTTTAGAGGTTAAACTGAGGATATAAAATATTTATTAATTCTTTAAAAAATAATAGTAACTAGCCCTTGTTACATAGAATGCATTTTTAATTACAATCACTAATTCATTTTTTCTTGAAAGTTTGAATTTATCATTGGTAACAAATATACTGTTAGCTGCTTTTCTTGAAATAACAGACTCATTTTATTTTCAAGAAAATGTCTGCCCCAAATCAAAGTTACATTAACCATAGTTTGTCATTTAAGTGGAAATAATATTCCATGGAAAAGCAGCTAGTTCTGCGTGCCAACTCATTCTCGCAAGTGCTTTTCCTCAAAACAACCATCTTTCTTGGAAGAAGTGCTTTAACGCATACTTCCTATCCTATTCCACAGAATACTAAGAAGATGTGTATAATGGGTCAGGATTTAATAAATACTGCTTTTCAGGGACATTCATGAGTAAAAATAGCTTTTAAAACAAAAACTGAGTATATAATGGTCAATACAGTGACTGCTAATAGAGTTTTTTGGTGGTTTTTTTTTTTTTTTTTTTTTTTGCCACTGCCTTGTGTTGTGCTTTTGACCCATCAAGTGCACATGTCAATAAAGTAAAAAAGGGAAATAACATCTCAGTGTTATTTTGAAAATAATTTTATCTTGTCAACTCCCTGAAAGGATCTTACATTCCCCCTCCCTTCAACAGACCACACTTTGAGGTCCACTGCTAATAGAGAATATTATTAGTACTTACTTATAATGTTTTGATTGTTTTCATTTTAATATGTACTTGTTTTGCTAATTGGGTTGCCATAAAGAGTCTAGTTATGTACAGTACTGTTGTGTGTGTGTTTAAGCAAGGACTCTTACAATTTAGTTAGTATCATTGGCCTACTTGATGACAGTACAGTCAAGAGCAGAAGATGAATTTATGGAGGATATTTATAACACTAAAAGCCCCAGCTTCAGCATATATAGTTCATTCGTGTAACAAAAAACACTTGTACCCCCTAAATCTATTGAAATTTAAAAAAAGAAAAAAGGAAAAAATAGCTTCTGACCAGGCGTG
The DNA here is from genome assembly GCF_041146395.1 of Eulemur rufifrons. Taxonomy (NCBI): domain Eukaryota; kingdom Metazoa; phylum Chordata; class Mammalia; order Primates; family Lemuridae; genus Eulemur; species Eulemur rufifrons. Next base: position 61,852,715 of record NC_090998.1, on the reverse strand, counting down.
GTGGCTCATCCCTGTGACCCCAGCACTTTGGGAGGCTGAGGCGGAGGGATTGCTTGAGCCCAGGAGTTCAAGGTTGCAGTAAGCTATAATGGTGCCACTATACTCTAGCCTGGGCAAAAGAATGAGATTCTGTCTCTCAAAAAAAAATTAAAAAAAAAAAAAAAGGGCTACAAGGTAGGAATTTTATTCTATTGATGTATTATTTGGGGTATTGATTCAGATTTTTTCCAATCATGCTTTCTGTTTTGTTTTTAGGCTTGCATTGATGACAATGTTGATATGGTGAAGTTTCTGGTAGAAAATGGAGCAAATATTAATCAACCTGATAATGAAGGCTGGATACCACTACACGCAGCTGCTTCCTGTGGATATCTCGATATTGCAGAGTAAGCCAGTTCTGTGTTTTTGGTTTTATCCTAATACTATTTTAGAGACCTGAGATTTCATAGAAAAGTTAAAGATAAAAATGAGTGAACTCTTATATATTACCTTAATTCATGAAAATTATGCTTTCTGAGAAAAAAGAGTAAGTGGTTTTTAAAAATCTAATTATTAAGTCTCTCAGTATCAAATCTTCCTCCTATCTCCCCAGCCTCTCCTGTCTCCCTACCCTCTTTGGCCTTTAGTACTTGGTATTAATATTAGTAATTGTACACATTCCCTATTCCCATCTTTTTTTCTTTTGAGTGTAGCTAGAGCATTGTCAAATGATTGAGGGTTAATATTTAGGAATCTAGTGCATTCCTAAATAATCATGAATTGTTAGGAGAAATTAACAATAATTCTCAGTTGGATTACTCTCCTGTAGGGAGAATATGATACATAGTTCTCCTTTAGTCTGCTTGCTTAGTTCTTTAAGATTGTTTTCTAAAAATATATTTTTTAGAAAGTTCAGTGAGAGATGAAAAAGTTCACTGTATTCTCAACTACTTTTAATGTGTGGGTACTTTGCAAGAAAATCTGATTCTCGAAGTATTTAACAAGTATAGATAATCCTGAAAAAATAATTTTTTCATTATGTTTCCTTGTTACTGTGTATCCATACCGTAAAGTTTTTTGGCCTTTTTGCTCACATCAAAGCTTATCAACTAATAAATATTGAATATGGGAATTCTACACTGTAAATATCTCTTAGTTAGCCTTCATAGTTTTATCTCTTGGTACATTTTGCTTTTTTCTCCATGTGTAGTGGAGATACAATATGTCATTTTCAAGGGGGAAACAGTGTATGGTGAAATGAAAAGTGCTCTGACTTGAAAATTAGAAGGTCTGAGTTACTTGAGTTTTATTACTGACTGCCACCAATTTCAGTACATCTTTTGGTAATTTGTTTCCTCTTTCCGAGCATTGATTGCTTTACGTATAAACTGAGGAAGTCTTTTTGCCATTGTAAAACAACTGTGTTTGTTCCCACTTATAATCATGTTTCTCAAGTTCGTTACCTTCTTTTTGTACTTATGAAGCTCAATTGAAGACTTAGATTTCTTCTTCATAGAAAAAAATATGTGCCTTTGTCTTCAGCCATACTCAAAGATTAGGTACTTAGACTCTGGAGTGAATCGATGTGGATTATGAATGCTTTCTCAACCACTATTGAGGAGTGTGACCTTGGCAAGTGTTTAACTTTTCTATGCTTACACTTTCTCCTCTATAAAATGGAAATAATATTTCCTAAGTTTGTTTTGACAATTAACCAAGGTAATTTATCAAGCATAGTATCTGGAAATACTCAGTATGTATTAACTTTTGGCCATTATCTTTTTTATCTACTCTGGGGAAATGAAAACTCAATCTCTTTCTTCAGGTGTTTAATCCTTGTATTTCCTTTTTTTATTCATGCTTCTGAATTTGAAAAAGCAATGATAATGTCCTGAATAATTTCCTTGCTTACACTTTATTAGATCATAAATGAATTGTGTCAGTTGGGATGCTCTTCGCTGCAAGTAACAGAATACCCAATTTAAAATGACCTAAAGAATAAAGACACTTGTTAAATAGGGTACTATTTAGTTTAGAGGAAGGGCATTCAGATTGATTAAGCTGCTTATTGGTGTCAGCAAGGGTCTGGGACCTTTCAGTGTTTTCTTCTGGATTTCCCAGATATGGATTTTATACTTAGCCTTGTCCCCTCATGGTCACAAAATGATTGCCACAACCCCATAATTGTGTTTTTACATATCCACATCCAAAAGCAAAATAAAAAATGCATTGGGGGCGGAAAATATCTTCTCCGTATTCTGTGTATATTAAGGAGGGAAGCCTTTCCTAGAGAGCACTCTGATTGCCAAAGACTTACCCTAAAGAGATTTATATTGGCCTGGGCTTGGTCATTACTGTGTACCAGCTGGGAAAAGTAAATATCTGGCATATTCAGCTTGTTGCATGCCAGTAAATAAGTATGAGGAAGAGTAAGTAGTTTTTTGCAATTGTTAATATTATCAGTAGGGTAACTATTTTCATTTTTTGGAGGGTGGTTTATGGAATATGTGTTTCACAGGACTTGTATAAAACAAAAGTGATCTTTTTTGGCCAAGGTTGACTAGAGTTTTGCCAATCTAACTACCTTTCTATAGGCAGTTTGACTTTATGGCTGTGATATAACTGAAGTGTTTAAATCCATAGTTTCGTTGAACAAAACTATAATTAGAACAATGATGAGTTTTTCTTTTTGCTCTTTCTGCCATCTGAGAATCTTTTTTAAAATAATGACTGACACTGTTTTGATAAAAGGCAATTTAACTCTAGTGTATACTGGGTTATTTGTTAAGGTGATTGTTGCCCAAAACCCTTCCAAATGCCTAATTGTTTTTATCACCATAATTTCTTTCAGCAATTAATTTCACCAATAAGTGAGAAGTTAAACTCTCATTTTCTTGGGTTTAGAAAAATGTAGTGTGGTAGCTTAAGAGATAGGGTGAAGATATGCCCTAGATCATAACATTTTATAGAGGAGAAAGAAGGCTCTAATAATAGTGACGTAGACACAATAATTACAAACTAGGGATGACCTGGGAAAATTGGGGCATATGATCCCTCTGCTAACTGAAGTATTTTGGATTTAAATTTAGGCCAGGCACGGTGGCTCATGCCTGTAGTCATAGCATTTTGGGAGGCTGAGACGGCGGGATTGCTTGAGGCCAGGAGTTTAAGACTATCCTACGCAACATAGCAAGATACTGTCTCTACAAAAAATTAAACATTCAGCCAGGCGTGGTGACATACACCTGTGGTCCCAACTACTCCGGAGGCTGAGGGGGGAGGATCACTTGAACCCAGGAGTTTGAGGCTGCAGTGAGGTATGATCAGGCCACTGCACTCTAGCCTGAGCGATAGAGTAAGAGACCCTGTCCCAAGAAAAAAAAAATTGTTGCAAATCCTGATTCTGCCATTCACTAGCTTTGTGCCCTTGGCCAATCTACTTAGTCTTTATGATTTAAGATTCATTATTTATATAATGGGGATGATCCAGCTTCTCCCAAACTCTTATTTCTCATATTGCGTTCCATTTCACATTTTTCACTCTGTCAGTACTGGATTACTTTTAGTTCCCCAACATTTCCTAATGGTTTATATCAGTGTGTCTTTCCTCATAGTGGTTTATTTGCCAGCTTGCATTATTTGACCAGCTCTTACTAAACTCTCAAGATACAGTTTGTGTAACAGTAACTTCTTCCAGGAAGCCTGTCTGATGTTCCTGGCTGATTCATCACCATCTCTAACATGTTAATTATGCACATGCTTCTTTGCCAGCTGCGTTATGCACAGCCTAGTACTAATTCATCCCTATGAAACACACAGTTAAGGCCAGATTAATTTACTCTGAGAACGTAAGCATGATTAGGATACATTGAGTTCTAAATTTTTTATCTCCATTGGAGGTAGTAGAACAAAGAATGTAAGGTTATAGATTCATTTCTAGGCATTTAGTAATTTTACATTTGGTCTGTAGCCCAGCAGAAGTCAAGTGAATAGATAGAAGAATGATGGACCTTCATATTCTGGCTCAATTATCTCTCATTTTCCCCCAAATAATTACCTGAAGGTTGAAACCCTTCCTTATCCTAGAAAAGGTAAAAGTCTTAGGGTAAAGTTAAAAATAGAGGTTGTATAATCATGTCCCTTCTGTAAAGTAGAAGGGAGGACAAAACAATAAGGTGAGTTTGGGGAACCTGATATGATACTCAGTTTTAATAAGTACACGTATTGTGAGTTTTTCATTCTTAGGAATATTAATTACTTTGTTTAACACGTGTTAAAAATCATGCAGTTAAGTTAATAAATATTTAAGCACCTGCTCTGTATCCTGCCAGATATTAAAAAGTATGCATTAACATCATTCTTTTCGTTTGGTGTGCTGAATCAGCAGCATTATGGTCACCTAAAATAGTGTCACCTAGAATTCATATGGTGAAGCCCTAAGTTCCAGTACTCAGAATGTGACTATTTGGAGAAGGAGCCTTAAAAAGATGATTAAGTTAAAATGAGGACTATAGAGTGGTTTCTAATCCAATCTGACTGGTGTTCTTATAAGAGAAGGACATTTGGACACAAAAAGAGACACCAGGGTTCCTCACATGGAGAGGAAAGAGATCATATGAAGAAACAGCAGAAGGCAGCGATCTACCAGGCAAGAAAAGAGGTCTCTGAAGAAAGCAAACCTGCTGATACCTTGGTCTTGGACTTCTAGTCTCCAGAACTGTGAGAAAATATATTTGAATGTTTAAGTCACCCAGTCTGTGGTATTTTGTTATGGCAGCCCTAGCAAACTAATATAGGCAGTATAATAAAATTTTATGACAGTTCATATCAAGATATATTCTTCCCTAAAATTAAAGTATTAGTGTCATTGGCTATGTATCAGAAGTAAAATTGAATAGTATGACTTTGGACATATTAGAAAAGGCAAATGATTATAGAGCCCAAGAAATGTATGAAATTTATTCTTCTACTCTAGAACTATCATTTAGTTATAGCTATAGCTCTATAGCTGTAAGCTGTAACTAAATTGTGAATTTGAATTATATGTGCACAGCATTGAAAACCAAGTCCTCTGACTAAAGAAATAATTAGGTGAAAACAGGAGCTATATAATGGCAGCATTTTTATTTTGCCATTACTTTTTGTTTATTAGCTGAAATATTTTTGTAAAAGAAATATCTTCATATCTACTATTTGGTTACCCCTAGTATAATTTTTATAGGGAAGATAGGATATATTCTTTATTTGTTCCCTTTATATACTAGTTTTTAAAATAATAAGTTTGCTCACTATCTGCTTTCAATAGGAACTAAATTTTTTTTTTTAGTAGTTTAGGTAATATCAGGAGCTCATGCATGTGAACATACAGATGTGTTTCAATCTATTGCAGTGTATTATTTTTGGCAATTATAGTTTCTCCAAGTTGGCTTCTAAGACCTTGGGACATGACCAAATAAAGAGGTCTTTAAAAGCTTCCCTACTCTCTGGTATTACAACATGTTCCAGACTCATCTTTTACATTTCTTGCTCAAGGTCTGGAATCCCCATTTCTCCAAGGAGCCCTCTTCCTTATAATGAGTGCCAAGAGTGCTCGTTGCTACTGGGTTGGTCATTGTTCCCATTTCAAAATCGGCACCAAGGTGTTTTTCTTTAACCTCTTCTGTCTTGTACCACTATTCCTTTCTCCCTCACTTCATTGCCGGGAAATAAAGGATTGCAATAACACATAATTACTAATTGGCTTCATCATATATTACACATACATTAGACTGAGTATAATAATACCACCACCAGCAACAATATTATTACTGAAAACAGTTTGAAGTTTTGTTTTTGAGGGTTTTGTCTTGGTTTTTTGGCATTTCTTTTTGTCTCTAGGGTATCCAACATGGAATATTTCATCAAATTACTGTGTGTTGAATTCACTTGAGAGTTTACTTTTTTTAGTTTAATTTTGTTTTATAATTTATATAAAATACCAGTTTCGGTGTCAATACCTGCTCTACCACTCTATTTCCTCCCATGTCCTAGCAGTATCCCTTAAAAAAAATTGTATACTCTATCCCAGTTTGCTTTTTTAATATAAGTATTAATGTTACTACCCCCTCTTTGTAGATAAATGATAGAATATCGCACACATATTTCTCCATTTTGCTTTTCTCACCTTACAGTCTATTCTGGAGATTACTATTTAGTGGAACATAGAAATACTCCTCATTGTTCTTTTCAATTGGTAGCGTTCCATGGTGTAATATGTCATTATAGCTTATTCAACCTGTCTCTCTTAATTGACCAATTAATGTTTAATTGAATGACTACAGTTTTAGTCTTAGAGTTGTCCTTTTTTGTATTCTTCCAAATTATAGGAATTTTTGTGTTTATATGAGAATATTTTTATTTAAATGATTTGTTTAATATTTTGGTTATTGATGTAATTATTATTCTGATATAATCTTTTCTGTGTTATAGTTTGGTCACATTTCTTTTTCAAGCTTCCACTGCGAATACTTTCTTTCTTTCTTTTTTTTTTTTTGGAGACGAGGGTCTTGTTCTGTTGCCCAGGCTAGAGTGCAGTGGCACAATCATAACTAACCGTAACCTCCAACTCCTGTGCTCAAATAGTCCTCCTGCCTCCTGCCTCAGCTTCCCAAGTAGCTGGGACTACAGGTACACACTACTAATGTTTTTTTAGTTTTTATAGAAATAGAGTCTCTATGTTGCCCAGGCTGGTCTTGAACTCCTGTCCTCAAGCGATCCCCTGCCTAGGCCTCCCAAGGTGCTGGGATTACAGGCAGGTGTGAGCCACCACACTCAGCCCAGGAATGCTTTTGTCTTGAGTAGCTTTAATGTTAAATTTTCCAATGTAAGAGGAAAATTAACCCTACATTAGTCTAGTGTTATATGGTTTCATAGAACATAGCATAGAATATTGATTAATTGGTATATTTAATATATTTTTTTCTTGTTTGAAGTAATTTTAAAGACACTGCTGTTGAAGATTTCATATCTTATTATAAAGTGTTTGTAGGCTGATTACATTCAGTGATAATTTTCATGGTCTTATTTACAGTATGGAAAAAATTTTATTAGCTTTGTCACTTCATCAGCTATTTAAGGATCCGACAATTTAAAAATATTTCTGGTGGCTTATTTATGGCTTGGCTTTTCTTCTTCATTATTGCCTTTATTCCATAAACATCCAGCAGAATCCTCAAGATTTCTGTTCACTCAACCTTCAATGTATGCCCAATATCTAATTTTATTTCATCACCATCTTTTATTTCTTCCTTATCCTGGGCACTGTTGTTTTTCACTGGAATTATTACGGTTGCCTCCTTCTAAGCATAACTGCATCTATTTTCTTCACAGCAGCTGGAATGAGCCTTTTAAAATATTTCAAGTCCTATAACATCACATTTTCATTCAAAGCTCACCAATAGATTTACACTGCATTCTAGGTAGAAGTTAAAGTTCTAGTGGCCTGCAAGGCTATAGTTTGGACCCTGGTCACCTCTTTGACTCCATCTTCCATTCTTTTCCAGGGTCTGTCCTGTAGCTGCACTGGTCCCCTTATTGAGCCTTTAAATAAACTAGGTATCTTCATGGCCTTTGCATCTGCTGATTCATGTCTGGAATTTAGTAATGTTATTTATGGTGCTTTTAAAATAGAAATTTCAAGAATTTCAGAAAGTCTTACCAAGTTTAAGAAAATAAATCTTACCCCCTCACCCCCAAGAAACATAGTTGTTAAGAGCTCAGGCTGAGGAATCAGACAACTCTGTTTAAATGTCATAATTCTGTCAAGTAATTGCAGTTAACTTTGGACAAATTACCAGCTTCTCAGAGCCTTTATTTCCTCATCCATAAAATGGAAATATTAATACTTGTCTCTAATTTATAAGATTATTATGAAGATTAAAGAGATCATATATATAAGACAGTTGGCACAATATGTGGCAAATATTTATATTTCAGTAAATGTTGATAATAATTTTTGATCACCACTTTCTAGTGAAAAATAGGTAAGCTCTTGGTTTTGGATTATTTAACAAAGGAACTGTCATCTTGTTTTTTGGTTTTAGGGCAATCCTATCTAGATGAGAGGAGCAGAGAAGAATGAAGTAGTATTTGTCATATTTTCATTGATATGAAATTATTTGGGCCAGAAGAAAGTTTTGGCAAATCCATGAATTTTGGTTTTATTTACATATTTCTTGTCAAGAATGATACTCTTTGTTAGTGTAAACCAGACCATGTATTTTGATCAGAAGTTTGATAAGGGGAAATTAAGTCTAAGATCTTATGAAAATATTAAAATTTTGAGATATGTATATCCTGCTATAATAACAATGAGGTATGTTTGCCTAAAGTTAGAGATAATGTTCTCATATACATGCTTATTCAGTTTTTGAAGGAAATTTATGGGAATGTTTACTGTTATTTCTATTTTGCAATCAGAACTGGACCCTTATTCTTGAGGTTCAAATTCTGATATTCCTTCCGTTATATCACAACTGTTTCTGATATAGCCTTAGGCATTGTGAGATTTAAAAATGAATGCAACATAATCCATCATCTTCAAACTTACAAATACTAGAGAAGTAAATTAACTCTGACACTTGATAGAATGAATGGACCAGCGTATATGTCGGGTTTGCCAACCTTGTTCTATGTTTATTGAGGGGGAGCAAGATAGGATTATAGAGCAAGAGCAAGATATAGGTTTTATAGAGCAAGATACATATGCCACAGATAATGACTAGATCCTTGTTGTATCAAAAGGGGCCTTGGTTATGGTCTGGATCTTGTTTTATAGTGTCTGGGTAGAGACCTCCCTGTGGTTCAGAAGTCATCATGGAACCATTTTGATGAACAGTTGGAAGTTATATCCCCTGAGTCTTGCTGCATATGCAGATCTCCCATGAGCCTCTCTGAAAGCTCATTTGGGGAGGGAGGTGAATCACAAGGTAGATTTAAGCTAATAACATGATAATTAGCCTTAGGTTGTCCTAAGTCACCTTCCAGACTCTATTGTACCTATGCCTTGGCCAGTGGGCAAGAAAGTCCTCTACATTCTTTTGCAGTTAGCATGCTAAGTTCTCTTTGTTAGAATGGTAGGGCGTTCCCTCCCTCCCCAGGAATGGCAGTCACTAGAGACAGAATTAAGATGGGGAAGTACCAAGATGGGGGCCTGGGGCGCACCTTTGTCCTTCTTCACAGGTGGGGCAATTGGTGAAGGCAGCACCAAGCCAAGGCACCCACTTTCGTTCTTAGACGTGGAATCCCTCACTCACTACTTAACATATATACCAAGAACACTGAGAAAGACGTGATTAATTGTATTTAGGCCAATTAAAGAGAGATTCTGGAGGAGGTGACATTGTTATCTTAAATGTTGAGCAGAGTTTTTGCCTTGGGAATTGAGAGCTGCCTGAGGAAAGTCATGTTATTAGTAAGTGAGAAGTAATACATGGTAAAGCTTTTTTAACTGGCCTCCACTGTATTAAGATAGATAAAAGTACGTAAGATAAGATAGCAGATAAGACTGGGAATCTGAGCTGGCGCTAGAATATGCAGGGATTTGTAAACCGTGCTGAGTTTGTCCTTCAGTGGTGATGGGTTTTTTTTAGGGAAGTGATGACCTGTCTGTTTTTTAGGAAAGCTATTCTTGAGAAATTGGGAAGGTTGGACAGGAGAACTAGGGCAGTGGCAGTGAGATTAAAAGTGGGGCAGATCTGAGAGATATTTGGAGAATAGAATTAATAAGGCTTGGTATGATTCACTGGATCTAGGTAGTGAAGTAGGAAGAAAAATCAAAGACATTGATAATGATGATAATAGCTAACATTTACCAAGTACTTACTATATACTTTTCACTACTATAAGTCCTTTAACATCATTTGAGTCGTCCTAACAATCAGATAAAAATGTACTACTACAGGCGCTTATGCATAATTCCAAACCCCCAAAATGCTGAAAAATCAAAAAATAAGTTATAGGGTTGGTTAGAGGCTTATTTGGCAACAAACCATGACATGAGCTGCTTGCTGTGAGGCTATTTGTAGTTTAAAAAAATAAAAGTATTTTGTAGTATTTACTTTTATCCCATAGGTATTTTTCACACAGTATCATTCTCTGTGCTGTTGAGAGTTGTTGATGCAACATTGCTTAAGAATGTTCCATTATTGTTTTGGGATTTTCTTTTAGGACACTGATATGTATTCTGCAAGTTTTGATTTTGGAGCTTTCTTGATCTTACTGAAAGTATCAACAAAAAGTTTTCAGACAACATCCGGGAAGACATTTTAAATCACAATTAAGCTCAACAAGTAGGTTCTAACAGTGCACATAAGAAAACTGAAGTGAAAACAATATAAATAGCTGTGCGTAGTGTCACATGTGGATAATAATGACAACCATGTCATGTCTGCCCCCTGGCCAATATCTATTGTAAAGCATCAGTGCTTTTAAGATTCATTGACTGTAAAAGATTTCATTGATATTGAAATGTGGAGGAAATACACATCTTAGAATTGTTAAATGATGAGTAGGATTTTTGCTTCTGGAAATTGGAAGCTTCAGTAATAAAGTAAGAGAGTGGTGCATATAAATGATTCTAATAAATATCTGTTGCTCAGGAGTTAATGCATGACCCAAGAAGTTTAGAGTTACTTCCCTGGGGAGAAACTGAGAGAAATAGGAAATGCTGAAGACAGAATCTTGAGCATTTCTTATATTTAAGGATTGCTTTATGAAGAGAAGAATTTAAATACTTGCCCACATTTGGAATTTCTTTTTCACAAATGGCAATCCAGGTGTCCGGTTTCACTTGCATTTCTCTCTCAAGCATTAGCCTGGTCTTTGTTATTGGCATTAATAATTATAGTATAATTGTGGAACCATGATTTTAAGATGTCAGAAATTGAGCAAAGTATTTGGCAAGGAATTAGGAGATTGGAGTAATAGCATGATTTATATTAAAATATAATACTTTTGTCAGGTTTTAGTCTGAAATGTCGCTTCTTAGTGCACTCATAGCCAAAGAATGACTAGAAGGCAACATGAAAATGAGGTTTATTGAGGAAAGATAGGATTATAGGGCAAGGGCAAGATACAGGTTTACAGAGCATGATACTTAATACCACAGATGATAACTGGACCCATTATTGGAGAAAAGGGAGAGCAAAAGGAAGGGCACGAAAGGGTCTCGTTATGGTCTTTGTATTCCTTTATAGTGCCCAGATTGGGACTACCCTCGTGGTTCAGGGGTCACCTTGATTGGACAGTTGGGAATTGCATTACTATGTATGCGGGTTGTTCTAGGTCATTTTCTGGACTCTGTGGTACCCATGCTGCTTCACGGTGGGCTAGAGAGTCCTCTGCATTGTTTTGCAGGGGGCGTACTAAGTTATTTATGATTGGCCGATTTGTAGGGTATTTCCTCTTCCTGCCCCATAGGGTGGGGCAATTGCACCAAGGCAAAGCACCCACCCACTTTCATCCCTAGGAGACCCGGAATCCCTCACTATCTACCTAACACTTTTGGCTGTGGGTTTTGGCAAACTGAAATGTTTTTGAAAGGTTAAAGTTGCTAATGTGATGAGCATTGCAATTTTTTGACAATTAAAAATGACAGAGGCGCTGGGTGCGGTGACTCACGCCAATAATCCTTGCACTTTGGGAGCCCAGGACAGGAGGATTGCTTGAGGCCAGGATTTTGAGACCAGCCTGAGAGAGAGTGAGACCCCATTTCTACAAAAAACAGAAAAATTAGCCAGGCGTGGTGGCACGCCTGTAGTCCCAGCTACTTGGGAGAGTGAGGCAGGAGAATCACTTGAGCCTAGGAGTTTGAGATTGCAGTGAGCTTTGATGATGCCACTGCACTCTAGCCTGGGCAACAGAGTGAGACCCTGTCTCAAAAAAAAAAAAAAAAAAAAACAAAACCAGAGAATTTCTGCTTCTGAGAAGATAAAATGAACGTGCTTTTCCCTATTTTTCCTGCTGTGTACAACTAAAAACCCTGAACACTATATATATAGTACAAAAAGACTCTGAAAGGTACAGAGAGCTAGGGATCTCAGGACTCAGAGAACAACACAGCATTGAGTTCCCTGGAGGACAAGTGGGGACCTGAAGGTCTGCCCCCACCTTGCAGTAATGAGATGACACCTCCCTACCTACCTCTGTTAGAGCAGAATCAAATGAAACCAACTAACAGAAGATTTAAGTAAGATCTAGTCTCAGAACATAATACCCAAAATGTCCAGGTTTTAATTGAAAATTGTGATATCAAGAATATCTCAAATTGAATGAAAATAGATAATACAGACCAACACAGCATGACAGAGATGTTAATATTAAAATTATCTGACAAAGATTATAAAGCAGCTTTCCTAAAAATACTTCAACAAGCAATTATGAGCATACTTGAAACCAATGAAAAAACTTATTTGAAAGTCTTAGCAAAAAAATAGAAAACCTGCAAAGAAATAGAAGATATGAAGAACCAAAGGGCAATTTTATTAATAGAACTGAAAAAATCCAATATCTAAAATAAAAAACTCTATGGATGAGCCCAACAGCAGAATGTAAGGGATAGATGAATGAATTAGTAAACTGATAGAACAATAGAATTTGCCAAATCCAAACAATAGAGAGAAAATAAGACTAAACTAAAATGAACAGAGCCTCAGGGACTATAACAAAAGGGCTAACATTCATGCCATCAGATTCTCTCTGAATAAGTAGAGAAAGAGGGCATGGCCAAAACAGTTATTCAAAGAAATGATTGCTGAAAACTTTCCCAAATTTGGCAAAAGGCATAAATCTGCAGATTCAAGAAGCTCAGCAAACTCCAAACAGGATAAACCAAAGCAATCCACAACAAGACATGCCATATGCAAACATTCGAAAATTAAAGAAAAAAATCTTGAAAGCAGTGAGAAGAAAACTATACTATAGGAGTGAAAAACAGTTTGAAGAACACCAGATTTCTAGCCAGAAATCATGGAGGCCAGAAGCGGCACCTTTGTCAAGTGCTAAAAGAACTGTTTTTGTTGTTTTATAGAGACAGGGTCTCATGCTGTAGCCCAGTCTGGTACAATCATAGCTCACTGCAGCCTGGAACCTCCTGGCCTCATATGATCCTCCTGTCTCAGCCTCCCAAATAGGTGGGACTATATGCATGTTCCACCATGCCCAGTTAAATTTTTAATTTTTTGTAGAGTTGAGGTCTGGCTGTTTTGCCCAGGCTGGTCTCAAACTCCTAGCCTTAAGTGATCCTCCTGCCTTGGCCTCCCAAAGTGCTAGGATTACAGACGTAATCCACTGTGCCTGGCCAAATAACTGCTATTTTTAAGAAAACTTTCAAAGGTCCCAGGTAAGAACTTTTGTTTAGATTCTTAATGTTACCCACTATTTTTCATTATGGTGTAGCACTTCCAAAACAAAATGGGAAAGTACATTCTGGCTAAAGATTCATGAGATTATTTACTCTATTTTGTGATTTCTGTTGCTTAGAAACATGCAAAAGAAAATAGCATTTATTTCTGAAGTTAACAGTGTAATGTTCTACTTAACCAATCTTTGAAAAGTTCAGGTAGCTTAGTTTTCATAGTTTTTCTTTCCCATGGATGGCTTTGAGTAATTAATTTGTGTTTTCAAGAAACATAACTATTACAATGCTATTTTTCTGACTTTCTGATTTTTAAAAAATTATGTATTGGTTAAAATAACTTCTTGATACTAATTTTCTTACAAAAAATAAATATACATTAAATTTGTATACTAAATACATTCAGCTCTTGCCGATTAATTTGCTTTCTTTGTTCACTGTGTTCTCATTAGTTTCTAATTTGAAGACAGAGTTTTTAATTAAAAGATCAAATTTTTTAAATGAACCATTTCATTTTCTTAAATATCCCTTCTGTGATTTGGTTTTTGGCAAAACTCAAAAGATGCAGAGACTGTCAAAATTTGTCTTCTAAATGCATTTAACACAGATAGAATCCTACCTGCTTATATAATATACCATATTCAAGTTGCAACCAGTGGCTTTGTTAACATTATACCTTTTGTTAGATTTTACAGTTAGCACATATACAGATAATTTTGTAAAATTTTGAAGCTTATTCATTTGTTTATCCAAAATTATTTGTTAAATCAGAGTTGCTAGAATATTATAAATCTCAATTAAACCTTTCAGTTTACCATTGTTCATTTGTACAGTTTGTTAAGAATTTCATCCTGCACTTTTGTATTGCTTAAGTAAATCATTAACCATTGTTAAGAAAGTATGGATTTTCTTTGCCCTGAAGTACTCTTGTTGTTCGTCTGAAAAGCAGCCCAATATTCTGACCTTCAGTTTGGGACTCATGTGAAATCTATTTGGTTTTTTTTCTTTCTAAGAAATCTTAATATAAGTATGGCCTATTTTTTCTAATTAGCAGTAACACAAGTTGCTTCTAATACCCCAGCTTTTGTTGTTCTGAAGGAAATCTAGCTGTCTTCATTATCTCCAGGGTCCCTCAAAGTAAACTTCTTATATTGTAGGTAGCCTATATTTTGTTTCACATTATCTCAAACATTGCTTTCTTTTCTTTTCTTTCTCTTTCTCTTTTTTTTTTTTTTTTTTTTTTTTTTTGACAGAGTCTCACTCTTTTGCCGAGGTGTCAGCCTAGCTCACAGCAACCTCAAACTCCTGGGCTCAAGCAATCATCCTTCCTCAGCCTCCTGAGTAGCTGGGACTACAGGGGCACACCACCATGCCCAGCTAAATTTTTCTATTTTTAGTAGAAACTGGGTCTTGCTCTTCTTCCCACCTCAGCCTCCCAGAGTGCTAGGATTACAGGCATGAGCCACCAAGCCTGGTCCAAACATTGCTTTCTAATTGTGATGATTTTGCATGATGTGGTAACAGTATTTTGATTTTATTTTTAACTCATTTAAACTTCACAGTGCCCTGTGTGTTATTTTATAAATTAAGCTTCAAGTGTTAAAGTTAATGAATGTCATATAGATGTCAGTAAGCAGAGGTTAGAGCTGAACCCAAAGTCTGCAAAGCATAAAAGTTTCTGCCTTTTTTCACCCCACCAACCTTAGAGTGGCTTTTAGAGATTCTTCATGTTAGGAAAGAATTAATGCCATGGAATTTTATTATTTTTCTTCAAGTATGTATTTTTTTATATTTACATTTGCAAATGATAGTTCTGGAGTACAGGGGAGGTTTGTGAATTATATGCATGCATACATACATACATACATACGTATGTACCTGAACTTTTGGCTCAAGGATTGCTCTAGGCCTTGCTTCTTGCCAGCAGTTTTGGAACTTTACTCTTGTTAGTTTCCCTTAACATCCTTCCTGTTTATATAAATTTTAGATTGTCTGTATTTGGCTTTGACTTGGTATTTCCTTGAAACTCTGCTTCCCATATAGCTCTCTCTGCTTCAAGCACTGTGGCTACTCTGAGATATTTCTTTTAGTCTTAGTCTTTATATCCTTTGAATGATTTCTAATACCTAAGCAGAATAGAAATACTTTTATGTATTGGGATTTTGCCTAGCAGAATAATTACATAGTCTCCTGGGACATTACAGTTTCTTATTTTACTAACGTTATTTTTCTGCTTCAGACTCTTTTATTTATTTGTAGTATATAAGGAAATGTTCTTGTTTAATTTTGTATTACATTTTTTAAAAGTATGAAAACAGAAAAATTACCTTAATTCAAGTACAACCTCTGTTTGTAGAAGTCCCATGAAGATCATGAAAATGTTTACAACATATTAAGTGTAAAAACATCAGGTTACAAAATGATATGGTAGCCATTTTTGTGATCTGACAAACACGTACAAAACAAACTTGTAATAGAAAACTTTTGATAACAAAATATACCCCCCAAACCACATACAGATCTCTCCTTAACCTTCCTCTTAGTGATAACCACTGTTAGAGAAAGAGGCAGGGGTGTGTGTGTGTGTGTGTGTGTGTACGTGTGTGTGTGTGTGTGTGTGTGTACGTGTGTGTGTGTGTGTGTGTGTGTGTGAGAGAGAGAGAGAGAGAGAGAGAAAGAAAGTGAGAGAAAGGTGTAGAGATTGATCAGTACTTTCATTTACTGTCAGAAAAATGAAGTGGGCCTTTATCTCCCCATACACACTTCTGTCACAGGGCTTTGGTGATTTTTGTTCTCTCTTACCTAAAGCACATTGTCCTTCTGTTCTCTTTTTCAGTACCTATATATTCATCAGAGAATCCTTTTTTCACTTCACTATATCAGTTTTTCCTATTACTCATTCCAAGGCATCTCATAATTCTGTTGTAGGACTTATCACAGCTTTACATTTATTTGTGTAATCAATCTGTCTTTACTAGACTGTAAGCTTTTTGAAGAGGAAGTCCCTGCTTGTTTTTGCTTACCATTGTATTCCTGGCATGTAACGTAGTGCTATTAATAGATACTTACTAGACACTCTGTATTTGTTGAATTAATGAACACATTAGAACTATAGGCAAAGGATGTAAACAAGCAGTTCACAAAAGAAGAAATACAAATGCCAGTAAAAATATCCAAATATTTTTGCCTCGTGTGTAATCGGGAAATGCAAATTAAAACAATGACAAGATACTTTATCTCCATCACATTTTTTGAGACAGGGTATCGCTCTGTTGCCCAGGCTAGAGTACAGTGGTATAATTGTAGCTCACCGCAACTTCAAATTCCTGGGTTCAAGCAAACCTCCTGCCTCAGCCTCCCAAGTAGCTGGGACTGCAGGCACTTGTCACCATGAGCATCTAATTTTCCTATTTTTTGTGGAGACGGGGTCTTGCTATGGTGCTCAGGCTGATCTCAAACTCCTAGCCTCAAGTAATCCTCCCATCTTGGCCTCCCAAAGTACTAGGATTGCAGGCATGAGCTACTGTGCCTGGTCTGTCATGTTGAGAGATATTTTTAAAGATTGATAATATCAAGTGTCTATTTAAGAGTATGTCCATTAAGAGGATGATATTAAATGGAAGTGTGATCCAGCCATGCTATGGAATATTTTTCAGCTATTAGAAAGGAAGAATTACATTACAGTCCATTTAGAATAATTTTATTAATATTTGTTTTACAAAGATAACCCCAAAAAGTAGCTATGTATATATGTTTATATATACACGTATGAATTCATAGCAGAGGTACTGGAAAGATTCTTGCCACACTGATAATTATTATCCCTGGAGAAGGAACACAATAGAAGGAGAGATATGAAGGAATTCTTTTTCCCATTCTGTGGACTTGTAATTTTTTTTTTTTTACTGTTTTATAATAAGAATATTTTATGTAGTCTAAAAAATATATATGAATGAGTTAAATTGGCCAGGGACATAAAGAAAAAGGTTCATTCTTTATATATGGAAAAGTAAAAACAGGGATACTAAAAGAAGATGGTTTAATCTAGAACTACAAGTAGTTCTATTAATATATTGTTGGAGCCTGAAGTGTGATATAGGAAGGAAGAAGAATGAAACTGAAAAAGAAGGCAAGGCCAAATCGTTGAGGGCCATACATGGTTTTTAGTAACATAGTGGAACTACTCAAAGGTTTTTTTAAGTTGGGAATTTGCCTGGGTAATGATAAACAGATGACTGGGAGATGTGCAGTTGACACGATGAAAGGGATTAATAACCTTTTTGTACTGGGATCCCGTTAGCAGGTTTGGTGAAGCCTATGGATACTTTCTTAGAATTATGTTTTTAATGCATAAAATAAGATACAAAGTACATAGAATCCAACTATATTAGAATTCACTTATCAAAATATTAGAAAACCACATTTGTGAGATAATTATGTATCTGCTTCTTTAGTAGTACATTAAATAACAAGACCTAGTGGTGGGTTTTTTTTTTTTTTTTTTTTTTTTTTTTTTTTTGAGACAGTGTCTCACTCTGTTGCCCGGGCTAGAGTGAGTGCCGTGGCTTCAGCCTAGCTCACAGCAACCTCAAACTCCTGGGCTCAAGCGATCCTCCTGCCTCAGCCTCCCGAGTAGCTGGGACTACAGGCATGCACCACCATGCCCGGCTAATTTTTTTTTTTGTATGTATATATTTTAGTTGTCCATATAATTTCTTTCTATTTTTAGTAGAGACGGGGTCTCACTCTTGCTCAGGCTGGTCTCGAACTCCTGACCTCGAGCGATCCACCCGCCTCGGCCTCCCAGAGTGCTAGGATTACAGGCGTGAGCCACCACGCCCGGCCAAGTGGTGGGTTTAATAACTCCTCTAATTTCAAAATAATGATAAGCATAAACAGTACTTTAATGTATGTGTATTAATTGAATTTGAATTTTTTTATGGACCTTCTAAATTCTACCCATGGACCCCGGGTTAAGAACTCTTGCTTGTGAAATGAGACTAGGAGAATGGACATCAGTTAGGAAACCAGTCCGTATGGAGATAATGAAAAATCTCAGTGGAGGTAGTATATAATGATTCTGTGAAAGACTTTCTAGTTATTATTAAAAATTACATTTTTTGTATTAATTAAGCAGTATGTGGACATTATAGAAAAATTAGGAAATATAAATTTACAAAAGAAAAATATGCTCTATGTTAGTTTTTAAAAAATTTAATTAATGCATATACTAGTCTTAGTTTTTACTGCTGCTCTTACATAGAAACTTCCCTCATTGGTTATACATTCAGTTTTATTTCTGTTGTATTATCTTTGCTTAACTGTATTCCCTTTGATTTTATAGGTTTTTAATTGGTCAGGGAGCACATGTAGGAGCTGTCAACAGTGAAGGAGACACACCTTTAGATATTGCTGAGGAGGAAGCAATGGAAGAGCTACTTCAAAATGAAGTTAATCGGCAAGGTAATGTAAAAAGCAACCTAAATGGAAAAAATATTTAAAACTGTTTTAGAACGAATATGATAGTTTAGTTTTCCAGTAAAAGTGTTTATTGAAGAATGATCATAATTTGAATGAAAAAAAAAAAAAAAAAAACCTGTCAGCTTTTAAAACAATACGTGTAGTATGATTCTGTTTTTAAAAATATGTGATTCTCAGGCCGGGCGCGGTGGCTCACGCCTGTAATCCTAGCACTCTGGGAGGCCGAGGCGGGTGGATCGCTCGAGGTCAGGAGTTCGAGACCAGCCTGAGCAAGAGTGAGACCCCGTCTCTACTAAAAATAGAAAGAAATTATCTGGCCAACTAAAATATATATATACAAAAAATTAGCCAGGCATGGTGGCGCATGCCTGTAGTCCCAGCTACTCGGGAGGCTGAGGCAGTAGGATCGCTTAAGCCCAGGAGTCTGAGGTTGCTGTGAGCTAGGCTGACGCCACGGCACTCACTCTAGCCCGGGCAACAGAGCGAGACTCTGTCTCAAAAAAAAAAAAAAAAAAAAAAAAAAAAATATGTGATTCTCAACTCTGTATCTTTTTAATATTTTTAAAGTTGAAAGAAATATAACAAGCAGCATGATCTGGCATAAAATTATATGGAAGTAAGAGTTTCCAGGCAAGATAAAGTGGTTTAGATCTGAGTAGTGGCAGTAGGGTGTGCAAAAAATAGAAAAGCATGGAAGATTCTAAGATTTTTGGTCTGAGCAACTGGATGGGTGAAAGTTTCTATTCGAGATGTTAAGATTATGAGAAGAGTAGGTTTTATAGGGAAAGATCAGGGGTTCATTTTGAAACATGTTAAGTTTCTTTTGCCTGTTAGATATCCAAGCTGTTGAATGTGTAAGTCTGGAGAGAGTTACAAGATGGAGATACAAATTTGGGAGATGTTAATTTTTAGATGGGGAATGATTGCTAATAGGTACAGAGTTTCTTTTAGGCGTGATGAATATTCTAAAATTGATCGTGATGAGGTTTACACAACTCTGCAAATTTACTAAAAACCATTGAATTGTATACTTTAAATGATATATGAATTATATCTTAAAGCATATATATACACACACACATATATATATATGATCCAGCAACTCCTCTTCTGGAAATATACCCAAAAGAATGGAAAGCAAGTTCTCAAAGAGATATTTGTACATCCCTGTTTGTAACAGCATTATTCATAAAGAGCCAAAGGGGAAAGCAAACCAAGTATTCGTTAATGAATGAATGGATAAACAAAGTGTGGTATATACATAGCAGTAGAATATTTTTCAGCCTTAAGGAAGCAAATTTGACATATGCTACAACATGGTTGAAACTTGGACATTATACTAAGTAACATAAGCTAGTGACAAAAAGACAAATGCTGTATGATTCCACCTATGTGAGATACTTAGAATAGTCAAATTTATAGAGAGAGAAAACAGAATGATGACACCAGGGGATGGGAGGAAGGGAGGATACATAGTAGTAGTAGTAGTTGTTTAATGGGTTTTACAAGATGAAAAGAGTTATGGAGATTGTTTGCACAACAATATGTATGGACTTAACACTACTGAAATGTACACCTAAACGTGGTGAAGATGGTAAATTTTATGTTAGGTGTATTTTACTACAATTAAAAAAAATTTAATGTATATATATAAAAATTACTGTGTGTGATTTCTGTCATATTCCATTATGTTTAGGTGGTGATCAAACAGGTAATTATCAGTGCTATGTGTTAGTAAGGTTAAATGATAGAGGAAAGGTATGAGATATTAATTTAGAGGATTGACTCCTGCTGAAGTATGGTTCACCAGAAAATGGAAGCTAAGGATTAGAAAGGAATAGAAGCTAATTATCTTAAGCATTAAAACTGAAAAAATGTTTAAATACCTAAAGTAAAACTGGGGCATTAAAAAAGTGATTGAAGGTACTTAGAGCCCAGAAGAAACAGGGTATACATTAGAAAGTAGTTATAAATTGGAGCCTGGATAAGTACACAGAAGAGCTTTTAACAGCCATGTTCTAGGCAAGCATTTCAGAGTCATGAATCTTTAAGAGTTGAGGAAACTAAAGAATAGATACAAAGCATTACAACCTAAGAAGAAGAATGATTTATTTTTTAACTTATTTGCCCATTTTGCCCTGATGACTATCCAGATAGATATCCAACAGTTTCCTGTCACACAATGCTAATTTCTTAACATAAATCCTTTTGTACTGCTATTTATTTGTCTAATATTAGTTCGTAATTATTCTGAACTAGAAAAGGCATGGAGTTGTACTGAAAACTTACTGCCTTTGGGTCTCATTGTATATAAAGGAAACTGTTAGCATAACTGTAAACAGGGCTGGTTTTAATTATAATGATTTGTTCATTATTGATTAATGTGACAGCAAATGTCATGAGTGCTGCCTATGAACAACAACAATAAAAGAATAACACAATCTTTGTTCTTAAGGATTTTATAGTCTAGCAGTAGTGGCAAATATGTAATGTGAGCTGCACAATACAGTGGGCTATATGCTAAAATTTATAGGCGCACAATGTTGTGGGAGAACAGAAAAAGCTATAATGAACTGCTTGCAGTAGTCAGGAAAGGTTTCAGAGTGACGACATTTAGAGGGAGATTTTTTGGCAAAGAAGAGAGGGTTATCAACATATGTGAAGAAAAGGAATTGGAAACTTATATAACATGCAGAGAATTCATGAGGACTGAAATGGAGATACAAAGTCAGGATGGGATGAGTAGGAGGTGAGGCCTGAATAGATGGGTTATCAGGGGGGCCCAACCTATGGTGAGTTGTGTAATTACTAATATTTCATTATATGTTAAATGTAATAATAATGGAAATAAAGTGCACAATAAATGTAATGTGCTTGAATCATCTCCACACCATCCTCCGCCTTCCCAGTCCTTGAAAAAATTGTCTTCCAAGAAAACGGTCCCTGGTGCCAAAATGGTTGGGGACCCCAGTGAAGAACATCTATTTTGTAGCCACTGAATAGGTGCAACAAAGATCCCCAAGCAGGAAATTAATCTGATTGAATTGGGCTTTTAGTAATAAAGCTGATGGCAGTTTGGAGGATGATAGAATGTAGAATGCGTGGTAGCATGCATTCCTTGATGAAGACTCTTTAATTTAATCCAGGTGAAAGATAAGAGCCAAAACCTATTACATTTGAGATGAAGAAGAACAGGGCTATCTTGAGGAAATGTTGAGGTAAAATTAGAATACTTTGCTGAAGAATTGAATGTGAGAATGAAGGAGGAATTGAAGCCTACTCACCAAAGTTTCCATTTAAAGAAGTGATGATTTAGATGAGTTCATATGGGAAAATGTAGAACTAGATAGAAACAGATTTAGGAAATACATGAGTACATACTGATTTTGTGGTAGCTAAAAGACATCTCAATGACAGTGCAGTGTTTGGTGCACTGCTGTAACTTAAGTGATGTCAAGATGTGAAATGTAAATTTTGGAGAACAGTAATGAGAGAAATTCTGGGGACTAGTAGATGAGATGGCCTTCGGAATGAAAATTGAAGAGCTAACACTAATAATAGTAGTAATGATAGTAGCTTATTATGTGCAAGGCATTGAGCGAAGGGCTTCACATGCATTTTTTCATTTCATCCTCACAGCAATTCTATGAGGTTTATACTACTATTACCCCCATTTGACAGATGAGAAAATTGAGGCTTAGTGATTTCCCCAAGGTTATACAGGTAGGTATGTGTTATAGTTCTGTCCTAAACCATGTGACAGTTATCTTGAGGCCATACATTGTACCACTGAACCATACTGTAGTTTTTAAAAAGTCTCGTAGAAAATGCTTCATAATGTTCATTTTATATGTATAATGGAAATTATAAATTCATATAGCATAACTTAATTCCAAAGAAATAAAAGTATAGGGGCATGTCTAAAAGCTTTTAATAATTATTAAAAAACACCCTAAATATATATCTAATGATGGTAAATTTTCTCAAATTATCTTGGTATGAGAGTTATTAATATTTTTAAATGCTTTAAACATTTTTTTGGCTTTTATTTCTTATTCTAGTATATTTGATCAGTAACTAGTTATGCTTAAGTAATTTTCCTTTGAAAGTAGTAATGGTTGAACAGTAGCTACAAATATTTCTGATTTACATTTTAATGTGATTTTTTTTGTTTAGGGACACAAATCAATTTTTGAACCTATTAGCTGACCAAATTCCAATCTAATTTTATTTTTTCTTACCTAAGAGATTTGGCTACATTTCAATCTAATATTTAACTTTTTAAATCATAGTGACAAATGTTAATCACTTTATTATATCATATCCAATTTAGTTTTACTATCTATTATTTTCATTGTTTAAAACCCTTGCAGTTATAGTGGGTGACTTAAGGACCCATTAAATGCATTCTAAGATTTTCTTAGACCATGAAGCAGGAAAAAAGAAGCACAATCATAGACTTTTAGAACTGATTGTGATAGCACCTTAGTGCTTACTCCTGATCTAAATGCTTTACATATATTGATTTAATTTTCAGAACAACCCTATGGGGTAGATATTATCATTACTGTCATCTTACAAATGAATATACTGAAACATAGCACAGATTAAGTGTCTGGACCAAGGTTGTACAGCTAGGAAGTGGTAGATCAGGGATTCAAACCCAGCAAATCTAGGTTCAGTATGTGTGTTCTTAACCTATCACACTAATATCCAAAGAAACTATGGCTTTCTCAAAGTCACTAGCTAGTTAGTTGAAGCACTGAAATTAGAAAACAAGTTTCCTAGTATACAGTACAATGGGCCGTTCTTCAAAAAAATTTTTTGATGGACTAAGTAGGGCCCTTATAATCTAATCAGTAGTATTTTTGAAAAGCATTTTAAGAAGAGCTTTTCTTTTCTAATTTAATTTTCTTAAAATAAGAACTTTCCCTTCACATATACTTTAACTTTTAAACTTGAATTGTTTTGTTTTGATATATAAATCAGATATGAGCACAGTATGAGGCTGAAGAGGATAATTGCTTTGTAATTAGGTAAAGATAGCATGAAATTAGATAAGTGCAGAAGAAGTAGGTTTTTTTTTTATTTCAAAGTCAAAGGAAACTTAAAATAGTAAAAGACAGTAAAAGTCGGAATGTTTAAGATGGTGCAGACAGTAGGGATAAAGATAATAAAAAGGTAACATGTTTTAAAAGACATGGTAAAAGAATAAAGCATAAGAAAATAAAATCTAAGACAAATCACTTAGTAAAAAGATTATTCTTAATGTGTTATTACAGCTTTGTAATTTTTTATGAATAACATTAGAAGGCATGTCTTAAATAAAGTAGGCTGATTATCTTTGCTTTTTGTTTTTGTTTTTGAGGTAGAGTCTTGCTATGTCACCCAAGCTGGAGTATAGTGACACATTCATAGCTCACTGTAACCTCGAACTCCTGGATTCAAGTGATCCTCCTGCCTTAGCCCCCAAGTAGCTGGGCCTACAGGCACACACCACCACACCAGCTAATTTTCTTATTTTTTGCAGAGACCAGGTCTCACTGTGTTGCCCAGGCTGGTCTTAAACTCCTGGTGTCAAGCGATCCTCTTGCCTCAGCCTCCCGAAGTGCTGGGATTATAGGTGTGAGCCCCAGCGCCTGGCCCTGGTTATCTTTTGATGGGAAATTTTTGACATGTAAAATTGCTTTACTATAGAAATGGCAGCATTTTATTTTTTAAAATTATAATAGGTTGTGTTCATTATATATATCTATATAATGCATATAATTTGTTATTTTCGTAAGGTCTATTTGGAAAATCTTTTTGCAAATTTCTTTAAAATGTAGTAATGAAATACTGCAATCTCTAGTTTGCAGTTGACTTTTCCTGTATTTGTGTAATCTTGGGGTTTTAAAAATATTTCTGAATTATCTACTTTATAGAAGTTGAGCTTCAATTGCATATTGAGCCGTTTAGTCATCTTGAAAAAATTGGTAATGTGCTAAGCAGGCTTAGTAAAGATACGATTGAGGTAGAGGATAATAGCTTGCACAACGGCACAGACCATGATCACTTGGGGAGCTCTGTGGGGATCTAGATGGTTAGAACACTAGGTGATGGTAGACAAAAAAGACTATTGATGAAGTTTAAAATGCAGTGAGACCAAGTCATAAAAGGCTTATGTCTGCTACACTAAAGAGCTTGAGCTTTGTCTTATAGAAGGTAAGTATCCATTCACAAATTTTATGTAGAGAAGTGAGATGATCCTAGTTTGTTTTTCTAGTCCCTCAGTAGAGTGAATTAGGGGGAACTGAGGCTGAATGAGTTAAAGGGCCAGTAGTAGTGGTAGTCAAAGTGTGAGACATAAGATGTGTGAACTAAGATAGAGATAGGGACCATCTAGAAGACAGTCTAGAGGTAGCAACTGAAAATCAGGTAACTAATAGGATAGTATATTAGTCAGGGTTCTAGAGAGAGACAGAACCAGGAGAATATATGGAAGGGGATTTATTAGGGAGAATTGGCTCATATAATCACAGTGAAGTCCCCCCATAGGCCAACTGTAAGCTGGAGAATCAGAGAAGCCAGTATTGTGGCTCAGTCTAAGTCCAAAGCCTTAGAACCCGGGAAACTGACAGTGTAGCCCCTAATCATGCCTGAGAGAGCTCCCTGGGAGGCCACTGGTACAAGTCCCAGAATCCAAAAGCCCAAGAAACTTGAGTCTGATGTCTAAAGGCAGGAGGAGAAAAGGCTTCCATCTCCTGAAGGGAAGGAGAAAGTATAGAGAAGGAATTCTCCTTCTTGTGCCCATTTGTTCCATACGGGCCCTGATGGAATGGTACCTGCCCACATTGAGGCTAGGTCTTCCTCTCCCAGTCCACTGACTGCCACGTCAGTCTCCTCTGGAAGAACCCTCACAAACACAGCCAGACACAGTACCTGGCAAATAGTAAGCACTCAATACATATTAGATGGATGAAAAACTCCTGACCAAACAGTGGGACACATGGTTATGGATTATGGGAGAAATCTTAGCTGAGGAGATACGTGTGTGTGTGTGTGGGGGGCTTTTGATTCATTTATTCATTCATCATTCATTTAGTGAAGGTTTACTGATCCTTTTACTTTGTATCAAGTATTCTGCCAGACAGTGGGAATAAAAGTTAAAAAAGGCTCATAGTATTCTGGAGTAAAATAGATTATAAATGCATTGTGGTGTGTACTATTTATTAAATAGCCAGCAGTTGAAGCCATAAGACAACATGAGATCATTCAGGAACTTCAGGAATATCTTTTTTATTTTAATTTTTTTCCAAGATGTCAAGCTCTTTGAAGGTAGGGACTAGAGTGTCCTATTCCTTATTATATTCTTCCCACTTTTATCACCTCAACCTAGCCATATTTAATAAATGCTTTTAAATGAATCTATATAACTTATTAAAATTATAAAAATAATCCTAATGGTATGAAGAATGTACTGTGTTGGAAAAGGAAAGGGAGTTTGGTAGAAAAATAATTTTTTAAAGGTCTGATAAATTTTAGATGAAGACAGGACCTCCAATGTTCAATAAACATTTGTACCTACAAGGCCAGAATTTATTGAACTGGTCAAAATAGTAGATAGAAATTTGAGATTTATTTGCATGTAATTGTTAAAAAACATGTGTTAGCCCAAAGGATGCTACCTTGGGAAATATTCAAATTTAAAAAGAGAGAAGGAATAATCAGAAAGTAAAAAGAAAACCAAAATAACATGGTGGGGCAAAAACCAAATAATTAGTAGAGAGAGTTACTAAAATGTCCATAATATTCCCACATTTATTTATTTAATCAACGTGTTATAAGCAGCTCATTTTTCAAAAATATGGTTTAACTTTTAATTTTCATTTAAACTTGAAATGTTTTAGATAATTTTATTTTCCGGGATAGAAAGGATACTTTTTATTAAACAAAAATAAAAACAATTATTTTTATTTTATCAGGAGTTGATATAGAAGCAGCTCGAAAGGAAGAAGAACGGATAATGCTTAGAGATGCAAGGCAATGGCTAAATAGTGGTCATATCAGTGATGTCCGACATGCAAAATCTGGAGGTACAGCACTTCACGTTGCAGCCGCCAAGGGCTATACAGAAGTTTTAAAGTAAGTATTGTTTTTTATAGAGTTGTTTTTCTACCTTGCTTTTTTTTCTTTATTTCATTGTTTCCTTTCTTAAAATGGCTGCAAACATTATTTTGAAACAATTTATAAAAGAGTTCTTTAATGTCTGTTTTCAGGACAAAAGAGAAAAACTATTTTGGATATGATTGTTTTTGTTCTAAAGTTCTTTTAGTCTCAAATTTTGATTATTCTACTGTTGTTTTTCTCAGTTGTAATTTTCCAGTAAATTGAATTTAAGTGTCTGTCAACCATTATATGTTTACTTTTTGGACTAACAATTTACTACAGAGTCATTTTGAGGGTCCCAGATTGACTGAGACTAAGAATAACATATTATAAGTGTATCATCAAGTTCTGAGAACTTGGTCTTGCTGAATATTTATTTCATTTAATTTATCTACAATACAGTTTTCTTTTTACTACATGAACACTAGAACTGAGAATGCTGTTAGCATATTAAATATCAAGCCATAAGCAACTTTAACTCTGTAGGGCTCTATGTTGATCAGCAAATTTCCTTGGAAAAAAAGCTTCTTTATGTCACAGCAATTTTTTTTTTTTTTTTTTTTTACTAATGCAATGCAAAAATGTTGACAATTATTTTAAAAAAAGTATTCAGTGCATAACTTTTGTTATCTGTATATGGAAGGAAATAAGACTGGCTCTCAGCAAAATCTACTACGCCCTCTATGTTGCTTCTTGTCTACTTGGGCTTCTAATATCAATCTGTCTTCCTTATTCCCTCTCATCAGTAAAAGACAGCGAAGAATAGTGGGTCACCTGTTCCTAAGTTTCCTCTTTTTTTTCAATTTCTATTCAACCTCTCCTAAGAACAGTACAGTAGTGTTGCCTTTTAATTAGTTTTCTTGTCCCCTATCTGTTTCTGTTACAAAATTTTTCAAACAAATCATGAAGTGAACTTAGTGAGTTGCCAACAGCATCCTTTTTTAAAGAGTAGAAAATATCAAAAAATATTGCATGTAGTAAAGGTAAGAATTGCTTCTTAAAACTCGTTTCTATAAACATATATGTGAGTACTGAATTACAGTATAAAATAGTTTTCTGGATGGCTTCCAAGTGTTCTTTGTAATTATATTATCCAAGCTCTCAAAATCTTTCATTAAGGTTCTCAGTGGGGATCAGGATAAATGTTAAACTCCTAAACTTAGCACATAAAATTCATCGTCATCTGGCCACTGTCTGCTCTTTTATGTTGAAGTGCCACTGTTGCTCTTCAGGCATTCATTATGCCATCCGTATGTATCTACTTTAAGTTGTGTCATGATGTCTTAATGCCCACTCTTGTTTCTGTCCAGATGCCTTTATTCACCATCTCTTCTACTTATAGGCAAATTCTGTTTGATCCCTTGACTCAGCTCAAGGCCCTTAAGCATATGAAATAAATGCTCAGCGTCATTCTTCATTAAGTGCAAATAAAAACTATAACAAGTTATCTTTTTTCATCTATCATATTGGCAAAGAACAACATTTTTGGCACACACTATGTTGACAAGGTGTGGGGAAAAGACTCTTACATTACTAGTGGAAGTATAAATAACAATTCAGCAAATTCTATCAAAGTACTGGTTATTCTTTAGCTCAGTAATTCTACCTCTAGGATTATTTTTTTTTACAGATATTCTTACCCACATAGGAAGTATGTGCTAACAGCATTGTTCGTAATAGGAGTAGGAAAATAGTATAAGTGACGGTATATCCTTTCACTGGAATACTATGCCACAGTTAAAACAAGAATGAGAAACTCGTTACATATTATTATGGAAAGAATACTAAGATGTATTATGAAATATCGAAATCAAAGATAGAAGTATATGTCATTTGTATTTATTTTTTAAAAATTAAAAATGATATTTGCTTATATATGCATGAAATCTTTTTGTAAGGATCCGATTAAAATTAATAGTATGGTTACTTGGGGGAAGGGGAAACTATAATATTAATAGTTGGCTAAAGGTCAGCAGTGGGAAACCCTACATATCCTTTTTTTTAATTTTTGAAACTTGTGGATAGATTACTTACGAAAATAAATAAACATATATATGAAATGAAAAATAAATAGAAGAGAGAGATGTTTTAAATGTAACCTTCTCTCCACTTCTGCTCTCCCCTAAACACTCAACTCCTTTGAATTTGATTTTGATACCTTTCAGTTTTGTACTCCCATTGCATTTCCATGAGAGAATCTATCCCTGAGGGTTGATTTTAGTTTCACTTTGGTCCTCCATTAGGAGCTCCTTTTACATAGGCATTTTTTTTTTAAGTATCCTTGTGGGGCTTGGTATATACAGAGAATCATGTTTGTTGAAAAAAGTGTATCTACCTTCCTAAATCTCTCTTCCCTCTTCACACAGACTCCTGAGTACTTACAGTTTTATGTTGCTCAGGATATTTAACATTATAGTTCATATTTCCTAACAGGGATATGTTTTTATTATCTTATATTCCAGTATTATTTCTGCCTCTGTTAATAAAGTTTGTAATGATACATGTTAGCAGAGATATTTCTTTAACTTAAGTCTTTGTTAGTCTTTTCTTTATTAGATCATGGCTCTTAAATGTTGGTCTGCAGATAGATGACAGGCAGTGATATGAGAATCACATGAGGGACTTATTAAATATATAGATTGACAGGGCCCATTCCCAGTATGCCAATTCAGTTGTATTGGGGTAGAGCTGGGGAATGTTTTTTTAAAAAAACAAGCTGTTCACGTGGTTTTGTTATGGAGCCAGGATTAGAAATAGCTACTTTCGATATTGTTAGGAAATAGAGGATTAGTTCATAAAAATAAATAAATGAAGGGAGATTATACATTAGCTGTCACTATCACCTCCTGTAGGTAAATAAAAGAAGCTCTTATCAAGCTCAACATCTTGGAAAGTAAGGTAAAGGTCAACTAGATTTCATGGGTTATATTTAGTGTTCATTCACCTGCGATGGGAGGCTATGCTATGTGCAATTTATAGACCCATTCTTTGCTCTCTGTGAGCTTAATTTCTAAATAAGATAAAGATTGATGTCAATATGCAATTAAAAGGGCATACTAACATAATTTATGCAACTCTTTGCATTGTATTAAAATGTATTCCTGTTTTCTAGCTTGTTGATGATTGGAGTATCTGCTTTCTACTGCTACAGAAAAATAGACTTGACTCCGACTCCTTGGAATATGTGTTTTGCTTTGTTTTCTTCCTAACAGATTGCCATTTCCCTTTGAATTTCCTATGGTACATCATACAGGTTCATGAAAGCTTTCACAAACCAGTTCCTCAACTGCAAGGCAATAGAAACATTACAAGATAAGCTTGTTTGATCCCCGTATATTTTTAGAAGACATTTAACCGGAGATGACGTATCATGTGGACACCTGAGGATAGTCTTGGCAGTAAATGAGTTTTACATACAAATTGATCTGTCAGTTTTGCATCTTACATTGAAAAATTATGGGCTTTTCTGTGAAAATTTTACTTACAAGTCCTGTCAACAAGAGTAATCAGTGTCATACCATACCGCAAGACTGAGTCATTAGGAATTAAAACTGCGTTATTATGGGAGTGACTCAAGAGCCTCTCTTTTTTTTTTTTTTTTTTTTTTTTGAGACAGAGTCTCACTTTGTTGCCCAGGCTAGAGTGCCATGGCGTCAGCCTAGCTCACAGCAACATCAAACTCCTGGGCTTAAGCCATCCTACTGCCTCAGCCTCCCGAGTAGCTGGGACTACAGGCATGTGCCACCACGCCCGACTAATTTTTTTCTATATATATTTTAGTTGGCCAGATAATTTCTTTCTATTTTTAGTAGAGACGGGGGTCTCGCTCTCGCTCAGGCTGGTCTCGAACTCCTGACCTCGAGCGATCCACCCTCCTCGGCCTCCCAGAGTGCTAGGATTATAGGCGTGAGCCACCGTGCCCGGTCCTCTTTTGTGTGTGTGTGTGTGTGTGTGTGTGTGTGTGTGTGTGTTTTCTGAGAATTACTTTCTATTTGCCCTAATTAATTCATTGAGGGGAGGGATTTGAACTCTGAAAAGAAATGTATTGCAAATTTTTGTGACATTGCATGATGTAAAGCTCTTGATTGTGTTTGCTCATTTCTAGATTTTAATGATTATCTAATTCATTATAATTTCTTTAGACTTTTAATACAGGCAGGCTATGATGTTAATATTAAAGATTATGATGGCTGGACACCTCTTCATGCTGCAGCTCATTGGGGTAAAGAAGAAGCATGTCGAATTTTAGTGGACAATCTGTGTGATATGGAGATGGTCAACAAAGTGGTAGGCCTTTTAAATGTATTTTAAATATTTTAACTTGTAGAAATACGGTTTTAATCTCAAAAGGTTATAACCATATAAATTATATAATTGTGTTTTTATCAGCTTTATAAAACATTTTGTCAATCAATTGATTAATTAATAGTTTGAGTCTTTTCAGCTACTGTATGAGCTGGTTTTGGCCTTGTTCTGCAAAGAAAGCAGTATTACTTTTTCAGTAATCATACTACCATACATATAGAGGAGACTTGGGTACTTGCATTAATATTATATTCCCTGAAATTCATAAATTAAGAAAAGTTTGCATCTCTGTGTGAATGTTTTCTGTCATCAGTATAAGTTAGAACACATGCAGAAGGGTGTTTCTAATTCTCTTTAGCTGTTAGTCGTATTAGCTTGCTTATAGTAGTTCTTTAAGTGACATGGATAGTGAGGTCTTACACCAGGTAAGGATAGTAAAAACCATAAAGTTTTACACCAAATAAGATTATTGAGGTGCAACATCTAGTCTCCTAGTTTTACGGATAACAGTTTAGTGAGGTAAATGATTTACTTAATATCACAATTAGGTAGAATGAGGGAGCAAATGCCATACAAATGATTTTTCACAAAATCGTGAGAAGATTCAAGTTATCAAATTTTTTGTTACAGTAGACTTTTGTCCTCTGCTCCCTTTCATATAACATTTGTCAGTAACCAGTGTCACCATTATTCTGCCCACTCCATATTGTAGATGATAAATATCACGGAAAGCGCAAAACATGTCTCCTTTAATGAGCTTAATTACCCTTCACTTCTATAGAATGTTCCTTGTGTATTGCATTTCACAGAATATTGTAGTAGATTACTTAGTTCATTAAATGATCTCATCTTCATTCAAAACAGGGCCCTCTAATTCTGTTGTGTCCATTAGTATGGGTGCTAGGGCTCATTGCTTCAGTAACTGCAAGTTCTAATGGGGGAGCTGTGAAAGGAAGAGAGTAAACATGACACACCATATGCCCAAGATTTGTCTGTGGGTAAATTGTTGGAGGTTGAGGGACGTGGTGTAGATTCATGTCCTAGTTGCTGACATAAAGAGATAAAGAAGCCCTCTGAATTCCTTTGCTATTTCTGTAGTAGGGTACTAGATACACATTTTCATTAACTGATAAAAATGTATTTGAACTTTGGGAGGCCAAGGTGGGAGGATTGCTTGAAGCCAGGAGTTTGAGATCAGCCTGGGCAACAGAGCCATACTCTGTCTCCACAAAAAAATAAGAAAAATTAGCCGAGTGTGGTGGCACATGCCTGTAGGCCCAGCAACTTGAAAGGCTGAGGCAGGAGAATTGCTTGAGCCCAGTTTGAGGCTGTAGTGGGCTATGATCACCCCACTGTAATCTAGCCTGGCCAACAGAGTGAGAACCTTATTTTAAAAAGAAGAAGATGAAGAATTGTAGGTGTGCCTCATTATCCCTTAGAATTGTATGATTTTCAACTTTTTTTCATATATATTATCCTTTTACCAATCCTGTGAAGTTAAGAGTTTTACACATTCAGGAACATGATCAGAGAAGTTAAGTAATTTTTCTAAAGCCCTCATAATTTTTTTTTTTTTTTGAGACAGAGTCTCGCTCTGTTGCCCAGGCTAGAGTGAGTGCCGTGGCATCAGCCTAGCTCACAGCAACCTCAAACTCCTGAGCTCGAGCGATCCTCCTGTCTCAGCCTCCCGAGTAGCTGGGACTACAGGCATGCACCACCATGCCCAGCTAATTTTTTCTATATATATTTTTAGCTGTCCATATAATTTCTTTCTATTTTTAGTAGAGATGGGGTCTCGCTCTTGCTCAGGCTGGTCTCGAACTCCTGAGCTCAAACGATCCGCCCACCTTGGCCTCCCAGAGTGCTCGGATTACAGGCGTGAGCCACCGCGCCCGGCCTAAAGCCCTCATAATTAAGTGGGTTTTTAAAATTCTACTGAATTCCTCTGTAATTTTTTTAGTTTTAGTTTCTTCATGTTTTATTTTTCCAGATACTATTGTTATAAAAATATAATTTTAAATTTCTGTCAAAATACTATTTTCTTTTTTAAATCAAGATTTTAAAGACATCTTTTTTAATGGTGAGGAGCTACATAATGTACATAGCATTCCAAAGGCCTTTGTGCCGTAAATATACCCAAATACAAGCCGTTCTCTTTTTTTTTTGAAAACTTCTCTAGTAATATAAAATATTCTTATAAGACTTTCCTCTTAATTTTAATAATTTTGTAACTTTGCATATGTGAATTACGCTGTCTTCTCTGTTTTTATTGGCTACATTTAAAAAACATGTTATGTTTCATGTTCAATCAAAATAAATTACCCATAAATTAATTGGGTAAGCCTGCCTATATGAATTGATCTTGTCATTCGATACATTCTTTTGTAAATTGAAAATTTTTACTAAATTTCTTTTTAAAAATGATATCAAAGAAATATACTTAAGGTATTTTCAGAGTTTGGATGAATTCAAACATGATTTGGGGAAATAATATATAGTATGGTAAATGTAACAAATCATATAGAAAATCTGAAAATCTTTCAGAACATGTTCTAAAAATAAATATTTAGAACTTTTGGTCTCATTTCTTTAACTCATTTGCAAACTGTAAAACATTTGCTGTCATTTGAATTCATTATTATACATTATGTGATACAGATTTTAAACATAGAGGTTTTTATTTTGCTTCCTTAATTTATTCAAAGAATTGTTTTACTGCAATATACCTGGATATTGTTTCTTCTTAAATATTTAATAGGAGGCTTTTCTGGTTGGTATTTCTCTTAATGCATTAAGGCAATAGTTACCAGACAAGTTTTTAGCTTGATACCTATCATTATAAAGATTTAAATGAATAACAAGCCTATTCCTTGTATTAATGGGCACAAGGATTTCTTTTTACCATAATTCTGTCCAAGCTTATTCTTATTCTTTATAAAACAAAGTGACATACTAGAACAGTAGAGACCTAGATTCTACTTCCACTTTCCCTTCATTACTTCCATGACCTTGGGCAAATACCATGTACTTAAGAGTCTAGGTTTCCTCATCTGTGCAATGAGAATCATAACACTTGTCCCATCTATTAATACTTTACTGGTTGTTGTGAAGATGAAAAGAGATCATACCTATACAAGCAATTCAGTTAGAATAAGTGAGTAGAGAAGAATGAAGAGACTATGAAGTTAGACTTACAATATCTCTAGTGTGTCTGTGGCTCTGGTAATTTATAGATGTATTGAACTGATTTTTTTAAGCATTTTTTTTCTTTTAAGATAGAGTTCCTATTTTCTTATACTTCAGCATTGGGTTCTCCTCCATTGTTTCCTGGTTGCCTTGAATGACTCTGCTTATATACCATGCTGTGCTTGTACTCCATTAGTGAAACTCAGTAGCCTTATGGTAGTTAAGAATCAAGTAATGTTCATAACTTCACAGTTGTTAGCATAACTGTCCTATAGTTTGTTTAAAGAACCTGTTTAAGTTATTGGGTTAAGTTGATGGGGTGTGCTTTTATGAAATTAGAAATTTTTCTGTTTATAGCCCACATTTTACTCTAGTTTTTATTCTCTATCAGCTGCTGTTTGCAAAGTAGACTCATTTATCAGGGGAGAGTGAAAAGAAAGGTTAGTAAGGTGATCTAATTTCTTACTCCTAAAAAGGAAAATTCCTTAGTTATTAAAATAACCCTATTGCATTTAACTACTGTAAAAATTTAATTACAGTTGTATAAATAAAATGTTCAAGGTGTATTTCATTCCTGAGAATGTTTGATAAATGCTTAAAATAATACTTAAAAAGTAGTCAGTGAATTATTTCTACATAATAACATGATCATGAACATAGTTTAAAAGTATAGCATTGGGTAACATTTTAGAATTAATTATACAACGAGTATAATATAGCAAAACTGGAATTAACATTACTTCTAATCTAAAGGGCACCTTAAATTGTGAGCCAGTTATTTTATTTCAGAGCAGTTTATTCTTTAGGAATTTAATTCTTGGCTTTTAATACTCAAGGTTGAAATGGGAGGACAGTTTATTAAAACTAACACTTTTTATCTTGGACTGGATAGGGAAGGATAGATTGCCTCTTAAATTCCTATTGGGAAGTCTTTCTAGCAAGAAAAGGAAAATATAAGAAGTGTTTTTGAATTTTTTTTTTTTTTTTTTTTTTTTTTGAGACAGAGTGTCGCTTTGTTGCCCTGGCTAGAGTGAGTGCCATGGCGTCAGCCTAGCTCACAGCAACCTCAAACTCCTGGGCTCAAGCGATCCTCCTGCCTCAGCCTCCCGAGTAGCTGGGACTACAGGCATGCGCCACCATACCCGGCTAATTTTTTCTATATATATTTTAGTTGTCCATATAATTTCTTTCTATTTTTAGTAGAGACGGGGTCTCACTCTTGCTCAGGCTGGTCTCGAACTCCTGACCTTGAGCGATCCACCCGCCTTGGCCTCCCAGAGTGCTAGGATTACAGGCGTGAGCCACCGCGCCCGACCTGAATCTTACAAATTTTAAATACACATACTCTTACCTATAAAGCAGCATTTTGTGTATTTTTAAGAATACTTCATAGACCATAACTTTCCATTTTATTAACAATGGGAAAAAATAGCTCAGATATTGGGTAGCTTATCATTTGTTTTATAGTGTTTAGAAATTACCTCCTTTCTTAGTAGCTATTAATATCCTGATGTTGATGTAGAATTGAGGGTTGTAGTTTTGTTTGTTTTAAAATAGAAAAAATAGTGTGATTGTTTTTATTTTCTGGTCAGTGGCATGGATGGAAAAAATAGAGTGATTTTCAAAGCCATTATTATCTGTCCATTCTGACTTTGTTGTGGATATAGGAATACTGTTAGGAAAGAAATTTGAACTTCCTTTCTTTCAGAA
Source organism: Eulemur rufifrons (assembly GCF_041146395.1). Lineage (NCBI taxonomy): Eukaryota > Metazoa > Chordata > Mammalia > Primates > Lemuridae > Eulemur > Eulemur rufifrons. Next base: position 61,816,513 of record NC_090998.1, on the reverse strand, counting down.
TGATATATTTTCTAGTTGAAAACAGAATTTTTTCTGAGAAAGCTTCATATTCTGGACAACATATGAGAGAGAATATATTCCAAATAATGAACTTTTGGCATCCTAGAAACTTGTATCAGTGGGGAGTTCTTACAAGGACAAAGGCAGGCAACAGGAAAAATTCTTACTATGTTTTGTTAGTAGCTCCTTGAAATTTTCTTTTCCAGATTGAATTAAAATAGATTGACAGATGTTCATCTGTACTAATTTTTAAAACTAAGGTATACCTGTGGTTAGCTGAACATTAAGAAGTTTAGAAATATATATATATATATTTTTATTTTATTTTTCTACCAAGATTTTAATTAAGTTTTAGGGAGTTATCAAAAAGAAATAAGGTCTCAAAGGCTAAAATACCAAGTAATTTCACTCCTAGGTATATATCCAAGAAAATGAAAACAGATGTCTGCACAAAAACTTGTACATGAATTTCATAGCAGCATTATTTATTTAGGCAAAAAACAAAAGCAAATGTCCAGATGATGGCTAGATTAGCATCATTGTCATGCAATGGAATGTCATGCAATGGAACATTATTCATCAATAAAAAGGAATGAGGTAGTGATACATGTACAGCATGGATGAACCTTGAAAACATTTAGAGAGAAGTCGGTCACAAAGGGCCACATGGTGTATGATTCTATGTATATGAAATGTCCAGCATAGGCAAATCCATAAAGACAGGAAGTAGATTAGTAGTTGCTTTGGGTTGAGGGGAATGCAGACAATGAGGTGGGGGGCAGTGACTGCCAAAGGGTATGTTCTTTCTTTTGGGGGTGTTAACATATTCTAAAATTGATTATGGTGATGATTGTATAACTTTGTGAATATACTGAAAACCATTGAATCGTACCTTTTAAATGGGTGATTGTATGGTATGTGAGGTACATCTTAATAAAGCTATTACCAAAAAAAAGGAGGGGGTATTCTCAGCTTTTCTCTCACATGGATTTCTCCTTAAAGTTGTGTGTATAATATCATTTATAACTACTGTAAAAAATGTTAACTGATGTCTTTCTATAAAATTATGCTGAATTACTGAAGACATTTTATGATTTATTGACTTTTTGTCATCACTACCCTCTTTGTTTCCTACCTAGGGCCAAACAGCCTTTGATGTAGCAGATGAAGACATTTTAGGATATTTGGAGGAGTTGCAAAAGAAACAAAATCTGGTATGTTTGATGACTGTCTAAAAATTGCCTATATTACTGAATTCTCTGAATAGCTTTGAATTTCAGATAGTTGGAAAAAGTATTCTTGTGATGTTTTGTACTTTTTGGTTTTAAATTATTCCTAGCAATCAAACAGGGGTAGTAGTGATATCTAGCCTTTTGTGTAGCTTATCCCCATTCTATTTCCTTCCCCACAAAATGAACATTTATATAATGTATATGGACTCAAGAATAACATGTTTTGCAATTTCATAAGAGAATTTTGCTTAAAAGGAGGAGACTGTAAAATCTCAGCTTTCTAATAGCAGGTCATAGATAAGCAAGGAGTTACATAACTGGAAACAGTACCATCAGCTATCCTAAGTGGTTAGTAGACATCGGTTTTTTTCAGTGAACTAAGGTTGGAAGGATCTAAAAAATCCATTTAGTTCTGCATGGAGCTTTTTATCTTTTGTCTAGTGCTTTTCCTTCTTTACTCAAGCTCTTTCCTTTTCAGGTAAAACTTAAATCTTTTTATTTGTTTGTTTTGTTTTGTGTTTGAAAAACTACTTTGTTATTATTTTAAACTATATTTACATTATTTTAATAGTATTCTTATTTTTCTTTGCATAACTTTATGTAAAGCTCCATAGTGAAAAACGGGATAAAAAATCTCCGCTAATTGAATCAACAGCAAATATGGACAATAATCAGTCACAGAAGACCTTTAAAAAGTAAGTAAAATATTAAATTAAGTTTGTTATTGTTATGAATGAGTTGGCATAATGGCCTTATGCATGATTATTGTGGATCTGGGAAAAACTAATGTATTTTTACCTTTTGTGTTTATAATCATTTGAAGGCTCTTTTCCTTTTACAGCAAAGAGACATTGATTATTGAACCAGAGAAAAATGCATCACGTATTGAATCTCTGGAACAAGAAAAGGTTGATGAAGAAGAAGAAGGAAAGAAAGATGAATCTAGCTGCTCTAGTGAAGAAGATGAGGAAGATGATTCAGAATCAGAAGCTGAAACAGGTAAAATTTGAAGGATAAATACATTTTCATTGAATTTTATTGGAGTGTTATAGTAAGACAAAATCAGGCTTAATTTTTAAACTTTTTGGACAATTTGCTGCTTGTTCAGATACCTGCCAACCCAGTAAATTACCTTTCATTGAATATTAGAAACTTGCTTACAGTTGTGAATTTATTATTCTCTAATTATCTGGGGGGCTCTTGTTCATCTCTGTGTTTTGCTAACCTATATTCAAAGAAGGTGCAGAGGCTTCTAAGACTCCCTCAGGATGGTACAGATAGGTTGTGAATGGATTCTCAGCAATTCAAGAATGTTCCTGTTGCTTTCTGAGGCCCACAAGTTCAGGAAGCTGGTCCTTGCAGCATCTTGAGTTTCCCGTAAGAAATAATAGGGTAGGGACTGAATCAAGATACTTTCCTAGGAGGGTATGGGAGAATTTGCTTTGTTTTGAGAAATTTTAAAGGTACAAAAAAGTATAATATACTAAACATTCATGTTCCAACTTCTAAGACTTAAGACTTAACAGCTGTTGACATTTAGTCATACTTACTTCAAATTTTTTTAAATAAAATTAAAACATTTCAGTTGTCTTCTTTAGCCACCGCCCACCCTAGTCTGCTTCCTTTTCCTTCCTTCCTTAAGGCAATCTCTATGATGAGTTTTTTCTGTAATCTTGTAGTTCATTTTTATACTCTTTTATGTGTACATTCATAAGTACTCTATAGCAATTATAATATTGCCTTATTTTTTTATTTTTATGCTCTAGGAATTGTTATACATCTTTATTTTTTTCACTCAAAAGTTATATTTTTTACATTTGTCCATAAATCTTTTTCTATGAATTTGTCTGTTTATATAATTTATCTTTTTAGCTATTGTACAATATTCTATTAAATATATCCATTTCCCTTCTGACAAACATGTACCTTATTCCCAACTTTTTGTTGTTTTAAATAATGCCACAGTGATGATGCTTCCTATATATATTTGCAAGAGATTCTCTAATGGACTAGAAATTGAATTACTGAGTCATAGGGTACATACATTTTCAGTTTTCATATATGCCAAATTGTTTTACAAAGCCACTATAAAAACTTACATTCCTTTTTTTTTTTTCTATCAAGGATCTGGTTTCTGTGTTTTTTTTTTTTCCAGTGGGCTCACAGTTTTATAGATTTTGTTTACCAAATTGCTTTTATTAAATAACATTTATTTTCTTAATCTGTATGAGTTAATCACTGAAAACTTACGAATGTCATGAAATACTAATATTGCCTTCTTTGAGTTTTATAACCCAGCATTTTAGCGTATAAATTTATCAGAAGAAAATATTCTACTTCCATTAATATTTTTGATCAGTGAAAAAAATCATCATCATCAGGACCAGTTCGGTGGTCACTGGTAAACACAAATGGAGCCCTAGAATGTCTTGGAATCTGTTTCCTGTAGATACACCAGCAGCTCTTTGAGTCATTTTCTTTTTACTCAGCAAAATATTTCCTCTAAGAAAATATGAGAAGCTAAGATTTACTAAATAAACAAGAAGTCAAGGAACATACTGATAATTGTTTCCCATTAAAAAATAAGATAAATGGGCTAGCTTTGTTGCTCAAGTGATGTGTTTTGGATTCCTTTATTTTCTGGAGGCTTACTAATCCAAAAAGTAAATTTTTCTGTACTATACAAGAGTTTGTGAAATTCATAAATGGCTAGACTCTAGTCACTTAGGAATTTAAATTTTTCTTTGTTGCTGTCACATTATTGGTCTTATGACTCAACATATCCTTTGCGTTGGTGAGATAATCATATGGATAAAATTGGATGCCAGAGCAATAGGTAGTCATTGAACGTTGTATTTGTGTAACATGCTAATTTAAAATATTTCTAATTATAAAAGCAAATTATGTGAGAATAAGCATGCATAGTGTTTAAGAAGATAGACGGATTCATGCATATAATTGTACGTGTGGGTAATTTATTTAATCTCAGATTTCTCATCTGTAAAATTAGGATAATATTAAGTGGTTTCAATGGATACTTTATAATAACCAGTTACTTTGTAATAACTGTTAGCTTTCATACAATAATTGTATAAAGTTAAATTCTGCTAATTTAAATATAGTCAATATACATGCTTACCTAAAATCACTTCAGTTAAATTGTACTGTTTTCATTGTGCATTTTACAAAAACTGAAAGATAAAATGATGTATTGATATTTAAATTGATCCAGGTACTTTTGCAAGTATTTAAAGTTTTGTCTTGTTTTGTTTTGTAGTTAATCTCTTCCCTGGGAGAAAGTTAATCTCTTCCCTCGCTCCCAGTCTATAGTTAACTATATCATTACAAATCAAACTATATGCATATGCACAAGAAAGCCAGGACTAGCACCCAGATCTCCTAACTCATGTGTCAAGTCTTTTTCTATTTATTTAGTAGAATTCAAGAACTGGAAGTCCAGGCAGATCTCTCATAGATTTCTAGGTTTTTAACTTTTATCTTAGTTGGCCCTTGTATACCATTCAGTGTTAGGCACCAAGGAGCTATTTCAAACAAACAAAAGACTTAATTTTAGGCCAGTTTTACCTCTAACTAGCAAACCTGAACATGTTTTGCTTGAAATGTTCTTGATTATAAAATGAGAAGAATTGGACTACATGATCTGAATACTTCTTTAAACTCTACTATTCTATTAAATATAACTGACTACCATCAAATTGCATTCTGTTATTATTAGTTCCCTGTTTGGAATTTAAGCATACCAGTTGCCGTCTGTTCGGTTTCTCACTGAGCTAACTTTAAATGTCCCTCTGAAGCATTGTACTATGATAATTTTGTTCTTCCTGTTGCTAGTGGTCATTTGTGCCAGGAAAATTTGACAGTCTCAAGAATTAATCCATATAAATGCTGTGTGGTTCCTTCTCTCTCAGTCTTCTAATATTAACCAAACTTTATCAGACTTTATTTGGCAAACCTGAAAAAGCAACCCATTTCCCTATGGAGAGAGCTACAGCTTGATTTGACCATTTCTAAACCATTTCTTTTTTCTACTTTTTGTAAGATTATTTCTTTGAGAAACTATTTGACATAAAATAACTATTTTGTCAAATGTTTTTTTTTTCATAAATTCTCTTCAGTGTTCCTTCTCTTCTCATAAAGCAGATAAAAATAAGAATTCAAACAAAAGTTTTAATTGCCTTTCTGACAATTTATAAATTAGAGGGATAGTTGAAGGAATGAAAACGGAGAAGTACATCTTTTGCTTTTAGGATTTTTCGCCCTAAAACTTGAAATTTTCATTCTTCGTTGAAATCAGATGGGTAAAAGAACTTTAACAGTATTAACAATATTTGCTTAATAAGTTAGATGGTGGTGCATAGGGCTTATTTTGTTTATTATTCATTTTTCTTACTATAAGTTACATGGAGTGAAGGTTTTTTGCCTTTTCATTGGCTGATATATCCCTAGTACCTAGGACAGTACTTGAAGAATGGAAACATTTAATAAATATTTGTCAGATGACTCTCTCCACAGTTAGATTATTTTCCAGGAAGATAGTATTGTCCCCATTTACCTTTAGACTTTTTAAGAGTGGAAAGGCGTGCTTTTTGGGACATTTAATCATACTATTACACAGGAATATAAGCTGATTATTGACAAAAGCACTTTTAGATTTCCCCGAATAAAGAGAAGCGGTCCATTTTAGATCAGCAATAGTAGTTGTTTATCCATTAGAAAATTGCATAGCTATTATTCATTTTTTTTAGTTACATTGCATTCATGCATTCAAATTTTAAATCTTAATTAAATTTTTAAAATTTTCTTAATGATAAAAGTACAGAAATCAGGTTCTATTTGTGCTTGTTATTTTTAGAAGCTTCGTTGTGTGTCTTTCATGTTATCTTAACTGTTTACTTCAGCATACATTTTGAGATGTTTCTAGAAACTTGAAAAATCCTCTTGTGAAAACACATAGCAATGTGGAAAGGCTTAAAATTAACAAAATCTTAAAAATGGAATATAAATGGATATTTTCCTAACCATTGCAACCAAATTCCTATAGAATCTTAACTCTTAATTTTTTGTTTATTTAATAGATAAGACAAAACCTATGGCATCTGTAACTAATGCCAACACTTGTAGTACACAAGCAGCTCCTGTAGCTGTTACAACACCTACTGTGTCATCAGGTCAGGCAACACCCACATCACCTATTAAAAAGGTAAGCCAAAATTTTGTGTGCTAAAAATACGTATATTCTATTTAAGTACTATTTGGACTAACTCATTGAAACAATTCTGAATTTTTATATTTTATGCCAGAAATATTTAAGATTTTAGAATAGAAATACATTTTTCTGTTTTTAATTTGACTGAAATTTCCTCTGAACCATGTTAAAGTCTTTTTGGTGGGGAGGTATCCTTTTTGCAATTGATATTACAGTTGATATTATGGTTGATAGTTAAACATTACATACAGTTGGTAGTTAAAAATAAATGACAAACATTTTATAATATTAAAACCAGTGATTATGGTAGTTTTTATTTATGTTAAACTTTTTTATTTTGAGAAACTCAGGTTTTATGTCTTTTATCTCTCTTAAGTAAAGGTGCATGTTGATAATTTCACACACGGGTAAGTAAGGCACAAAAAGTACTACCACAAGTCAGTGCGAGAACTAGAATTTAGATTTTCTAACTCAGTGCAAAGCACTAGGCATGCAACTATGGTGCACCAGTAAAAGCATGATCTCTGAGGTCAGACAACCAGAGATCAACTCCTGACCCTACCTCTTGACCTTGAACAAGTTATTTACTATCTTCCTTATCTGTCACAAAACAAAACAGAATTAACAAAGAAAATTAATATTGTAAGGGTTCGTTGAGAGAGAGAGCCTGGCTAGTAACTAAGTGTGCTCCCAAAATGTTAGTTTCATTTCTTCCTCTTCTCCCTTTTTCTATTCTCCGTCTGTTCTTCATCCCACTCACCTCTTCTCTCCACCAAAGCAGTTTTCCAACTAGCATGTGGATCTTTTTAAAGCCTTTCCTTTTCTCCCTGCTTCTTTAGAACCTGTCCTTCTTTTAGCCCAAATTAAAGATTAAGGGTTTGTTGGGCAGGGGGTTTCATCTACTGATCTCTTTTTGAAGGGTTCTCTTCACCATCCCTTACTTACCTTTAATGAGCATACTCATTTTGCTATCTGTACACAGCCACACTTTTCCCCCCAAAACTCTTAAAGAATTGATTGCAGTCATAACACTCATCCGTAAATATGTCAGTATGTATTTCCTAAGTACAAAGGCGTTATCCTTCATTCCCACAGTAAAATATTCATACTTAGGAAATTTAACTTAACGTAATACTATTATTTATGTTAACTCATATACGTACTCAGATTTTCCCAGTTATTCTAGTAATGTGTTTTCTAGCTGTCTGTTTTTTAAAATCAAGGGTCCACTCGAGGTTTGCATAATGTGTTTGGTTATGGGGGTCTCTGCTTTTGGATTCTTATTTTGTTGATTGTCTGACATTATTTGGTTTGCATGGATTTAAGGACTGATTTTAAATTCTCACAGTGTTTCTATTGTATTGTCAGTCTTGCTAATATTTGTACTTGGTTTTAAGTGGTCGAAATGTAGACCTTTTTGAAACCATAAACTATAGAATTTTTTAAAAAATCTGTACTTGTAGTAATAATTCTCCTCTAAATCACTTCCCAAAAAAAGCAATAATGTAAATTCTTAGTGACAGAAATGTATGGGTTTCATTGGTACATACTTTGAATATCAAGAAACTATGTGAATGAGTTATCTTACCTTATGTATTCCAAAACTGAACCAACTGCAGGGTTTTGCTTCACAGAGCCCTGGACTTAAACCTAGGCTAAATGATGTTTGCTTAATTTCTTAACTCTTCAGCTGAAATTAAAGAACTATTTTTGCAACAATAAGATTAGGCTGATGATTTGTGGAGATGTTATCTATTAAACCATCAGTTTGATTTTATGCTTTAACTTGTTAACTAACCATAAGTTTTTGTAACTCTCCAGTCAAACTAAGTATTGTTGGGATCACTAAGACAGATTACCTATTCTGCTTATGGTTGTATATTCCAATTAAATGTAAATCCTGTTTTCTTTACTGGGTGGTAAAAATTCAGAATTTTTTTGGAATTAAGTGTTCTAGTTAATTGACTCCAATGGAATAACTGTAATAATCTAGCAAAAGACTGCTCTGTGTTATGGGTTTATGAAGTATACCAATACAAGTGTACAGATGTAGCATTATGATTTAAAAGTACAAATTATATTTGATTTGAGGTAATAGGACCAGAACCTTTGAGATAGATCTTGAAGAATGGGTAGGTAGTACTTCAACAGAGAGAGAAGGAGGATTTGTATACTTTGTTGAAAGGGAGAGAAGAGAAATAGTGTGAACAAGTGGAAGTAATATGGAGTGTTTGGCAAGAAAAATGAATTGTTCAGTCTGATTTATAGGTGCATATATATATATATAAAGTAAAACAGGAAAAGTGGAGCCAAATTATGGAATGTCTTCATTTCTAGTATAGTACATTTATAATTAATTTGGTAGGTAGTAGAGAATCAGGGAAGATGTTTGAACAATGCCGTGAGAGAATTATTCTTTATAGAATATTATTCTGGCAGCAGTGTACAGATATATTTGAAGATGAGGGGGTGATTGTGAAAAGGTTTATTAGAAAGTGACTGAAGTTGCCCACTATGATAGGAAGACAGAATATTGGCCAACAAGCATATGAAAAAATGCCCAACATCTCTAATCATCAGGGAAATGCAAATCAAAACCACAGTGAGGTATCACTTATCTCCAGTGAGAATGGCCTTTATCAAAAAGTCCCAAAACAATAAATGTTGGCGTGGATGCGGAGAGATAGGAACACTCATACACTGCTGGTGGGACTGCAAACTAGTGCAACCTCTGTGGAAAGCAATATGGAGGTACCTCAAAGAGATACAAGTAGACCTACCATTTGATCAAGCAATCCCATTATTGGGCATCTACCCAAAAGAACAAAAGACATTCTATAAAAAAGACATCTGCCTCAAACGTTTATAGCAGGACAATTCACAATTGCAAAGATGTGGAAACAACCCAAGTGCCCATCAATACATGAATGGATTAGCAAAATGTGGTATATGTATACCATGGAGTACTATTCAGCTATAAGAAACAATGGTGATCTGGTATCTCTTGTATTTTCCTGGATAGAGCTGGAGCCCATTCTAGTAAGTGAAGTATCCCAAGAATGGAAAAATAAGCACCACATGTACTCACCATCAAATTGGTTTTAACTGATCAACACCTAAGTGCACATATAGGAATGACATTCATTGGATGTGGGGCAGATGGGAAGGGGGAAGAGGAGATGGGTATATACATACATGATGAGTGCAATGTGCATTGTCTGGGGGATGGACACGCCTGAAGCTCGGACTGGGGGGGGGGGCGGGATGGGAAGGGCAATATGCGTAACCTAAACATCTGTACCCCCATAATATGCTGAAATAAATAAATAAAAGAATATAAAGTAGGGAGGTGGCATGGGCTTATAAAGGAGAGAGGAGGAGAATTAGAGACTTGACAATTTATGAGAAGGAAGAGGACAGAGAAGTCTAACATGATTGTGAAGTTTAAAACATAAGGAATTGAAGAGATAACAGTGCCATTAACAGAAATAGGGAACTGAGGAAGAATTGATTTGTAAGTAAAGTTGTTTGATTTTAGACATGTTGAATTTCAAGTTCCAATTACAATCCTATATACATAGACCATTCTCCAGGTAAACAGAAATTCAGGACTGGAAATTTAGGAGTCGAACTGGAGAATAACAAATTTGTGAATAAGCTGAATGCAATTAATATTTAGCTTGAGGAAGTAGAGGAGACCCTACTCCCAACCCCCAGGAGAAGAAAGTAGAAAGAGATAGGAGATACCAGAGGAGACTCTTGAAATGCTTGTGTTGCAGCAGTTGGATGAGGAAAGTTGTTAACAAAAAAAAAAAAAACCTAGAAAAGGGGTGGTCAAAAAAAGTAAGAATGTCCAGATAGCCTCCTGTTATAAAAGCAAAAGAGAGTTTCTGGGAAGAGGTATAGCTAACACATTGACTGCCATGTGAGTTGTATTTAACTCAGGCTAGTTTTGAGCCCGGGGCTGTGTGAAGCAAAACCGTGCAGTTGGTTCGTGAAAATCTTAATTTGTTGATGTTCTTATTGTTACAATTAATACGGACAGTTTAATTCTAAAAACATGGATTGTGTTGCATATAACTCATGCACAGAAAACAATAAAAAATAACGAATTAGAAAGTTATCGTTTTGTTTAATAAAATACCGTGGCCCCAGGGAAAAAAATTTTTATGTGGCAGTCAATGTGTCAAGTAATTCAGAAAGGTTGATTTATTTATGTATCAAATAAAAATGAAAGTTGCTTTTAAACATACAAACTAGTACTTGAATCCAAATTCATGTTGGGCAGAGTAGAGGTATATCAGCCATAACAGGACGGAAAAAAACGCCCATTTCAAAATTGATATTACTGCTTCATTTTTCTCAACTCTAAAATAACCAAAGTAATAGTATTTTGTTGGGTATTTGCAAAGTTTAAACAAGATAAACTTGTGAAGCACTTTACTTAGGGCAGATACTAGTAAACATTTGTTAAATATTAGCTTCTGTTATAACATTCAGTAAATGTTATCTGCTATCCGACTATTTTATTTTATTTTTTGAGAAAGGGTTTCACTCTGTTGCCCAGGCTGGAGTGTGGTGGTGCAGTCATGGCTCATTGTAGCTATCTAGCTATTTTATCATGGAGGGAAAACATTTGTTTCCAGTTTTCAGGGGTGGAAGAATAAGGCAGGGGTTGGTAAACTGTGGCTCCTGGGCCAAACCTGGCCCCATACCTGTTTTTGTACAGTCCACAAACTAAGAATGGTTTTTAACATTTTTAAATCGTTGGAGAAAAAGAGCAAGAATATTTTCTGACATAAATTCAAATTTCAATTTCTCTAAAGTTTTTTTTGGAATACAGCCACACTCATTCATTTATATATTATCTATCTATGATCTGGAAGCCTAACATTTAGAGTCCAGACCTTTAAACTCACAGGTCGTTAAGCACTTGTCTCAATACCTATCATTGCATAGGATATTACAGAGGTTCCAAACTTTGTTGGTTATTGGACCCCCTAGTGTTTCAGTAGTTTTTTTTTATAGTGCCTTTTGGCTAAAAGAAATATCCATTTGCCTCATTTATTAAGTAGTTAGGTGCAAGTAAGTTTAAAATGGAAGTTTGTACAGTGTTCAAGAGATGTCACCCTGTTTCTCTCGAGACTTTAAAATATACTGTGGAGTCCCTATGACTTTGTTATGGCTTCCTGGAGTACTTTGGTATACATTTTGGGAACTGAGGAATGCTTAGACCCTACTGATAGGAATTACTGGAAGTACCACAGGTATCTTATGACAGTTTTGCCTGTGATATGGACCCTCTAGCATCATGGGGACTTTAACAAGCTCTATTAACCTTCTAATTGTAACAAACTTTGGCAATAAATAAATACGAAAGAAAGGATTTTTTTTTTTTTTTTTTTTTTACAGAGTCTTGCTCTGTCACCCATGCTAGCGTGGTATGATCATAGCTCACTGTAACCTCAGACTCCTAGGCCCAATCAGTTCTCCCAGCTCAGTCTCCAAGCAGCTAGGAGGACTACAGGCATGCTCCACCTTGCCTGGCTAATTTTCTTTATTTTTTGTAGAGAAGGGTCTGGCTGTGTTGTCCAGGCTGATCTCAAACTCCTGGCCTCAAGCAATCCTTCCATCTTGGCCTCTCAAAGCGCTAGGGTTATAGATGTGAGCCACTGCACCTGGCTGATTTTTTTTAAATTATTAATACCATATACTTGGAGTAATTTGTTAACTGCTGTATTCACCAATCTATAGTTAACTGTGATTGAATATTTAAATTCTGCAAGTGACGTTGATGAAGTGAACTAGTTAAAGATAACAGATGTTGCATTTTTAGGGCCGTTGGAAAGCCCTAAAAATGGAATAAATACTTGTATATAAAATTAGTTTCCAGTTGAAATGTTTAAATTAATGTTTGATAGAAAAATCAAACAGTAAAGTTAAGGCTGTGATATTAAAAATATTATTGAATTAAGTATTACAGTTAGAAAATATCAGTTATTTTTTATTGATTGTTGAATTTAAAATTTTTAACTAGAGTATATAAATGGAAAAAAACAAAAATTCATGTGCCATAGTTTGTTCATTCACATGATGTAGTATTATTTGCTCTATATGCTTTAGAAGTTTCTTTATTAGAAAGTGCTTTAGAAGTTTCTTTATTAGATTTTTTCAGATTATCTCATGCTAAATCTAGAACTTGTTCCCAATGATTTTCAAAGATTGAATCATTACCCAATTATTGGGCTTCAATTTATTATAAAATTATTTTTTAAATAAAAAAGTATTTTTGTTCTTGACTTCCCTTCTCTGTTTTCATGCTTTCAATCTTTATTTCTTTACCTGTCTTATTTTAATTGGCTTTAGTATGATTTCATTGCTCCCATCATGCCTGTGGTGGAATCAGTAGACCCTGCATCATGGAGGCAGGGCTTGCGCAAAACTGGCATTGTTCTTGTGCCCAGTAAGGGTGAAAAATCTATGGTGAGGCATTTCTACGTGCAAGAATTTATATTAGGTTACAACATAACAAGTTTAATATAAATTGGTTCCAAAGATGCATGGTTTTAAGTCCTTATGGTGTGCTCATTTATTTCTGTATTTGCATCATAATTTTTCTGTGTGATACAAAGTGTGTAGTGTGTAGTGTTCTTAAGTCTAACCTCTGGAAAGGAAGTCTATTCATTTTTCATTTTTAGATCTTTACATTTTTGACTAAGACATTAACCTACCTAGTAAAAGTGTTTCCTCCTGACTATTAACTATAATTTTAGACATATTATCTGTAAACTTACTGTTTCTAACTTAAGGACTGGATTAGTTTTAATAATTCTTTTTTTCTTTCCTTAAAAAATGAAATAAAAAGTTTCCAACCTCAACTACAAAAATTTCTCCCAAAGAAGAAGAGAGAAAAGATGAGTCTCCTGCATCTTGGAGATTAGGACTTAGAAAGACTGGCAGTTACGGTGCACTTGCTGAAATCACAGCATCTAAAGAGGCTCAGAAAGAAAAAGACACTGCAGGTGTTATACGTTCAGCTTCAAGTCCCAGACTTTCCTCCTCTTTGGATAATAAAGAAAAGGTAATCTGTTTCACAATCTGGTTTCTATAAAGACTCTAATCATTTCTTTTTCAGGAACATCAATTCCTAGTGGATTTTCTCGTAGGTATCTTGTATCTAAGTATCAACTTAATGAATTATATAATACAAATGTAACCTAATTATAAGTACTAGGAAGATCAGATTTATTTCCCCAAAACATAAATTAAGGGACTATATTCAGTTAAAGGAATCTGTTATTTTACTTGAGAATGTACAGTAGAATGTATTAAGAAGCAGGCTTATTTTATTTATTATGATTCAGTAAGTTTTCTGAAGTTTAAAAAACTTAGGAACACATTTATTCTAAAATGTGAGTATACTCATAAGTTACATTTATCTAATATCTGCAATTTTTTTAACAGCTGTTTCATCTGATATATCACAGGCAACTTAATAAGTAGTTTTAATAACTATATTTTGAAAGACAGTATTAATGTATCAAATAGGATGTACCATAGTTCATTCAATGCTATTTTATATAATAGATTAATTTCTATTGCATTTTTAATGCTTGTATTATTTTTTCATATAGTTTTCTTTCTCTATTTAAGAGTGTTGCCTTGTATCAGAAATTCAAAGATGAAATTTCTCGTTAATTAACTTTAATATTTTTGCTTTATAAATAAGTTCATTGTGCAGTTATTTTCCAGGTATTTTATGGCAGTATACCAGGAATGTATCAGAGTGTCATTGTTGCTACACATTCTCAACCATATTTGGATAAATATAATTTAAATAATTTTGGTTTTGAATATTTTGATATATTTTAGAACATAGACTATCAAGGTTGTGAATATCTTATATAACATAAATGATTGAAATTTCTCAGTAAACCATATTTGAGACCTTATTACTCTGGAATAAATAATGATATTTCAGTTTATGACACTACTTACTTATCTATTATAGAAGTTTGAGAAAAGGTCATTAAAATGCGGACGATTTTTTTCCTTTCTTATGTTAAAATATTATCTAATTCTAGACTAAAGAAGAAAGAAAAGAAAATGAGTTTGAGCAAGTTGTCCTTTAGTACATGTGTAGTACCTGACTGCTAATAGACAATAGAGTTTAGCTAGAAACTATGGTAATACTGTAAAGTAAACTGTGATGGCTGTGTAATATGCATTGTTGAATAACCTTTTTCTGATACTTTTAGCAGTCCCTGTAATCAGTACACAGATTTATTTTCACTCATGTTATCTCCTGTTGTGCAGGAGAAAGATAGTAAAGGAACTAGGCTTGCCTATGTTGCACCTACAATACCAAGACGACTAGCCAGTACCTCTGACATTGAAGAGAAAGAAAACAGGTGAGTTCATTATAATTTGCTTTATTCATTCACTATAAAATCTCTGTTATCTAGCATCAGAGTTAATACCTAAGCATTATTGTAATTATGTGAGGATATGTATTGTGGGAAGAGAAGGAGGGTATTCCTGATAGAACACCAAGTACATCGTCCTGAGGAGGTGCAGACTTAGTATGTTCATAAAATAGCAAAGAAGGCATTATGGCTGGAACAGAGTGAGGGGAAAGTGGTAGGAGATGAGGTCACAAACTAGTACAATTTCTCTAAATATTTGTAACATTTAGAAAAAGGGAAAGAAGAGAGGAAAAGCCCTTACTTAATCATTGTCAGCATTTTAGTTTGTTTCTAATTTTTAGCATAGTTTGAGAACTTTTTAGTATAGCTGTAATCATGTGATCATATCCAATTTTACATGATGTTTTTCACCTAACATCTCATAAGCAGTCTTATATGTTAGTATATATTTTCAGTGAGCATTGTTTTTCATCAGTACATAATATACTACAGAGTAGACCTGCTGAGGTTAAAGTAACCGTCTCCCTTGCCCATGTTATGGACGTTTAATTTGTCTAATATTTTGTGGATGTAAATTATATTTCTGTAAATACCTTAATTTTCCTCCTGTATTTAGGATTATACCTTAAGAATAGAGTATTAGAATTAGAATTACTTTAACTTCTTGGTAACTATTCCAGTGTTTTCCCAAGGGATTTTACTAGTTTCTGCTTCTACTAATACTTATTAGTGTATAGCTTTCTCAACCCTATTTTAAAATTATCTACCAGAATCTGAAGGAGGTTCTTCTTTTCACAGAGACTCTTCAAGTTTGCGAGCAGGTAGTTCCTATACAAGAAGAAAATGGGAAGATGATCTTAAAAAAAATAGCTCAATTAATGAAGGATCAGCTTACCATAAAAGGTAATAATATAATTCTTAAGTGGCTTTTATGTATTTTTTTATGAAAATGTGAGGCAATTTGTTTAGAGCTCTCAATTTAACATCATTTAAGTAAATATGTGCTTTTGTTAAATAGTACATCTTTTGTTGTTTAAAACTTGATTTAAAGACACAGAATGTATACTAAGAGATGGGGTAATTTACTTGTACTTATACCTTTCTATTATATATTTAATTAAATTTGAAATGTTATGAAATATCTTTTAGATTGTAGCATATTTAATAGGAATTCCCTATATAATTGACTAGAACAGCTTGATTTAAAGACAGAGAATGTATACTAAGAGATGGGGTAATTTACTTGTACTTATACCTTTCTATTATATATTTAATTAAATTTGAAATGTTATGAAATATCTTTTAGATTGTAGCATATTTAATAGGAATTCCCTATATAATTGACTAGAACAACTTAAATAGGCCAGTGCCTTAATTGATCTAGTCATCATTGGTGATCTGGAAAGTTTTTGCTTGTCCTAGAACTCAGAGCTGTAGATATGCCTTCAATTAGAATGTTGGTACTATCATATTGGAGGAAAAAAAAAAAAACTGTAAATTATTTCTCTAAGCAACCAAAACAAAGAATAAGATATGAACAAGTATAATGTAGGTATGGGTCCCTCCTAGTGATCTGACCCATTGCCAAAACAATTTTCTTCAACAATGTCAACATCTTATTTTCCCTGGATAAAACCAAACCAAAGTGTTTTTTTCAGGCCCAGCCTAGAATGATTATTTGGTCTGGAATAGTTCCAGAAATGTGAAATACCAGATCAGATTATCTTTGAGTCTTGTTGAAGGGATTGGGTGAAGGCAATAAAATGATACACTACCAAATTAGTGAAATCATTTAAACTCTAGCAAGTTGTAGATGCAACTCTTGGTGCTGGAGCTGGTGGTGTATTTAGGAACACAGTTTTTTTAGATTTTTTTTCTAGTCTTGTGAATTTGTATAATGTGTAGACATTAACTATAGAAGACACATACAAACACATCCTATATAGATATGACTCTTTTGTTTAGTTGCTCCTTTGGTAGAAGACAAGATGATTTGATTAGTTCTAGTGTTCCAAGCACCACATCAACACCAACAGTTACCTCTGCAGCTGGGCTTCAGAAAAGCCTGCTTTCCAGCACAACCACTACTACAAAGATTACAACGGGTTCTTCCTCAGCAGGCACACAAAGCAGGTAAGTCACAGATACATTTTGTGTTCAGGTCTATCATGTGCTTATGTATGTGCATGCGTTTTTGTTTAGAAGATCATGGGGCTCTGGATTTTTTCATTTACCTTGTTAAAATTATTTACAAACAAAAATTGGTTCCAAAATGAGGCAATTATGCATGTCTGGGGAAAAAAATTAAGTTCCTGAATTATGAACTTTCCGTGAATTAGAATGCTTTTAAAATGTAAATTTCTCTCTTTGACAGCTCTGGGTGAGCTTTTTGGTTCATAGATGATATCTCACCTTGTGTTTTAAAAAAATCCATCCCTGTAGTCACATGTTTTCAGCTGCTAAAAAGTGCTTTCATTGTTTAGCTGTTTTCCTTTTCTCTTTTTTGTGTTGCTGCTTATTGATGCTATAGTACCTCAAATCGTTTGTGGGCTGAGGATAGTACTGAAAAAGAAAAGGACAGTGTTCCTACGGCAGTGACCATTCCTGTTGCTCCAACTGTTGTAAATGCTGCAGCTTCTACCACAACCCTGACTACAACTACTGCTGGCACTGTCTCCTCCACATCAGAGGTCAGGGAGAGACGCAGGTGTGTAAAGGTCCTAACAGTACTGCTGATATATCTTGCCCAGTGATCAGAGTTGTTTTTTATTTTTTAAAAAATCTTGTGAAGTTGTCGACAATCTCTCCAGTAGGCCAATGAATGAAATACTCTATGTGAGCTCAGAACTATGTAAATTAATGTGACTGGCAGTTATTAGTATGTAGGCATGGTGACCACCTCTGACAGAATTGATGCTTTTGTTTAAAGGCAGTGAGCCAGACAGTTGTCTTCTTTCTTAGCCGTTTTAGTGTTTTTAGTGGTTTTAATTCAAACTTTTTTTGATGAAGACCTAGACATACACAAACTCATTTGGAAAATGAGATGCAACACGACACAAACAGCTTTTATCATTTTTTTCATTGCTTCCTCCCATTATTAAGAAATTAGATAGATACTAAACTGTTTTTGTTGTTTTTGAGAATTTCATCTTAAGATTTTCTTGGTGAGGAAAGGTTTCTGTGCATATGTATAAGCCAAACAATCTTAGTATGTTGAATACTTTCCCACTTAGTTTTAGTTCTGGTACATAGAAAACAACTCAATTTTTTTTAAAAGTCTACGAATTTATTTTGTGTGCTTAAATGTTTTTAAGAGCATTGTTCACATCTTCCTGTTGCTGCCTGTTGGTATGGAATCATAGATGTGGGAAGGAGCTTACTAATTATCTTTTGTGATATCCTTGCTTTACAGAAGGAAACTGAGACCCAGAGATACTATGTGATTGTTACACTTTTATATGGTTAGTTAGGGTGAAAGCTGAGGCTAGACCCAAGATTCCAGGAGAATCAGTCCATTTCTTTCTGCTATATCATGCATGGTCCCTAAGCTTTGAATTTCGTTTTTTCCTCTTGAGAAAGAAGAAAATCTTAGGAAACTGAATGTAAGCTTTATTTTTATATTCTATTCTTGCAAAATTAAATTAGCTGTATAACTATATTTTCCTTACCAAAATTCCACCCAGATTCACTTTCTTTTATTTCTGTCACATAGTGCTCATATACAGAGCTTTTTCTGGTGCCTAGCAAAGTGCTTGGCCCGTAGTAGTAATGGCTTCACAATAATATTTGTGTTTGAATATATGAAAAGTAACAAGTTACTGTTAAATATTTTCTTTCCTATCATTGCATCTTTAGTTTTTGTCAATATATTTAGGTTTCATTTTTATTTTTATGGTGGAATTTAGTAATACTTCTAGAACACCACTGCAAGTGGTTACCATTTTATGATTTGAATACCAGTATAGATTATATTTTAATTATTCTTCCTTTACTTTTTTTTATAAATTTAAGTCAGTTTTAGGTTTTTGTGGTGCTTTCCATAAGACTGTATATACAACAGAAATTAGAGGATCTTATGTATCCATCATTTGATCAAACTTACCAAAATTAGTTTGAGGGATTTGCTTATTTTGGTGATGAGGTTGGGAGGGGATGTTGAAAGGAAGAAGGGTCAGACATTCTTGGTTTTCTTCTCCTTACTCTACCTTTATTTTTAAGATCAAAGTTCTCTCTGAGCCAGAATTTCTTTTTCTGTAAAATGAGGTGTTTGATTTACATAATTCTTAACTTCTAGAATCTTTTCTATTTCTAGCATTCCATGCTTTAAAAATGTCTCCAGTGACAATTAAAGCCTAGTGAATGTCTCCCCAAAATCAGCAGTTGTTTCAGAACAAACTATAATTCTTAACCTAAGATTTATTTTTTCTATTTTGTTGGAGAGAATTGAATTTCAACTTTTAGAATTAGTCCTAATTAATTTTAATGGATGACAATAAAGATTGAAAATTAAATATTTGGATCTATTCTTAGGACAGATCAGATTCTAATAGCGTAGGGAACAAAACGTGTCTGTTGACATTTTTTTCTGCCTATATTGTAGATATTTTGTTTGTCTCACTGTGTTTCAATGATGTTTGCAATGATACTAATGTTTGTGTTTTGTTCTATGTAAAATAATTGTTTGCAATTTTTAGTACATTGTCACCTCTTCTGTTCATCGTTTAATTAAATTTCATCAATGGTTCTAAAAGGTATATGGTTGAAAATTTGCCTAAAAAATGTTTATATGATGATTTAAGAATATACTGTAGCTGAAAAAAAACTCAACACATTTATACCACTAAGTATCCTTAAATATATACCTTTGGGTATTGTGTAAAGCTTCCATGCACACTATTAAATTCCACAGTGTTCTTGAATTTTCCTGTTTCTGTTGATCAGGGTTATATCAGGATTTCCTGGTTTTGTTACCTAAGATTTCCAGTGGATTAATTTTTGCTTGGGAGTAAGGAAAAGAAGCTTACTTTAAATAGAAGGAACATGATAGCAAATTCTTACACTGTTTGTTCTTATTATTCTTACAATTCTCCATAGCTTTTTCAAACTGTAAAATAATACCATACTTCGTATTTACATGGAAGTGTTGCTTTAGTATAACTACTCTCTTCACCATTTTCCCTTGGCTTAGCCAGCGTCCATTTGCCCATTTATCTTCTCTTGGGAAGGAAAAAGGCTGAGTGTAAAATAACAAGGGTTGGTATTTAGTTTTCTAAAGATATAATTTGATTGACTAACCAAAATATATTAATAACTATTATAAATAAGTACATGAGAAATTACTGAATAGGTATGATGTACATTATTTAGGTGATTGATACCCTAAAAGTCCTGACTTGACCACTATGCATGTAACAAAATTGTACTCATACTCCATAAATTTGTATACATTAAATAAAATTAAAATATATAAATGTCAGTAAAATTTAAAAATAGTAGAATAATTGCATTTATCAGGAAAAAATTCTTAATTTAAAAACAGCAACCTTTGATTTGCTCAGAAAATAATAAGCAGTCTAAGACTAAGGCATAAAATTATATACCCTGTGTAATTATAAGAAAGAGTTACAGTAGGGCGGTATGATATAGCAGTGATTAAGGCAACAGTGGTGTTTAGGTGATATATTCTACCTTTTTTGATTGTTTTTTGGAGACAAGGTCTCACTCTGTGGCCTAGGCTGGAGTACAGTGGTGCCATCATAGCTCACTGTAACCTTGAATTCCTGGGCTCCAGTGATCCTTCTGCCTCAGCTTCCCGAGAATCTGGGGCTATAGGTGCATGCCATGGTGCCCTGCTAATTTTTTTATTTTTTGCAGAGACAGGGTCTCACTGTGTTGCCCAAGCTGGTCTCACACTCCTGGCCTCAAGCAGTCCTCCCACCTTGACCTCCTGAAGTGCTGGGGTTACAGGCATGAGCCACCATGCCCAGTTCCCCACCATCTTTTTGATGATCAGCTCTTTGGAAGTAAAAACACATAAGATATATAAATTATTTTCTTCTCTATATTAGACCTCCTATTCTTAGAGGTCTGTTCTAGATAGGCACCTAGGGGAGGAGAAGGGAACTCAATATAAGATGGTGACTATCAAATAAAGGAAATGTGTTGTATATTACAAATTTATGAGGTAGATTTTTATGCAAATATGACGTTTATACAGAAAATTAAAATGAACAGATTTTATAAGTCTTTCAACTAGTAACTTTTATCCCCCTAAGCTCCTGCATATGTTAAGCCAGGTATGATAAATAGATTTGTTAGCTTTCATGGCAATTTGAAACCATTGAAAAGGAATCCAGGGTCATTTGAAGAAAATGTGTTGGTTGATTAGTGTTATTTGCCATGGGAGTCAAAAAGAGTTAAGTGGCAATGCAAGTTTCTCTGTTCTAAACTAAATGTGAAAAATTGACTATATGGAGTAGAGCCAGAATTCAGTAGTCTGTGTTCATACTTAACTTTCAGAGCAGCTCATGAAATAATGAAGTGATATATGCACCCATCTGGCTTGCTATAAACTTTTTTGCTTAACCAGATTAGTTACCACATTTGAGTTTCATATCCTTTTAATTTTTCTTCTCCTCTTCTGATAGAAGTCTGAAAAGTCGTAAGTTGCATAGGGCCAATAGGTGCATAAATAAGAGTTAACTGAATAAATGGAAAAAATGGCCAATTGTCCACATTTTCCAGGCTGATGTCCCCAGGAGCACTTTTTCATGTTTACTAGGATATGCCATGAAAAAAGTGGGGCAGGGGAGGGGTGGTCTTTACTTAAACGATCTTGGGAAATAGTGGGTTAAACAAAGTTAAATAGGTTATTTCCCTTAGCACATCTCAGACCCTTTAATATATTATTGTGATTTTCCTAGGGAAGATTAGAATGTGTAGCATTTCCCAAATTTATACAACCTTTTTCTATAACAAACAAGCCCCTCTTATCATATCCCAGAATTAATGTTTCTTAAATTTTAATAACAAGATTATTGATTATTCTCTTTTTAAATTACTTGTCCCAGAAAACCTACTACAATTGTTGTAAATCTGTTATATCTAAATAGAAACCTTAAAACTCAAGAGAGTTGATGCATAGAGGGAGAATTATAAAACAATGGGAAAAAGAAATGTCAAACTTAGTGTAGCATCATGGAAGGAAGAAAGGGCAGATCATACCAGTTGTACACATTTGGATCCATACATTAGTACAGATAAAACCATATATAGCAGAATTTCAACTAACAGGCAAACTAAGGAAAGGCTAGTAATCAAAATGTTTTACTTACTGCATTTTTCCCCTATGCTCTCCACTTCTGTGAGGACAAATTAAAGTAACAGCAAAAAAAAAAAAATTAGGAATTTAAAAAAATAAAAATTTTAGGTTATGCACTTAAGATCAGTACTAATATTTTAGGAGAAAACAAATTTGGCAAGGTAGAACTCTTTGATGAGTGTTTCAGTTAGACGGGGGTATGCCTTGTTAATGAGATAAATGTGTTACTATGATAGCAAAAAGACATAATCTTTCAATATTCTATAATAGCAACATCAAGGTGAAAACATGATAAAGAACATGGGTAAAGATAAGAGAAAAAAAGAAGTTATATTATTATATGATAGTGCCATAAGTTACTTAACCAGATAGAGGAAACAGGTGATATTTTCTCAAACTAGATCATAAAAACAACTTAAAACATAGTAGTTTTGGAATTTTCATTTTTCTATAAGTATACTGGATTTCAAGTAAAAACTCTCTCTAGAGAATTTCTTGACTTACTTTCATCTGTAATTATAGTAGAAGCAACAAGAAGAACCAGTCCTCTGAAATTAATTTTAACCAATAAGTAAGAACTAATTGATGAAATTGAGGCAACTAAGATCTTGGGTGAGAAATTACTTTGTCATTTTCGAGTTAATGAAGGAGGTGATTGCTAGGAGTAATGCTTTGTATTCTAGTTTTAGAGAGACAGATTTCAAAAAATTCAGGGATGCAAAATGAAAGAAGTGTGTTCCTATGTATATAAAAGGAATGAGGATTCTCTAAAAATAATTCTGAAAAGTTTGAATATGTGCAGTACTCACTGAACTTAGAGCTTTAAAGGCCACATAGAAAAAATAGAAGAGAAGGCATAAAACCCACAATAAATTCAGAAGTTTGTTATAATTGTATGAATACTGTCAGAGAGGTTAAAGAACAGAATAAATTGCAAATTGAGAAGAATACTAAAGCTAACAAAAGAGTCTTTTTAAAAAGTAGTGTTTGAATGAAGGAAACTCACTAGACCATGGCTTGGAGTTTTGAGAGAGAGGCAGGTGGAATAAACTTAATAAACGTAAACAACATAGAAAATAGACATAGAGTTGAGCCATGAACAAATAAAAGCGTTGGGGTACCAACTTCCCATACAGTCAAAAATCTACATATGATTTTTGAATACCCCAAAACTTAACTAATAGCCTATTGTTAGCTGCAAGGATTACCAATCTTTACGAATAACATAAATGAACCATTGATACATATTTTTAATGTTATATATGTCATACACTGTATACTATATTTTCCAATAAAGTAAGCTAGAGCAAAGAAAATGTTATTAAGAAAATCATAAAGAAGAAAAAAATATATTTCCTATTCATTAAGTAGAAGTGGATCATCATAAAGGTCTTCATCCTCTTCATCTTCATGTTGAGTAGGCCAAGGAGGAAGAGGAGAGGTTGGTCTTGGTGTCTCAGGAGTGGCAGGAGGTGTAAGAGATGGAGAAAGCAGAAGGGAGGCAGGGGTAGGTATACTCAGTGTAACTTTAAATGAAAAACAGCCTCATATAAGTGGACCCATAGCAGTTTGAACAGGTGTTGTTCAGTGGTCAACCATACATTTCTTCTGTAAGTGTTCTCTGAGAAATGAGCTAGATGGTAATATAATTAGATACAGTATTAACAGTTCAGCTTCCCAAATAATATTGATTAACTTTTGACATAGATTACATGCTTTTGAAGTTATGCATATCCTTTGATAAGATGAAGCATAGGCTTAAATTTATAAGATGAAATTTAGTGTAGTGCCAAGTCCTGTTCTTTATATCAGAAAATCAATTAATAAGTAAGATGCTAGTCTAAAAGCTGTTCATGTATAAAAACACTTGAATATTTAGAGAACTTAAAGTATGAACAAGAGTATGATGTCTGCCAAAAACATCATTTATGAATGCACACTGACAAGAATACAGGGAGTGCTATGCACTTCTCATTTGTTATACCATAGCCTGATAGTTGTATTCATCCCAACCATTGTACTGAAAGAAGACACTGACAATCTGTATGTGGTCAGATAACTTCATATATTATCTAAGATGGTATTACAGGGAACTAAAACAGGGACTAAGAGGAATGATTCAAGGAATTAGGACTGGGTATGCTAGAGAATAAAAGATTTAGTAAGGAATTTGATACCCGTCTTCCAATATTTGAAAATACTGTAGGTAGAGAAGAATTTTAAGCCGCTTTTTAGTAGGTCTTTAAAAAAAAAATAGAACTTTGTCCATGAATGGCACTAATAAGTCAAAGTTTAGGGCAAACTAGAGAACTAATATTGAATGAATTGCTTCAAAGCGGAGGTTAGATTATCGCTTTTTTGAGGTGTTTTGGAGCTAGGGAAGGAAGGAGAGCTTCCTCAGTTAAAAACAAATAAAAAATTTACTCCCTATCCATTCTGGTTAATTGGGCTTTTGCTAAATGAAATGTTTCTACCTTTTTCAATAGAGCTAATTTCTTTTTTTTTTTTTTTTTGAAGACAGTATCTTGCTCTCTTGCCCAGACTACTAGAGTGCAGTGGCACCGTCATAGCTCACTGCAAACTAAAACTCATGGGCTCAAGCAATCCTCCTACCTAAGCTTCCGGAGTAGCTGGGACTATAGGCTCATGCCACCCCGCCAGGCTAATATTTCTATTTCTTGTAGCGATGGAGTCTCGCTGTGTTGCTTACTTAGGCTGGTCTCAAACTACTAACCTCAAGCGATCCTCCTGTCTTGACCACCCACAGTGCTAGGATTATAGCTGTGAGCCACGCCCAGGCAGAGCTAAAAGTTTTAATATTCAATTCTCTTAATTTCTTTTTAAAATGTGGTTCCTTCTTAAAATTAAATTACATGATAAAAAATGTAGTTAGGAAGAATTTAAAATGTGGTATTTGAAGATATAATTAGTTCCAATCTAAAAAGAAATTATCAGATTGCACTATTGAATTTCAGAGTGTGTCTGACCATTTTCTGAAGACTTTTTTTTAAAACCCACTGAAATGCTAAACTTGTATGTTTTGTTCACACACATTGATGTATATTTACATTCACAGGTATCTTTAACTAACAATTTTTATTTATTACTGTAGATCATACCTCACTCCTGTTAGGGATGAAGAATCTGAATCCCAAAGAAAAGCAAGATCTAGACAAGCAAGACAGTCTAGAAGGTCAACCCAGGTATATTTAATGTGTATAATACATAAAACTTATATAAATAGTATATGAAATGTATATATATTCTTAATATGTACAAATAAATTACTTTTCACTTTACTCTGTAAATATTGATGTCAGTATATAGTGTGAGTAAACCTTAAAAGGTAACAGTTGCTCTTGTAATCCTCCTACATATAGCCTTTTGATTATGGTTATACTATTACTATTATATTTCATCTAATTAGCTATAGGCCTTACTTTTTTTTAGTATTTTTTTATCCTCATTCATAATACAGTGGCTGACATAGTGTATTTGATAAGTATTAGAATGAATTAATCATATGTAATGTCTAATAATTGAAGAGTTCTGTGAATATTTGGAAGTAGTGGGGAGGGAATTGGTGTCTTGTATTAGGTATATCAAGCAGCTAATGTGCAAGTGTAAGAAAAAATATCACACAAGCTAGTTATTATTGCCTTACCCTCCTCCTTGCCATTCTAAGTATGATATATATGATAAATACTTTGTGTCTTTCCTTTCCTACAGTTAAGGAGCTCAACAGTATAGATTCAGCTGTTTGATCCTTATTACTTAGCTTTCAAGCTGAACTATTTGCTGGAGTCTTACCGTACTTTTTCTGTCTTTGTACTTTTCACTTCTTGAAATCTCACCTATGTCAAAGTCTACCTTAAAAAGTTATTTCTTCACTGAAATGTCTATAAAACCTTAACAGTTATCATGCATATATATATATATACACACACACATACATATATAAGCATAAATATGTATAATGTATAAACAGCATAGACCAGTCACAGTGGTTCATGCCTCTAATCCTAGCACTCTGGGATCCTGAGGCAGGAGGATTGCTTGAGACCTGGAGTTTGAGGTTACAGTGAGCTATGATGATGCTACCACTCTCTAGCCTGGGTGACAGAGCAAGACCCTGTCTCAAAAACATCAAAAAAACAGTGTAATTATTGGTTCTTCCTCCCTTCTTTGAACTTTTTGGGAGCATTCATATTTATGTAGTATTTCTGTCATCTCTTTTGCTATTTTGTTCATTTATGAATACAGAGATAATTTCTTATATACATTTATATCTTTCCCAATGTCTATCATTGTGCCTGCTCATAGTGATTTTTCATAGAATGAATGTAATTTGCTGAGCAAAAATTCTGTTTCAGTTTGCAAACATGCATATTTGACTTTTGATATGTTCTCATTTATTTATCTATTTGAGAATGAATAAATGAGTGAATGAATGAAAGAATGAATGAGATGGGGTTTCACTCTTTCACCCAAGCTGGAGTGCAGTGATGCAATTATAGTTCACTACACCCTTAAAATCCTGGGCTCCAGTGATCCTCCTGCCTCAGACTCCTGAGTTGCTAGGACTACAGACACACACCACCATGCCCAGCTAATTTTCTTCTTTTAAGAGACAGGGTCTGGGGCTGGTCTTGGTGCCTCTTGCCTATAATCCTAGCACTCTGGAAGGCTGAGGTGGGAGGATTGCTTAAGGTCAGAAGTTCGAGACCAGCCTGAGCAAGAGCTAGACCCTATCTCTACTAAAAATAGAAAAATTATCTGGGTGTGGTAGCGCACCTGTAATCCCAGCTATCCGGGAGACTGAGGCAGGAGAATCACTTGAGCCCAGGAGTTTGAGGTTGCTGTGAGCTAGGCTCATGCCATGGTACTTTAGCTTAGGTGACAGGGGGAGACTCTGTCTCAAAAAAATAAAAAAATAAAAAAAAGGAGGATCTTGCTGTGTTTCCCAGGCCGATCTTGAACTCCTGGCCTCAGGTAATCCCGCCACCTCAGCCTTAGTACATTCATATTTAATATATCTATTTCTAAAATATTCCTTGAAACAAGCTTTAATGCATGTCATAATTAAGTTTATCTTTTTTGGTGTGCAGGGGGTGACATTGACTGATCTCCAGGAAGCTGAAAAAACAATAGGAAGAAGTCGTTCTACTCGAACCAGAGAACAAGAAAATGAAGACAAAGAAAAAGAAGAAAAAGAAAAACAGGATAAAGAGAAGCAAGAGGACAAGAAGGAGTCAGAAACATCTAGAGAAGATGAATATAAGCAAAAGTACTCCAGAACATATGATGAGGTAATAGTATATCAACAACACAGCTGGGTCAAATGGTCTGAATAATTATTGCAATTCTCAATGTATAACAGATTTATGTATCAACTAACCAAATACAAAATACTCAAAAAGATTTTACCTGGAAATCTGAATTGCTTTGGAATGATTAGAACATTACTTTTCCTTTGAAATGAATTTTTAAGTGTTGTATGTGTTTTTAATTGTGTTTAATATTTCAGATGGGTTTTAATTTTAATGTTTCACAGACTTATCAGCGTTATAGGCCAGTATCAGCTTCAAGTTCAACCACTTCATCCTCTTCACTTTCTACTATGAGCAGCTCACTGTATACTTCAAGTCAACTAAACAGACCAAATAGTCTTGTAGGTGTAACTTCTGCTTACTCCAGAGGATTAACAAAAGAAAATGAAAGAGGTAAGAAGACCAAATTTTAAAAACACTTTTTTTTCCTTCAAATAGTCCTTTGAATTAGTTTTTCCTAAATAAACAGTTCAAGAAAAAAAGAACAATATCCTAACCTGTGACTCATTCAACCTAAACAGAATATGATGATCGAGAATGAGAAAAGTAGAAAATAAAAACAGGAAATAATATGGTCTGAGTTGATATGAATATCTTTATAACTTAGTACTTCACAAAAATCTTCATGACCCACAAAGAAAAGTCAGTATAGAAGAACTGGTGGATAACTATTCCTAGGAGCAGTTTATTATTATAGTACTTTTCCAGTGCTTTAATCTATTTCTTGCCTGCTGTATAGATCCTATCTTTCAAATGTGTGTGTGTGTATGAAATTGTTCTAAACTAAAATCACTTAACACATGTATTGTCCTTGCTGAAACAAAATTTTTATGTTTATTTCTTGAAAAATAGATTTCTACCAAAATATTTGTAACCCTATAATATTCTGAAATAAAAAAGAAAGAAAAATAGATTTTTTTTCCAGCTGTATGTTGGCACATTGATGCTCACTATTACCAATTCCTATTATTTGATAAAAACTTTCTATTTAAATTCTAATTGATTCCTACTTTAAATCAGATATGAGTACTAAATAAAATTATTTCTAATTATAGGCATTTTATATTTTAAAAGCTAAATCTCATAGTATTAGTCATGGTAATATCAGTAATCTTATTGGATAAACATCAGAAAATTAACTTTTCCCCAATTTCCAATTAGATTGTCTTAATGTTGGTCATTGAGATGTTTTAGTTCTTTAAACCACTATGTGTGAGGCCTTCATAGTGTTGTAAAAATTTTGAACCAACATTTAAAATTAGGGATATTCACATAAAACTTTGGAGTTTTGGCTTTTCTTGAAAATTTGAAAGATTTCCCAACACTGGGTCAGAATTCTTACATATCAACAATCGGCTAGAGTTAAGTAGTAGCAGCCCCCATGTCCCTGTCCTGGTCCATTTACCCATTTATATTACCTGGATGGCTCCTACAGGTATTGGAGTTTCAGATTGTTGCTCTAAACTGATTGTAAAAACAACTTTAAAAATCTTTCTGAATACTATAATTTTGGGGTGTCTTTTGGTGTGACTCTTTGCTAAGGACACAATAGTTTTTTTTTAAATCATTTTTGTTCATTGTGTGTCTTTATTTTTAGCATATTTAGAGTCCCTAATATTCTTCTAGTATGTAAGCCTGAAGCCATTTTAACTGTCCCAGGAGGAAAACAAATCTTAAAACTAACATTTTTATGTTAATTTGTTTTTAATAAAAGATAAATATATTTTCCAGAAGAATAGGATTTGCTCTTAAATATAATCTAATAGAAATGAAATAAATACTGTATCACTGCCAAGTGAAGACTGGCAATAGTAGAAGCAGAAACTGATAAATTTGTATGATTCTTACTAGCTGTTCCATCATTAAGAACTGTTTTCTTCTGTAGAATGTTAGCTTCGGTTATAATAACTGTTTCCTTCTCAGAAATTAATAACCGGAGCCCTATTCCTCTCATAGGATTTCATTATTTTTAATTCATCAAATATTTGTGTCTTTTGAGCAAAATTTTTATTTTAGGCACTAGGACTATGAAGATAATTAGTTCTTGTGACCTTCAAGAACGTATCTAACAGGAAATAGAAATACATGTTTAAATCATGTTTAAATCAGGAACACTGAGAAGGGGGAAAAATTAATTCTGATTAGGGAAATTTAGAAGGTTTCGCAAAGTAATTTGACTTAGAATTGTTTATGCAGTTACCTTGTAAAATATTGTCAAGATACATTGCTATCATGTGTTTCGTTGTAATCCTTAGCAGAGGGAGAAAAAAAAGAAGAGGAAAAAGAAGGAGAAGATAAATCACAACCTAAATCAATCAGAGAACGCCGGCGACCAAGAGAGAAAAGAAGATCTACAGGAGTTTCATTTTGGACACAAGATGTGAGAACCTATTGCAATATAACTACTTCATAGTATGGTTAATGTTCCCAAAAGTACATACTAATAATTTCTTACATGCCTCAGATTATAATTATTTAAATCATCACTAGGTTTTCTGAGTCGAGTTGTTAAATAAGAAAAGTTCTTTGTAAGGATGGTAACAACTTAGATTTTTGGTACTACTTAAAAGCAGGAGTTCTGACTTAATTTTGGAATAAAATAATAATGGCTGCAGCTCAGAGTACATATATTGAGTATTTCATAATAGCTAAACTGCTCCTTTACTAAACTCCTTTATTTTAGAGATTCCTAAAAGATGTTTTACATTTAATTTCATGTTCACAAATATTATTATGAGATCTACATAACAGAATTATTTCTATATCAAAGGATATTGGATAGAAGCAGTCCTTTACTTACTAAATAACAATTATCCTATGAGAAATGAGGTTTTTGCCCTGATCCCTGATTATTTACCTGACATTGCTATTCAAATAAGAGAAAGAACTGTAGGATATGACTGTTAATGTGAAATTTATACTGTTTCAATACAACATGTAACTATAGAAGAACAAATATAATTTGGCCCTTTTTTTTTTTACCCTTTTTTTTTCCAATTTTTAAAATAAACCTTTTATTGAAGTATGACATGCAGAAACATAATTCATAAATGTACAGTTTAATGAATTAGCACAATGGGAACATATCTGTGGAATCACCAGTCAGAATGATAAACAACAAAGCAGCACTACAGATGCCCCCAGATTCTCCCACTTAATCCCTGTCATTCTCATTTTCAAAGCCAACTAGTATCTGATTTCTAACACCATGGTTAACTATTCCTGTTTCTGAAGAGCATATAAATAGAACTGTAGATTTCGTAACTCAGTATGATGTTTATGGAATATAGCTGTGTTGTTGTATATACCAGTATACTTAGTTTGATTACTGTAAAAACATTTCTTGTAATCTCTAATTGTATCCATTCTTCTGTTGAGACAACATGGAATCCTCTGTCTTCCTGTTAATCTCACCCTTATCTCACTGTATGTTCCTTTTTATCTCTAATAATGTTTTACCTTAAAGTCTGCTTTTTTGGAATGCTTTTTTTTTTATTATTGATCTTCATATAATATATCTTTTCTCTACTTTTATTTTCAACTTATCTGTGTTTTTCTCATAAACAGTATATTTAGGTCAGCTTTTTTCTGAACACTTTTATCTTTTAATTGCAGTGTTTTATTTTATTTTCATTCTATTTAATTACATGTACCACAAAAAACAGTGTTATATGCAGTTTAAAATATGTAGAAAGCTAAAATATATGAAAACAATAGCACAAAATATGAGAAAGTATTAAATGAAATTATAGAGTTTTAATATCCTCACATTGTCCATGATTTGGACAAAGTACTCATGTATGTTACACTTTGAATCAAGGGTGCATGTGGCTATAAAAAAATAGTTCAAAGAAGAAGGAAAATAAAATAATGCATAAATGACAAGAAAGGAGAAATAAAGGAAGAACAGATGAAGAAAATAGAAAAATAGATTCCCATTTTTCTTTTATTTATTTATTTGACAGAGTCTCACTTTGTTGCCAGGCTAGAGTGAGTGCCGTGGCGTCGGCCTAGCTCACAGCAACCTCAAATTCCTGGGCTTAAGCAATCCTCCTGCCTCAGCCTCCCAAGTAGCTGGGACTACAGGCATGCGCCACCATGCCCGGCTAATTTTTTTTTTTGTATATATATTTTAGTTGGCCAAATAATTTCTTTCTGTTTTTAGTAGAGACAGGGTCTCGCTCTTGCTCAGGCTGGTCTCAAACTCCGACCTCGAGCGATCCACCTGCCTCGGCCTCCCAGAGTGCTAGGGTTACAGGCATGAGCCACCATGCCCGGCCTTCTTTTAATGTTTAATATAGAAAAATTCAAACATATACTTTACAGAATTAACAGAATAGTATAATGACCCCACCCCAAGTATCCCTGGTTTCAGCTAAATCCCCACAACTTCCCCAACGCCCATATTATTTAGAAGAAAACTCTAGACGTAACATTTTATCAACAAATGTTTTAATATGTATCCTAAGAGATAAGGACGCCCTCTTAAAAATTATTAAAACTATATATATCTAAAGCAAGAATTATGTCCCGTGTAAAAAAATAAATAAAAATTAAAAATTTTTTTAAAAACTATATATAAAGATATATTGTTAAATAAATTAACAATAAATCTTTACTGTCAATTATCCAGTCAGGTTTAATTTCCAGTTGACTGATATAGGCCAAAAGTGGTTTGTGGTTGTAGCTTTATAGTTTACTAGTTTATTTGGGAACTAAATAAGGAACATACATTATGATTAGTTATTTCTTTAAAGCCTCCTTTAGAATCAATAAGATTCTCCCTCCCTCTCATTTTTTTCCTTAAAATTATTTTTGAAGGAATTGAGTTATCACATCCCTGAAGTATAGTTTAACACATTCCTCTGTTTTTTTATATTTCTATAAATCAGTAGTTAGAGCTAGAGGATTAGTTAGATTCTGGTTCTGCAGGGCTGTTTTTGGGGGGGGTTTTGTTTTGTTTTGTTTTGAGACAAAGTCTTGCTCTGTTACCTGGGCTAGAGTGTAGTGGCATTACCATAGCTCACTGCAACCTCAGACTCCTGAGCTCAAGCTATCTGCCAGCCTCAGCCCAAATAGCTGGGACTACAGGCATGTGTAACCACACCCACCTAATTTTTCTATTTTTTTTGTGGAGATGGGGTCTTGCTATGTTGCTCAGGCTGGTCACAAACTCCTGGCCTCAGGCAGTCTTCCTGCTTCAGTCTCCCAAAATGCTAGGATTACAGGGATGAGCCACCATGCCTGGCCTCGGTATTCTTTTGGCAGGATACTTTGTTCCTCCACCAGGAAGTACATAATGTCTGGTTGATTTTAATTTTGCAGTAACATTTTAATAGTAAAATAAAACCTCACAGTCTTAGCATCCTAACATTTAGTTACTATCATTTAAAATCATGTCATCTTTTTAATAACTCATATGTGTTAGGAATTTCATAGGCAAAGCAATATTATTATTTAGTATTGATTTTTCCTGAATCTTATTTAGACCAGTTCTTCCTTTAAAAGACCACTTTCTGGAGTCATGCACTTGACCATCATTATAAAGATCTTTCCTCAGATCCATACTGACAATGCTCATGTTTTTAATTTGAGCCAGCATTGAATGGATTTCTAATCAGCCATCAAAACACAGGTTTCCCTGTTCCTTCATAGTCACGTGTTCGAATCTGTAGCAAACGATATACGGAAAGACCCAAAGGCTCAGTGAAAGAAAGGGTAATGCATGGTACTGCAATGCATAAAAACAATCGGTTCATGACATGGAATTAATAAATAATACTAACAGCAGCAGCAGCAGCATTGATTTCTCCTGTTTACTTAGTAACTTCATGTATCATTTTTGTTAGCTACCAAAATGGTACCTTGTACAAAAATTATCTCTAATCCTTAGAACAATTCTGTAAACTTTTATAGATAAGGTAATTTTAACTCAAAAAAGTTTAAATAATTTGTCTTAAGTCATACAGCTGAAAATTACTAATATGAAACTAGGTTTACCTAGTTTAAAGGCTGTGGTATTTTTATAGTGCACCTTAGCCAGATAAGTTTGAATGCAAATTTCCCTTTTCTTTCCCTTTAATCTATTAAGGCTTTTTTTGAGATTTTCAAAGCCTTCTTCTAGTAACATATTGCCATAGTTTGGGATTCTAAACTTTTAGCCTGCTGAGACCTTGATTTTCTATTTGGTGTACTCTAACCTCCCAAGAAATTTCTAGATGAAGAAACCACGTAAACATAGTAGAACTCTTGCAGAAATCTTGCCAAGCTTAGTGAATCCAGCTTTTCTTAAAATAATGAATTTATTAATATTTTTCCTGCCTCATTATAGTTGAGTGGCTAAAAAATACTTTTATTGACTAGTAAAGTGTGTGCAGTATCACAGTATAAAGTGGAATATCTTCTTCTCTCTTTCTCGTGTTAAGCCTCCAGCTTCCTCATCCCCATTACAAATGTGTTTCCTACATGTTAGATAGGTGGTCTTTCTTTACAATATACACACTAACCTACTTAGATTGTGCCATGCCAACAAAATGGGCATTCTCTAAATAGTGTAGAAAGACTCCCGCTTAAAAATCAGTTTTTCTTCTGATCCATTTCATGGTGTATTTTTCTGAAGAGTCATTGTAAATTGGAAAAGTCCTAATGTTCTTAAATGTCAACTGTTTGAAATCTCTTTCCTTTCCTAAAATAAATTGGCAATCTATTTTTAGAGTGATGAAAATGAACAAGAACAACAATCAGATACAGAAGAGGGATCTAATAAGAAAGAAACTCAGGTAAATAGCATTACTTTTTGTGTTGTGAAATAATCATAATTTTAAGGATTATTTTTTAAT
The DNA here is from genome assembly GCF_041146395.1 of Eulemur rufifrons. Classification (NCBI taxonomy): domain Eukaryota; kingdom Metazoa; phylum Chordata; class Mammalia; order Primates; family Lemuridae; genus Eulemur; species Eulemur rufifrons. The sequence continues at coordinate 61,782,138 of NC_090998.1, read as the reverse complement.
TGTGTTTAATTATGTTTATTCATACAAAACAGTTTTGCATACTGTACCTATATCCTGGGGATACAATAGCAGTGGTGGCTGAGGATCAGGATTGGAAGGACTGGAAAGGGGCATAAAGAATATTTTAGAGGTGTTGGAAGTGTTCTGAATCTTGATTGCAGTGGTGGTTTTATGGATATACACAACTGTCAAAACTCATCAAATTGCACACTCTGAGTGGATGTAATTTATTGTATGTAATTTAACCTTCAGAGTTGAAGAGAAAAAGCAAAAAAGGAAATAGTATTCTGGACCAAAGGAAAATAAAGAGTACTCAGAAGTAGTGGAAAACCAGAAGTAGTAGGCTCAGATTTTTATTTCTGTATATGACAAAGTTACATTCTGTAGAAGATAGACCTCTTTGGCTTTCTTTACATATGTTTAAAAATTTTAGAGTTTCCAAAGGATTTTATATTCATAATCACAGCTAATCTTCCCAAAAATCTTCTGAAAAAGGCATTTCCCCACCCCCCCCCCACTCCCAAGACTGATGAAGGACCTCAGGCTGCATAACTAGCAAGGGGTAAAAGTTACCTCCCTCTTACCTTTTTTTTTTAACTACCCCCCCTCTATTTCCTGTTGTTTGGCTGTGCAGAAAGCTAAAATACTTTAAAGAGCTCTAATCTTGTAGGGATAGAATTGTACATGAGTTAGTTCTAAACTTGGCATCATCTATCCTGAAATAGCATGTTAATTTTACCTTCTTCATTTTGACTTGGGGCTTCCTCATAAAGCTATCACATTTCCTTTTAGTCAGCAAGGTGACTTACAGTGTTACTTTTAAGGCGAAGTTTACCTATTTTGACCCAAAAGTTACTTTTATTTTATCTTTAGATGGCCAGATTGAGGTGTGAATTAGTTCTGGGGGTAAATTATTTGCAGGGTGGAAGCTTTGTTACTTAAACACTGCCTACCAGTTGTCACCACTTCCCCCATTTACCTATTTCCCTTTGCTCTGTCAACTCATCCATCATCTTCCTTTTCTAGTAGGACCCTATATGAATTCCCATTGTTCAAGGAAAGACAATGGACAGGTAAACAAGAGGGAGGAAATGAGTAAACCATCCCCAGCTAACACTTCATGACCTTATCACACAGACCCCACCTACCACCAAGCTGGAGTGGGAGGGAGATTTTCTAGCTTCCACAGTTGTCATTTTGAAACATGTTGATGTATGTTATATTTAAGTTTTACTGTTAAAATTATACAAGAGATAACATTAAGGTTAAGTAGAACATTGTTCCTAAGAAGAAAAGTTTTCTTCATTCCAAACAATTTGAATAGTTTTTGTTCATTTTTCAATAGAACATTGTATAGATCTTGCTTTGTGCTAGCATTCTTTCAGTTATAAGTAACAGAAAACTTAACTCAAACTGGATTAAACAAAGAAAAGTAATTGTACTCTGGTTATATTACACAATCCTCTATGTCCAGCCTCATCTTCAGGCTGATTTACCTCATGGGAATGGGATTGTAGTTGGCTTAGGCCAGACAGAGCCCACCACTGGGCTATTGCAGTCATTTTGCTACCAACATGGGCTGCTATATACCATTTCACCTAAACCTAGTGACAGCTGTACCATGGGGAAAAGAAAGAATGGAGGTAGGATGCTAACCCACAATGTCTTATACAATAGACCACAAAAGTGACCAAACTGTGCTGCTCTGTTTTGAAAACTAGTAGCCCATACTTTTCTGTGAAAAGTATGAGTGGCAAAATTCTTACATGCATTTTCTGAAATGATGTAAAATGGATTTGATAACAAAACTTCTATACAGTTTATAGAATCCAAGTTAAACACATTGAAAAATGACTTTCTTTTATGTGCTTTTTTGTTTAAAAGAAAAGTAAATTGTAAGACGCTGAAAATTTCTTGAAAATTCTGAATTGCCTATGAAGCTCAGGATATAAATTAAAAGATAATTGAGATAAAATTTTATCATATAATTTGAATTACTTTATAGTGTTATTGTTCATTATTTCTAAAAATAAGGCTTCTGTTGTTCTGGTTATTTTGATTTGCTTTTGTTTTTTTTTTTTTTTTTTTTTGAGACAGTCTTACTTTGTTGTCAGGGCTAAAGGGCCCTGGCGTCAGCCTAGCTCACAGCAACCTCAAGCTCCTGGGCTAAAGCGACATTCCTGCCTCAGCCTCCCTAGTAGCTGGGACTACAGGCATGCGCCACCATGCGTGGCTGATTTTTTTTCTATTTTTAGTAGAGAACGAGGTCTTGCTCTTGCTCAGGTTGGTCTCAAACTCCTGAGCTGAAGTAATCTTCCTGCCTCAACCTCCCAAAATGCTAAGATTACAGGCGTGAACTACTGTGCCTGGCCGTGATTTGCTTTTCTTAAGCTTCTGGATGGATTTTATTAAGCTATTTCATTTAGCATGCAAAGAACATTAGTAATAAATCCAAAATTTAATGCAAGTATAACACCAAGGCAAGAAGCTATAAACAAAGATTAACAGATTAAATTATTTAAACATATAAAGCTGGAATGTGACAGTAAAGACACCCTAATTAAAGTTAGGAGACACATATTTTTGTAGTTTAAAAATAAATAATCTTAGCCCTCTTTTATAACATATAAAAGATTAATATTTGAGACTCAGTTAAAAAAAATGGGGAGCAGAATACATGAAATCTATAAACTTTACAAAAGAAGAAATACAAGTGGCCAAGAAGCTTGAAAATGCTTTCAAACTCAATAACCAAAAACATAACAATTAATAAAGTAAAATTGGCAAAAGTTAATAATGTTCATATTTGTCATGATAAGTATTGAAATAGGCATTCTGTTACAAAGTTTTGGGACTATAATAAGTTCATCTTTTTTGGAGATCAATTTAACAGTCCAAATCAGAAGCCTTATGAAAATGTCCATGCCCTTTTAGTACTTCCACTTCTATAAATTTATTTCCAAAGATATAGGTGAAGGATGTAAAGATAAATCTGCACAGTGTTCATAGCAGCATTGCTTGCAAAGCAAAAAATTGAAAACACCCTAAATTTCTGTTGGTAGGGAATAGACTAAATAAAATATATGTGTATAGACTGGTATTTTGTGCATTCATGTAGATATTATGTAACCCAATAAGATACTTATCTAGGGAGTGGAGGGATGGAGAATTATAGAGGAACTTTGGATACGATTACATGAGCTTATAGTACCATGAGAAAAATTAAAAGGATATTTTTACTTTGGAAAACAATTTTAAAATGCAAGAAGCAAGGACATTATGCTAAGTAAAATAAGGCAGTCACAAAACGACCAGTACCATAGGATTCCACTTCTTCAAATATTTAAAGGAGTGAAATTCATAGAAACTGAAAGTAGAATTATGGTTGCCAGGGCTGAGAGTAGGGGGCGGAAAAGGAAGTTGTTCAGTGTGTATGGAGTTTTGATTTTGCAAGATGAAAAAGTTCTAGGGACCTGTTGCACAACAGTGTGAATACAGTTAACAATACTGAACTCTGTACACTTAAAAATGGTCTAATAGCAAATTTTATATTATGTGGTTTTTATCACAGTTTTTAAAATTTTTTAAATAATCAGTGATAACACCATGATTTTTTTAAAAAAAAGAATTTGAGTGATTTCTGTGACTGCTTGGAGTTTTTATTATTTAAAAAATTTAAATCAGTGAAAAAGTACAAACTGTAAGGTGAGATGTGATACTTTCATTTGATATGTATACATTTTAGTTCATGAATGTTTGACTGAATTTGAATAATATCTTGAAAATAGAAATTTATTCTTTAAAATGGTGAATTATAAAACCCAAGAATATATCAATAAAATACTACATTACAGGAAATAAAAACAATGCAGAGAACAAAGGCAAAATTGATTTTGCAAAAGCAATTTACACAGACTTTAGTAAAACATTTTTAGTCGAGAGTAGACTTTAAATAGTCATAAAGAAACCCTGTAATTTTACAGTGCATTCAAAGATAAATATAATGTGAAATTATAAATATTTAAATTTAGAAATTTAACAAACCATTTTTGAATATTTATTCTAGAAAATTAAGAGATTCAGTGAGCATTTCAATAGAAAGAGAAAAAGCTAAATTTGACCACCAAAAAAAAAAAAAAAAAAACTACTTTGACCCGAAATAAAACTGTTTTACCCCATTTATCATTTTGCCATTTAGATAAGAAGAGTTACTGGAACTTCAGTGTAGCATACCACTTGCCTGAGAAAATTAACTTAAATTTCCTATTTCCTAATTTCTATACCTTGAAGGGATATATAGCTAGATTTCCAGAAAATGAATTTTAAACAAAACATGTTTATACTGTTATGTATAAATACCTTGTGTATTCATTTGTTTGCCTCTCATATTCATCAAAAACAGAAAAATGAGTGAAATGGTTACTTTGAGATGTCACATAATGAACTTGACATATCTTGATGTAAATGTGTTACTTTCTCCTGAATGAGTATAAGTTATGTTTATTTCTCAATTTTTTTCCTTCTCATTAAGAAATAATATATGGTGGTTTTTGTAGGAAGTCACAAAAGATGTCCATAAGTTGCCACATATAGTTATGTGATATTGTGCATGTAAAAATATACAGTGACTTTTAGAACCTCCTTCTAAAAACAACCACAGTAAAGTTAAAGCATATATAGTGAATAGTTAAGTTAGTTTAATAGTGTGAAAACTCTATTGATGCTGTATTAAATTTACTTGATCAATCATAGGTTAATAGTTTAATGAAAGCATAAAAATTTAGTATGCCTGTTTTTCTTTCATTTCTTTCTAGACGGATTCCATTTCTAGGTATGTTTTACTTTTTTTTTTTTTTTACTGATTTTTTTTTCTGATTTTTATCTTTGCTAAAAATATGTTGCTAGATATTTATACATTTTGTAAACTTACAGAATTATTTGGCTAATAAAAAAATCTATAGAAATTCAGATTACCTAATCATTGTTATTAGCTTTCTTTGTTAAAGGCTTTACTTACACTTCACTAGTCACAGTAAGTCACTAAGAAAATTGTTCCCAAATCTCTACAATAGTGGTAACTTTTCTTAAGTTTTCCAATGTTTACTAAGTTACTTCAACATTAACTGTCTCATTGTTAACATCAGGGACTGATGAAACCCACCCTGGGCCAGAATTTTATTTGTTTAGGTATTCAGATTCTTCTCCCTTAAAGATTGAACCAATGAAGACACTTTAGAAAGTGTCATCCAGCTCAAAATTGTTCATCTTTTCAGAGAACCTCCACTATATCTTTGACTGTAATGTCCATTCTATCTCTCTTGCCCATAAAATTGTTAACCAAAGCCCTGTAAGACCAAGAATAAATTTTTATATACTGATGATTCTATTGAATTGAAATGCAGAGGCAATGGCATCTATCAGAAAAGGTAACCTGAATCTAGAACCATGTATAAGAGAATTCTCATTTACAAAGAAGATACATTTTCCTGTTTAGTAGAAACCCATTATTGCTTTTGATGTACTGTATTTCATCGAATCTGTTACCAATTGTAAAACACCATTATATTATTTACCACTAAAAAAAGGAAAGATGCTACCAATTAAACTATAATACACCATCGGTTGGAAGCCATGTTCAGATTTCAGAGATGTTAAATTAAATGTGAAAAAAATGCAATTTAAAATTGTTGTAATAATTTATCATGACATGAAATAAGTTTGAGTTTTACATAAGGAAATTTTGAATCTCTTCCTCATCAATAGAAGTTAATAATATTAACAATAACTTTCCATTTATTATGTGTGACAAATATTTATTAGGTACCAGATGAGGGAGACTGTTACTCTTTTTCTTTTGAACTATCAAGTTAATATATACTAGGATGTATGTTAATGTAAGTTGTGAAAGCCCTAATAATAAAGGTTTTGATTTAACTTCATCTTTTGAAGATACGAAACCACTTCCACATCAGCTAGTGATCGGTATGATTCCTTGCTGGGTCGCTCTGGATCCTACAGTTACTTAGAAGACAGAAAACCTTATGGTAGCAGGCTAGAAAAGGACGACTCAACTGACTTTAAAAAGGTACTTGGGTTATTTACTTATATTTAATCAAAAAACAAATTAGTTAACTTTCGTATTGAGATATTTATACTTGAATGTTATTTAAAAAAAAAACTCAGTCATTTTCAGGTTTTGGCAAGTAATGGTAAGCAGAATAAAAATAGTTGTTTGTTTTTTTAGGGGAAGAGAAAATTAGCCAGGACTTTATTTTGAATTTAAGTATCTGAAGTCATCACTGTGATTAAGCTGGAAAGGGGCATGCAGTAAATGCAGTGTATGTGTGTACTCATGCAGACACACTTTATCTTTTATCCGTTTGTTAAGAAGCAGCAAAACAGAGAATATGGGTTTTCTTAGGAGACTATAGTTTTTCCTAGGTAACTGAAAAATTTGGGTTAGTTCAAGTGCTATTAAGGATTAAGTATGGAAGTAATTAAGAAATAAATCCCAGAAACTCAACAATCTAGGATTCTGACTATCATGGTTCTTCATATTCTGAACTTGGAATAAACATAATATAATTTGTTAGAGAAGGAGAAAGCTTGTGTTATTTGTACATGTTTCCAGGTATCTAGCAGCTATTTGAATTATATACTTTCTTACAAGGCAAGTCAGCAAGAGAAGGAAGTGGGTGGTGGTGGGGAAGGAGTCATTTTACATTATGAGTAAAGTCCATCATTTATTTAGTAAAGAACTGAATGCTGAACTGTGCTAAGTAGTGAGATTCTACCCATGGGCAAGTGGAGATGGAAGTGTTATCCTGCTCTCATGGGCATGTTCCATGTAGTAGGAGAAACACATTATCGTATAATCATACTAATGAATATATAATAAAAAAAAATTGAGACAATTACCCTGAAGTATAGAAACAATTTTATTAAGGTATATAACAAAATGAAGATGGAACAAACCTATGGATTGATTTCCAAAGGAAATGAGCTTTCAGCCAAGAACAGAAGGATGATTAAGAGTTAATTAGCAAAAATGGGAAAGAAAAGTGGTCCAGGTAAAGTAAACTATAAGCACATAGACCTGGTGGTGGATGGGTACATGATGCATTGGAGTAATTAAATTTTCATTATGGCTAGCAGAATGCAGGGAATGGTTTTGTGAGGCAACAGCTAGTTATGTAGTTAGGGACTACATGCCGTGTCTTAACAGGCCATTTTAAGGATTCTCATATGCTAAGAACACTGGGAAGCCACTCAAGGGTTTTTAATTAGCAGGAAGGATGGAATGGTTGGCATATGGAAATTACGAGATTTTCAATTTGAAAAATTAATTTTTGTTCCTATTTATAAAACACATTAGAGGGAGATCAGGGGAAACAATTACTATATTAAAATAGTCTAGATAAGGGATGATTATAGCCAGAATTATAGTGTAAGTAGTAGAGATGGAAGGAAAAGAAGCAGTACATTAAAGTGTTAAGAAAGAGGAAAAAATTATCAGAAAAGGGGAAGGTCTCGGATTTTATCCTGGATTTGAAATATTTCAAGAACTATGTCACTTGCCTTTTAATTTTACTATACACAATAGAAGTATAATTATAAATGTAACTGATACTCCGTCTCATTTTTGAGAATTCAAGAGGGAACAATGGACAGAAAAGCTCACAGATTCCAAAGAGCACAGTGACTCCTCAGCTCCCATTGTTGCTGTACAGATATGGTACACTTTATCAGATAACTGAATCTTTTTTTAAGAGAATCTGAAAAGTCTGGTTTTTCTGAAAAGTCTTATATTTTAAATGCTGGAACTAATTTTAAAAGTTTATGTGGGACAAACATAGCTGCATAACCAACATTCTCTACCTTGCAACTATAAAGCATTAAAATATATTTTTAATGTACCCTTTATAGCTCATGTGCTTCATTAATCTTTGCTTTAATATTTCAAAGTAATCAATGAGAAATCTTAAAATTTTAGGAGAGCAGAAAAGTAATTTGTATTTGTCCCCTGATTTTTATAGCTTTATGAACAAATTCTAGCTGAAAATGAAAAGCTGAAGGCACAGCTACATGATACAAATATGGAACTAACAGAACTTAAATTGCAATTGGAAAAGGCCACCCAGGTTTGTACCTCTTTCTCTTTGTTACTTTCAAGGTAATGGTTGTGATTTACTGTATCTAAAAAATGGCATTGAAATTTTCTGTAATTTTCTCTAAACGGAAGTTTGGTATTAATAATGCTTATGAGTAAAAAGGAATCATGATAATGCAGTTTACTGATTATTTACTTTTTTCTGGAGTAAATTAAAAATAATAGAAGGATTTTATTCAGTATGCTTAATGGTAAACTGGTATGTTATCATCCTTCAGGTTGCATTCGTAGCTTAGTATACGAGCTTTAGTAGCTTACTAGCTTTAGTATGAGCCTCCATACATAAAAATATCATGAGTTCACTGAATATAGCTTCAGCTCTAAGGATTTGATTGTAATGTTTTCTAAGTAAAGATGTCCACCACTGCTCCCTACTATAGAGTTCTGTTGTTATGTTGACTCAGCTAATCTGTGTCTCTACTATTTATTGCCTTTTTTTATTGTTTCTCTGCTTTTCTGCTTACCTTATTGTCAAGTAGTTCTTCTGTACATCTCTCATTCAAACTCTACAAGAGGGGGGAGTTCCTAGAATTAGCCAGTTACTATCCAGTATGGAGCAGCCTTTTAATGTTCATGGTCTTGTTAGTGACCATTTCATAGGTCACTGGACAACCTACATAAAGCTGCCTGTGGGTCAGGTACCGATTCTGATCCTTCTCCTGTGGCAGGAGAAACAAGTCACTGGATGAAAAAGTAAGACAGCTTCTTTCTGCCTTGCCTGGCATTCTTGAGTATCACACCCAGTATACTGAGTTAATATGAGAAGGATGATTCATAAAAGTAAAACTCATAAACATTAAAGTAAACTTTTTTTGTTCAACCTTAGGGTATTTATCCTGAGTATTTAAGTCTACTGTGAATTTTTCCACCTGATTTTTTTTTTTTTAGCATTGATTGCTCTCATAACTACTTGTGAATATGCAGAGCAGTGGCAGTTTTGATAATTGCATGGAATTTTTCCAAGAGAACTATCATCTGTTTAATCTTGAAGTTTAGGTCTGTTTGATAGTATTTAGCCAAGAAACCCTGGAATCCTTGAATCCTGCCTTAGCCCAGGCACCCTTCTTCCTATGTAGGCTCCAAGGGAAGAAATAGGCCAATTTACCAGAAATCAGTTTGCTAACTACCACATTGCCAAATGACCAGTTCACCATATTTACTAATTGTGATTTTAACAGCTTTAACTAGAATGTTTAAGCAAAAATATTAACTAGATAAAAATACTATCTAACTTGATGTTCATTTTTTTAAACCTATGAAATTGACAAATCGTAAAATTGCTAAAATGTTCCAATATTTTAAAAAAATCCCCAATAAAATGCTGTTTTTCCATCTAAAGTTTTGTTAATTTGTGTGTGATGGCATTGGTCTGGCTATTTCTGATTTTTTTAAAGGTGCTTTTGAATGTCATTTAAAAAATTTTCAGTCTTTTAAGAGTTTTTATGATTAATTTGTAGGTCTTCAAGTGGCATATCAGCCTTTGTTTTCTATTTCTAGCAATTAAAATAAATATTCAAACTCAAAACCATCAAAAAGAAGCCACAATTAGCTGAACAATCGTGTTCATATTTGAAATTCTGAATTGAATTTCTCACAAAAAGCAATTGGTGTATATCAACTTTTATTCTTCCAGAAAGAGTAAGCACAAAAGCATAAAGCCACTTAAAATAACAGAGAAAAAAGTAAAGATATCTGGCCATGATTAGTTCTTTAAGTTTTATATACCATAATCATAAAGAAGAAATTGTGAAAGAAGGATCAAAAAGTAACTTGGTTACAAGTCCTAAATATACTAAAGCATAAATGCTGAAAGGGTTGGCAAAATATAAAGAAATATTTTTAAAGTTATCCAATTGAACAATAAAATCGTGCTTAATCAGTAATGAAGTTATGTTTTTAAATTATATTTTATGGTTAGTAGCCACAAAACATTCTTGTTAATGTTGTCAACAACCATTTTTAGTAAATTGGTAAAATTGGCTTTTGAAGCATGAGCCATTTGATGAATTCATTTTCAGCAAATTGACCAGGAGTCCCAAGGAGATGTTTGTACAAAGGTCAATGTAAATAGGATCTAAGGTACCACTTTTTAACTGGGCCTGTGCTCAGTATCCAGATATGGAGCTCTCTAGTATAGGGTGCAACATGTGGCTTAAAACCCAAGGGATCTTTCCATTCCCCCGCTAAAGCTAAACTTAGAACTCAAGATTTTATCAGCTTTGAGCTGGTCACATAGTACATAAAGGGGGAAAAATGAGAAGCCCAAGCAGACCGGGAGAAGAAAGCTGTATAGCTAGAATTTCTTGTAAGGGAAAGTGAGTATGAACCTTCTTACCAATTCTGGAGCATGGATGATTAGAAAACTCTAGACAAGACTAAGATAGCTGTGGGAGAAGACAAAAAGGCTAGTTTACTGATCTGACTACATGGATACAAAATCACTCAACCTGGTAAGAAACACATTTCAATCAAGGTCCTAGAATCTGACCATTCAGATTAGCCACTTCTGGTGTTGCAGGAAAGGAGGAGAGCAGTTGAGCATCAGAGGGAAAACTATGATTTTTTTGTTCCACAGTACTCACCCTCACCCCCAAATAAACTTTGAAAATTCCTAGGGAAGAGTGATACAGACCATAAAATGAGAGCTGTGGAGACCGTTCTATTTCTAAACATTCCTTTTACTCTTTATTTCAGTACAAATTCTGTTTTCTTTTTTCTTTTACACACACCTGTGTTATACTCCACCTGAGTATTATGATTTCTTTTAACACCTATTAAAAGAGTTACTATGGTCCCTCCCCCATCTTTATTGCATTTACAAATACAAAACATTTGTATTTTATTGTAGTTACAAATACAAAACATTTATATTGCAATTATAAATACAAAAACATACAAAGGAAGAAAAATTAAAATAATTGATAATCTCTTTTTATAATTTCTTACTTTGTTACAGAGACAAGAAAGATTTGCTGACAGATCACTATTGGAAATGGAAAAAAGGGTAAGTTTTCATCTTACTGGATAAGTAATTATTTTCCCCCTTTATTGTTTTATGTAAGCAATGGTAGATTTTTTTTTCATTTTGTTTTTATGGATGCAGTTTTAATTAGTTTAAATTAATATTTATTAATTAATGAAAGTGTTTTATGGCTTAGCTTCTTTGTAAAGTTTTATGAGGTCTCTCTAGGTATGAAATGGCATTGTTAAGATTTAATATACTACATTAGTCTTTTAATGAATTGAAAAAACTATCTTGTCTTGATTCTGAAATGTAGAATACACATTATGATAATGAATCTGATATTTTTGAAATGCCCCTTATCTGTCTTTGATTTTTTGTACCGAAAACATTTAAATCAAAAATACATTTATTTTAATTTTTTGGAAAATTAAAATAATTACATTCTTTAAATAAAGTGTTTAAGTCTAGGGGCATCAAATTTTCAAATTCTTTTTAAAGTTAGTTTAATAATATTTTAATTTTGAGTTTAAATATTTAGCTGACATGTGATATTTTAAACAAAAAAATTGATGACAAGAAAATCCTTAACATTTTATGTCTTTCTGCAATTTTTTATTGGTTGTGATATATTCACTTGTACTCATTATTGCTCGTGGGTCTGGAAGTGGCCGTAGGAATAACTCTACAAGTTTAGTCTGAGCAGTATAAAAAATGTATAAATGATCCAAAAGTTAAAGTACTCAAAAGTGTCTGTAGTGCACCTGAACAGTGGCTAAACTTGCGGGTTTCAACTAGAGAATAAATTACATGCTGGTATTTATGTCTCTAGGTCAAAGAGTAAATAATCAAGAGCTGTTGATATAAAAACATTTTTCTTCCATTCCATTTTTAAAATAACCAATTTACCTTTTTCACCAAAAAAAAAAAAAAAAATGGTAAAAAAAACAATATTAAAAGTAAACAAATACATTCTATAATACCTGTTTCATTAACTGAATTGTACCTTGCAATACCTATCATTTGGTTATAATTTCAACAAATTTTAAAAATTAGTGTTCTGAGCCATTTTTTAAAAATTGATACAACTAATGCAAAAAATATAGTTATTTAATTTCATGTTGATTATTATATCCTATTACAACATATAACTTACCGAATTTTATATGTAAGATACGCAGAAATAATAAAATCAGTCTTATTATTCATATTAATGGTTGAGATAAAAGACATAGATAACAAACTACTTAATCAAAATATTCTTTATTTTTGAGACTGTCACAATTTTGAGAAATATTTAATTTTTCCTATGAAAGTAATATATGTTTAATACAAAAACATACAAAAGAAGAAAAATTAAAATCATTGACAATCAGGCAGAGATAACTGATATTTTGGTACCTATTCTTTTTTCCCTGAGCTTATATACACAGGATACACACACATTCATTTTCTGACATTCTCATCTCACCTTTTTTTTCTGCTTGTCAAATGCTGATAAATTACAAAGTAGTTAATTCACTCTCAATTTAATAGACATCAGTAATCATAGTATTAATATTAATAGTATTAATAATAACTGCTAACATTTATTCAACATTCTGTATATATCAGGCAGGCACTAAACGAAGCACTAATGTGCATTTTTCTTAACTATGTTTTTTAGTGTTCATACGTTTATCAAACATAAGAAATTGCCTGCAATTTTACAATTGTCAGTTACATTGACCCAGCAGGATCAGGAAATTGGGTATAGTGTTCTAGTCTTGCTTTATCACTAAGTTAAAATCTAATAAAATTGAGGCTCATAAGGAGATTACCTCTCAGTCAGAAGAAATATTCTATTTCTGGTATTTCATAAAGTAGTGAGGATCAAATATAACACTTATATGCTAATATTTTGAGAAGTGCAGTGGTTTATATGAATTCATCATGGCTGTATTATTAAGAGAAAGGTCTACATATATAGAAAATAACATTTTTGTCTATGTAATGTTTAAGCATGCCAATATTAGAATAACGTACTTATGAGACTATGAAAAGCATTCTATTTTTTATAATTACATATCTTAAAAACATTAACATTTATTAGTAAATGTACTGCTTTACTAAATATGAACATTTATTATTAATCTGGGAAAGAATGTCTTGGAAATAGTTTCAGTATGATTAAACTAAATTTAAATGGTTTGTATCTGAAAGGTGACCGGCAAGAGTCAGTATCTTCTGGGCGGTATGACCTAACCAGTTTTACAGCTCATCAATTATTGCTGCTTGCTTTTTGCGTAACACCTAGAATGCTAATCATTAAAGGGAGAATAAACAGTACACCGCAATAATGTATTGTGTGTTGGCTTTGCCTGTCACTCTTTGAAAGGATTTTAAAATAAATGCTGCAGTTGCTTCTCCTTTAGATTCACCGCATTAATGCTACACACGGTATCAACCTAAATACAAAGCTATAAAGTCAGTTAGATAAATAATGGCTAGTAAACATTGTGGGTGGAGGAAACGAGTTTCTCTTATATCCTTTTGAAACTGTAAAGTACACATATTTTAGGCATGTTTGCTTCTTTTCTGCTTCTATCACTGTAGTATAATTGCATCTTTGTGTGAGTTTTTTTTTTCTATACAATCCTCAGTCTTGAATATTGGTTTATTCTATCTCTAAGTTTTACGTGAACTAAAAAAATTGTTTGAACATGTTATGTAGCATCTTACCAGAAAGTCAAAGCTTTAAAAAAGAGCTTATAAAAAGTAATAAAAGTAAAGATCTTCAGATTTATTTCTCTCAAATTTTGGAAAGCTCTTTACACATCACTGGCATCACATCTTTTCCACACTGCTCCTGATTTGATCTCTGATTCTAAAGTATCACTCTTTGACAGTATAGAAGAAAACTTAAGAATATAATAACTGTATAATTAATATTGGTACCTTAAATTGATCTAGGAACGAAGAGCTCTAGAAAGAAGAATATCTGAAATGGAAGAAGAGCTCAAAGTAAGTGAATCATGTTATTTATGAGAGAGATTGCTGATTATGAAGTTTTATAATACTGTTATGGATACTGTTTACATTAATTGTTCTCAAAGCTAATTACTCAATTTGTGAGCTATTTATAGCTGGTGTTTCTCTTTCTTCCTAAATCCAGGTTTTAGTGAGCTCAAAGAGGATTTAAAACCCAAATTGTTTTGATAATTTGTATAGCACTTTTGATATGCAGGTGTAGAAAAAATTAGACAATAACAATTATAAGATGGAGGATTTATTATTCATCACTTTTCTGTTTACTCGTATGTTACTTGGAGAGTACATGGTAGAGGGGGATAACATAAGCTATTAATAAAATGTTCTCCTTTGACGATAAAGGGCATTAGAGGAGTGAACAGGCAAAGCTGTGTTTTTATCAAACTACATTACCTATGGAAATAATCATCTGTTTTGAATACCTTTGCAGGGAAAAAAATAGCATAGTTAATTGATTACTTATTATCACACTGTCTTCATAAAGTATCTTTACCACATTATGAATTGGTGAACTAACACATGGGAAATTATGCCCATTGAATTAGAAGTTAAAGATTTAAATGTTTTATTATTAAGTTGTTTGTTTTATTATTAGACCATTATTATTTAATGGCTTTGAAGATTGGAGACAAATCTTCTGGGTTTTGTTTGCTTTATATATTGTTTAGTTTGAAATGGAATTTAAGGAATACATTGTTTACCTTTCTGAATCTCTTGGAATATTCTTTTAAGACAATATTTTTCTTTATATTTATTACCTGTGATTCTTTATATTCTTATCATACTGTCTTCCATTTTCTTATTTTTTATTCTTATTTCTTTATGTTCTGATTCCTGCAGAACCTGCATCAAATAAAGCAAATTCAAACTCTGAGAGAGTTAAATGAGCGACTGCTGACTGAGAATAGGGCCTTGACAAGAGTGGTAGCCAAGCGCTCAGGGTTCTGTAGGCAACTGCAGTCTGTGAACCTATAATTTTTAGTTTCATCATTTCTTCTTGGTAGAGCCAGGCAGGTGTTTTTGTATTAGTAAGTGTGTTTTTGTTTTAGTAAGAGCTCACTTTTACACATTAATACCATTGTGTCTGGAGCTTATATAACTGTTTAATTCTGCATGGCTTCTTAGAATGTTAGAAAGTGTCACTAATTGTATATTATAACTGATGAACTATAGTAAAATTAGGGAATGATTTAGGAATTTAAAGACTTGTCTGTACTTTCATAAAGCTTGTGCACATTTCTGGCTCTACAAATATTTTAGGGCTTAAAATATGGCTATCATTTACAGTTCTTTACTAGAAAGAAAATAGAACAGAAACAGTGTAACATATATTTTACATATATATTTTGAAGCTGAAGATTAAGCATGCATTATGTGTTTTTCAAAATACTGTCATTAGCAATCAGGACCATCTTAATTTATACTCATTCAGTTCTCTGTTACAGATATCCAAATGAGTAAACTTCAGATTACTATATTTTATATGTAAATATTTTGGACACAGATAAGAATTGATTGGCTCCACATAAAATTAAACTCTTCCTAAAGATTTGCTTAAGGTGGTTTTGCAAGTAGAAATTTTACTTTTATATAATTATATAATCTAGTGCATTTTCAAAACTGAGGAAAGAGGACGAAATATTTTGGGAAGTCTGGTAAGGTAGTTCATTTCCTAGTGAACCTGGCAGAGACATATAATTTTAATCATTCTTAGTAGAAAATTCAGTTAACTTATAATATTTCCACCCCCTCCATCAATTTGTCTGTAAAACAACAGAAAATTGAGTTGCATTTTTTTGAAGATATGAGAGTGTGTTTTTTTCTGTTTGCTTCAAAATACTGGTTATTTTTTTAATGCTTGGATCATAGATGCAGATTTACTACTTTAGCTTAAAAATTATTTTATAGTATTCTAATCTAAGAATAGTAATAACTGTTTTGTTATTTAATACACATCTATCTTGATTTACGCATTGTCTTAGGTACTTAAACTTAGGTACTGTAGGTGAATAAGGAATTTAAACAATTTAGAACAAGTCTAACTCCCTCAAAACTTCCCTAGATGGGTCAATTTCTTGAGGAACAATAGTAAGTATTGTGGTTTTAGGTGTGACAGACAGAAAGCAAAAGGTTTAGGTGCTGACAGGAACTATTAAAGGAACTCCCTTAGCCTATCCTAACAAAAACAGGCTTCATTATCTTGGCTGCTCTAATATGGTGTGCTTGTGAGTCATAAAATCAAGTGATTTAGTAAATTTCAATGGATAACTTTGAGAAAATAAACCTTTCATTCTATCATTTATTAAACTAATTAGTTTCACAAATCTGGGTGGGTTTTTTCCCTTCTTCCTGATACATGTTTTAGATACTAGACAAAGCTTGATCATGTGTTTTGTGGTGAAAATATAACATTTATTAAGAATAATGTTTTATTTTTTTATTAAAGTAAAACCTTTTCTTCTCTTTTTCTCTCATAGATGTTACCAGACCTAAAAGCAGACAACCAGAGGCTAAAAGATGAAAATGGGGCCTTGATCAGAGTTATAAGCAAACTTTCCAAATAAAAAAAAAGCAGCAAGTAATGGAATTGCACATATTAGTAACCCAGTGGACCATAATTGGCAGTCACTGGATGCCTGGGAAGAATCCTTGCAGACTGTCATTTTTGGATATCCTGCCAAATGCCCTCTTATCTAGAATTTTTGTTTCATTTTGTTTAATTTTCTGGGTTTTTTTTTTTTTTTTTTTTTTTATCAAGACCATTGTTTCATGTTAAAGCAGCTGCTGAGAAGATTTTTTTTTTTTTTTAATGACTGAGAAAACTTGTTTACAGCTCCAGCATATAAGGAAAGTGTTCAAGGCCAGATATGCCTCAGATATTTAACCAGTACGCCTTAGTTGTACATAAATACTTTGTGTCAACAAAAACTTTCAGCTCTCACAGAAGACAGTTATTCAACATTTTTTGATGTGCCACAGTTTCCAGTTTTTTGATATTTAATTTTCTTGGCTTTATGTCTAAGTTTGGGTTTGTATTTTTTCCTTCTAACTCTTCATGTGGCAGAGTCTTCTATGTTTTCACAGCTTTTTCATTTACAGAAAAAAACACTTGTTCTTCTGTGATTATTGTCATGTATTAGGCTAATGCTGTGTTGTCTCCCACCCAGAACTGAATTGCTTGGTGGAACATTTGCTTTCACTGTTTGTGCAATATGCATTTATTTCTTATATGAATGCTTTAAAGTCATTTGAGATTAGATCTTTTAAATCCTATTTCCTGCCTTCATTGGTCACTTTTTTGTTTTTGTTTTTTTACTATTGTAGTATAAGATGTTAGATTCTGTAATCTTCACATTCATTTTAGCAGGTACTGAGTGATGCTGTATATACAAATAAGTGTATTGTTTTGATTTTAGACCACCATATGGCATGCTTGACTATTTTCTTATTTCAAATGTCTGTTAATGCAAAGTAGGCTACTCCATGATAGTGTTAAAAACAAAATTTGCTAACAATGTGATGTAAAGACTTTAAAAGTTACACGTTATGTGGAGCCCTATCTTTACAAAAGTTTTCTACTGTAAAGTGCTTTTACTTTTATTTTCAGTTTTCATTTGATAGTATTCAACCATAATTAAAGTTGCATAAGATAATTGCTTCACATTTCACATACCTATATTTATCAGAGTGCTGTCTAAAACTGTTGTGCTAGCCAAAGTAATACTATGAAATCATTTGCAGACTTAACCCGTGAGTTAATGTTAAATGCACTGTTATTGCCATGTGAAGAGGCATCGACTTTGATACCACCATCATGTTCAGACCATTTTATACATTTCAGTGGCCTTTTTTTAAAGGAAAAAAAAAAAGCAAAACCAAGTACGTAGTGAAGATGGCTTTTATTTGGACAAATAGCTTTTATATTTTCATTAAACCATGCAAAAAATATTACATCTTTCTGGCACGTAACTGTCTCCTTAACCACTGAACAGTTCAGCCATTTGAATAAATTATACATTGTAAAGCTTATAGTAGCTGATTGTATTATTGATTGTATTGTATACTATATTAAATGTGAATTTGTACCCCTTCATTTTAAAAGGTCATTGTGTTCTACTGCCTATTTTAGATTACTTTGGGGATGGGGAAGGGTGTTTTGGTAAGCAGGATTTTAAGTCCTCTCTCTCTGGATTGGTTTTATGAAGATATAAGGTTATGCTCTTACTACCAAGCTCAGGATTCTTGATTTTAAAGGTACAAGGATAGTTGTGGGAATTTTATTTTTGGTTATATTTGAACTGTATGAATGGTGGGTCTGAATATTGAGAATTTCCATGGTCTTATGTGGAAGTAAAATATACAGATAATTGATCAGTTTGAGTGACTGCAACATGTTCTGGTTGCACAACAGTTAGGCATGCTATGGTTTATATTTGTGAAGTTTGGATGCCTGTGAAGAATGATTAAATACATGTTTCTAATATTTTAGTGTTTTGTATTTAGGTTATTTATTCTTTGTATCTAAAACTGAACAGCTACTGTGCTATATTGATTTTATTGGTAGTATTGAGCAGACCTTGTTTCTGCATGAAACTAGTTGCAAAACCCACTATTTTGGAAATAAAAATGTATTTTGACATATACAAATAAAATGAATAAAACTATTTTAAATGTGTGAACTTTTAATGAAGGCATTTTAAATTTTGTTCTGAGATATTTAAATTCTGCATGGGTATTTTTTCACTAATTGCTTTCCTTGGATACCAATTTGAATAATTTTTGAAATTGTAATATTGTGATAATTTGCACAGCATTGTACCTGCACATCTGTAAATGCAATCTTAATTGCCATATTTATGCAATCTGTGTACCAATTTGGACAAATGTTTATATATTTTACATAAAGCTGTCTGTATGCAGAATCTGAGAACTAGTTTTTTTATAAGTGGGTAAAAAATAACAGTGAGTTTCAAGATAGTTGCTTTGTAGTACAAGATTTTGTTTCCATAAATATTTGGTGGCTTTTTAAAATTAGACCTCTGCTTTTTCTTAGCTGCAAATATAGGCTTAGTAATACATATAAAGATAATATTCCATTGAAATGTAAAATTTACAAGTCATTCTCCAACTTAGATTTGTCCAAAGTTAAACCTACTAACACGTCTGTAACTAATTAAGAGATACTTTTGATTTCAGAACTTTGGTAGAAAGCTTGTAGTAAGCCTGTGTGTAACTAAATTAATACAACAAGTATTGAATTCTGTTTTTTCTGTTTACAGCACTTCACCTGTTCGTGCTCACAGAATGAGTGATAGGTATTGTTGTTATTTATCCTCCATTTAAAAAGCATTTCACATGCAAATACTTGAAAGCCAAATCAAAAGCAGCTATAATGCTATCTTATTAAAAAAAAAAGTGAAGTAGATATTTGCTGATTCATTAGGCTAACTTTATTCTTTTGCTTAAAAGTTTATTACCGCTTAGTCCTTCCTGGTTTATTTGAAACTCCCAGTGCCAAAACTCAGAGTCTGTTGCAAGAAGAAAATATCCAGAGGGCCAAATACTCTCCAAACTAGAACTATGTATTTCCCATAGGACATAATAACATTGTAGATTGTCCCTCAGTTTGTCATTATAAGAAGAATACAGAGCAAACTCCACTAACAATTATTAACTATCCATTAGCCCTATCTTGCTAATGAAAACCTTTGGTTGCAAAGATGAAAGCTGACTGATAACACAATCATTTTTTTTTATGTTCCATGTTTTACACTGTATGTGTGTGGCCTGTGTGTCGGAGTATGCATGTTCAGCAGAGAGATTGTGCATATGAGAACTATCCAGAACATACTGGGTTTAGAATGAAATATTAGTTATTTTTTTATTATATGTGTCTCAATAACTAAATCCATTTCTTGACTTTCATTTTGGAAAAGTTCTTTGGGGTTAATTGCTACATAAGCTACAGGGTGTTGTTTCTCTTTGGTAAGTGACATAGAGAGTATCATATTGCTGTTTCATGCTGTCAGAATGACCAGATTACAAAATATACTAACTTTATAAATATAGGAGTCAAAGTATACGATTCTATTTCTATAAGGTAACATAAATCTTCCCTATTACTATAATTTTGAAGTTTTATTATTAATAGTAAAAGTTTTCTAAAAGAAAGCTGTTTTGAGCCAGACTATCCCAACATGTCACTGCTTAAATTTCAGTAAATGTCTGGATCACAGAAATTAGCTAGATTTTCATTTTTAAAAAGGTGAAGGAAAAAGAAGAGGAGAAGGTTGAAGAAATGAACAATATTAGTAGATTCTGTCCTCAATAATATACAGCTAGTAGGGCATGTAGCTGGTGCTTGCTTTTAGGTCTAGGAGAGTGGTAGTGGAAAAGAGACAAGATTTACCTTCTCTCCCTTTCTTACATTCCATTTTTCTTATGGGTCTATTTTGATACAGAACTTTTTCAATATATATCTCATTTGATTTTTTTTTTTTTTCTTTTTTGAAACAGGATCTCCATCTAGAGTGCAGTACAGTGGCCCAGTCATAGTTCACTGCAGCCTCAAATTCCTGGGCTCAAGCAATCCTCCTGCCTCAGCCTCCCAAGTAGCTGGGACTACAGGTGCATGCCACTACGCCTGGCTAATTCTTTTTACTTTCTGTAGAGATGGGGGTCTCGTTATGTTGTCCAGGTGGGTCTTGAACTCCTGGCCTCAAGTGATCCTCCCCACCTTGGCTTCCCAAAGTGGTGGGATTATATACATGAGCCACCATGCCCAGCCTTACTTGATCTTTAAAATGGGCTAGGTAAATAGAATGTATCTCTGTTTTGCAGGTGAGAAAGCTGAAGTTTACCGATTATTATTTGGTTCAGTATCTGAAGCCTGGTTCAATACAGAGCTCTTACCAGTACTTAGTGGTGGTTGCCATTGTTTTTCCCAACTCTTAATCCAGGACTTTTTCTGTGTACTCCTTAGCTTAATAGTTTATTTGCATGAAATGGCATTCAGTACTTTAAGAGTCTCTATGTTCAGGTTTAGAATATTTGCTTATCTTTGAGGATGGCATTCTTTGATTTTTTTTTTCTTATGCCATATTCTCTGATTCCACATTCTCAGTCCCAAACCTGCTAAATTCCTTCTCTTTTTAGGACTTATTACTAATACCACTTTGCCCTATAATGGGATTTTATTTTATTTTTTAGATTAATGAATGCTCTAATGCCGAAGCAGCTAGTTGATTCTCTGGTGGAAATTCTGACCATGTTCAGAAATTCCTTTTGTATTCTTAAAAATAAATTAATGACCAGTGCTTAATTCCCAAGAACCTTTTATTCCTTGGAAAGACAGGCAACATTAATAGTGCTACAGTATAGCAGCAGATTTTTTTCTCCCAGTGAAATATGTTTATAATACCAAATATATAAAGGCAGGTAAAAATTGTATTTATATGAACTCATAGATATGATCTCCCCTCCCCTTTTAAAAAGACCTCTGCAAGGCAGTATCACAACGGCACCTTGGCTCTCTCATTTATTACTGTGCAATTCTTAGGTTGTGACCAGAGCATTGTTCATTAAATGCACTAACCCACACGTTTATAATACATGTACTATATACATGTTCTGGTAGTATACTAGTTTATGTAAATGAATATGGGCCGGCCTGAAGTGTGCAGCTACCTTCCTCAACAATGAAAAATTCAAATACAAGTACAGGGCAGGAGAAGCTCCACACAAAAGATAAGTTTGCAGTACAAGTCAATGCATTAGTATTCTTCAATATTTTACAACTCTTGCCTATATCTAAACACTATTTTTATAATTTCTAAAAATTAAAGCATTTTAGCAAACAAAATTTGAGTTAAAATTTTGTGAGATCTATAAAACACCTTTGCAAAACCTACTGGGTACTGATTTGTAAACCTTTGACACAGTAGGCCTGTGGATTCAGTCAGATCTAGATATATAATAAATCCCAGCTTCATTTGATAAATGTCAATAACATATTTCCAAAGCATCTTGTAGTATTAAAAAAAAACTTTAATAGCATTGTTTCTTCTCTAGAATGTATCAGAGCAGAATTTGGGAATAATTGACTCAGTTACCATAAACACCTAATTTTTTACAGTGAGACCAATAAGAGAGAAAGGTATAAGAGGTAGATTTCAGAGGACTTCTTGTACCGTTCAAAAGAAGAAACTACACCTGTGTAACCTTGCTGCTAAATATGTCATAAAAGACTCCAGGGACACTGATCTGCTCATGTGAATCTATTCTATCTAATTCTACCTAATCTAATCTATTTATGAACCCCAGTTGCTGTTACCAGAGAGGGAAAAATAGGGGAAGTGGCAGGGCATTGTGGGTGTCATGTACAAAATGTATTTGCCATAGGAGAGGCAGATGGTAAGTGTGGGCTAGTAAATGTTTTAATTAATACCTATTAATTACTATATTTCTTATTTTAATTATAATTAATAGTTGTTGGAATGTCAGGATATCGCTAATTTTAGATACTTTTGAAGTTTACATAATGGTTTTCAGAATATTCTCAGATCATCTGAGCCATTTGTCAGCCCTCAGGACAGACTAACCTTGTTAAATAATGGTCTTCTTCATAAGAGTGTTATAATCTGTGATCTATTCGTTTGTCTGAAACTGAAGTCCTGCCCATCTCATTCTTTCTTCATGCTATTGTGCACCTCTAATGTCTAGTATTTGCTTTACTCATACCAGTAGCAGGAACACCAGAGGGGAAGGGAGCTAAAGTTTAGTATTTCCTATATACCAAGCCCTACACATACCTTGTATTTCTAGTTTTAAATTTTAAAAAAAGTTTATTTTACTATGAGCTCTTGGAGAGGTCAGGGTCTTAATTCATCTTTGGTCTCAGCACATAGCAAAGTGCCTGGCACATAGTAGGTATTTACTCACATGTTTTAAAGAGGAAAGAGTAAATTTAAATAATTAAATTGTGGTAAGTTTTGTGGAGGAAAAAGTCTTGGCTGCCTTTTTAAGGTTTTTAACGAAGTTTTTAAAGGTTATTAAGTATAGACATTCTGATTTTTTCTTTCTTTGTCTCAGTCATTCAACAAATTCTTGTTAGCACTGAAATAACAAACACCATCCTATGTGGTGGGGATACATACAAAAGCAAAACAGGCAAAAAAAAAAAAAAAAAAAAAAATCCCTGCCTTGTGGAGGCTACATTCAAGTGGCAGAAAGATTGAAAATAAACAATTATTTATTATTTTACAAAGTAATAAAGCAGATAAAATAAGAGATTTCAGGAGTGAGGGAGAGCTGATAATAGAAGGCCTCACAGGGAAGGTAACATTTGAGCCAAAACTGCAAGAAAGGTTGGGCAAAAACTATGCAGACATCTGGGAGACCAGCATTTCCAGGCAGAGGAAACAACGAAAGCAAAGGCCTTGCTTGAGGTGCAGATATTCTGAGGTGTTTGAGAAACAGTAAGGTGAATGTGGTGACAGTGGAGTGAGCCAGCAAGAGTAGTAGAGCAAGTCAGAGAGGCAACAGGAGAGCTAGATAAGGGACTTAATTTAGATGTTTATTGATCACACATTGTGTGCTAGACTTGCTTCCTCAAAAACTTTATCTATATGCTTTTCCCATGAAGAATTTGTAACTCTTTATAATAAAAGCCGTAAATACTATGTAACTAATTTTTTAACAAAAGATAAATCGTACCATAAGCTGAATTAAAGAAGATAATTATACTAGAAAGCCTAGGCTAAGTCACCTAGGTAAAAATTAAACGTAAAACATTTTTGAAGGTTCCAAACAACCAAGTCAGAAATGGAAAAATGAATTATTGTAATTGTCATTATTATATAAAAGCAACACATCGGTTCATTGGGCAAAAATAAACACTGTATTTCAGTTCTCAGAATTTTTCTCATTGGTTTTAGTGTTGGTCTGTACATCTAATGTACATTGTCCTCATTTGTCTCTGCGTTTCATATAGCATTTCTGTTTGGATCATTTCTTGTTTCTGCCCTCAAAAGCAAAAGCTAGAACATGTATGTGCTTCCATAAATGTGACGATGTAGTTGCCACAGGGATCGTGGTCCTATCATCCCAGTGTTCAGTATTCACCACCTTTCTTGTCCTGGGAGTGTTTGGCTTAACCATTCCTCTACAACAGTGGTTCTCAAACTTGAATCACCTGGAGAGCTTGTTGAGACATGATTTGGGCCCTCCTCCTGTTTCTAATTCAGCACTTAGGGTCTAGGGTGGGATCCATGAATTTGCATTTCCATCAAGTTCTCAGGTGATGCTGATACTGTTGGTCCGGGAACCACATTTTGAGACAATATCAGTTGTCTCTTTTCTGAATGGAAATAGTTCAAAAGTACAATCACTTGTGAGAGCCTAAATGTACATATCCTATGTTAATAGTTAAAAGGAGATTATTAGATAACACCAATGATAATTTAAAAATAAAAGATGATGTGTGTTGCCATAGCACATATTCCCTGGCAGGGGAAAAGTACAACTGCTGACCAATCTAATCCTGTTTACCAGGAAATCAAATTGTAAAAGGTTTTTGTGTTTTGTTTTGTTTTTTTCATATGAGGCAAGTAGCGGGGCAACAGTCCCACACATTTAATCAGAAAAAGGGTAGCCAGTCCCTTACATTTCTGCTTGCTCAAAAGAGAAAAAGCCTGAAACTTCAGGTATGGGGAGGCAAATGTCCCAAAATCTAAGTCTCCTGCAAGTTTCAATTAATTCTTAGGAAAGCCAAGACAACTGCCTTCTAACTTTGAGGCCCAAGCTTCCTATAGCACAGCATGATAAAGAGACTCTACTGCATCTAAAATATGCATCCATTTGCTGCATGATTTATGTGGCCAGATAAACCAGGACTGCCAGTTATTATAGGTAATCTTCCTTGGATAAGGGAAGATGTACTTAACCAGTTCCTGTTAATATATGAATATATATATATATATATATCAGTAATTCTTAAAGTGTCATCCTGAGATCAACAGTATCAACATCACCTAGAAATTTGTTACAAATGCAAATTATCAGGCCACACCCCAAACCTAGTGAAGATGGAGTCCAGTAGTCTTTTCAACAAGCCCTCCAAGGGATTATGAGGCAAACTGAAGTTTGAGGACTACTGGCCTATAATGTTTCAAATCTAGATCACCTGGGCGAAATGTAACTAAGGGTTGGGGGAAAAAAGAATTCTCAAGGCTTTTAGAGAGGAGTGAAAAGAATTATCAGTGGGGAGTAAGAAATCTCTAGCTGTGTTGGGAACGCATGGCTAACTCCATTGATCTGAAAAATACTAGGGAAGATCTTAATCTCTGAAACTGGACTGCAGACGTTTGTAATCAGATGAAGTAAATAAGGAAATTGATGCCTTGGAGAGTGAAGACAATGTTTCCAGGAAGCAACGATTGCTGCTACAACCAGATGAGGACTGAGAACTGACAATTGGATATAGCAATACTGAACTTGACAAGAGCAGTTTCAGTACAGTGGTGGAAGTGAAATCTGTTTAGGTGAGAATGAGAGAGAAAGAATTGGATTTGGTATAGGTAATTTTTGTTCAAGAAGATTTGGCAGCAAGACCAAGATCTTAAAGAGAAGAGATGCACAAAAAAGTGAACCCAACATTCAGTACCACTGTTCCCCAAAGACATTTCCCAGTTTGTAACTAGAGACTGATAAACTGAGCAGCTATGTTATCACTCTCACAAGGCAGAGAAATGGAAACATAGGAGTTCATGGCCTGCCAAAGGAGAAGAACTGAATTAAACATCCAAGACTTTTAGTTGGGATCCTTGAAGGGCTACACCCCAAAAGAAAAGCATAAATTCAAAATAAATAAGCCATCACAAAGTCTGCATTTAGCTCAATCCTGAACAAGATTAAGATGATTTTTCTTACCCTAATTCCCTGCCAGAAATTAAAGTACACCATTTTTTGGAAGAAAATAACATCACTCAGAGCCTCAAATTGTTATTATAATTTTTACGTACAATGTCTAGCATTCAATCAAAAAATTACAAGGCATACAAGGAAATAAAGAATGACTATGTAAACAGAAACGGAAAAAGGATAATAGAAACAGACCCATAGGAAATTCCAATTTTTTTTGTTTGTTTGTTTGTTTTGAGATAGGGTCTCACTCTGTCACCCAGGCTAGAATACAGTGGCATCATCATAGCTCACTGCAACCTCCTTTTTTTTTTTTTTTTTTGAGACAGAAGTCTTTTTCTGTTGCCAAGGCTAGAGTACCCTGGCATCAGCTTAGCTCATGGCAACCTCAAGTTCCTGGGCTCAAGTGATCCTCCTGTCTCAGCCCCCTGAGCAGGTAGGGCTTGGCTAATTTTTCTATTTTTCATAGAGACAGGGTGGTCAGGCTGGTCTCAAAGTCCTGACCTCAAGTGATTCTCCCACGTTGGTGGAAATTCCAATTTTTAATTTATCTTTATCAAAGTTCAATCAGGGAAACAACAAATATGAGTACTATGAATTAAGGAATTTATTGTAGCAGTTACTCTAGCCATAATTGTAAGAGAAACAGGAAGTAAGGATCTGCAAGGTCAAGTTGGTGGATCAGAGAAAAGTTATTAACCAGCCCCTCTGAAGCACTGGTATGGTCGGCCAAATAGGAGCTTGTCAGCTAACCTGATAAGCCAGGCACATCCAGCTGCTGAAGTGGGCCTGAAAAAGAAAGCTGGATGAATTGTATGGAAAATAATTGCCTCTTCATCTAGTGAGGAACCTGGGGTCATTGTTAGTCACCAGGTTCTATAATCCAGAATAAAAACTGGACATGAAGCAGAAATGAACAAGGACAGATTGGAATCCACCAGCATGTCTGCATTTGTATCTCACCACCTCTAACCACAAAAACCATCAGAGTATATTAGCTGCTATTTCAGTTCTACCTTCCAAATCTCATGTGTATTTCTCTTTTGGCTAACTCTAAAGCAGAGCTACACAGAAAAGGGGATTCTTTGAAATGTAGTTGCAGCTTGTCCAAGTTGACCAAATATACAACTGTTTTATCAAAAACAGACTTTAAAACAGCAGTGATTCACGGAAAAGTAAAGGCCCAGATGGCTTCCATGGTGAATTGTGCCGAAAATTAAGGAAGCAATTAAACAAATTTTACACACAAACTCTTCGGAAAATGAAGGAGGGAGCACTTTCCAATTCATTTTGTGAGGTCAGCATAATCCCGATACTAAAACTTAATGGAGGCCGGGCGTGGTGGCTCACGCCTGTAATCCTAGCACTCTGGGAGGCCGAGGTGGGCGGATCGTTTGAGCTCAGGAGTTCGAGACCAGCCTGAGCAAGAGCGAGACCCCATCTCTACTAA
The DNA here is from genome assembly GCF_041146395.1 of Eulemur rufifrons. Taxonomy (NCBI): domain Eukaryota; kingdom Metazoa; phylum Chordata; class Mammalia; order Primates; family Lemuridae; genus Eulemur; species Eulemur rufifrons. The sequence goes on along the minus strand of NC_090998.1, from coordinate 61,754,607 downwards.
AAATAGAAAGAAATTATATGGACAGCTAAATATATATAGAAAAAATTAGCTGGGCATGGTGGTGCATGCCTGTAGTCCCAGCTACTTGGGAGGCTGAGACAGGAGGATCGCTTGAGCTCAGGAGTTTGAGGTTGCTGTGAGCTAGGCTGACGCCACGGCACTCACTCTAGCCTGGGCAACAGAGTGAGACTCTGTCTCAAAAAAAAAAAAAAAAATTAAAAAAAAAAAATAAATAAAACTTAATGGAAATATTACAAGAACATTTAAACAGTATCCCTCATGAACATGAATACAAAAGTCCTTAATGCTATTAACAAGTCAACCAATACACAAAAAGGATAAATCATCATAATCAAATATGGTTTATACTAGGATTGAGAGGCTGGTTTAACATTTAAAAAATCAGTATAATTCCTGTAATCCTAGCACTTCGGAGGCCGAGGCAGGCGGATCGTTTGAGCTCAGGAGTTCGAGACCAGCCTGAGCAAGAGTGAGACACCATCTCTACTAAAAAAATAGAAAGAAATTAGCTGGACAACTAAAATATATATAGAAAAAATTAGCCAGGCATGGCGGTGCATGCCTGTAGTCCCAGCAATTTAGGAGGCTGAGGCAGTAGGATTGCTTGAGCCCAGGAGTTTGAGGTTGCTGTGAGCTAGGCTGACGCCACGGCACTCTAGCCCTGGCAAAAGAGTGAGACTCTGTCTCAAAAAAAGAAGAAAAAAGAAAATCAATATAATTCATCATATTAACATAGTAAAGGAAGAAAACCATATGAGCATTTCAATGGGTGCAAAAAGACATTTAACAAAATGCAATACCTATTCATAATTAAAAACTCTAAGCAAAATAGAAATATAAGGAAACTTCCTCAGTCTCATAAAGGTCATCCAATAAAAGCCTACAGATAATGTAACAGTGAAATATTAAATGCTTTCTTCCTAAGGTCAGGAACAAGTAATGAATGTCCCCTCTTTGTCCCCCCCACCTCCCTTACCCGTTCATTCAACGTTGTATTGGTAGTCCTAGCTTGTGTATTAAGAAAAGCAAACAATATACATACTTATTTGGAAGGAAAAAGTATAACTATCTGACATTGTTTGCATAAAAAGTCCTACGGAATCTACAAAGCAACTACTAGAACTAAGAATTAATCTAGCAAAGTCTCAGGATACAAGGTCAACTTAAAAACCAATTGCATTTCTATATAGTAACAACAACAACAAAAAAGAAAATTAGATGATTTAGGGACACTATTGCTCAGAGATTAAGAATTTGAGTTTTATGAGTGAGCTAAGTGCCAAGAATAGCCAAGACAATTTTAAAAACTAAGGATAAAAATAAATAAAAATAAAGACTAAGGATAAAGTAAAGTTTTACCCTAAGAACTATCAAGACATTATAAAACCATAGTATTTAAAACAATGTTGAATTCACTCAAGAATAGAAAAATAAGCAAATGATACAAAACATAGAATCTCAAAATAGACCCAAACTTTTATGGGAACTTAATAAGTGACAGATATAGCATCATAAATAATTAGAGAAAGAATGGTTGAGACAGTTGTTTATCTATATAAAATAATAATAAAATTGGATCCCCACCACACTCCACACACACAAATAAATTCTAGGCAAATTAGAAACCTAAATATGAAAAGCAAAACCTCAATATTTTTAATAAAAAGTGGGAGACTTCATGATCTAAGGGTAAGATAAAAATTTCTAAATAAAACACAAAGATAAAACCATAAAGGAAAATACTGATACATTTTATTACATTCAAATTTAAAACTTTTCTGCATTAAAAAATATATAGAAAATGAAACAAGTCATAATGGGAGAAGATATTTGCAAGACATAGAACTGCTTGGTTCCAGCGTTAGTCCTAAAATATGAACTATGACTATACTGAAAAATATTAACAGAAGAGGGAAATTGAATGGCCAATAAATATTGCAAAGGTTTATACAATCTCCTTTGCAAGCTCATTATTAATGAAATGCAAATTAAGACCACAATCAGATAGTTCAGATTTTGGCAAAAATGAAAAAAAAAAACACAACTGTCAGTGGTTCCAGTAGCAACTGGACCTTACATATATTCTTAATGGGCATATAAATTACCCCAACTTCTTTGGAAAGGAATCTGAAAATTTTCTAGTAGAGTCAAAAACTGTAACCCACAACCTAGTAATCCTTTTTCTGGGTATACTGTCAACCTCTCACATCATGACATACCTAGCGAGACTGTCTCAAAAAAAAAAAAAAAAAATTTCTTCCAGAAGAAAGAATAGTGGGCTAGAGCCATGCTCAGTCTGGCAAGCTCTTCCTTCTCCAACCTCATCGAGAAGAGCCAATGAAAAGTTTTCTCAAAATCCTCAGGGTTCCAGGCAGCACATTTGAAAATCACTGTTGCAACAGAATATCTATTTGTAACTATTGTTGATAAATCTTAAGTTTGAATGCAGATTCTAATCCATTGTGAAACTATTTATGTAAAAATGCATGTAATATATGTCTGCTCATGCAGTAACATTTCTGTAATGATAAAGACATAGACCAATGCTAACAGTGGTATAGTTGGATTGTGGAATTTCAGTTAACTGTACTCTTTTTACTCACCTGTCTATATTTTCTAATTTTGCTATAGTGAATATGGATTTGGTAAGATAAAAATATTATTATTAAATTGTTAAAAGAATTATAAATGGGAAATCTTTTTAGAGCTAGCCTGTAGAGTGCCATCTTAAGCATGGGCTATTTTAAGTTCAATCCATTCTCTACTCTAAAGTGAAAGTTATTCTACAGTTTATATAGAAAAATAAACTTAGCAAGATTATCTAAAAAAATTTTGAAAAATGACAATAATGAGAATGGATGAATTTTTCCTCATCGTTTACAATAAAGCTATAATTCATGTAACTGGTACCTGCAAAGATTGACAGATTAACGGACTAGAATAAAAAGTCCAGAAATGGATTTAAATACATAGAAGTTTAGAATATGATAAATGTGATATTTCAAATCACTAGGAAGGCTTCTAGCTTCTGTTTCAGATATAGATACTGGAAAGAATGTTGTTTCTAAACTAACAACCAGGGAAAAAGTAATGTACAAAATTATAACTTGTCTTGAAGCCCCCAGAAAACTGAGGTAACAGGGCCCTTAAAATGGTCTGAAATCTGAGGAAAAATAGGCACCTTCAAGAACAGAGATGGAAGCACTAACTTACTTGTGGCAGAGCACAGAAGGAAGGCAAGCCCACCATACAAGCAGGTAAGAAGAATCCAGCTAAAATGTTTGACCAATTGCTAAAGTCTGAGTTTGTTCTAGCATGAGAACATAGAACTCTTGGGAGTCCTAGATCCAAGGGTAGTTTGCACCCATTTGCTGGCTCTTTTCCACAGACCTCACTGGATACAGATGAGAAAGACTGGGGACGGGAGGGTATGTCACAGGAAGCTTCTTAGGTAATACAGGCCTTGAGAAGAGAGAAGCCACTTCTGTGGTCAACACACAAGCTTCCCCTAGGCTCTTCACCCCTAAGAACCAAAATATGTCACTAGGGTAAGGGCAGTAAATCTTCTCTCCTTCCAGGGCACAGATAACATACCATTGCATCTGGGAGGATAAAAAAGATCAAAATCTTCTAACTTTGGAGGAGGAGCAAGAAACTGTTCTGAGTAGATACCCAGTAGTGGGATTACTGGATTGAATGGTAGGTCTAGTTTTAGTTCTTTGAGAAATCTCCACACTGTTTTCTATAAAGGCTATACTAATTTGCAGTCCCACCAACAGTGTATGAGTTTTCCTTTCTCTCTGTATCCATGCCAGATTTATTGTTTTTGGACTTTTTAATAAAAACCATTCTAACTGGGGTAAGGTGATATCTCATTGTGGTTTTAATTTGCATTTCCCTGATGATTAGTGACATTGAACATTTTTTCATGTTTGTTGTCCATTTGTTTATCTTCTTTTGAAGAACTTCTGTTCATGTCTTTTGCCCACTTTTTAATGAGGTTGTTTGTTTTTTTCTTGCTAATTTGTTTGAGTTCTTTGTAGATTCTGGATATTAGCTCTTTATCAGATGTATAGCTTGTAAATATTTTCTTCCATTCTGTAGCTTATCTGTTTAATCTGTTGATTATTTCCTTTGCTGTGGAGAAACTTTTTAGTTTAATAAAGTCATATTCATTTATTTTTGTTGTTGCTGTATTTGCCTTTGGGGTCGTAGTCATAAATTCTTTGCTTAGGCCAATATCTAGAAGACTATTTCCCACACTTTCTTCTAGAATTCTTATGGTTTCTTTCATGTCTTATATTTAAGTATTTTATCCATCTAGAATTAATTTTTGTGAGTGGTGAGAGACAGGGATCCTGTTTCATACTTTTGCATGTGGCTATCCAGTTTTCCCAGCACCATTTATTGAATAGGGCCTCTTTCCCCCAGTGTACATTGTTGTCTGCTTAGTCAAAGATCAGATGGCTATTTGTAGATGGTTTTATGTCTGGGTTCTCTGTTCCATTCCACTGGTCTATGCCTCTATTTTTGTGCCAATACTATGCTGTTTTGGTTACTATAGCCTTGTAGTATAGTTTGAAGTCTGGTAATGTGATACCTCCAGATTTGCTCTTTTTGCTTAAGAAGTCATTTTATCAAAAAGACACTGCACTTGAATGTTTATTGCAGCACAATTCACAATTGAAAAGATGTGGAATCAACCCAGTGCCCATCAATTTATGAGTGTATTATCAAGATGTGGTATATGTATATCATGGAATACTACTGTGCCATAAAAAAGAATTAGTGCCCTTTGTAGCTATTTGGATGGACTTAGAGACCATTATCCTAAGTGAAGTATCTCAAGAATGGAAAAACAAACACCACATGTATTCTCTAATAAATTGAAACTAAACAAGGGGCACGCATGTGCAAAGAGGGAAGTATTAATAAAAGTCACTGGAAATCAAGCAGGGGAGAGGGGGAGACAAAACCCTACCTAATGGATACAATGAACATTATTTGGGTAGTGGGCACACTTATAGCCCTGACTCAAGTATTACAAAAGCTATCCATGTAACAAAAACATTTGCACCTTCTTAATATTTTGAAATTAAAAATAAAAAGAAATTATCCTGGGCCAATTCCATTAGAGGTCTCCTACCTCTGGGTGAGAGACAGAATCACTGAGAAAACTCTACCCCTGAAACCTAGAGATACAGGGTCTGGCTAAGTCTGAGGCTACAGCAGGACCACAGAAAGTTCTTCTGCTTTCTCCCCCACCACACACCCCAGCAAGTGCCAAATTACAAGCACCAAGTAACAAGCAACAAAAATCCACTATTGGGGAAGGGGCAAAAGCCTAGAGAATTCTGTGGCACAAACTCATAGAGAAGGCTTAAAGTTAAGGGAGAAGCAAAACATTGAGGAAGAAGCCTCTAGGAGCCAAATCCTACCCTAAGCACAAGGTAAGTTTACTGGAATTTAAAACCAATGGCCCATGGAACATAAACATGGCAACCACAAAAGAAAAACTCAGCTCAATTCCTGACCATATTGACTCAACCCTCTACAGGTCAACAGAAGAGGTGTCATTTCCATAAATAAATAGTATTGATCACTATTTATCTCACTTTCTACTGTTTTATGCACTATGTGCATGCAGCAAGCAATTAAAAAGTACAAATTACAAAAAAGCAAGAAAAAAAATTTTAATCCCATTTTCAAGATAGAAAACAATCAACAGAACCAGATCTAGAGATGACATGGATGTTGGAACTAACAAATAGGAAAATTAAAATAATCATGATTAATATGTTAGCCTTCAGTGGAAAAGGTGGAGAATATGCATGAACAGATAAGGAAAATCAACAGAGAGAAAGAAGCTGTAAGAGTGCAGTGGAAATGGTAGAATTGAAAAATATGGTAACAAATATTTAAAAAATGACTTCTACAGACACATTCATAGATTTGAGACAACCAAGGAAAGCGTAAAGTTGAAGGTAGGTCAATAGAAATAATCAAAGAAAAAAATAAAATAGAAATAGTATTCAAGAACTGTGGAACAATACCATGTGGTATAACAAATGTGTAATTTGAATGCCTAATTTGAATCGCAGGAAAAGAGATAAAATGGGACAGATGGAGATATTTGAAGAGATGCTACCATTGAGAATTTTCCAAAATTGATGAAGCACATCAAACCACAGTTTCAAAAAGCTCAGACAATGCCAAGAAGAGTTAAAAAAACAAAAAAAACTAGATACACCATACTCAAACTGCTGAAAACCAAAGATAAATAAAAAACCTTGTGGGCAATCAGAGGAGAAAAAAAGGACACATTACATACAGAACCAAGATGATAAGAATAATAGACTCCTCCTCAGAAACTATGCAAGCCAAAATATAGTGGGGTGACATCTTTAAAGAAAAGAGAACTGTTGGCTCTGAATTCTAGGCACAGAAAAAATAGTTTAAAAAATGAACTATAAATGCTTTTTAAGACCAAAACCAGGGAAATTTAATAGCAGCAGATATTGCACTACAAACAAATGTTGAAGGAAGTTATTCAGGCAGAAAGAATAGGGTAACAGACAGTAATTTGGAACTACACAAAGAAATGAAGACTTATAGAAATGCTTAAAATATAGGTAAATATAAAGGATTTTTTCATATTTAATATTTGCTCTTAAAATAATTGGCTAAATAATAAGAATAATATATTGAGAGTATAACATATTTAAATAAAATGTTATCTGTGGGAAACTTGTTCTGCCATTACTAAAAATAAAACTTCTGTATTACTTTTATAATTTAAAAACTACTTTTAAAAAAGGATAGAACAAATGGACCAAAATATAATGTTTTATATTAGTGATTAGCTTTATAGTTAATATTTTTCTTTTATATTGCAAACTGTCTGTAATGTAATATTTATTTTTAAAATAAAACATATTTTTGATGAATAGAATTTGCATGGAGTGAAAGGTATCCCAGATAGTAGGAAGTGTGTAAGTTGGAGTAAAGGGTGTGTATGTGTGAAGAACATGAGTCATCTTTGTGACAGCTGTTGGATGAGGGCAAAATGGTTTTGCAGGGGTGGAGAAGTGCTAGAAAAGTATAAAGAAACAAGGAAATGCTACTGTATATAAAGCAATTAGCCTCAACTCTGCCAAGTGCCTGGGTTATTAACCTGCTAGATCACCTCATACAGTTGAAAAAATCTGTTGTATATAACTTTTCATATTTTATTTAAAATTTCCAATTTAATATTATTAATACATGAAAATGAATATAATATACACACATAACTGATACATATGCATTGGTAAGCAAATCACAAAAAGATATGGGAAAAGGAAAACAACTAATTTGTAGAGTGATGATATTTGGGAATGATTTTTAAGCAGTAGACCTCAGATATTTTTTTTACCCTGAGCTATACATAATGGATGACTTTCACATTCCCACATTTTCTAGATGGTGGCCTCTGGCATAGATAAGACATACTGGAGATTATGGGAAATTCTCTTGCTGTCTGCAGTAAATTACTCACCATTCTCTTTTTTCCTCCCTGTGCCCAGTTAGGAAAATATATTAGAATTCAAGTAAGTGAGAAAAATATTATTAATATTATCGGAAAATCCTGATTCTATAACTTATTAAACTAAATAATTAGAAAACTTCATTTAACAGATACTTATTGAATGTCTATTATGTGTAATATAGTGGTTCTATTTCAACTATTATTACAAATTATTTATTACACAGTTCATGACTGAGGTGAGTAAGCTACCCAAGCAAGGCCACAGAGAAACTGAGAGAATCCTTGTTTTAAATAATTTAGACTGTTATAAAGTTGTTTATAAAATACATTAATTTTTTTAGTAACCTAGAAAATGTCAATACTTAGTCCCTTAAAAGTCTTACCTTGAGACTAATTTCTCAATAATGAGGATAAACAGACCAGAGGATAAGCAAAACGGAGATCCAAAACTCTCATCTTGCCTTTATTCACCATATTCATTCATTGCCCAGGTCCTTTTTCCCCTACTTTCAAAATGTATTTCACATATATCCCTTTCTCTTGGAGAGTGCTAATCTTCCTACCCAGTTTATTTGCATATCTTTGTCATCTAATGTGTTTTCTTCCTATATATAGCCTCCATGTGTGTGTGCAGGGACTTTGTTTTATTCACTGCTGTATTGGCACATGGTAGTTACCTGGTATATGATACTCACTAAATAGTTGTTATCGGGTCAATTATTCTCTGACATTTTACTTTTACTTTCTCCCAATAATCCTCAAGATAAAGTCCTAATTCTTCAGGCTTCTTTTCAAGCGTTTCCTTTTGTAACTTTGCTACCAAACCTTATTACTCCTTCCATTCCCAGTCCAATCTCTCCTATCCCATCTGATTCCCCAAAAGACCAGTTCTCCTAATTAGAAGGCTCCTTACTTTTCTGCCTACCTTACCACATTCTAACCACCTTTTTCCATGTTCTGCTTGTATCCCATCTGCTTCATGAGGACTTGCAGGCACCTTCAGCCCACACTGTCCTCTCTTTTCTCTCTTTCCTCTCTTTCTCTATAGGATTCACAATCTATTTCACTCAGTACTATATTCTCTGGTCTTTTTTATAGGTACTTGCATTCTTATTTAAGTGTCTCAAATGTCCATGTCTTAATCTCCCAACCTGGATTGTAAGCACCTGGAAAACTGAAAACTTAAGGTTTCAGCCATATACAACTTTGATTTCTTCACACTTCCTTTTGCCCATTCTGTTTCCTTGTTCTGAGATACTCTTCATCTTTCCTCTTTTATTTAGCTAACTCACAGCTCAGGTATCAGCTTGAACATTTCTCCCGTTAATAAGCTTTCGTCTACTAGACAAGAGTACCTATTCTTCTCCCTTCTATAATATGCTCGTCATGCTTCACTGCTACTCTCCCTGCTTGACTATAGGCTCTGTGAGAGTAAATCTGTCTTGTTCATTGTTATAGTCTCAGCACCTGGACCAGCACCTGGCAATAATAAGTACCCAGCAAATATTTGTTGACTTACAGAATATCTACTGATTTCTTTTATTTCTGCCCCATGCATAATAATATATTTAATATATGCTAAGTGGTTAATATATTTCTATATAATGAAGGAAAAGATGGTAAGAATTTGAGATGTCCATTTTTAAGCTCAGAGATGAGTAAACAGGTATGACTGGTGAGAGAGTGTCCTGCAGAATAAGTGGACATTGTACTAAAGCTCTCTACCAATTGGCCCCTTGCTTTTTCCTTTCCTTCCCCAAATATTAATAATTTATTGAGACCTCCAGTATGAAGCACTGGAGATAACAGTGGTAAGCAAAATGAAGTCACTTGCCTTGGTGACTTAATGTATAGCCTAGTAGAGGAGATAGAATATTAACAATAATGAAGGATTCAATATTGTGCAATGACAATTGCTATTTAAAAATCAAAGTAGAGGAAGTGGATAGTAATTGGGTATAGGAAGGTCTTGGTCAGTTCAGGCTGTTATAACAAATTACCAAAGCCACTGGGTGGCTTATCAACAAGAGAAATGTATTTCTCACAGTTCTGGATGCTAGGAAGTCCAAAACTCAAGGCTGGGAAGTCCAAAACTATAGCATGCTTGAGGAAGTGGAAGGAGACAATGGGCTAGGACAGAACTAGCCAGGGTGAAGAGTGGTAAGACATAATGTGAGAGGGGTAAAAGGCAGAAACTGTAGGGCCTCATGAACCAAGGTAGATTCCTGGGGTTTTATTCCACATATGACGAGAAGATTTCGAGCACAAGAGTGATAATATAATCCATCCTCTTTTTTTCAACATTGACTGAGATCTGTTCCATGGCAGGCCCTGTGCCAGCCCTACTTCCTCCATCACATTGTGATTTGTCCACCTCTGTGTTCCATCCTGTTAGCATGTTTGCACTCTCAGATCAGGCCTCTGACTTGCCATACCTTCACCTATGATCTACTTTATTTCCTATGCAGCTGTCAAGACCCAGCAAAAATGACATCCTTTTCAATAAACCTTGTTTTTTTGGGTTCCCATGGCACTACTTTGTGCCTCTGCCACAGTAGTTATAATTGGCTGTGAATACATTAGTTCCTCCCACCAGGCCGTAAGTCAGTAGCATGTCTTATTTTCGTCTAAAGCTCTCAAGTGAATCATTTCTTCCCTTCATTCTTGTACAAATTGAATCTATTTTCAAGGCCATTTTAAGCATAAAAGAACAATCTGTATAATATGATAAGCAACAAAACTATTCAGTGACGTAGAAAGAAAAGATGCTCATTGAGTCTAACAAAAAATTATGGTAAATAGTGAAGTTTAATGAAGCATTTTGTCATTCATAAAACTTAATACCAAGTTTAAGTGAACACCATAGATTCACAGAGTTAGAATTTCTCTTGTAGACTTTGAGTCCACCTCTCCTTGTCAGGCCAGGGAGGTTGATGGCCAAAGAGCCAGTATGTGGAAGAAACAGTTACTGCAGATCTTGGGTAGATCCTTAAAAAGTATCATCTGTATTCATTTATACATCTTTGCAGATGTTAATAGAAGCAAGAATATTTTCTCAAATCTTGGTACAAAAATCTCTTTAGACACCACCAACATTTCATATTTAGTTGATACTGATCCTAAAAATAGAAGTGTTCTTTTTGTAGCCTACATACTTATTAGTCCCTTATTCCTTAAAAAGTTCCATCTTGGCTCCAGACTAATAAATTTGCAACCTCAAGTCAAAATGGAACATGTGAGTTTCACTATCTTGTAATTACTATATTTAAACATATGAATCACTAGGCACAAAATCTACTTGTTATAGTTATTACGATAATAGGTTCTTTGGGCATTAAGGATTTTATGTGAGTATCGTTAGAAAACAACTTGTGACTTTTTTGCCAATGCAGGTCTGCACAACCAGCGAAACCAAAAAACCATGGGAAAGAACTTTGAAGGCTTTGCTGATTGCTTTCCTAAATATTATCCGGTATATTTAGTTATAAAGAAAAAAGAAATTAACATTTCTTGATCATCTACTATGTGCCAAGCATTGAGAAGCACCTTATGCACAGTATATGATTTCATCCTTACAACCATAAGAGGCAGTATGATTCTCAGTTTACAGAGGAAGAAACTGGATGCATGGGCTTAGGACAGAAGCAATGAAGCCAGGATGTCAGCAATATCTTACTTAATCCCCATTCCATTTCCTGTAACTTCAAGAAATCGATGCAAAAGTCCTCATGTACTTTTCCTTCAAAACCCGCTGGTTTTCTCCCACATGCCTTCAACATTCAGTCTGAATCGTTGAACCAAAGAATGCTGAGGGTGTTCCTCCTATTTAAAGGAGGAAATAGTATTCAATTTTTCAGTGGGTGACTTACCTGAAGAACTTAATATTTCCTGATATGACTGATGAGTGCTACCTGTAAACTTCATGTCTGATCCTAGCCCTTGAAAATGGATGTTTCCATCATGTTGTCTTAGTAAATCTTTTTAAATTGGCAGTCAAAAAATATAATTCCAGTCAATAGTTTTAAAAAATTCAGTTACTAAAATAAACCTGGGACACTTGAAAGCATAATTTGCACGTTGAAAGTTTTAAACAGGCACTTAAATATGTTTTTCAAATTTCTCCTGTTAAATTTTTCAGCCCTCTTAAGCATTGTTTCAGAACTTTCCCTTTGTCCCATGGTAGTACCTCACTTCTTTCTATAAAAACGTTTCTCTCCCTGTCACTGGTCCCATTCCTCTCAGTGGCCACTCTTGTACCCTGTTATTCTTGGATTTATTCAGGTTCCCTTTACAGACTTGTTAACAACGTCTCTTTTCCTTGTCTATCAAACATCTTTCATGTAGTTGAGTCATCATTGTCATAATTGTTCTGAAAATAGCTTTGATAAGTGGGCCAGCCCCGAAGACTAGCAATTTCCAAAGTTAATAACACCTTGAACAAACGAATTATTTTATGATTCACTCCTTTCATGACCCCTCATAAGAGAAAAAAATTGTTATATGGCGAGAATAAAGATATAATTAAGTATTTTAAGTATCCAATAGTTATAGTGATGGGTTTGGTCTGCTCAAATAATTGCTTTGATGTTAGGACAAGGATTATATCTGTTCAGTATAAGTTTCAATGAAAGAAATGATATGTTCATTAGAAAACTTCAAACAGTTAAAACATTCTAATGATTTAATTGTGCACTTAGTTCTAATTGTAGTAGTCTGTAATGACAGTAGTCTGTAATATGGTCACAAAATTTTTTTTACACAGAATAACACTTGATTTAGTAAAAAATCTGAACCATAAAAATTTTTAAAAAGAATGTGTTAGTACTTTTAAGCACATACTGAACCCAACCATCAATTTTATAGAAATTCTAAGGATCTGTACTGGATAAGCGTTCACTATTCTAAGAATTAGTTATAATTAGCAAGTAATTTGGGTTTGAAAATAATTTATCTAAATAATTTGCTATGTTAAGAAGAAAGTTTTTAATTAGCAGAGATAAACTTCATAGCTAAAGCAAAAATGAGTCTCTTCTTTTGTATTCTGAAAGCATTTCTCACCTAAAACATTATAGAAATAAAATATCTTATGTAGTTGGCAATGACGTTCAGTATATCAATTGAAATAGCATTAAAAAAGGGGAATTTAAAATGTCTTCTGAATTATTACTATGAATATCTATCACTTGAACCACTAGGTGGCACTCACAAGCTTTTCTCCATATGTACACTAAACAATGTACGTATGTTTAAGATACTCCTTGAATTCCATCTGCCTATAAACAATATCTGATACCACTGCTACCAACATGTCTACAAATTCTATTATTCATCTGCTTAAGGAAGTCTGTAAAATTATGCCTCTAGACAACAATAAATGTTATTGCTTTAGCAAAGTACTAGCTGCTTAAGAAGCTATTTGATCATTGACAAAAATATTGAGAAAACAATGAAAACACGAGGCACCATGAATTAGTGAGAAAACCCTGGACTGAGGGTCAATAGCCCTGGTTCTGTTCTCAGTTCCACCACCAACTATCTCCGTGTCTTGAGTAAGTCACTAAACCTCTCTGGTTCTAGTCTCCTGGTCCGTAAAGTCAAAGATTGGGACTAGAGGAGTTGATTTCAAAATGCCGTAATTTCCAAAATTTTCTTCTACAAAATCCCTCAGAATTCTAGTTTGGAAAACAATGAGACAAAAACTGAGGGGAGGAAGGGAGTGAAGTTGCATGTTGCAAGGAGCAGACAGTATGGGAAGCACCTTCTGCTCTGCTTCCCACCACACTCCCCAGAGCCCAACCTGTGGTTCCCATGGCCAGAAAAAAATAATTTGGAGGCCAATGAAATACAAAATTACTAACATCCCTTCTGTTCCAGAAGTCTTTGATTCCAAGTATGTAGCACTACTTGTCCAAGTTCTTAAGCACTTTCCAACTTTAGTTGCCAAACTCCAGGATATAGTGCAGCTATTCTTTCCTGCATTTTACAGATGAGTAGTAACCTGAGGCTGAGTAATTTAATGTCTTTCTCAAAATCACTTGGACATAGGATAAAGATAGGAAACCAGGACACCTCGTCTTTTTTCTAAAATTGTTTTGAAATGAGGGTATTGTTGTGCTGCCTAAGCTGGCCTTCAACTCCTGGGCTAAAGCGATCCTCCTGCCTCAGCCTTCCAAGTAGCTGGAGCTACAGGTGTGTGCCACAATGCCTGGCTCTCTCTTTTTTTAATTAAACTTTTTATTTTGAAAAAAATTGTAGAATTCACTTGCAGTTGTAAAAAATAACACAAAGAAATCTCACGTACCATTCACCCAGTTCTCTCCAATGGTAACATTTTCAGTATCACAACCAGGATATTGACATTAATACAGTCCAGATACAGGACAATTCCAACACCACAAGAATCCCTGTGTTTCTCTTTTATAGCTACACACACTCCATTCCGACCGCCACTCCCTCCTCAGCTCCTGAAACCACTGATTTGTTCTCCATTTGCATAATTTTGTCATTTCAAGAATGTTATATAAATGGAATCCTACAGTACATAACCTTTTAGGATTTACTTTTTCATTTAGCACAATTCTCTGGAGATTCATCCAGGTTGTTTGATGTATCAAGAGTTTATTCCTTTTCATTGCTGAGGAGTATTCCATGGTGTGGATGTACCACAGATTTTTAACCATTCGCCCATTTAAGGACATCTGGATTGTTTCCAGTTCTTGGCTCTTATGAATAAAACTGCAATAAACATTTGGGTACAGTTTTTTGTGTGTGTGAATATAAGTTTTCATTTCCCTGGGATAAATGCCCAAGAGTACAATTGCTGGATCATGACGTAGTTGCATGAATAGTTTTTAAAGAAACTGCCAAATGATTTTCCAGAGCAGTTGTACCATTTTACATTCCCACCAGCAATGTAGGAGTAATCCAGTTTCTCCTTATCCTCACCAAAATGTGGTATTTTCACTTCTTTAAAAACATTTTTAGCCATTCTGATAGGTATATGGTGTTGTCACTGTGGTTTTAATTTGTATTTCCCTAATGAGTAATGATGTTAAGCGTCTTTTCATATACTTGTTTGCTATCTGTATATTCTCTTTGGTGAAATGTCTTTTGCCCATTTTATGATTGGATTTTTTTCAAACTGTTTAGTTTTGAGGGTTCTTTATATATTTTAACACTAGTCCTTGTCTTTTCATCTTCTGAAAAGAATTTTTCACACAGCAAATATTTTTAATTTTGATGAAGTCCAATTTATCATTTTCCTTTTATGAATCATATTTCTGTTGTCAAGTCTATGAACTCTGTGTCTAGATCTCAATATTTTCTTCTATTTTTTTCATAAAAGTTTTATAGTTTACATTTATATGTTCCATTTTGAGTTAATTTTTGGATGTCTGAGGTTTAGGTTGAGATTCACTTTTAAAACTAATAACCAATGGCTTTAGCAACATTTTTTAAAAAGGCTATCTGTCTTCCATTGGATCGCGTTTTTAAGTTTGTCCAAAATCAATTGGGGCCGGACACGGTGGCTCACGCCTGTAACCCTAGCACTTTGGGAGGCCAAGGCAGGAGAATCACTTGAGGCCAGGAGTTTGAGACCAGACTGAGCAAGAGTGAGACTCTGTTTTTATAAAAAATAGAAGAATTAGCCAGGTGTGGTGGTGCATACCTGTAGTCCCAGCTACTGGGGAGGCTGAGGCAGGAGGATTGCTTGAGTCCAGGAGATTGAGGTTGCAGTGAGCATGATGATGCCACTGCACTCTAGCTTGGGGGACAGAGCAAGACCCTGTCTCAAAAAACAAACAAAAAAAGTTGTACATACTTGTATGGGCCTATTTCTGGGCTGTCTATTCTATGACATTGATCTGAGTGTCTACCCCTCCACCAATACCACACTGTCTTCATAATGACGCCATATAATAAACCTTGAAATTAGATAGGCTGATTTCTCCCACTTTATTTTCCTTTTTCAAAATAGTTTTAACTAGTCTACTTCCTTTGCCTTTTCATATACGTTATAGAATAATCTTGTCTATATTTATAAAAATTTTGTTGGAATTTTGGTAGCAATGGCATTAAATTTGTATATCAAACCGGGGAAAATTAACATCTTTACTATGTTGAGTCATCCAATCCATAATCATGATACATGTCTCCATTTAGAACCTTGGTTTCTTTCACTAGTGTTCTGTAGTTTTCAGCATAGAACTTCTGTACATGTTTTGTGATAGTTACTCCTAAATATTTTAATTTTTGAGCAACCAAATTGTATGGTATTTTTAATGTTAGTGTCAACATCATGATTGCTAGTATATAGAAATATAGTTGATTTTTTTTTTTTAAGACAGGGTCTTGCTCTATTGCCCACGCAAAAGTGCAGTGATGTCATCATAGCTCACTGCAACCTCAAACTCCTGGGCTCAAGGGATCCTCCTGTCTGAGCCTCTCACGTAGCTGGGACTATAGATATGTGCTACCATGCCTGGCAAATTTTTCCATTTTTTTGTATTAATAGAGACGAGGTCTTGCTATGTTGCTCAGACTGGTCTTGAACTCCTGGCCTTAAGAGGTCCTCCCACTTCACACTCTTAAAGTGCTAGAATTACAGGTGTGAGCACTATGCCTAGCCTATAATTCGTTTTTATAAGCTTATTTTGTTTCCTGTAACTTTGATGAATTCACTTATTAGTTGGAGTATTTTATAGATTTCAGATTTTCTATGCAGACAATTGTATCATTTACAAATAGGGATGGTTTTATTTCTTCTTTCCCAATATATGTGCCTTTTATTTCCTTTTCTGCTGTACTGCACGAGCTAGAACTTCTAGCACTAAGTTGAGTAAGAGTGGTGAAAGCAGACATCCTTGCCTTTTTCCTAAACTTAATGGGAAAGCGTCGTCATTCACCATTGGGTATAATGTTATCTATGGGTTTTTTTGGTAGATACTCTTGACCAAATTGAGAAAGTTCCCTGCTATTGCCTGCCATTTCTATTTCTCTGAGAGTTTTTTAAATCATATATGAGTATAGAATTTTGTCAAATGCTTTTTCTGCATTGATAGAGGTGATCATGTGATTTTTTTTCCATTTTTAGCGTATTAATATGATGTATCACACTGATTGATTTTCAGATATTAAATCAACCAAGCATTCCTGGAATAAACCCCCTTGGTATGGTATATAATTCTTTATGTATCCATATACATGTGTATGTGTATATATGTATCTATTTGCTAATATCTGTTCAAGATCTTTGCATCTGTATTCATGAAGGATATTGGTCTGTAGTGTTCTTTCTTTGTACTATCTTTGTCTAGTTTTGGCCTCAGGGTAATTCTAGCTTCGTAAAATAAATTAGGAAGTGTTCTCTCTCCTATTTTCTGAAAGAGGTAAGAGACTATGCGTAATTGTTGTTAATTCTTAAATGTGGGATAGGATTCTCCAGTGCAATCATCTAGGCTTGATGTTTCTTTTTTGGGTGTTTTAAAATTACAAATGCAATTTTCTTTTTTTTTTTCTTTTTTTTTTTTTTTGTTGAGACAGAGTCTCACTTTGTTGCCCAGGCTAGAGTGAGTGCCGTGGCGTCAGCTTAGCTCACAGCAACCTCAAACTCCTGGGCTTAAGCAATCCTACTGCCTCAGCCTCCCGAGTAGCTGGGACTACAGGCATGCGCCACTATGCCCGGCTAATTTTTTCTATATAGATTTTTAGGTGTCCATATAATGTCTTTCTATTTTTAGTAGAGACGGGGTCTCGCTCAGGCTGGTCTCGAACTCCTGACCTTGAGCAATCCACCCGCCTCGGCCTCCCAGAGTGCTAGGATTACAGGCGTGAGCCACCGCGCCCGGCCACAAATGCAATTTTCTTAACAGTTACAGGTCTATTCAAAGTATCTCTTTCATATTGGGTGAGTTGTAAAAGTTTGTTTTTTGAGGAATTCTTTCACCTCATCTAAGTTGTGGAGTTAATGTGTGTAGTAGAGTTGTTCTTATTATTCCCTTATTATCTTTTTGATGTCTTCAAGTCTAAAGTGATATCCCTGTTTCATTCATGGTATTAATTAATTAACATTTAAACAAATTAATTAACAAATTAATCATTTGTGTTTTCTCTTTTTATCTTTTTCAGTCTAGCTGATTGGTTTTTTTAAGAAAACAGCGTTGTTTCATTGACTTTCTCTAATGTTTTTCTGCTTTCAAGTTCATTCATTTTCTCTATTGTTTTTTTCCTTTTTATTTCTTCTTTAATTGACAGATAACATTGTATGTTTTTACACTGTACAATATATTTGAATGTACTTTTGAATATACATTGTGGAATGGTTAAATCTAGCTAATTAACAAATGCATCATCTCACAGTTATTTTTTGTGGAAAGAGCACATAACATCACTCTCTACATTTTTCAAGAATACAATATATAATATCATCATTAACTACAGTCACCTTGCTGTATAATAGAGCCTTTGAAATTTATTCCTCCTGTTACTATGTATTCTTTGACCAACATCTTCCCATCCTTCCCTCCCCATAACCACCCAGCCTCTGGTAATTACCATGCATAAAAAAGGTAATGCTTATAAACTGTTGGTTGGAATATAAATTAGTACAGCCATTATGGAAAACAGTATGGAGGCTCTTCAAAAAATTAAAAATAGAACTACCATATGAATCTGTAATCCCAATACTGGATATATAACTAAAGAAAATGAAATCAGTGTGTTGAAGAGATACCTGCACTCCCATATTTATAGCAGCATTATTTACAATAGCCAAGATATGGAATCTACCTAAGTGTTCATCAGTCTATGAATGGATAAAGAAAATGTGATATATAAACACAATGGAATACCATTTAACCATAAAAAAGAATGAAATCCTGCCATTTACAACAACATGAATGAACGTAGAGGACATTATGTTAAGTAAAATAAGCCAGGCACAGAAACACAAATACCACATGACTTTACTCATTTGTGGAATCTAAAAAAAGTTGTTGTCTATTGTTTTTCTGCTTTCAAATTCATTGATTTCTGTTATTTTCTTTATTATTCCCTTCCTTCTGCTTGCTTTGGTTTTATTTTGCTCTTTTTCTAGGCTCTCACGGTAAAAGATTATATTATTAATTTTAGACCCTTTCTTTCATAATGTATGCATTTGGTACTTAAATTTCTTCTCAGCACTACTTTAGCTGTGTACTACAAATTTTGATATATTATGTCTTCATTATCATTCAGTTCAATGTTTGTTTTTTTTTTTTATTTCCCTTGAGACTTCCTCATTGACCCATTGATTATTTAGAACTATGTTGTTTAGTTTCTAAGTGTTTGGAGATTTTCCTGTTATCTTCCCATTATTTATTTCTAGTTTGATTCCATTTGTGGTTAGAGAACATACTCCATATAATTTCAGTTTTTTTCAATTTCCTGAGCTTTGTTTTATGGCCCAGGATATCATGTATCTTGATATATCAAGTTCTATGGGCACCTGAAAGGAATGGGTATTTTGTTGTTGTCAGGTGGAATGCTCTACAAATGTTGATTAGATACTGTTGGTTGATGGTATTATTGAATTCTTCTATATCTTTGCTGATTTTCTGTCTATTTGTTCTATCCATTATTGAGAGAAGGATGTTGAATTCTTCACAGCTATAATTGTGGATTTGCCTATTTCTTCTTTTAGTTCTATCAGTTTTTTCTTCACATATTTTTCAGCTCTGTTTGGTGCACAAATATTTAGGATTGCTAAGTCTGCTTGGTGAATTGCCTTTTTTCATTTATAATGTTCTTCTTTGTCTCTGATAATTTTCTTTGCTCTGAAGTCTACTTTATCTGATATTAATATAGCTACTCTGCTTTCTTTTCATTAATATCTACATGGTATATCTTTTTCCATTCTTTCACTTACAGCCTGCCTATATCATTATATTTGAAGTGAATTTCTTGTAGACAGCATACATTTGTGACATGTCTTTTACTCCACTCTGCCAGTCTGTCCTTCAATTGGTGTGTTTAAATCATTTAAATTCAGTGAAAGCATTGCTACTTTAGGGTATAAATATGCCATTTTATCTATTTTTCCTGTTTATTCTGTTTTATATTTTTCTATTTTCTTTTTTCTTCTTTTCCTGTAGGTTACTTGAACATTTTTTAGAATTCCATTCTAGTGTTATTGAGTATAAGTTCTTACATAGTTTTTTTATTGGTTGCTCTAGATCTTACATTGCATATATATAACTCATCACCAACTACTGGCATCATCATTTTATCAGTTTAAGTGTAGAAACTTACCTCCCTTTTTGTCTCTATATTTTCCTCATTTGTATCATTTATATTATATTATCTTAAATATTTCCTCTACATGCATTTAAAACATCAGACAGTATAATAACTTTTTATTCAATCATCAAACTTAATTTAGAAAACGCAAAAAGAGAAGAAAAACTGTTGTATTTACCCATATTTTTTGCTTATATTTCTTGTACTGTTCTTTCTTCCTAATGTTCCAAGATTCCTTTTTTTAAATCATTTTTTTTTTTCCTGTTTAGAGAATTTCCATTAGTCATTCTTTTAGCATAAGTCTACAGCAACAAATTCTCTTGGTGTTCCTTCATCTGAGAATGTCTTTATTGTTCTCTCATCCCTGCAGGGTATTTTTGCTGGATTTTGAGTTGACAGCTCTTTTCTTTCATCATTTGAAAAATGTTGTGCCACCTCCTTCTGCCTCCCATGATTTCTGATGAGAAATCTACTTGTTACTATAATTGTTTATCCCCTGTAGGAAAGGTAATGTGAGTAATGTATCATTCCTCTGGGACTGCTTCCAAGATTTTTTATTTTTGTCTTCAATTTCTGGAAGTTTGGCCAAGATATGTCTTCTTGTAGTTTTCTTTAGGTTTATCCTGCTTGTAATTCACTTGGTTTCTGGAATCTGTAGGTTTATGTCTTTTGTCAAATTTGGGAAGTTTTCAGTCATTATTTCTTTAAGTATCTCTCTCTCTCTCTTTTTTTAGAGACAACATCTCACTCTGTTGCCCAGGCTAAAGTGCACTGGTACAATCATACTCACTGCAGCCTCAAACTCTTGGCCTCAAGTAGTCTTCCCACCTCAGCCTCCCAATGTGCTGGGATTACAGGCATGAGCCACTGTGCATAGCCCTCTTTAATTACCTCTTTATCTTCTCCTCTGGGGGTGGAGAAGTTGGGGTGCTGCATTTCAGTCTAGAGAGGATAGAGATCTAGGTTCCCCATTTGACCTTTCCTGGTGTGGGTAGGGGTGGAGCCAGTTTTTTTCTGTGGTGTTTGGCTGGAGTAGATTTGTGATTGGCTCAAAGTTTTCTGTCTCTCTCTAGGCTGCCCCTTTCCCGTTTTTGTGGTTAGAGAAAGCAGGCTTTTTTAGGGGCTTTTACTTTTTGATCTGTGCCTGTTGGAATTTCTGGATTATGGGCTTCTCCAGCACCCAATCCAGTATATAAGAAGCAAAAGATAACCTAGAGAATTTACTACTGTGACATTACTTGGGTCCCAGGGTCCCAAGGTCCCTAGCTGATCTGACATCTTCTCTCCACCTTTCAGAGTCTATTTATGTTTGTTTTATAGGTAATGTCCAGGGTTTTAAGTTGTATTTAATGGAAGGAGTAGGGAAAAGTACATCTACTCTATCTTCTAGAAGCAGAAGTCTTACATCTGTCTTTTTATCTGATTCTTTGAGATAATAGTCTCTACCTTACGGCAGAAAATAATAATAAAGGTATCCTAAAGTATACAATTAATGTTAAGTGCAGAAGAGATTATTATTGCTTAAGGACACTTTGTGCAGCAAGAAAGACTTGAGTTTCCATCCTAATAAGTAAATGCCAACCTATAAGTCCTATAATTCTCTAGACATTATCTAATAGAGAGCTCAGAAATAATTATCATGATTTTAGTTTTTACCACGTGCCAGGCACTATGTTGAGTGTCTTACATACAACTAATGCTATCAACAACCAAATGCAGTAAACATCATTATTATATTTATTTTACAAATGAGGAAACTGAGGCTTAGAGACTTGAAATAAGTAAGTCAGGTTTGAATTTCAACTCGGTCTGTCTGAAACCAAATAATGAACTTTAACCACTATGCCCTATTGACTCATTCCTTTTGAAATCAAAACAAATGCATGTAGAAGTGATCTCCAGGCACCATCTGCCTAATTCAGACCAAAACTAAACTGTTACAGACGGGTAAAAATAAAAAAAAATATGAGAACACAGTACTATTGGAAGCAGAAACTGCAAAGTCAGGTACAGAGATATCAAAGAAGAAATGAACAAAAGTGTTTAATGTAAGAGTGAAGATTTTAATTCTGACAATGTCATTTGCCTTCATGTTCCTCAGTTTCTCTGTGGGAAGATGATGTGTGGAAACAGGCACTGTTCTTTAATTGAGTGTGATGTAAGATGTGCCAGCTTTATGAATCACAAGACAATGAAATATTTCATGTGGCTTTAAAGCTCTTGAGCCTCAGGGGAAAATACATTCCTGGTCAATGAAGTGTTATGAGGTTGTGTATCAATTTCTACCTTTTTAAGTTATATAAAAGCACTTTTTCTATAACCCTTAATGTTGTCCTTTCCATTAATCAAATGCATAGCAGTGATATCATCCTTGAATTCATTCTTCTCTTTGAACACATAGATCCCTAGGAGTGTCTTTCTAAATAAATGCCTCTCACAATTATTTGAAGACTCAATCTGAGCTGATCTTTTCTCTTGTTCATATTCTATCTACTTCTCTCCCAAATTTTCTAAGTCCATTTCAGCAAATACCCTTGGTCTTTCATCCTCACCATTTAAATTACATCATTTATGAGAACATTCTGGTTGGAAGAATCTCTCTTTAGAGTTGAAGCCTGTGAATCAGAATGCCACTGTGCCCGAGCTATAGAGAACTATAAGAAAGGGAAATGGAGCACGAGCTGGCCTTTCAGATGTATGGCACCCTTTTTACTGGGCTTCTATCCACACATGTATCGCTCCACTTCATTGCAATGATAAACAAAATACGCTTTTGCTTACTAGTGTTTTTATTTCAATTTTTTTTACATTTTTCAACATTTTTCATATGTTTGAATTATATAAAATGGAATGTATCTGTGGGATTTCTATATTTTTAAAAATTGTAATTAGCTTTTAAAAAAATTAATTAGTCAATGATTATTATAGAATATTTAAGAATAGGTTTGAGTAATGAACAACATTTTAAGCTCTTTTTTGAATTGGGTAATTTCAGGAAACTAAAAAGATGTATCTGTAGTATACAGGTCAACATAGTTAATAATTATTAATAGTAATAACTACCACTTACCAAGCACTTTGTGAGTTTTCTGTTGAGGATTTTACATAAATAATTTCATTTACTTTTCACAACAAACATATGAATTAGGTACAATCTTTTGCCTATTTTACAGATGAAAAAGACAATGCTTATAAAAAGTAAATAAATTCCCCAAAAGACAAACCCAGATGTATCTGATCGCAAAGCCTGATCTCCCCTAGTAAATCTATAAAAATAATTCAAAACACCAAATTCTCATTTGCCCCCATATAAATGGCAGATAACTTCATGGTTTCCTTTCTGACTGAAGAGGACTGATAGAAATAATATCATTCATCTAATAGAAACTTGGTATATGCCAGGCACCATTGTAAGCTCATTATTGTGTTATTCCATTTAAGCACTACAAAAATCCAGTGAGTAAGTGGTATTATTTCCTCTTTTACAGATGAAAAAACTGAGGCAGCAGAAATGAAGTAATTTGACCAAAATTACACAGTAAGTGTTATATATAGGCAGGCTTCTATTAAAGGAAGTCTGATTTTCTTTATATCTTAAAGAATGAGCACATAACCCAGCCCACTACAGGTTGTATATCCAAAAGAAATGAAATCAGTATGTGGAAGAGATATCTGCACTCTCATGTTCATTGCAGCATTACTCACAATAGCCAAGATATGGAATCAACCTCAGTGTCTATCAAAGGATGAATGGATAAGGAAAATGCGGTATGTACTATTTAGCCTTTAAAAAGGAAGAAAATCCTGCCATTTGCAAGAACACGGATGAACCTGGAGGATATTATGTTAAGTGAAATAAGCTAGGCACAGAAAGACAAATACTACATGATCTCACTCATATGTGGAATCTAAAAAAGTTGAAATCACAGAAGTAGAGAGTAAAATGATGAATACTAGGGGCTGGGGGGAAATTTGGGAGGTGGGGAAATATTGGTCAAAGGATACAAAATTTCAGTTAGGGGGAATAAGTTGAAGGATCTATTGTACCACATGGTGACTATAGTTAATAACAGTGTATTTTATTCTTGAAAGTTGCTAAGAGAGCAGATTTTAAGTGTTGTCATTACATAAAAAAGTATGCGAGATAATGCATACAGTAATTAGTTTGATTTAGTCATTCCATAATATATACATATTTCAAAACAACATGTATGTGATACATGCATACAATTTTTGTCAATTACAATGTCTTAAAAACTCTTTAAAAAAAGAAAATAACAATGTGAAAAGTTCATATCTTAACCAATATGCTATTTGATTTCTGATACTGACACTGAGGGCTGTTTTCATTTCTGTTGAGTCCTTCAGGGCACTAATGTGGCATGAACATATCTTTTACTTTAAAAACACTTCTCCTCCATCTCACACTTCTTTTTGTGATTAGGTTGAACCTTATTAAATTGTTGATATTCAACCATTTTTTTAATATCAACTACAAAGTGGCAATTTTTTTATGATGTGATGTAATATAACTTGTTTTTCTCAATATTATTCTTTTCTTACCCGTCCCTTGACTTTTTGAATAGCCCTTACACTGTCCCTTGTTGTTCAAACCTTTCACAGCTCTGTAGACCATACAATTAAAGTAATACCACACACGGATAAGAAATTTGGGTCTCCATATAATAGGCCTATTGCTTTCTGACCTGCTACCTTTTGAACATCACTTTGTACATTTATTTTGATATTTATATTATAATAACATAGGGCCATAGAAACCCAGTCATGATTTTAGTAGTTTGCTGACTGTTTATATTTTTCCCTACTATTTATCCAGGTTTGAAAGAAACATGCCCAAGGCAAAAATAAAGTTGGGAAATTTTTCAAAGTAAGCTTTTCCTTTCAACATTTTTAAATCAACAAGTATTCAGTACCTACAAGTACTCCATGAGGTTCAAGGGTGTCGAAAGATGTGAATTAAAAAGGAAATCATCACCTTGGCCTTAGAAGAATTTAAGGAACAGTTTACATACTGAACTATTAAGCTTCCTTTGGAATTTTCTAGTTTGTGACCATCTTCCCTTAAGGGAGAGTTACATAGAAAAGTCTGACAGGGACTATTGCTCTCTCACTGTATTGTTCACTAACTTTGCAAATTACCAATTATGATTTTTTGAAATGCTGGTTGATAGTACCCAAAACAATTGCAAATAATAAGCCATGTGGATCAACTGATTATAAATCTAGATGACTTTTGTTGACTATGAAAGTGGCTGACAAAAGGGCACCCCCCAAGTTCTGTGTTCCCCCAGGTTGGTTTGCCTCACAAACCTGGGTTCAGGGAATACAAAGGATTCCAAGATCAGGCTTCCACAGTCCTCTGGGGCTGCACCCAACACCAGTGGACTTCCTGGGGGCTGAGGAAGACAAGCGGGATCAAGCCTTTTCTTTGGTCCTGATCCCCTTTTCTAAGTTGGAGTAATGGACATTTTACAACTTTTAAATCTCATCTTATGTATTAAGAGTGGTTCTTTTTCAGTTTCACCTCATTCACTTATTCAGGGCAAACATTTGCTAACGGCTTGCTTGTGTGTGCCAGGATCAGTGCCATGTGTTGAGAATGTGACAATATACAGAATATGTTCATTGACCTGGAGGCTCACAATGCAGAAATGTAAGCAATTGTGAAATCTGATGAAGGCTAAAGTAGGGGCCTATAAGTCAACTACTGCAGAGGAAGAAGCACTTAGATCCTTTGAGAGCAGGTACAGAGGGCATCGAAGAAAGTTTACTAAGGAGGCAACATTTGAGCTGATTCTTGAAGGATATGTAGGTGTTTTCAAGACAGAAAAGGGAGGAGAAGCCACTACAGAAGGAGAGAATAAAATTTTTACATCCATATTTTAAAACGTATCCAAACCTACTTGAAAAGGAGGTAGAGACAAGATTATAATATTTAGGCTATGAAGAGCCTAAATATTAGACTAATTAGACTTTACCTGAATCAAACTAGAGAAAAATGAAGCATTTTTAATCTAGTCATATAATCATCAGATTTATATTTTGGAATATCATTCTGCTTTTAATATGGAGAATGACTTAGTGATTAATGAAGTTATCCAGGCTAGAACAGATAAGAGTTTTCCAAAATGTAAGATAAGGCAGGAATTTATGAGATTTGGGAAGTAGAAATTCCACAGGCTGGTTATTGATAGGATGTGAGAGTTGAGAAAGGGCAGCTTACAATGACCTCTAGGCTTCTCACTAGGTAAATAATGATAACAATATATATTTCACAGATTTTAAGAAGCACTTATTTTTCACATTTTAACATCTTTGAAATTGAGATCCATCTTGTATTTGATGGTGTGTCTGCTTAATTGACAGTGTTGGTTTCTTTTTCTTTTTCTGTGATATAATAAATAATGGTACATCATAAACATGATGACATCTTAGGTTTAGTATAATACAGGAAATAAGATCAACAATGCAGAAAGAAGATCGGATTTGGACAGGAGGGCAAGAATGAGAAGTTTAACACTTATGAGAGATGAGGGGGAGGGTGCTTTTAACCATTATATATTACTTTATTATTTAAAACAAAACCGCATTCCTATGCTGCTGCTTGAGGCAATCTCAGGACATGAAC
This sequence comes from Eulemur rufifrons, assembly GCF_041146395.1. Lineage (NCBI taxonomy): Eukaryota > Metazoa > Chordata > Mammalia > Primates > Lemuridae > Eulemur > Eulemur rufifrons. The sequence continues at coordinate 61,728,133 of NC_090998.1, read as the reverse complement.
ACTTGACTTTTCTAGGCAGATGAAATTATCTACTCTGGTATCTAGACACTGGGGGTGGAGATCAGGCTGATGCTGTGCAGGCTTGGAGCTCACCTAGAAATCTGGGTTATTGGAAGGATGGGGCAACCTATTATATTTTTTCACTAACATCTTTTGTTGAATTTGGCATCCTGCATTGCTAGATGTCAGTTACCAACAAAAGCTCATTTTTTGAGACAAGGTCTTGCTCAGTTGTCCCAGGTAAAGTGCAATGGTGTCATTATAGCTCACTGTAACCTCAAACTCCTGGGCTCAAGAGATCCTCCCACCTTAGCCTCCCAGAGTGCTAGGATTAAAGGTATGAGCCACCACACCTGGCCAACAAAAGCTCTTAATATAAATGAATACCTTTATATTTTCAATCTTCTAGTACTTCAGTAATGCAGAATACTTCAATTTATCCCCCATTGTAAAAGGAAAATTGAATTAGTGGGGTGTGGTGGTGCACACCTGTAGTCCTAGCTACTCGGGAGGCTGAGGCAGGAGGATTGCTTGAGCCCAGGAGTTTGAGGCTGCTGCGAGATAGGCTGATGCCACGGCACTCCAGCCTGGGCAACAGAGTGAGACCTGTCTCTAGGAAAAAAAAAAAGAAAAATTGGCACAATCCAATCAGTGGACATAATGAGTCAATGTGATCTATTGCTGTAACACCCTAACCAGTCTCCATCCTTCTACTCTGTTCTATCCATAAGAGTGGTCATTTAAAACTAAAATATCCTGTCATTTCCCTGATCAAAACACTGTTTTTGATCCAGTGTTTCCAGTTACCTTCAGGATAAAATCTACACTTACCCCAGCCTGTACGGTCCTCCGTGATCAGAGCTGCTTACTTAATGACCTGATCCTTTACTCCTCTCTCACTCTTCTCTAGTCAGACCTGCCTTCGTGCTGAACCCTCAAACATCTCCATTATTTTTCCTACCTCAGGACTCTCTTCCTGACTGTCCTTCCTCCAGATCTTCCCAAAGTTCTCTCCCTTCATTCAGGTCTCTATCAAATGTCACTGACTCAGTGAGGCATTGCCTAAACACCTAATCTAAGACATCCAATGCTGCTCGCTTCCATTATCTTTCCCTCTCCCTGTTTCATTCTCTTCATTGCATTTGCCATAAGCTGAAATTATAGATTTAATTGTTCGCCCCATTAAAATGTAAAATAAAAGAGAAGGACTTTATCTTATCCTGGAATTGGGCCTGCATATATAGTAAGTTTTCGATAAATAAATACTCATTAAACAAATGCTGTTATGTTCAAGATCTGAACTAAATGTTGCTGTGCTAGGTAAGAGTACATGCTGCTCCAAATGCCTACCATGGCCATAGCTTTTTCTCAACACGGTGGCCAAAGATCCTTGTGCATAGATCTCCATGCTTTATAGTAAGATTCTAAGACCTTTGCTTTGGCCGATTAAACCAGGGATTGGGCTATAAGAACCAAAGACAAATTATCTATAGGTTTACTTCTCAAAGTGTGGTCCTCAGACCAAGAGCATCAACAGCACCCACAGGTTTGTTAGAAACACATGATCTCAGACCTACTGAATCAGAATCTGCATTTTTAACAAGATCCCTAGGTGATTTGGGTCCGTACTAAAGTTTGAGAAACACTAATCTATAGTGTTGTTTTACAGACTTGCAGTTATAAGATCAATTCAGTGTGTCACAACTAGCAATTCTGTAAATGAAGAGAGTAGAATAGGATAGGAAAAAAACGATTAAGAATAGAAAATGTTAGTGGTAAAACATATAGTTTGGTTAGGTATTATCTTAAGAAAGTTTATGCATGTATGTATATGATCACATATAAAATATATTTATTACTGTAGATTGTGGTTAAAATACTTGATAAATGCTCATCCACAGGATAGCCAGGAAATTGAGGTGAGAATTAACCCAGGGAGGAAAATGATACTGTATTATGATAATTGAATCTATCAGATCTTTATTCTTCTGGATTTTTATGCAATATATACCAGGAGACAGGGAATAGTGACCTAGGAAGGAAGAGTAGAGAGAGAAACAGAAGAGCTCATAAGTCGTGAGAAGAGAAGATTGCTAAATCTGCTGTTGTATTTTACACTAAGCTTTAGTTCCTGAAGCCTGGTCTTTCAATTGCTGCCATGGTTTCTTTTCTTCCTCACTTTCTCATACCCTTTCAATAAATCTCCACCACTAGACAGACAGACTCTGAGTATAAAGCTCTCCCTGGCAACCTGAAAGAGCCTAGCACACTGGCCATTGCCATATATAATGATGTGAGAAACCAACCTCTGATAGATCTAGAAATCCCCTCAAGACTCAGGAATCCATGCCTTACCTTAAAACTCTGCCCCAAGTAAACTTTTAACATTAACACATCAGATCTACTTAACCACTCTGGGCCTAATCTGTAAAGTGAGGTGTTGGACTAGAATTCATTTCTCAATTAACCATGGGGACCAAGCAAGTAGGACAAAACATTTGAAGAAGCTGGATGAAAAACCTAGGAGATAATATAGAGCTTAGGAACCTACAGAACTGTCAAGTGCTTGACCCTTGTAAAGGATTCAAAGTCATACTTACAAAACAAAACAAAACAAAACAAGAAAAGCTATATGCTGGTCAAGAAAAACCTATCTGGGACCTGCAAGTCACCAATTTGTGAGTCCTGTGTTAGGTGATGTCTTATGTAGCTTCCAGCTTTCTCTGATCCTAGGATTCCCCTTAGTGGATAAGTGATTAACTTAAGTGAATGTTGAGGACAAACCAACATCAAAATATTACACAATGGAAAAAACTTTATTTTCTTTCATCTTATTTTTTAATTTTGTTGAAATTCTAAAATATTTAAAATGACTCAAGTATGAACATTTTCTTATTTCAAATAAAAATGTTGGGTAAGTTTTGTGAAACATTTCTTCCTAGTCATATATCAATAGTTGAATCTACTAATTCTGAGCTCCATAGCGAGGTAGGTAGGTGATAATTCCAAAATGAAAGTTTTATTAAGTTTATTCATTCATTTAACATAATTTATTAAGTGCCTACCAATTGACTTGAAGATGAATTATCTATTATTTGTAGTTCTAGGATTAAGGCCTTTTATTTGCAATAGCTCATATCAAATGAACAGCTAGAGAGTTTAGAGAACTAAACCAAAGGGGTTGTTTGACAAACCTTTTCCAGAGTATTAAAATTTTCTTATTTTTTCCTATCACATGTAGAGTTACTTAGCTCTTTATTTCCACTGCTGTAACAGGACAGAAAAATCAGAGACTAAAATATCTGAAAGTCAGCAATTTGGGGCTTTAGAAATGTCCTTACCTCAACTTAAGTGCTGTTAATAAATGACAGATTTAGAGTGTTACTGTGTCTTTTGGGTGTTTTAAAAGGAAAATAAAAAAAATAGTAAAGAATAGAGTACATTTTTACCATAATGATTGATAAAGTTTCAGTATAAATCTAATTGTTAGCAATCCATGAACATGATATTTTTATAGTAATGTGACATTTTGAAACTATCTACATTATCATCTTTTTAAAAGCTGATGCATTTGTCAGGCTAACTAAAGTCCTTCCTTTGTTCAACAGACATTGCAACATATAGCTAATATAAAACCACACAGGGTGCGCTAATTACCTAATACTCATTCAACAGATCTATTTTTACATCTGTTATATTTAAGGCATTGTGGAGGATAAAAATGAAAGCTTTTGCACAATCCCAAAGCATTTTTTCTAGCCAGGAAATATCGAGTATTGACAGATTAGACAAGTAGGGGCCAGATTTTTATGTGTTTGAGAGAAAAATAGTCTCTAAATGAAGACGAAATTTTGGCTAATTAAGGACTGATGAGTCAGTGTACTACTAGGTCACTTGGATCTCATACCCCTTTTCTATTCTTACGGTGATAATTTCATTATTCACCAGTACATCCATTAAAGAATGAGCAATTTCAGAGCAATAAAGTGAAATTTCTATCAATTAAGTTTCCTTTTGGAGAATTTTGCCTTTGCATATAGCCTGTAACCCTTCAGGAGATTAATTTCAGCTACCTAATGTGTGTAAAAATGTTAAAATATTGTAGTGTTAAGACAGTAAAAAAGAATGAGATGAAGAGTAATTAGCAACCATACTGTTTCTTGTCTCCCTTACTTTTCCAAATATGCTTGTGATAAATCCCCATCACCAGAAAGAACCTATGTATAAACCTCTTCACTTTCAAAGAGTTTGGTCCCTGGTAAGCACCCCAATTTAGATGATTAAAAACTTCTCAATGGAGACTTTTGCTTCTAGCTATGACAAAAAAAGCTTGTATCAGAGTAGCATTTCCATTAATATCAGGAATAAAGGAATGATCTCCTTTTTCATCATTATTATTCAGCCAATACAATTAGATAACAGAAATGAATAACATTTAAATTTAAAAAAGTGAAGCAAAATTATTATTTGCTGACGGTATGATTGCTTATCCAGAAAACTCAAGAGAATCAAATGAAAACTGTTAAAAACAATAAGAGAATTCAAAAAACTGAAAAAAGATAAAATATATAGGAAATGCGAAAGATGTGTATTAGAAACTAAAGTACTACTGATGGACACCCACACAAAAAGATATATCAAATGATACATCAACAAATTCACTTCTACCCACCCAGCTTTGTTTTTCTCCACAGCATTTATCCCCATCTGGGCGTACTGTATATATTTCACTGCTTATTTGGTTTTTGTCTGTCTTTCCTGCACTTTCTACTAGAAGTCAATCTCCATGAAGGCAGAGATTTTGCCTCTTTTGTCCACTGCTATATCCTCACCACATAAGAGTGCCTGGCACATGGTAGACACTGAATAAATACTTGTCAAATAAATGACTAAAATAATGAATCAAAACGGAAAGCACTCCAAAATTGATTTTACAATGAAGAAAGCAAGATCCAGTAATTTTCTGTTCTCTGTGGAAAAAATTATATACACATCTACATACCTGTGATACACACATACACATACGTCTGCCTATCCAGAGGCTTGTTGAGAGGATATGCAGGAAGCTGGTCCCATGATTGTCTCAGGGAGCAGGATAACAGAAATGTGTGGCTAGTTATCAGCAGTGGGATTTTCCCACTTTGCCCTTATAGCTTTTGAATGCTGTGCCACCTAAATGCATTATGCATTCAAAAACTAACGTTTTAAAGTCACTGATTTAAAGAATGAACTGAGGAAAGAAGCAGCTTCTCAAAGAGTCAGAGAATTAATAGCCAAAGGCACAGGAGGCAAGTAAGGAGAGTCTAGTATTCCAGGGAGGTGGGAAAGGCCTCCTGTGCCTTTGGCCCTGAAGAGTTCAAGTAACCTCATCTCTATGCCGGCATACCCTTTAGCACATATTTGTCCCCAATTCCAGCCTTCTAGGGCATCACCTTCCCCATTCCTAGTAGGCACTTTACATCTCTTTGTCTTTGCATCATTGGATCCATGTGTTGGAATGCATTTTATGATCTTGTCTACTTGAAAAAAATCTATTTATTCTTGGTGGAACCATCTCTTTCTTCTTTCTATGCTTCCCACGGCAATTTGTTCATATTTCTGTTTAGAACGGAATAGGGTCTCACTCTGTCGCCCAGGCTAGAGTGCAGTGGCATCATCATAGCTCAATGCAACCTCAAACTCCTGGCCTCAAGCAATCCTCCTCCTGCCTCAGCCTCCCAAAGTGCTAGGATTACAGGTGTGAGCCACTGCTCCCGGCCATATATAGATGTGGTTTTTTCCTTCTTCTTTTTACCCCTCTTCTCTTCTTTTTACAAACCCTTGTGTAAGGGCTGACTTTCAATAGATTGCAGAGAGGGAGCTGCTCTGCTACGTTTGCAATCCCAACTGAGAAGCAGGTCATCTAGGAATGGTTTAGCACCAGATTCCCCACGAGCATGCTTGCGTGATGAGCAAGGGGGTGGCCGCCTTTCCGGCCGCACCTAAGTGTTCTTTTGTGTGTCTGTTTTTGTTTACATATGTGCTTACACACCTGCAAGCTCCTTGAAGGTGGAGCTATCATTCTTTTTGTTTTTATTTTTTATTATTATTTTTTCATTGAGACAGAGTCTCACTCTGTCGCTCTGGGTAGAATGCAGTGTTGTCATCATAGCTCAATGCAACCTCAAACTCTTGGGTTCAAGCGATCGTCTTGCCTCAGCCTCCCCAATTGCTGGGACTACAGGAGGAGGGGCGCACCACGCCCTGTCTAATTTTTTCTATTTTTAGTGGAGACGGGGTCTCGCTCTTGCGCAGGTGGGTCTCAAACTCCTGAGCTCAAGTGATCTACCCACCTCAGCCCCTCAGAGTGCTAGGATTACAGGCATGAGCCACCATGCCCAGCCTATCATTCATCTTTGTACTCCTACTGCCTAGAAGAGTTACTTGAATAGAACAAGCCTGCACGCAATTGGCGTGCCCCCGAAACATTTGCTGAATGAAGGACTATAATTCTTTTCTTCATGTAGCTTATACATTGACTTTAAAATTAGGAACAATTTCTAATGGAAAATTGTTCTAAAGGGATTAGACCTCTTTTGAGTGGCCTTCAAAAATGTTAGTCATTAGGACATTAAATTTATAGTAGACTGCCCACCAATAAAATTGCCCTGGGAGAATTAAACTTTAAAAAGTTCAAAACAATGGATTTTGCAGAGATATACAAATTTACCTGACAGAGAGCTGATCAATAAAACATGACCATAACCAGACTAAAATCATTAGCATGTACAAAGAATAAATGTGTCGTTTAGTAGCAGGGTTAGTTGGCCTCCTTAGCAAACATTTGGATTGCAAAGGACCTGGGGAAAGCCATTCTGTTCTGTTCACTTTGGCAGGATTCTCCTTATTTGTGCAGACGGATGCCTTAAGTTCTCTTAGCTGAGTACAATAAACACTGGATTCCTCTAACTAACCCCTCTTGTTCATTTTTCATATTTACCAAGTAAAGTTCCAGTTATGCTTTTGTTGCCATGTAGGTCTGCCTTCTTAGAAAATACATGCTGATCATGGTGACTTTAACAATCCTGTGTTTCTGAAATTCATATTTCATTATAAATTAATGAGTTATTTGGCTCTTATACATCCGGTAAAATGGCCATATTAATGTGACTGTGTCCCTGACACATCAATGCTAATAAAATCAAAGTTCTGTATCAGTAAGACTAAGGATCAAACACTGGCTATGGTACATATACAACATATACAAAGGAATACTTCCCCACACCAATCTGCCTCACCTCCCAAGTAAAGCCCTGGGAGATGGTGAGCTTATTTCTGCAGCAACCTCAGGACAGCCATCCTATGTACCATTTGACAAATATTTATACATAGAGCACCTGCTGTATGCCAGACACTGTGATTCAAAGAGAGAGTGAGAAAGATAAAGAGAGAAAGAGGCTCCTTAAGTAGCCCAAATTATGTGGTTTGTCTAGTGGAGTGATTTTTAGTCTTTTACTGATTATGAAGCCCTGAAATTTTGATGAAATCAAAACAAAATTTTCACAGAAAAATGTACAGAAACTGAACTGTTCGCAGCATATTTTATTGCATTGAAAATGAATTCTTTTGATGTATAATCTAAGGATGTACTTTGGAATCAGACAGATGTGCTGAAATATTTGGCTTTCCCATGTGCTAGTGGAATAACACTGGACAAGTTACTTAATCTTCTATGCCTCAGTTTTCTGATCTGTGAAGGGAAAGTAATCTTAATGCTCTTCTCATAAGACTGTTTAAATAGTTAAATTAGACACTATATATAAAGTGATTAGCATAGTGCCCAGCTTGTAGTAATCAAGAAATTACTGCTATAAATATGATGTGAAATATTATCTTCAGTAATTTGAATCAAATCCAAGTGTGTCAATAAACTAAAAGGCAATCTTAACTTTGCTCAATTGTAAATTCCAGTGAAATACTGCTTTCGATTTGAATAAGAAGTTGGGTTATATCACCTGTATCATCCAGTTAATTTCATTTTTTTTATTTCAGCATATTATGGGGGTATAAAAGTTTAGGTTACGTATGTTGCCCTTGCCCCCACCCCCCCCACCCCGAGTCAGAGCTTCAAGTGTGTCCATCCTCCAGACGGTACACATCGTACTCATTATGTATGTATGTAGTACCCATCCCCTCCCCCACCATCTGCCCACCACCCAATTAATGTTATTCCTATATGTGCTCTTAGGTGTTGATCAGTGAAACCAATTTGATGGTGAGTACATGTGGTGTTTATTTTTCCATTCTTGGGATACTTCACTTAGTAGAATGGGTTCCACCTCTATCCAGGAAAATACAAGAGGTGCTATATCACCATTGTTTCTTATAGCTGAGTAGTGTATACTCCATGGTATACATATACCACATTTTATTAATCCACTCATGTATTGATGGGCACTTGGGTTGTTTCCACATCTTTGCAATTGTGAATTGTCCTGCTATAAACATTCGAGTGCAGGTGTCTTTTTTATAGAATGTCTTTTGTTCTTTTGGGTAGATGCCCAGTAATGGGATTGCTGGATCAAATGGTAGGTCTCCTTTTTCTGTTTAAGGTATCTCCATATTGCTTTCCACAGAGGTTGCACTAGTTTGCAGTCCCACCGACAGTGTGAGTGTTCCTATCTCTCCGCATCCACACCAACATTTATTGTTTTGGGACTTTTTGATAAAGGCCATTCTCACTGGAGATAAGTGATAATCTCATTGTGGTTTTGATTTTCATTTCCCTGATGATTAGAGATGTTGAGCATTTTTTCATATGTTTGTTGGCCATTGTTCTGTCTGCTTTCGAAAAGTTTCTGTTCATGTCCTTTGCCCACTTATTTATAGGGTTGTTTGATTTTTTTCTTGCTGATTTTCCTGAGTTATAAATAGATTCTAGTTATCAGCCCTTTATTGGATATGTAGCATGTGAAAATTTTTTCCCATTCTGTAGCTTGTCTGTTTGCTCTCGGACAGTTTCTTTGGCTGTGCAGAAGCTTTTTAATTTTCATTTTCAGGATAAGAAGTACTGAAAACATTGACTCATATAGGTCAATACTTCAACACTGAATTGAATTCATGTCCCATCATCACCATTGTAAATCAATGGAACCATCTTTGGTGAGGTATACATCTTTGAAATTTTTGTGGGCCAAACAGGATGATGAATCCATATTTAATTTTAAACATGAATCATCAGAGCAGAAGTAACATTCAAAAGAATTCTGTGGTGTTTTTAGGTTTTGAATATTTCTGCTTGCAGAGAAACTAAGACTTTCCCAATGGGCTTCAGACCATAGAAAGTCCTTCCTGCACACTTTACATCCCACCTCCATTCCCTGAAACAGCGGCTGAGCTATAAGAGTTGACAGGGTTTCTTTTAGCAGCATCCACAATGCCCTATGTAGGCTCTTGAATCAAAAAATTTACTTTAGACTCATGATCAAAAATATCTACAATGTAACAAAACCATGAAAGAACTCCTAAATTGTTCTGAGCAGGTCACTCTGCCCCTCCTCCCATGAAGTTCAATCACATTCTTTAATTGGAATTTAAAGTTTCTTGGAAAGTCAGAGGACTATAATGGCCTATAATAGACAAAAGCTTTCCACTCTGATCTTTTTTCTAGACAAAATTTCCTGAAAAGGCTGAGATCAGGACTGGGCTCTGATAAAGTTGATGACTTTCACAGCAGTAGACAAGACTCCTTTCAGAATTGCTGGCACAGCCCAATTCCTGTTGATGGTACGAGCAATGAGTCACAACAATCTGTGGAGTGTCTTCAGCAAAGCAGCCCAACCAGGTGTGTTACTGAGCTTTTCAGGTCCTGCATCTGTGCCCAGAGAACCAAAATGTTCCGTTTACACAAAGTTTTCCTTGACAAAGACATTTTTCACTATTTTGAAGATGACAATGGCCTGTCAAGTTTCCAAAAGGGAATTAGGACAATTAGAATACTCCTTTAATGGCACCAGTGTACAAATAAAGAGTGATAATGAAGAGCTGGTTAAAATGAAAAGCGTCCAGCCATGTGTCTGTTGAAGTAAAGTGGTTTAGGAGACAGTTTAGGGATCTGTTTCCAGATATTAAAAGAAAGATCAGTGACATTATAAGAAAGATCAGCAATTCTAAAGGGGATCATGCCTTTTGAAATTGGCATGCCTTCAGTTTTCTTCTTTTTCCCCAAGCCACAAACCATTTCAGATATTTCTAGGGTATGTGGCTTCATTAAGTTTTCTCCAATTTTGTGGGGTTTTTTGCTTGTCAGAAAAACAGGGACATTTTTAGGCTGCCCCAAGACAAGTTGAGACAATTCCAATTTTCTTAAAGTTGCAGTCTTTTAAGATAAAACCTTTTCTTATGAAAAGATTTATATAAGTCCAGGTATTTTCTTTAAAAAGTTATGTTAAATTTTGATATTCAGTATTTCAAATATACAAAAGTACAGAAGATAATACAACAAATAGTTTATGTATCCCCCACTCAGAGTTAACAAATGTTAACATTTAACATTTATCTTAGACCTCCTTCTTTTTAAAGAAATAAAACACCATAAATAATAGCAACATTACATCTCCTATACCTTGTCCTCTCCATCTGTCCTGAGAAGTAATTAATAAACTGAATTTGGTGTGCTTTTATTACAGAAGTATGTACCTGTCAACAATATACATATTAGTTGCACATTTTAGAAACTTATATAAATGGTTCAACGGTATCATACTTTTCACATCCATTTGAAACTAGTTTTTACAGAAGTTTCTGAGATGCCATAAGACATTCCATTATATTAAAAAATAATAATTTATATATCTACTCTACTACTAGCTTCCAGTAGTTTTTTTAACTTCTTCACTATTACAATTAGTGATACAATAAATGTTTATGTCCATGTATTGCTATGTACATATCTGAGTTTCTCTAGGGTAAGATATCTAAGAATGTAGTTGTTGGATTGTTGGAAAATTATATATTCAACTTAACCAGGTATTGTGAAAATTTTTTCAAAAATGGTTGGATCAATTTATACTCAATGCTAAGAGCTTTCCTCCACCTTTCCACTATCTCTTGGCATTATCGGACATTGACTTCCGACAGTATGATAGGTATAAAATGGTACTTTTTGTTTTATTTTGCCATTTTCTTTTTGAGTATATTTTCCTATGTTTATCTGCCATTCAGTTTCTTCTGCTATGAATTGACTATTCATATTCTTAGATCATTTTTAAAACATAGTTGTCTTTTTCTCTTAATGATTTGTCATAACTCTTTTAATATTCTGGATGATTCTCTTTATATTACATGTCATGCATATTTCTACTCTCAACCCATGGTTTGTCTTTTTACTTTGTTTATCATCATTTTTTTTCACATGGTCAAATTTTTCAATCTTTGTGCTTTGATGCCTTAAGACATCTCTGTCTTATTCTGGTATCATAAGGAACTCTTCTATATTTTCTTCTTTTGGCTGTGTACTTACAGGATGGAAGATACTCGTTTAGCTTTGTTGAAATCAGATTTTTCTTGGCAAGAATCTTTCCATATTAAAAAAAATGACGTGGCTTTTGTGTCTTGGTATATTCAGTGATTATGTCAAAAGCAAAATCAAGGGATAAATCTCACTTAATACCCCAATAATCCTGTGAGGTAAACATTGTGGCAGAGAGATTAAGTAATTTGTCCAAAGTCACATGACTTGGAAGTGCCTAAGCATGATGTGAACACAAGGAGCATAATTTAAGTTCCTACTCCTGACCACCACAACGCTACCTGCCTTTGTAGTACCTTCTTTTCTTTGATATTTGCCAACTTAAGCTATGCATGACATAGACAAAGGCAGATGCCCATTACTATAATGGCAACATATGTGAAATTCCTAACAACAGAGAGATAACATGACATGAAAATTGTAGGCTACCTAACTGTAAGTAGTCTATTAAGTCACAATTTGACAGTATAAATGTTTTTTTTTTTTTTTGCATTCGGACAAATTTTAAACCAATAGGAAGAAACTGAAGGAAAAAATGAACTTTTTTTTCTTGCTTGATTTGTAGACCTTTCCAAATCTGTCTACAGAACTCAAATTAAGTTGAATGCTTAATGTTTATTGGGAGTTACTGGTGTTGTGGATACAACTGTGAAAACAATAGGTAAGATGTCTGTTTCAGTATGTTTATATTCTAGGATGGGAGAGACTGTCAATAAACACATATGGGTAATTTCCAATGGTGACAAGTATTATGAATACTATAAAACAGGGCAGTACATCAGTGTGACTGAGGTTTGGAGTAGACAATTTGGCTTTTTTACATTGGGTGATCAGGGAAGGCCTTTCTGGGGAGGTGACAGTTGAGCTGAGAACTCAGTGATAGGTATGGCTAGATCAGGGGCAGAGGGCTCTGGGCAGCACAGAAGCAGTAAGGTGAGCATGAGCTTCAAATACTTTAGGAACAGACAAAAAGCTGAGCTTAATGAGAAAGGGGGAGAGTCATCTGAATAAAAGTCAAAGGTGAAAGCAGGAGTTAGATCATACAAGGTTTTAAAGGCCATTGTAAGGAGTGTGGATTTTAAGTGAAATGGGAAGTTATGGAGGGTTGAGAGCAGGGGAGTGTGATAGACATGGTCTGACTACATTTTGAGAAGATCATTCTGTTTTATTGTAAGGATTGAATATATTTTGGAATGGGAGCTGATAGGATGAGAGACTGGATTTTTGGAGTAAGGGAAAGAGATGTATTAAGGAAGCCTTCTGGGTTTTTGCTTAAACAGCTAGATGGATGGTGACATCATTTACCAAGTTGGGGAAGAAATGAGAGAGAAATAAGGTGGAGCAGATGGAGAAATAGATGGAAAGTTTTGTTTGGCCTTGTTCATTTGAGAGGATTAGACATACACATGGAGATGTCAAATTGGCAAAGGGGATATGAGAGTCTCAAGTTTAGGGAGGAAAAGGTTATTTTGAGATACAAATTTTAGGAGTGACTCCTAAAACCATGGGATTCCACAGAATCACATAGGAAGAAAGTGTGGGCTGAGAAGAAAAGAGGGCCAATGGCTAAGTCCTGGGAAGACCTTAGCTTTTAGAGGTTAAGCAGAAGGGTAGGAGTGGGTAAAGGAGGCTGAGAAGGAGCACCCAGTGAAGTTGAAGAACAAAAAGCAAACTTTTTTGATGATTAAAGAAAGAGTTATAAGAAGGGGAGAGTTGTTATTTGTGCCAAATAATGCAGAGAGGTTAAGTAGGCTAAAAAAATGATGCATGCACAGGGTTCGTCAACATGAAGCTTGTTGATAATTTTGACAAGAGTGGCGAATGACAAGTGGAGTGGTGAGAACTACAGACCATTTGGAAATTACTAAAGAAAGAATGGTAAGTGTGGAAGTAGAAATAATGACTAAAGATATCTCTTCCAAGAATTTTGACAGTGAACATGAATAGAGAATTAGAACATTGACCAGACTAGATTCTGGAGTCAAGGGAATTTTATTTCTTTAAGAGGGTAGGGTAGGCTGATAACAGCCCCCAAAGACTTCCAGGCCCTAATCCCTAGAACCTGTGAATATATTAAGTTACATGGCAAAGGGAAATTAAGGTCAAAGAAGAAATTATGGTTGCTAAACAGTTGACCTTAAAATAGGAGACTATCTTGGATTATCCAGGTGGTGCCAAGGATCCTTAGAAGTACAAGAGGGAGGCAAAGGAGAGAATCATGGGGAGATATGACTATGGGAGAAAGGCATAGAGAGATACACCATTTCTTGCTTTAAAGATGAGAGAAGAAGACCACAAGTGAGGAATGTGGGTGGCCTCTAGAGGCTGGAAAGTTCAAGGAAACAGATTCTTCCCAAGACCCTCAAGAAGGGAATGCAGCTCTGCCAGCCTCTTGATTTTGGCCCAGTGAGATCCATAGGACTTCTATCCTACAGAACTGTATGATGATAAAGTTGTATTGTTTAAGGACACTAAGTCCGTAGAAATTTGTTACAATAGTAAATAGAAAACTAATGCAGAATGAATTACTAGGGCTCATTTGTATGCTGAAGGGAATGATTTAGTAGGGAAGAAGAAATTGATCATGTGTGATAGGAGGGTATAATTGTAGGAGCAAAGCCCTTGACAGGAGAAAGATAAAGATGGCAGGACTGCCTTTGAGAAAAGCCAAGAACTTTACCTAAAAAAGTACATCTAGATGCAGGAAGGTGGGTAAAGCTGTCTTGGGAAGATGAAGAACTCTACTCTGAGTGGTCTACTTCAGTCAGTGAAGTGTGAAGGCAAGTTCATCAACTGAGATTGAGCCTGAGATGAGAAGGAATTGAGGGTTTAAAAGACTTACATAAACCAGTCATTTTGGAGCATAGGAGGGCAAGCTTACTAGGATTGTAGAATTGCCAGACAGTATGAGCTTCCCAGTGGAGACTATGGTCATACATTTAAAGTAGGGTTAGGAGGCATGCCATACTGTTTCTAACTAACTTTATTTAGTTGAGCAGGTGCAGGCAGAGAAGAGTCTAATAATGATAAACTTTAGAACTGAAGTTAAGTAAGGAAGTTAGGACATGGATAGGAGTGATAGATAATGAAAAATTAGTAGAATCCATAGATCAATACATGGTTGCAGTTGGGCTACTAGAGGAAGTGAAAGAAAGGTACTAGAGAGAGTGAGAAAGGCAGGAGGTAGTGGTTGGAAAATGGGATATTCAGAAGTGAGATTCTGGAGACGCATTTACTGATGATGACAAAGTCAAGAGATGTCTGACTGAAGAGGGGTAAAGAGAGGAAAGATTGTTGGGAGTGAGGAGGTCAAGTATCCGAGATGCCAGAAGATTAGATAAATATCTTTGTAGATGTTCTCACTAAGGACTAGGCAAAAATAGGAGTGGAGAGGAAGTTGAGTGAAGGTCTTCAGTAAGTAAGAGTGACTGGGAAGTGGGTTGATGACAGGAACAGGAGTTCCCTTTGTAGGGGGTGGTATAGTCTGATGGCATTGAAGCCAGTTTGTGGGAAATTCTTCCAGTCATCAGGCATGTAGAATAAGCAGAGAATTCTTTTTTCACTGACATCCTGTCAAAATAGACATTCTTTCCTACAGGAATATATTAGATAATACTGAATATAAAATTATGAATGGCCAATACATTTTCTTTTTTGATGTGAATAGTATAAAATACAATTTATCAGTGTTTGTGATACATAAACCTATATATTTGTACTGTAAATAGTAGATACATCTGCTGTGAAGACATACATTTTATGCATCAATAAATAATAAAATCAATAACAAAATGTATACAGAGTGGTATTATAGAAATATGCCATAGAGTAAATTAATGAATAATTTAGGTTGTTTTCTTTATTTTTGTGAAATTTATGGTACTTGTCAATTTGTTAAGATTTATAATTTTTAAACATTTCTTGCTCATTCTAAATACTTATTTTCTTACTTATTCTTTTTCTCAAAGAAAATCCACCATATTGTATAAACTTCAGCCACCCACCATAAAACTTTTTGCATAGGCCAAAAATCTAGGCTAAGATTACCTGTAGGCAATTGAAAAAGGGAAAATTCACCAGCTATATAAAATAAAGTTTTACTATGGTTTAAAAAAAACTGCAAAAGAGAAATACATCTCTCAGGATTAGTAAGAGGAAATTGAAAAAAAGAGAAATAGAAATACATCTATTTTTAATATGGATGTCAGAAAATTTTTTCTAGGTTTTTCATAATAGGAACATTATGTAATATAATGGGCCACACCTTCAAAAGCAGCCTACAGAAGATAAACACATTTTTAGAGCTCTTTCTCATAGTGTCAATCAATATGAGCTTATGATATAATTCAACAAGGAGGGAAATAAGTTGTAGAGGTCTCTGCTGATCTGGACTTATGGAGTAGATTTCGAAGTATCTGGAAATCTGCAAAATGGATGAATTGGACTGCCTATAAACACAACAGATTGAACATACATATTTATCCCTATTCCCTCAAGTAACTTCACTGAAACAAAAATAAAATGATAAACCAGTAACAACAAAGAGGATGAGAGATAAGAACAAAATTTTGGAAGATAAAAATAGAAGGCAGATAGACTTTTAGCATAGCAAAGTGAATTCTAATGACCTGCAGGAAACAAAGTCAATGAGAAGTAATCTTTTTGTCCTGCAGACCCCTAAAGAAAGGCTCAGAAATTGGAGGCAGCAGCCTATACCTCTAAAAGAGAGCAAAAGATGGGTGTGAAAACAGAAAGATTGGTTGAAAATCTGCATAGGGAATAGTTAGATTCTCAGGTCCCCTCTGCAGGGCTCAGTAGCAAGGAGGCCGTCTCCCCTGATCCTGGCAGAGAACATGAAGTTCACATTCTGCAGACATTGAATCACAAATGCACTGAACTTGGGTATGTCAAACCTATTGAGTATAGGAATTGAGTGAAAACCTGCATATTGAGTAATGAGACTCCTCTAGTCCCTTTTCCCTATTTGGCACCCCAAAATGTTGGCAACTGGCAACACAGGCAGAAACACAGTTTTTCTCAAGGCAAATGATCAGGCTAAAAGAGAAGCTCCACAGATGCTGACGTTTGACACATGCCTCCACAAAATGCCTGGGTCCAATCACCAGCCCCCTAAATGAGGCTCATTAGTCAACAAGCTCTCCCTTTCACAGGAGAGCTTCCAATCAGCTTTTCAGTGCTTCAGTCTTAAATATAAGTAAATAGCAGACTGATGATGAGATGCTCTAATATGAAAGAAAGAAGAAGAGTAAAAGAAAGCAAAAGAAAAAAAGAAAAATACAGGTTAAGAGACACAGTGCAGGATCAGCAGAAGAAAAGTTAAAGAAATTTCCTTAGGCAGAGAAAAGATGTTGAATATGTGACATAAGAACAAATACTATAGAAAACCAATATTTAGAGAACAAGAAATAGATCTTAGAAAAAATAGTGGCAGAAACATAAAATTCAATAAGAAAGGTTGGCACATAAAGTGGAAGAAATTTCACTTTAAAGTAGAATAACATGCCAAAGAAATGGAAAATAGGAGAGAAAAGATTAAAAACTTACTAGAGAACTACTAGCAGTCCAACAACTACTTAACAGGAGTTCCGGAGAGAGAGAGAGAACAGAGAAAATGGAAGGAAAGACTTACCAAAGAAATAGGACAGGGAAATTTCCCAACTTGAGGGCAGATAGCAGATTAAAAGGGTCCACTAAGTGCCTAACATAATACTGAAAAAAGACCAAATCAGAACATATCTTCAAGATATTTTAGAAGATCTGGGTAAGGAGATCCAAAAACTTCCAAAGAGAAAATACAAAGGAATCAGAATGCCATTGGTCTTCTCAACAGCCACTCTGGAATCTAGAAGGAGAATGATTTCCATCCTAGAGTTCTATGTCCCACTGAACTATTAATCAAGTATAAATGTAAATTAAAAGCATTTTCCCATATGCAAGGTTTCCAAGATGAGTTATATCATCTCCACAACATACTGAGGTAAAATACTCTGCTAAAATGAGGGGAGAAGCAAGAAAGAGGAGAATAAGGAATTTAGGAAACAAGGAGGACGCACAGAAAATGATTCCAAGATGTTACAGAAGCATAATCCCATGATGACCACAAAGCAACAGACGAAATCAATCCAGATTAAAGCAGGAGATAGAGGGCTCCAGAAGAGATGTCTCAAAAAGAGAGAGAGAGAGAGAGAGAGAGAGAAAAGTAGAACCAATAGCTTATCCAGTGTGATTTACTCCATTGAGAGGAGGAAAATTTGGGTGTAAATTTATCCCTGTTATATATTTTAAAAAGCCAATAATAAAAAGAGGCAAGTTTTAACTACAGGAAAAAAGAAGTAGTTGTACAACAAGGAAAAACAGTTGTAAAAATAAAAAACAGAAATGCAATCATATAGCTGGGTGCAGAGGCTCACACCTGTAATCCCAACACTTTGTGAGGCCGAAGCAGGAGGATTGTTTGAGGCCAGGAGTTCGAGACTAGCCTGAGCAATATAGAGTGACCCTGTCTCTACAAAAAATAGAAAAATCAGCCGGGCATGGTAGCATGTGCCCATAGTCCTAGCTACTTGGGAGGTTGAGGTAGGAGGATCTCTTGAGCTCAGCCCAGGAGTTTGAGGCTGCAATGAGCTATGATGACACCAGTGTACTCTAGCGCAGGAGACAGAACCCTGTCTCCAAAAAACAAACAAAAAAACCCAAATGCAATCATAGTACACCACATGGCTCAGCTGTGAACAATATTTGTGAACATAAAGATTGATGATATGAAAACATCTTGCAATGTTTATTTAATAAAAATCATGATATAAATACAGAGGGAGCTTAGGAATATGTAAAGCCTATGTGTAGTTAGTGTAAGAGAACTAAATTCCCTTCTTTAAGATACCTAAAATGGAAAAATCAACAAGTAGAATAGCAGATAAGCACATTAAAATATAAATATGAAGATGTATATTAGCAGAAAATTAAAAGAGTTTTGGCAGTGGGGAAGATGGGTAAGGGATTGCTGTTTTTTGTTATAATCCTTGTAGAATTAAAGTTTAACTTTTTGTACTATGCACATGTATTATTTTGATTTTAGAGGATGAATTGCATATGCTCCAGAAATATTTGCATTGAAGGTGAAATGGTTACTTCCCAATATACGATTAATTATTTCAACACGAAACAGGCTATTTCACATCATAGCAATACATAAATATTAATACATTGCCTGGAAAACATGAAGTAAGACAACATTTAGAATAAGTTTTACTCTTTTTGTTTTATTAGCATCATGATGTTTCCTTTTATTAAGTACAAGTGGGTCACTAAAAATTTTATTTTATGCTAACTCAGAGGTTTCTCAACTGGGGAAGAATTTGCCCCTGGTATCTACTAGGTAGAAGTCAAAGATGCCACTAAACAATCTACAATGGACAGGACAACCCTCTATACAAAGAATTATCCAGCCCCAAATGTCAATAGTGCTGAGCTTGAGAAATCAAGCTCCAAGTCTTTGAGGATGATTTCATCAGAACACTATACATAAAGATTGATGATATGTAAACATCTCGCAATTTAGGACTGACTCAGCTAAGTGTCTTGGTTCAATGTTGGAAGCAGTCTGGCTGTAAAATATATCTTTGGGAATATTGAGAATGGTTAAGACAAAAGGTATAATAAGCGATAACAATAATGAAACACAGAGCTTTGTAGCTCAATAATCTCTTTCATCCATGGTTCCTAGGGCATTTTATAGGCTAATAATAGCTATTCTAGTACTCACATACTACCTTTTATCTAAGGACTGCAGGCACTTTCACAACACTCTCACAATGTAGGAAGTACTATTTTTCCCATTTTATATGTAAGTAAACAGAGGCACAAAAATTAAGCAACTTGCCCATCCACACAAGTCAGTAGTAGCCAACATTCCTGACTCAAGAGTCTATTAAATCTCAGGGAACTGGTCTAAGAAGATGCAGTGATAAATTTAGTATAGGTGTTATCCTAGTACCTAGTTCATTCAAAGTCTGTCGTTTTCAGGGCAATATCGTATATTTAGTACCTCATCTTTTTTGCTTTCCTCCCCACCCTCCCCCTGCACTTCTTAGAGACCCAGAACTCTAAGTGCTTGACATCCTATTACTAGAAAGGACTATGTTTACCAAGTGCCTTCCTTGAACCAAGCACACTTTACATGCACTGTCAATTCTTAAAAAACAGCTTAAAATATGTGCCATATTGCTGATTTTGTAGTAAAGAAAGCCGAGTTTCAGAGAATTTAAACATGCCCAAGATCTCTCAGCTATTTATGTTTTATCCAGGCTGAAAATATCTTCTTTCCATTATATCCTGTAGCCCTTCCAAGAGAAAATCCTCTGATAAGTTACAAAGCATATTAATGTGAATATATTTAATACTCCATCCTCCCTCACCCCCCTTGCAACTCAGAAAACAAAAGAATGCATTTTTAATTGAAGAATTGCAGATGGTGCACCTGGGTTGGTATCAGCTAGGTAAACGGCCACTCAGCCTTTAAACCTATTCCCAAGGAAGGCCTTTAAATTTCCAAGGATTTTTCAGAGCTCTCTCCGAGTTTTCTATATGTTCACCCCAACACCCAACAGCCAGACTAAAGTTCAGAACTTTAGTCTGGCTCTATATTTTCTTTGAAAATATAGTCCTTGGTGAATCACTTTCTCCTGCCCACCCACCATGTGTCACCTGGGCAAAACAGGAATATTAAGTAGGAAGCAAGATTTATGTTAGGTAAGAGTGTGACTCAGTGCTCTCCTACTTTTTTACAAAATGGAGACCTGGCATTTGCAGCCTGTAACAATGATGTGCCCTGATATCACTTGGATATAGAAAGGTCAGTCTCCTCAGATGCCCACCCAGCCCTGATCTAGAAATCTCAGATGACTTACATCTGAGGATAAGATTCACCCTACGGTATGTTAAGGATGAAAAAATAGAGACATCACTGTCCCAGCTCCTTTCAAATCAGTGTTAATGCAGCTTTAGTACTTTAGTAGGGAGTTTTGCCACTAAATTCAGTAACTGTCAAGAGTTGTAGAGACAGGGTTAAGAGGAAAACTCCAAACAAAATTGGGATTGCCAACACGATAAATTGTCAAAATGAGTTTTTTCTTTCCCTCCTGCAAGCCCAACATAATAGTAAAATCTTGATATTTCACTGACAATTTAAGCCCTTCCTTTTAGCTAAGGCTTCTCACTAGGACATCACAGTTTTCATAGGATGGTGCCGGGCTTGTTTCAGTTGTTCCTGTTCTCCTAGCAGTCATCCTAGTACATCAGAAAAGGGGACAGAGACGAGGAAAAGAGACTCGTGAGTATTTTCTCATCCTGACTAGTCATGCCCTGAATCATCACAAGTTGATCGCTCTTTCCCCCTTAGCCAGCAACATTCGAGACTTTCCCTGGAATAATACGATCTTGTACTTAAAAGGAAGAGTGGTGGGAGAGGAGAAAGGCGGAGAAGAGGAGTGGGGAGAAGGGCGTGGAGCTGTTTCCGCCCCGGAGTCGGAGGCGCCGCGAGGCCGGACGCCGCGAGGCTGCAAGCCCAGGAATGTGCGGTCCAACCCGCCGGCCGCGGGCGGCTGGCGGCGGGCGCAGGGCGGGCAGGACGCAGCGCCGCGCACCTGAGCGCTGGGGGCGGGGCGTCGGCGGCCACGACCCTCCCCACCGCGCGCCGCGCCCCTAGCGCTCCGCCTCGGCCTTTTCCGCCCGTGCTTCGGCGCCGCTCGGCTCCCCTCCCGCCCCTAATTCCCTCCCTCCTTTTTTCTCTCCCTCCCAGCCCGGGACTGCCGCGAGCTCCGGACGGCTACTTTGCCGCGGCTTCTCGCGCGCGGCAGCTTCGGCTCACCTGGGCGCCCACTCCTAGCCCCGCGCCTCGTCCCCCCAAATTCCTCCGAGGTAAGGGGCTGCCCGGGCCGCCTGCGCACCCGTCCCCTCCCGGCTCGGCCGGATAGCTGGGTCCCGCCTCCTCTGCAAGCCGGCTAGGGACTCTGCGCCTGACGCCGGGAATAGAGGTGTCGGCGGCGGGGACCTCGGGCCAGCGGTGGCCGGAGCAAGGAGGGGGCGATACGACGAGCCAACAGGTGGCGGGGTCTGGCCCTGGTACTCTGACTGCCGCAGGCACGGACCCTGGCGGGGACGGGGGGTGGGGTCAGTCCCTCTCTCCTCCCCTCGAGGGGCGGCGATCGTCCGGCCCGCCGTGTAGGTGCGTCGGAGAAACTTTGCAGGGTGGGACTCGGCGGCTACCGCCAGCAGGGACGAGTGGGCGCGCTCTGGCGGGGGGGCTTACGAGGGGAGCGGCCGAGGGGCAGACCCTCGGGCCAACATCTTACGCTTCCCCTACCCGCCCCCTTTTGTCTTTCCCCTCAGACCTGCGGGCTGCTGGGGGACCGGCGGCCGCCCCGCGCCCGGAGGTCGTTCCTTCGCATCCTCCGGGCCGCGGAGAGGAAGAGGCGGCAGCGGCCGGAGCCGGAGTGGGGGCGGCAGCCTGAGGTGAGAACCCGGCCGGCCCCGCTGGGAATATGGCGACCGGTGGCTACCGGACCAGCAGCGGCCTCAGCGGCAGCACCACAGACTTCCTGGAGGAGTGGAAGGCGAAACGCGAGAAGATGCGCGCCAAGCAGAACCCCCCGGGCCCGGCCGCCCCGGGAGGGGGCAGCAGCGACTCCTCCGGGAAGCCCCCGGCGGGCGCGCTGGGTACCTCGGCGGCCGCCGCGACTAACGAGCTCAACAACAACCTCCCGGGCGGCGCGGCCGCACCTGCCGCCCCCGCTCCCGGGGGCGTGAACTGCGCGGTCGGCCCCGCCGCACTGACCCGCGCAGCCCCAGTCCCGCGGCGGCCGGAGGACGAGCCCCCCGCCGCCGCCTCGGGGGCACCGCCGCCCCGGGGCGATGAGGAGGAGCGAGACGGCGCCTCGGAGAAGGGCAAGAG
The DNA here is from genome assembly GCF_041146395.1 of Eulemur rufifrons. NCBI lineage: Eukaryota > Metazoa > Chordata > Mammalia > Primates > Lemuridae > Eulemur > Eulemur rufifrons. Next base: position 61,705,652 of record NC_090998.1, on the reverse strand, counting down.
CTCGGGCCCCAGTGCCAGGAAAGGCAAGGGGCAGATCGAGAAGAGGAAGCTGCGTGAGAAGCGGCGCTCCACCGGCGTGGTCAATATCCCCGCCGCGGAGGTGAGCCGGGCGGGGGCCGCCTCCTTCCGTCTCCCCCCGCCCCGGGCGCTCCCCGACTCTCCGGGGCCCAGAGTTTTCCTACTCTGGCTCGTGCTTTTTATCCTTTCGCCGAGTTCGGCAGGCAGAGGGTGATGAAGTTTTACTCTGAACAAATGCTTCCTGGGAAGTTCCCCAAATCCAAAGTAGGGCACGTGCTTTTCAGGCTTCCTGGCTAAGGTCTCAGACCCAGGATCCTCCTTTACCGTGTTAGAAGGACAACTTGTGACTCTAGGATTTGCCTACCTAGACTTGTCTGTTTATGCTTGATCAGTTAGAAAAATTGATTAATGGTGATGACGACTTACTCTAGTTTCCCACGTGTCTGGTCTCAAGTTATCAGATAGTTTATCTCTTTTTTTCCTAACAGTGTTTAATAGCACCTGTAAGAAAATGTGGCCTTAGCAACAGCCAAGACAGGTTTATCTTGCAGTGAACCCAAAATGAGTATATCCAAATGAATGTATGCACTAATTTATATATAAATTGTTTACAAATTGTGCTCTCCAGTAACGCACAGCTTTTTTCCTGAGTGATAATTAGGACAATAGGGATGTTGTAGCAACGCACAATTCTGTTTCCTAAGACGATCTCCTCAAGTATTTAAGTACTGTATCTGGAAAACATTTGTGTTAGAGTTTTGAGGATTTTTGTTTCTTTCTTTTTGTTTTTTGGTATTTTTGAGCAGCAGCATCTTCCTAATAGAGTGACTGGTAAAAATTTTCACTTAGTGTATAATCACACCTCCCTCTACCAGAAACAAGACAATCCCAAGCAAGTGTTGGTTACTATTAATAGCTCACCGGTTTGGGGAATTGGTTCACCTACCCTGTTTGACCCAAAGTAGCAGAATCTTTTTCTCATTGGCTCTTTAGGTTTTCATTTTTTTTTTTTTTTGGTTACTCTTGGCTTTCTAATTTACTCAATTTCGCCTCCTAGTAAATAACTATTAAGAATTTACTAACTTTAATTGTAGTTTAAGTAAAAGTATTTTCAGTAAGATAGGGTGTGAATCAAATATGCCCATATTTTTAGTATTAATATGATTTCCATACCTGGAAAATGAATGTGTGTCTTTTTAGGGTGTATTTTTGTGTGAGTGTTTCAGAGAGATTTTTATCAGCCAGAAAAACTGTCCTCTGCGGTTTTGCTACTTGCACAAAAGATCTGTTATTCATTAAATTGCTTTAAAAGGAATTCATAAGAGTGGTAATCAAATTACCAGTTTTTTTTTTTGTTGTTGTTAAAAATATGAACATTAAGGGGAAATTGAAGACAAGGCTTTGGAAAAGCTACATTCCTCAGCTTTATTTTTAAAAGTAGCTGATGGTCCAAATAAAAGAATTTGTCATTTTCAGTGTTTTCCTCATTGTTCATCTGACAGGGGTCTTATTTTGGGAAATATCTTGGCAGATATTAAACTTCACTTTTTTTGGCTGCTTGTTCTAAAATTATTTTTTAAAAACTTTTCTTATAGTGTTTGTGAAATAAGTAGGGTGTATCTTGTGAGATCCTAAGAAACATCCTTTGTTAACACTCCTGCTTTGGGTAAGGGAACTTAGTGCTGAGAATGTAGATGACTCCCTACTACAATTGAGTCTAATACTCTGGAATGTTTTTCGTTTGGGTGTTGGCAACTCCTAAATTTAATCTTTCTTAAAAATAAACAACCCAGGGTACCATTTTTTTTTTTTTGTCTGTGGAATTTGAACCTTTTTATTGAATAGGGAATTGAGTGCAGCTTTCTTTTAGTGGTAACTATGGCTCTATCTGTTGCAAGCTGTAGGACCCCAAAAAACGTGGTAATCTTTTACTACCATATATAATTAACAGACATACTTCTTGGGTGCCTCCCCATATTTTCAGTTTTTTAAAAACAACTTAAGTCTTTTAGACTCTTTTAATGGTGGTAGAATATATATAAAGGTAAACCATTTCATGTCTTTAGATTGTTGCTTTTTTAGAATTGTGTGCCATTTCTCCTAGTAGTTTCAACAGTGGGAATGCCAGTTGCTGTGGACTTTCTTGTGTAATACAATTTAAGACTCTTGTTTTAAAAAGTAACATTACATTTTACAAACTTCTCAGGTATGAAAATACTGTAAAAGAATGAAAATCACCTGTCAGTATTCAAGAGTAGACTTGTATTTTGTCTAATGTTGAATAAGGCTCTTATTTTCAGATGGTATTCCCAACCAAGTTTACTTTAGTAGATTAACATGTAGTTTGTATGGAGGGAGCCTATTTTAGTGGTTGATAAACATTTAAGATCCTTCAAGAATACTTATTAAACATGTGTGTGATACATGCATTGTGACTTTAACTCGTTTAACCAGTTACAAAGCATTATATAATATTGTTATAAAGGTACCTGACAACAACTAAAGATACCAAAATCAATTAGAAGATAGTTTTAGCAAGGAAGCGGGGCAAAAACTGAAACAGGCTGATTTGGGAGGTAGGAAACTGGGTGGATGCTGCATGTGATGTCTGTAAAGTTCAAATATCCAGATGCTCTTTAAGGGGATAAATTTTAGTTCTCATTTACTAAGAGGTTTATTTAAAAAAAAAAAAAAAACTTCTGAATTTTTACTTTTTTGGTAGTAATTAGCCTGAATTGGATAATTTGGTCATGACATACTTCCTGCCAGTAATTTTTCTGTTTATCAGGTCAAATATTATATTTATTATATGTCTGTGTTTAAGGCACTATCCTAAGCACTGGAGAAAACGAGAATAAGGCAGTATATATTCTCAAGGAGCATGGCTGTAATTTAGGAAGAAGGATAAGACATAATTACATGAAAAAACTTATGTACTGAGTTAATAGTTTAAAAACTATCTTAATGCAGCATATAACTATTTATTAGAAATGTGTGTTTAAAGGGAAGAGATGATTGGGCTGGGAGAAGCTATTGAGGATGAGTCTTGTCCTGAGTCTTATATATTTTTCTGTACGTGTATATTTATACATATATTCTCACATATGTACATGTATACATAACTATATATTTTACCTATCAGTGCAGTGATTCTTAACTCTGGCAGCACATTGATACCATGTGAGGATATTAAAAACTGCTTCCCCATGCTGACTTCTTGCCTTTTTCTCCCCTCCCCTCTTTATGATTTAATGGGTCTGGGATAGATCCCAGGCATTAATGTTTTTATAAGCTCCCCATGTGATTCTAATGTGAGTCAGGGTTAAGAAGTTGGGCTGCAGTGTGGGGTACAGAAATGAATAGGACAAAGACCTTGCCTACAGAGTGCTCTCAAATGGTACAAGGAAATATGATAAGTGGAGGGATAGATATAGCTTAGTCCCTGAGCTGGGTACCTAACTCAAAGAAGAGGAATAGTTAAGGAAAGCTTCCTAGACAGTTGTATACCTATTCTCAGAGTGCGTGTGAAGTTATTTTATTGGGTAAGTTTGCATGAATGGGTTAATGGAGGTGGTTACCACAGAAAATATCTTTAAATAGGCAGGGGTGGCACTGAAGTTTTGGTTTAATTATAAAAGTTAACATATACAGTATCTAAAACTTCGGTTTGCATAGTGCTTAATGCTCACAGCAATCCCATGTGGTAGTTACAGTTACTCTTTCTATCCCCATTTTCAGAGGAGAAAATGGAGGCTTAGAGCTTAAATGACTCAAGATTACACAGAAAGTGACAGAATAATATTTTAAATGTTTCTGTGTTTTTTGTGTATGTGTGCATCTAGGGAAAGGGGAGTTTTTAAGAATTGACCTACTTGCCTTATTTAGTATATTTCCCTAGAGTTTTTTATAACTTTTTATTAAAGGCTATCTTAAATAATTTCAATATCGGAATAAGGAAAACAGTGAAAGTATGGAATTGAACAGAAATTAATCAAATTTGTAGGCTCAGAGATTGTTTCTGACCCTCTGTACTTTACTTGGCAAAATTTTCAACACCAGGCCATCAGTAAAATGTAAATTTATTTTTGGCTAGTGGTCAAAAAACGTGGATCTTAGATTTTACTTAAGTGATACGTTGTTTTTATGTCAAGATGGTGTTTTAACAGCTACTCCATAGTTTGAACTCAGGTTAGTAAAAGAGAGGATAAAGGAGCATTTAATACATAGAAAGCACTTTTAAGTGAGCACAGTTTAGGTCATAATTATTTAGTATATTTATTGAACATTATATAGGACAAGTTCCACTTAGTAAACTTTTTAAATCCAGGTAGATTGAGAAATACCTTTTGGTATTCCCATTATGTTCCAGACTGTCTACCTTTCTATGTGATGAGTCAGGAGAGAAACTAATAATGACTCAGAGCTGGAGAAATTTGACTCGTGAATGGGTAGTTACAGTGTAAACACTGAGGCTGCTTAATAAGATATTAAGCCTAAGTTCATAAATGTTTGAGCTCATTGGTAAAGTAAATTGAAATTTTAATTTTTTCAGGATTTGTAATGAGTTGTCTGAGCTGGGATGCCATTTCTTATAAAAATAATAATTACATGATTAAAGTAGATGACATTTATGGTGTGCTTATTAAGTGCCAGGCACTGTTCTAAACACTTTACATATTTTGGTGCATTTGATTCTCACCGTAGCTCTGTGGAAAAGTTGGGGCAGAGAGGGTAAGTTACTTATTTGCTTGAGGTCATATTTGTAATAAGTCTACAGATAGTCTGCACTCACAGTCTGGTGCTTAATAACTATCTTATTGTACTTCGATGTATTATATACCATATATCTAGTTTAAGAAATACAAAGAGGCCGTGTGAGATGGCTGAGGCCTGTAATCCTAGCATTCTGGGAGGCTGAGGTCAGGAGTGTGAGACCAGCCTGAGCAAGAGTGAGACCCTATCTCTACAAAAAATAGAAAAAATTAGCTAGGTGTGGTGATGTACCCTGTAGTTCCAGCTACTTGGGAGACTGAGGCAGAAGAATAGCTTGAGCCCAGGAGTTTGAGGTTGCAGTGAGCTGTGATGATGCCACTGCGTTCTAGCTGGGGCAACAGAGCAAGACTCTGTCTCAAGAAATACAAAGATAATTTTAGTGGTAAAGTGTAAGGTGTCAATGTATTACTGTACAATTAAAAAATAGCTCTATTTATAAAAGATGAATGATACAGGATTTTATTGGAAAAATTTAAGAGTAAATAAACATAGACAGTGGCATTAAAATTCTTATTTAAAATCATTATCAAGCTGGTGGCCTGTTTATGCTCTTTATTATGTCTACATTGGTTTTCAGCACCTATGATGTAGGCCAGAAAATAACTATACTATTTAATAGTAATGTTGATACAATGTTTAAATATTAGGGTTTGAAAAATTTTCTCAGTGCTTTTTTTCTTTTTTAAAAAATTGAGATACAATTCACATACCATAAAATCCACCCTTTTAAAGTGTATATAATGGTTTTTAGTGTATTTACACAGTTATGCTCTAAGTGCTTTTATGTTTACGTCTTAATTTTTTATTATGTTCCTAGAACCTGCAGTATCTACATTTTAGCTCCTCACTCAGTAAAGTGAGGTGGTATTCAAACTATGAGAAACTAATTTAATATCAGCTTTTCCCACATTTCACAGAGAAAATGAAATGGTAGGATCTCCCCAATTTTAAGTTTCTTAAAACTTGGATACCTACTATCATCTGTTTGTACTAGAGTTTAGTATAAGAGGTATTTAATTTAACTGGATATAATACTTTAAATTTACTTAAATTTTTACTTTCATCTCTTTCATGAAGATCTGCAAAGCTCTATCACCTAAACATTTGAGAACATTGATACAGAGTAAAAAAATGGACTTTTAGACTGCTTACAGCCCAGCCTTATTCATATTACTGAAATCAGTGTCCTAAGTTGTGCCTGGGGCTGGGGGAGAATCACCCCCACCAAGCTCTACCTGTGTTGTTTATTTAAATTGCAGATTTCTGGGATCCACCTCAGTGGGAGTTACTTGATACTGCGTTTTAACATGTTCTTAAGTGATTATTTTACACACTAAATGGGCAAAGAACTGACTTAAATACCCTGTACTAGTTTACTGATGATACTGATCATCTAGCAGCATTCTTATATAAATCAAACAAACTAATGTTTGTGAAAATGTTATAAAAATGTCCAAATGATAAATTGTAGTTATTGTATAGATTACATTGGTAACTGTTGATGTCTAGTGGAAATTTCTTACGAGGCTGGTAAACAGTCTCACTTTTACCTTCCAGTTAAAAACTATAGATATTTTGACTTGAGTTACTTTGAAATTCAAAACACTTTAAACATTTATGTAATGACATACTTTTAGTGCGAAATATTGTGTCTGCCTTGCTTCTTGTCCAAAGTTTATTAGAAACCTAGACTACAGAAAAACACCTCTAACACTTAATGTATAATTAGAATATTACTTTCACTCGTTTTTAATTTTTACACATTTTTTAGAGAAAGTATATACTTATGTTTATCAGTTGTATTTAATAATTAGCAATTCAAACTTTTAAAACTTTTTTTGACTGTCTTAGCAAACTTTTATCAAGTACAAGAATTTTTTTTCCTTTTGTTTATAAATTTTACATATTAGACCTGCAGGTGTCCTTGACTGGGAATTAAACATATTTGGTTAACTGCTGAGGTAACTTGCAGTTTAAGTCTTAGGCAATTATATTATAGCCATATACCTACTGATGTAGAATCAAGCCTCAGCCAGCTGTCACATTGTCCTTAGGTTATTTAAAAATACACTGGGCACCATGTGTGAATGAAATTATAGGAATATTTAATTTCTGAAAGTTTTTGATGCTTATACACTTCAAAAGTAGAAATATCTCCAGTAAGTTCAAATCTTAGCAGTGAGTTGACAATTGACTGGTAAATGTTTATTCTGCGGTGGGTTTTTTTTTTTTTTTTTTTTTTGAGTCTTGCTCTGTTGTCTAGGCTAGAGTGCCCTGGTGGGATCATAGCTCACTGCAACCTTAAACTTCTGACTCTGGCAGTCCTCCTGCCTCATCCTTCTGAGTAGCTAGGACTACAGGTATGCACCACCAAGCCCAGTTAATTTTTTTGTTTTAATTTTTGTAGAGATGAGGTCTAGCTATGTTGCCTAGGCTGCTCTCGAACTCCAGGCTTCTTAAGCAATCCTCCCGCCTAGGCTTCCCAAAGTGCTGGGATTACATACATGAGCCACCATGCCCGGCCTGTGGTAGTTTTTAGAAATTCTGTTAAACAAATTTTTGTGAGTCACAATGTATTTTTCAATAATGGTCTCGTTTTATGTAGTTGAATTTAAAGAAATAGGGCAGTTGTATTCTGAAAAGTTATATTTTGTTAGGGTTTGCTGAAATAAAAGAATTAATGTTGTAGATTACAGTTCTGTGACAGCTAAAAATTTGTTTTCAGGCTCTTTATAATAAACTCTAGAGGGGACTAAGTGAGTAAGATAAACAAAAATAAAATATACAACTTGAAATACAAGCTAAAACAGATGTTTTGTAATAAAACTAACTGAAAAAGATTTTTCAGACTAAGCTTATCTGCTGGCATATAAACAAACTACTTAATAATTACTTCTTAGAGAATTTGCAGGTTATATAAAGTATGAATTGATCTTCTATTTTTGGAGTTTTTTTCAGAATATTTTTAGTAGTATTTAAAAAGAATGTAAATCTCAGTTATGAAGAATAGAATAGGATTAATTGATATGCAGAGGACGGTGCTTGAGGAATATTAATAAAAAGTGCGATTATATTGAAACAAAGAATTTATTTTTAGATTTTGAATTCTTGATAAGACTTCTGTATCCTATAATGCAAGAAAAAGTTGGTCCAAATCAAATTTATATAATCTTAAATTAATTTTTTTCTGTTGGTAAAAGTAATGTGATAAAAAGGTAATGTGTTCATTGTAGTTCCCTTGTGGAAATAAATCCAAGAAAAGAGAAAAACCTGTCACACATATTAATATTTGTGTTTCTAATCTCATTTCAATCTACATAAGAAATGGAACCACACTATAAATATAGATTTGTGGGTATATTTAACCACTCATCATGAATATTTTTATGATGTTATTCTTACTTTAAAATAGGGATGGATGTGCTTTGTGCTGTTTGATATTAAAATACTTAAGCATTGCTTCACATTTGGAAAGGACCCTACTGCTTCTCTGCCCTGTTATGTGGCTTTTGAATTGGCAGATAAATAAGTTGTCTTGGATAAACAGCTATGTATCTCTTTTCATATGTCATGTTTCCTGAAACATTGTTTAAGTATTTGGGTCTTTCAAGGAGTCTCCTAGGTACTAGGAGCTTCAAATAATTGTGAAGGGTGACCAGAGTTGTTTTTTTCTTTTTCCTTTTTAACCTCCTCTATAACCATTGGTTTCACTGGGAAATTGGTGGTCAGAGGTGCAGTAATTTTAAATGTATGTATGCTATATAACTCAATGTATACGTTCCTAGAACTCAAAATTGCAAGGTAAAAACTTTAGAGCATATGTGAAAATGGAGTTTTGGGAGTATAACACTCAAAATCTTTGTGATTGGTATGTAAAAAGGTAGAAACCTAGTAAAGACTCGCAGTTTAAATGGTTAAGAACGTACATAAATACTACAATAATATGATACTACCTTGAAAAAGACCCAAAGTTTTTTAATTAAAAGTAGGTGTCAAAAGGGTTGCAGCTTTGTGAGTTATTGTGAAGTGTAATAGAAGGAGGGTGATCTGAAATTAAAGTAAAAGTGTTACACTAGATGTGGATGGGTGTGGCTCATAACAGTGAAGGGAGGTGACTGGCAGTTGTTTGAGGTGTGTATGCATGTATTTCTGTGTGGCTGGGTTACAGTTTTCTGTGCTTACCTAGTGTTTCTTGCATTTGCATATGAACAAAGGCAAAATCAGTGTTATGCTCAGCTTGTTCAACTTTAACGTATCAGTTGCACTGGAACAAATCCACATTTTCTAAATGTTATAGTGTGTATAACTGTACATATCTATCTATATCCCCATTAATTTGTCTAAAATATGAAAAACATTGTAAAAACAAAGCAGCAGCTTGGGAAGATCAAGTAATGATACAGAGACAGGGATAGGGAGCAGAGAAGTGAGAATACTCATGTGAGTATCTGATAATGGTTGCAATGGTGGTAGAAAATGAAGGGGTAGATTTGGGAGGTATTTCATTGGTATTAAAAATTACATAACTCCATGTTTTGAGCAGGAAAAGTCTTTAGAGATAATCTAGTCCATTGTTTAAAAAAATTATCGTCATCATTTCAGACTTTTACCCCAAAACTTAAGTTGCATTTCATCCTCAACCTTCTTTTTTTTTTTTTTTTTTTTTTTGAGACAGAGTCTCGCTGTGTTGCCCGGGATAGCGTGAGTGCCGTGGCGTCAGCCTAGCTCACAGCAACCTCAAACTCCTGGGCTTAAGCGATCCTACTGCCTCAGCCTCCTGAGTAGCTGAGACTATAGGGATGTGCCACCACGCCCGGCTAATTTTTTCTATATATATATTTTTAGTTGGCCAGATAATTTCTTTCTATTTTTAGTAGAGACGGGATCTCGCTCTCAAACTCCTGACCTCGAGCGATCCACCCGCCTTGGCCTCCCAGAGTGCTAGGATTACAGGCATGAGCCACCGCGCCCGGGCCATCCTCAACCTTCTTAACCTCTAGCTGAGTCTAGCATTATCTCCTCTCCCCCAACCTCTCCCAGCTAACACTGCCTTCCCATCAGGGATCTTGTTTATTCCTTCTTAATACTCAGCTTCTTGTTTTATCTTACCATGTAGAGATATTCCCTTAATTATGCTTCACTTTCAGCTTGCTTTTTTTCCCCCGTAATTGCTCAGTTTCTTAAAGGCAGCATCTTCACCTGCTGATTCCTCTTTCACTGCTCAGTTCCTACTACTTTGTTGAAATTCATCTCTCTGATTGCTTGCGACCTAATTGCCAAATGTGACAGCTCTTTTTGGCTTTTCATCCTATTTGGTTTCTGTGTAGCATTTGCCCTCCCGCCTCCTCTCCCCTGTATGCCGTGCCATTTTGTTAGGTTCCCTTTCAGTTGGTGTTTTCAGAAACATTTGAGTGCCTGCTGTGTGCCCCAGGCTCAGTGCTAGGTGATACAAAGGTATTCACTAAGTCTTTAAGGAACTTTCGGTCTTCTTTCAGGGAAAAAAAGAAAACAAATAATTACAATGTAATATAATAAGAACTATGATGGAGGAAAGAACAAAGTACTGAACTAGTGTAGAAAAGGGAGCCACTAATTAAGGAAGTCAAGGAAGGTCTTACATCAGATGAAGTGGTTTTATGCTCTAGGTCTTAATTGGTAAGAAGTATTTTCCAAGTGGAGAGGGGGACAGTAACATTCCAGTTGCCAATGAAATGTGCAAAGGCACAGAGCTGGGAAATAATAGCTTTATATTGCAAGCCTACTTCATTCCCAGCACTGTGCACGGGGCTTTCCATCCATTCTGCCTAATCCTCACATTAACTCACCAGGTAGGTTTTTTATATTCATCCTTTACAAGATGAGGAAGTTGAGCCTCAAAGAAGCTGTGACTTGCCCAAAGGCCATTCTGGCAGAGGTTGACTTTGACTCCAGATCTGTTTGGGTGCCAATGCCCACACATTGGTTATCATTGTGGGAAGTAAGCAGGATATGTGCTAACAGAGGAAACTGATGTGCAGAGTAATCCTTGGTGGGGAGTAAATGGAGAACAGTTAAAGAGGAATGATACGGACCAATTGTGGAAGATTCAAATGCTATGCCAAGGAATTCAGACTTTATTCTGCTGTTCTTTAGTCTGTTGTTAGTATTGTTGGCCGGGCACTTCCTTCCTCTGTCCATACCTGTTTGTACAATAACTCTAACTGCTCTGGAAAGAAAAAAAATTTTGCCTGTCTGATTAGAAATCATTAAAAGGTTTTTCTTGTTCAGAAACATCTATTCAGGAGTGATAGCACAAAATACAGTAAAAGTAATACTCACGTAATAGAATAAATCCAAATTTTCACATGGGTTAAAAAGAAATTAGAGGATAGGATCTAAATAAAGTTGTACCAAGTGGTTTCTTTTGATTACAAAAATAATTCTGTAATGAAGAAATTTGATAATGACGTTTTGGGGGTGCAGGGGAAGATGGAGTGGAGGTGGGGAACTCTGATGAAATTAAATTGCCAGAGTTTGGTCTGAGTGTAATCATCGAGTTTATAGCTTAATATTATCCTTGAGTTTGGACTTTGTTCTGCACTTTATGTATTAATAGATGTTTATTCCATTCTCAAATTCTTCCAGTTCATCTTAGAATACAGGTGCTAAAGGATGGATATTACTTTTGAATCTTTTCCCATGTGTTGTTCATTCAACTTGTACAAATATTTTCTTCCTGTCTACCTCCCTCCTTCTCACTAGTATCTTAGAGGAACTCAAATGCTTCTCCAAACCATACTTTAAGAATAGTGTTTAGAAAATTAAAAAAAAAAAACAGCAAAACTAAGATTGTGCAAAGATTAGCTATAGGTTATTGTTTATAAATTTGATACATTTTTTTCCATTTTTATTTTATACATTGGGATTATATTCCATGTATGTTTTTATAACCTACCTTTAAACTTGAGATTATGCCACGAATGTTATTTCATTTTAAGCTTTTTTTTTTAAAGCAGAAATGTTATCACATTTTTTTGCTTTATAAACATGTTTTCTACTATCCAATGAAAAGTACTACTTTATAATTTTGGAATACAATTCTTGTGGTTATTTTTAGGCATGCACATAAAATAAATACATTTATATATCCTGAAATTTAATCATTCTACACATACTTTTATAACTTTTTTATCAACATCTTATAAACATCATAGCTGTGTTGTTATTCTTAATGATTATAGAATATTCCATAATTTGGATATTCTAATATAGCCACCATACATTTACTACCTTCTTAGTACATTTTACATGTTAGATGCTGTACTAAGCTTTTTGAACATCTGAGTTGATTTATCTGTTCTGTTACCAGCACTGCCAGGATTTTGGCAAACTGTAATTTTTGTCCTTGAGTAATTTGTAATCTAAAGAAATAAGATTATATAAGACAAATATGGAACATTAAAAAATGTGTATATAATAAAATGTTAGGTCATACTCTAAGTACAGAGAAGTGAAAGATCCCTAGAGGACTGAACGGGCCAGGAAGTTTTGTGGAGGGAGTGAGATTTGACCTGGATCTTAAAGGACTAATGAGAAATGGACAGATGAAGAAGAGAGTCATATTTCAGGCTGTGAGAATATAGAAGGCAGTGGTACAAAGATGAAAATTAGCAGCTTGATTGGGGTAGAGGATTTATATTAGGAAATAATATTAATAGGTGAAATTGGGGGAGCAGAATTGTGAAGGATCGTAAAAACAAGGCTGAAGATTTTCAGCTTTATGTGTCAGGCTACAGGAGAACTTGAGCAGTATTTTGATAGGATCAGCTATTCGGCAGTGGTAGAGAAAATAGAGGTAAGGAGATTAGTTGGGAGGTTGTTGCCATACTCCAGTTGGGGAGAGTATGGCAACAAATGTGAGACCATTGGAACACTGTAGTAGAATATAGTTTATTAACATGTTTTCAGTTTATGTCTATTTAACTGTCAGTGTCGTCAGTTGTAGTACATAGGGGAGCTTATTATTATCTTGAGTTACATGATAATTTCAGAAACAGTAATTAAACCAGAATCACTTATACTACAAACTGGTTTTTAGAATATTTTATTATTATGATTATGGGTAAACAAATGTATTTGTATTTCTGAATAAGCAAGCCATATTAATAATAATGTTTGTGTGCTTAGTGGGCCTGACATTATTCTAAGCCCTTTATGTACAATGCATTAACTCATTAAATCTTTGGAATAGCTCTAGAAAGGTCAGTGCTATTATTTCTGTTTTACAGATGAGGAAAGCAAGGCACAGAGAGGATAACCCATACTGAATTTCTGATTTGAGGAATTAGTTGCTAACTTTGCCCTTGCTTCCACTCTGGATTCCCTGCCCCCCCCCCCCCGTGCTTCAACTTTATAGTAGGGTCAGTGTCACCTTTTAGTACTAGCCTGAGCAAAACTGATATCCTTTTATTCCTTATATTAAGCTTACTTTTAGATTTTTAATTAAGTATTTTTAAGGGTCTTCTTTCCTGTTTATTCTGAGTTAAAAATTAGATGTGAGAGAATAAATCAAAAGCCTTATTTATCTTAAAAAAATGAGTGGGTAATTTGTAATACCCAGGAAAACTAAAAGTATAATTTATCATGTTTAATCCATATACAGATAATCTGAAATTAACTATCACTGTGTTAAGACCTGAATTTTTATGTTCGATATAAGAGAATTAAAATTCTAAAGCCAATGCTAGTGACTTGTTGAAATTATGGTTATGGATACATGAGGATTCCTTTTATTTTTTCTACTGCTATATATGTTTGAAATTTTCACAAATAAGAAATTTAAAATCATTTTTTTTGTGATACATTCAAGTTAATAAAATCAATTCTAGTTGAGGAGTATGTGATCCAAAGCAGACAGTAAACCTTGTAATAAGTACTGTGGAGAGGATAAAATAGGGATATAGGCTCTCTAGTGAGGGCTGCAAAGTAGTGGTAGAATTTTAGGGTTCTTAGAGAAGGCCTCTCTGAAGCAAGGCGTTTATAATAATTGGGTCTGAATTTTGGAAGGAGCCAGTCAGGTAAAAATCAGGGTAAGGAGCTAAGTGTAAAGATGTTCTAGGTGGAGAGAACAGATATTGCTAAGACCTTGAGGCTTCCTAGGTTCTCGAAGTGTTTAACTTAGAGCAAAAAGGTGTGCCTCGGCTAAAGTGAGGTAGATGAGAAAAGATAGGCAGGTCATGTTAGTTTGGATTTTATTCTCAGTGAAATTGGGAGCTCCTCACTGGCTGACGCAGGGGGAGGACTTGATCTAATTTTTGTTTCAGAAAGATCTGTTTAGGTTCTATGTGAGTTCTCTGTGTAGAAAGGAGAGAGAGGAAAGACCATTGCAGCCATACAGGGGAGAATGACCAGGTGAGAAGAAGAGGGAGGGGAGAGAGGGATTACATGTGGGGATATATTTTGGAGGTAGAGCTGACAGTGCTTTCTGTGAGAAGCAGAGCAATCAAAGATGATAATTAGGTGTTTGGGTGGATGTTGATGCCGTGAACGTAACCAATGCTTTATACCACTGTGTAGTAAAAGAATGTCATGCAGTATTGCACCCTTTTTATATAAATTGTGATTGAGCCTTTTAATATATAATCTAACATGTTGAGTATATGCTAGGCATTGTTCTAAGTCCATTGAATGTATTAACTCATTTAGTTATCATCAACAATGATATGAACTAGGTACTATTATCCTCATGTTTCTCATATTAAGGCAAACTGAATAATACCATGGTAAAAAAAAAATCTGCCCAGTATAAAAGGAATTATATACCACGATCAAGTATGATTTATCCTGAGTATGCAAAGCTAGTTGAACATTTGAAAATCAATTAATGCAATCTATCACATCAACAGGCTAAAGACAAAAAAATCACATGATGATATTGATAGATGCAGAAAAAGCATTTGACAAGGTCCAACACCCATTTATGATCGCTTGGTAAATTAGGAATAGATGGGAACTTCCTCAGTTTGACCAAGAATATCTAGAAAAACCTAACATCAGTTGTTTAAGAGAATATGCTAAAGCAATAAAGAAATTCCAAAAGAGGGAAACTGAGAACGTTTTGGTTAATGATAGTTTTTTTATAAAATGCATGCAATTTTATAAGGTGTATATGAAGCTTGAGAAGATAGTCTTTTTTTGATCATGTCAATTAGGATATTTATGTTAAGATACTGATCACATTACTTTTTAATACAGATTTATAGTTTTTATGTGCTTCTCCACTGAATATGTGATCAGGTGCTTTCTAAAAGAAACAAATCAAAATCTATCTTTGACTTTCCGAAGGTCTTAAATGAGAATGTTCATTTTTTTTATAGATTCAGTGAAATGTCAGAAGGGTAAATCATTTAGAGCCTAAGTATTTTCTTTCTGCCTGGCTTCATTTTTAGATGACAATATATTTGAATTCAGAGAAGCTACCTTAAGTACACAGAACATAAGGCCTGTGTTTCTGAAACAGTATATTGATTAAGACTTTCTTTGTTTTAATGAAATCTTTCCACGTGATTTTTCTAGACAAGAGGTTCCATCTTGAAACTGTGGAATATTTTAGGTGATAAATTGATTAGAGAAAAGGGATTTCAATTATTAATACATTCCCCAACACTTTTCATTTTGTTCAAGTTTAAAACAGTGAACACAAAATAACTTTAGATTGTAGCTGAATCTGAGATGAATATTTGAATGTGATGTTTTTCCTTTCCTTTCCCTTTTTTTTTTTTTTTTTTTTTTTTTTTGAGACAGGTCTCACTATGTTGTCCAGGCTGGACTTGAACTTGTGGGCTTAAATGATCCTCCCACCTCAGCCTCCAGAGTAGCTGGGACTATAGGCACGTGCCATTGCTCCCAGCTAATGTTTTTCTTTCTTTCTTTCTTTTTTTTTTTGAAATAGGCTCTTGCTCTGTCACCTGGACTAGAGTGCAGTGGCATCATCATAGCTCACTGTAGCCTCAAGCTTCTGGGCTCAAGGGATCCTCCTGTCTCAGCCTCCTGAGTAGCTGGGACTGTGGGCCTGTGCCACCATGCCTGGCTAATTTTTTCCATTTTTTATAGAGAAGGGGTCTCACTCTTGCTCAGGCTGTGTATTTCTTTTTTAAGCTGGTTTTTTTTTAAAATAGACTACTATCTTAGTATCCTCAATACTTAGCTCATTGCTTGCCATGTAGGGTGAAGAACATGGCAAATATATTCTGAGAAGAGAAATTATTTCATTTATAAAATGAAATGTTTTTTCCTAGAGTTCTGCTTTATTTTTATTTCTTTTGCCTTTATTTTTTTTAATTTCAAAATACTAAGGGGGTACAAATGTTTTTGTTATATGGATACCTTGTATAATGCGTTAGTCAGGGCTTTTGGTGTGCCGTCACCAAAATAGTGTTTGTTGTACCCAATAGATAAGTTTTTATCCCACACCTTCCTCTCCTACCCTCCCCCTTCTTGGTTTCCAGTGACCTTTACATCTCTTTGTGCCCGTGTGTACCCATCGTTTAGCTCCTGTCACTATTATTAGTGATAACATGGTATGTGTTTTTCCATTCCTGAGATACTTAGGATAATGGTCTCCGGTTCCATCCATAGAATTATGCTTTAAAATTGCAAAATCTTGAAGTACACTTAAAATTTGGAGTTTAACTTATGATAGTCCCTTTTTTATTGTGAACTACAGTTTTAATATTTAATACTCGACAATATCTGCCAAACAATTTGTGTAGGTGTAAGAGTCAATTACAGTAATTGCTATTATCTTTGTATTTTCACATTACCCTCTTTGTAACATTTACTATCTCAGGAAACTTTTTTTTAATGTAAAATGGAATTTTTGAAATGAGATTGAATAAGAAAGTTTAGCATTTTGAAACCTATTTTTCTATGAACTATTGGAATGTTTGTCCAAGAAAAAAAATTTGTAATAGTAACACAAAAGATGAGTATTCTCATGGTAAAATATATTACTCATTTGATTTTTATTTTGATTCGAGGAGCAGATTTCCTACTTTGATTTTTTTTTAAGTTTATATTACTTAATTCTATGGTAGTCTTTGAGAATACAGTTAAAAAAACAAACTCTTTTTGTAATTTAGTAACTTTCCTTGCATTTTTCTCTTGGACTTTGCTTCTATATTATCAGTTAGTTCCTTAAAACTTTTTGTCATTGTTGTTAAAAATGTTTACACTTTTCATTAAATGGGGAAAGAGTGAAAACTTGCTGTGGTACAAGGAATGAAAGTGTGATTAATTTTATTAATTTCCTATTTCAAACATATACCTATCTTTAGCATTTTGTACACACATAGGTTAAAAATAATTGACATTTTTATTAGAAGAATAACCCATTGAAAACCAAAAAACCCTGTTTATTTAACAGTTTCAGTGCATTTTTTTATCTTTTTTCCATGTAGCATTTGATTTTTTTTTTTAAAGAACACTTGAGAGTTACCAAGGATTGATCACCTAGATACTCGTTAGACAGTTGCTTTCCTTGGAGGACTTAAAAATGAAGTACATGTAATTTCAGATGGTTATTAGAAAGGGAGGTGTTATTTAGGTATGTTTCTTATTTAAGTTCTGTGGATATGATAATCATATTTCCCAAACTGGTAATCCGAGTATAAGACACTATGACAGTAGGACATGATGGTATAGTATATTTGGAATTTGAATGGTTCTGGAGGAATAGACATGGCCTTGCTCTATGATATGGTTTACCCTTTCCTACCCATTCAAGGAAAGTTTTGAGGCTAATGTGATTCATAAATCTATACAAATTACTTTTTTAAAAAGTTCTATTAATATTAAGATCCTGCACAAGAAACCCTCAATTTAAAAGTGTCGATCTTACATCCCTAATTTTTACATAGCCCTCCATTGTGTGGAGAATCATAGGCATAGTGCAAGCCAACAATTTTTAGGGCTAGTTGTCTTCTATCTCTAGAACTAAAGACGTTCAAACCAAAATGTGAAGGCTAATAAATGTCTTCGATGTATCTGAAATAGAAGAAGAAATACGAAATTATTTTAAAATGTACTCCCTTCGTCTTTCCCTGGGCTTTGTTTACTTTGGACTGTTCCTTCATTTCAGGGCCTGGACTGTAATAGCACAAAATCAGAAGTGCATGTGTGTAAATATGCTTGTATTTGTTTGATTGAGATGAGAGTATTTCCTTCTAGTGTGAAGTCCCCAACTTCCCTGGATTCTTCTCCTTGTATTTGTCTTCTTTATAACCTTCCTTTATTACCAGTTTTTTAATTTTATTGTTTTAATATGAAGTGAAGAGTTCAGAAGATGCTAAAAGGCCAAAGACAAACTACTCAGGGCTGCCTTGTGAGGGTGAAACACCAACCACCTCATCAGGTGGCTTAGTGGAAACAGTGGTTTTAATGTCCTTAGGCTTAAGAGTAAATGATTTATCTTAACTACTGTAGAAATAAATTTTCTTCTAACTGGAAACATTAAAAAAAACTTTTATAGAAAAATCAAACAAAGGGAAACAAGATAGTATAATCAACCGTATATATGAAAGTATTAATTACTTTCAATAATTACCAGTTTATGGCCAATCTTATCTATTTCCCCCAATTCCCATTATTTTGAGGCAATCCTGGATGTCATATCACTTCATTTGTAAACAGTATGAATTTATAAAATACAAGGACTCTTTTTTAAAAAAGATAACCCCATAATCACTATTACATGTAAATAATAATTCCTTAATATCAAATAACCAGTGTTTAAATTTACATGATTATGTCATACATATTTTTTAATATTTGTCCAAGTAAAGTCTGTACACCTCTATTGGTTGCTATGTCTCTTAACTTTCTTTTAATATTTACATTCTTCCATTCTTTTATTTTTGCAATTTATTTGTTGAGTAAACCTTGTCATTTGTCCTATAGTATTTCTCACAGTCTGGTTTTGCTGAATGCATCTACATAGTGTTGTTTAATGTCATCCTGTGACCCGTTTATTTCCTATAAATTGTTAGAATTAGATTTAAACTAGAGGTTTGATCAGATTCATTCAATTTTTTTTGGCAAGAATACTTCACGTGTGGTTTTTTGTACTTCCATCGGGAGGTATAAAAGTGTGGTCAGTTCTCTTTCTATGATGTTAGCAATCACTGATGAATTGCCTAGATCAGCTGTCACCAAACTTTCAGTGTTAAGATCTTTATATATTCTTAAAAATTACTGATTATCCTAAAAGGTTTTTGTTTGTGTGTAAATATCATTGTATCTATTAGTGTTTATTTTATTAGAAATTAAAACCAAGAAATTTTAGAAATACCTGTTAGTAATTTAAAAATAATAGTAAACCCATTGCATGTTTACATAAGTAACATTTTTGTGAAAACTGTTTTCCAAAATAAAAATTTGGAAGATTGACATTGTTTACATTTTTGTAAAGCTCTTTATTGTCCAACTGAAGAGACAGTTGGATTTTTGATATCTGCTTTACCATTTAGTTTGTTGTGATGTTACATATCATGTAGCCTTTGGAAATTTCATACACTGATGAGACAATGAGGGGGCAAAAAAGGCAGGTAACCTCTTCGTCTTATTTTGAAAATAGTTTTGACCTTGCAGATTTTCTGAAAGGGTCTTGTGGACCCACAGGGGTGCCTGAAGCATGGTTTGGGAACTGCTGGTCTAGACCTGTTTTATTAGTGGTTGCAAAATGGTGATATTCTAGTTCTATTATTTCTTTGTAATTTATTACCTGGTGTATTTTATAAAGAGAAATTTCCTTTCACCTACTATTTAGTTATCCTGAGATACATTTTGTACAAATAAGGTAGGCTAAATGCTTGATTCTTTTTCCTTAGGAAAATAGAAGCTTTATTGCATTGATTTTACCGTGTGAGAAAGAGATAAAAAGAGGACCACTAAGCCCCCTTTGTACTAATTGAAACCACTTCCACTTACAAGTGAAAGGAATGCCTCTGCTAATACATTTGAGTTGCCTTTTTAAATTATTAAGATGCAGTTTGTATCTTACAGGTTACTTGTTTTAGTAGTATATCAAATAACATAATCTCTTTAAGGAACTTGCTTCAGGGTTCTAAAAAGGATTGGAAGCTTCCAAGTTATCTGATGCTTTCACCTGTTTCCTTATAGAAATACTGTAAGTATTAACAGAATGTGAAGGTATAAAATACTTGTTCATTGTGAAGTATATTACTGTTCACTCCATAGAAGGAAAAAATACAGGCTGTGTTACCAGATGTTGAGTTTTGCTGCAGTTTGATTTTAGAAAACTGAACTGTCTCATCTGTTTCCCGAATTGCTTCCAAAACTTGAGCACTCTTGAAGCAAGACAGGGAGTTGTACTCTGTCATAAACGATAAAACCCAGAGACTAAGACTTGGAATGGAATGAAGTCTGGAGAGAGGAGATGTGTGTCAGAGTACTGTAAGCAATAGATTAATTAGGCATAATAACATTTCAGTTCTTGTTCTTAAACACAAATGAAAAGAGAAGCTTGTCTTAATTCCCTACTTATGTATTCTTGAGGTGAAATGTGAAGTCAGTTTTCTTCTACCTAAGAATTTTTATTTTAATTGACTTCTGGAATTTTTATGATACAATAGAAATATGTTGAGACGAGTTTATTGAGCCAACTATCTGTAGATCTTAAAATATTTGGCAGTTTAAATAGTTATTTAATGTGAGTTAGAAGTGAGAAGGATATGAGTTGAAGGATGGAAGGAAGCTGAACCAAATAGAATAATCTGTCAGCAAAATAAATCTTTTCCAGTTAGACTTACTCTCTTGTTTTTGGACCTGATGAAAATTGTTTTAGAGATTGGAGCTTAATGTAGTTATGGTTTGAAGATGTCTGTTTTAGTTATATATTTGTAGGTTATAAGGTAAAAAATTTTTATATTTATAAAATTTCTTTAAACAAATCAGTTTTTGTTTTTTTTTTTTGAGACAGAGTCTCAACTTTGTTGCCTGGGCTAAAGTGCCATAGCATCAGCCTAGCTCACAGCAACCTCAAACTCCTGGGCTCAAGCAATCCTACTGCCTCAGCCTCCCGAGTAGCTGGGACTACAGGCACACGCCAGCATGCCCGGCTAATTTTTTCTACATATTTTTAGTTGTTCAGCTAATTTCTTTCTATTTTTAATAGGGATAGGGTCTCATTCTTGCTCAGGCTGGTCTTGAACTCCTGAGCTCAAACAATTCCACCCGCCTCGGCCTCCCAGAGCAAAATCAGATTTTTTGAGAATCTTAGGTGAAGCACCAACATTCCATGGAAACATAGTTTAGAAAAGAAAATAAACCTTTCTTGTATTGTTTTAATCTGTTTTTCCATATTTATTGGGGGTATGTAGTAAACCTCTTCACAGTTGAACCCTAACTTACAAGTATTGTTGACTTTTGGAAAAAGATTTAGTGAATGTGCCCCTTTTTTCAGATTGGAAATTGCAGACGTGTTTTCTAGTTATAAAAGATGAATGCAGTGACTGAATGTTTACTTCAGAGTTTTAAAAGATTTTGGCTTACATACATAGCAGACACACATTGACTATACTTACACAGTTATCACTATGTTCTGTTACCATTTTTTTCCTTTAAAGTATACACTTTGGACCTTACAAAAAAGTCTACTCTGACCTTGAAATAATTTGATAACACATTTAGCATGTTATTTTTAATATTGTATTTTAAAATGTTGGCTTCCTAAATAACAACATATGACCCAAAACAAGATAATGACATGGGTTTAAAAACATAAAAATGCTCTTTCAGGGCATGTCCCAGTAAATACAGGTTTAGTGTTAAAACTTGGTAATTAAAGTTTTTGGTAATTAATGGTCTGAAAGCATGGCATGATCCTGAAGGGCCAAAAATTAGAGAAGACTCTAAATAAGACAGTAAAGAAACCTTCTTTTTGAATGTTTAATTTACTATATAATTTTTTTTAAAATTGAGGGAGGGTTTTGCAGAGGTGGAGTGAAAGAAGAGGATCACTCTGATTCTCATCCTTTATCTCTAAATCCTTTTTCATAATGAAAACTTCAAAAAAAGTTGGGATATAGTAGCAGGCCCCAACCCTTGAACTGGTGGTCTTCTCCCTATTTTAAGATTTGCTTTGGATAGCTCTTAAGAAAATAATCTTTATGAAAAGTAGGTAAGTCGTCCAACATTTCTCAGTATGTATAGTTATTTTTAATGGGCAAATTTCTGTTTGGAGTGTAAGATGGACACTCCCTTTGACAATTTCATACTTGCCAACACTTAGTACTTTTCTTAAAATGTGTATTTTTCATAAGCTTTGTAGTTGGATTTTTTTTTATTTCAATTTATTGCATTGTAAGCACATAGCCCAGTTAATCTTATCTTCTTAACTGGGATGTTAGTAAATTACAACATATAGTATAATTTTTATTTCTAAGTGTCTGTGTCAGAAGTTCACACTGCTATTTAAAACAAATGTTATTAAACCTTATTTGCCTAAGATCACTAAGGGAAATTTAGCAAGTCTGTGATAGGACTGATGAATCTGCATTTAAAAAAAATCTCCCTAGGCAATTCTTGTCTAAGTGGACCATCAACAATGTCTTTGAGAAACATTGATTTATGGAATTTATTGATAGCTTCATATTAGCTAAAACAAATTAATTCAAATCTTTTTTTTTAAACGTTTATTTTAAATACCCGACTTTTTCTTACATTCATTAGAGTTTTTAAGCTCTTGGCATTTGGTGTGTGAAGATACAATAAGGAGACATTAAGAACATGCTGTTTAAAAAATGCTAATCATTAATAAGAAAATGATACTATGTAGACATGTTGACATTATAAATAAAAATAGCTACCCCTTACTTGAGAACTCTTACGTGGCAGATATTGTGGATAAGTGCTTTTATTTAATCCTAAGTCTAAAGGTAGGTGGTTGAAGCTCCATTATGTTAATGAGAAGCCTGTACAATTGCCTAATTTTACACAACAGATAAGTACTTACTCCAAAATCCATCAACTTCAACTTTTGTGTAATGGGAAAGTAGTGTAGTAGTGTGAGGCTTTCTCCCTTGGTGTGACCAAGGAACCCCAATCACTTACTCTGTATTTACTAGGTTTTTGCAAACGAGACAAGGAAGTCTGCTGAGACTCTTTTTGGTGCTCTGCCCCTTTCTCTTAGCTCTCCTATAGTTTTAAGTGTTGATTGACACATTTTGGAACTACTTCTGTATTTCTCTTCTCTGCTCTCTAGGAACAGACCTGATGGGAATGGGTGCCATTTTATTACTTAGAGTTTGCAGATATGTGAATGGACTTTATGTGATTTAGTTTTAGCCTTTGTGGATTTCCTGCTCTGGAACCCATAAAGAGCTGGGCTTCATGTGTGAATGATACTTTTGCCTCTCAGAGGGAAGCAAGCTGCACTGAATTCTATTTCAGTGTGGCAATAAGGTCCAGTAGTAACGGGTCCAGAACTAGAATATGAATGAAATCAAGAGATTAATAATTGCAAGATATCCAGATTTCCTCATATAATAGATACAGTAGAAATTCACAGGGCAAGGACTAAAAGATCTTGGACTTTTCTGTAACTTTATGATTCTGAGCAAAGTACCTAAATTCTCTGATCCTTGATTTTTTTTTTTTATTTGTTAGACTGTATCACAGCCTATTCCCAGGGTGATTGTGAGGATCAAACAACATGTTATCTGTGAAAACTATTTTGTCAAATGTAAAGTGTTATCCCTACAAATGATTTATATTACTGTTTCCTGCCCTGAATGTTCTGGATCTTTTAAGCACTACTGTGCTTATCGACTGAGATTTTTCTGTAATTCAGATGTGTCCTGAATTCCAAGTTAAAATAGGGCTTTTAGAAAAGACTATTTTTTAGTTTGAGAAACTTTTTTAGCATTTTCTTAAAGAGATAACTTTTAGGTTATTGTTTGAGGTATTTATATTTTTACTTTTTGCTGCTTTTCCATTTTACTTTATGATTAACCAGCTGTAACCCTCTTATAATTCATTAAACTGAATAATCTCTGAACCCTACTTAGGATATGGCCCTGACTGATCATATTATCATTTACTGATGACACATAGGCTTTTCATAGACACTTACTGAAATAAGTGTTAATGAGGATGAGGGCAACATGCTGAAAGGAGATGGTTTTGGTGTAACGTACACAATGATGTTTTTTGAAATAATCAAACTTGTTCCTAGTTTTAATAGGGCTTTAAATATTACATGTTACTAATATTAAAAAATTTTAAAAGTAAATAAGAAAACTTAACTTTTTATAGCTTAAAAAGATGTATTATCTTAAATGTAATAATATTAATTTCTTAAAAGAGTTACATGCCCATGATGAAATTTCAAATAGTGCAGACTACCTTTGTTGATCGTTTTCTTAAGTATCCTTTCTGAGATATTTTCTACTTTTACCAACAGATATTTGTGGATAGCCCTAGAGATTTTTCTTTCAAGGTTGTTAACATCAAAATGAATTTGAA
The DNA here is from genome assembly GCF_041146395.1 of Eulemur rufifrons. Classification (NCBI taxonomy): domain Eukaryota; kingdom Metazoa; phylum Chordata; class Mammalia; order Primates; family Lemuridae; genus Eulemur; species Eulemur rufifrons. The sequence goes on along the minus strand of NC_090998.1, from coordinate 61,681,340 downwards.
ATGTTTTGTTGTAGTAAGAAGTATTATGGCTAAGAGTTTGAATTATAAGTTCTTAGGGGCAGACTTTTTTCTTAGCTACAAGTATTTACTCTTTATATTAAATTCTGTAGTATGTATGATTACATCTTTTTTAAAAGTACAATAAAATGTTTTTAGGCCATCCTACTAGATATGTTGAGTCTGGATTTTAGGGAAGAGTTCTAGCCTGTGTATAGTGGTTTCGAGCTAGTAAGTCTATCTAGTGGTTCTCAAACTTCAGTGCAAGTGGTTACTTGGAAGGCTTATTATAACAATACATTGCTGGAGTCCACCCAAACAGTTTCTGATTCAGTAAGTCTGGGTTGGTGTCTGAGAATTTGCATTTCTAACATGTTCCCAAGTGATGCTGATGCTGCTCTGAAGATCACACTTAAAAAACTAGTTATGTGCATTATTCAAACCATGTGAGGATAGACAGATTACCTAGAGAGGTAGCTGAGATATAAAAAAAGGTAGCTTAGATGTAAAAGAGCTCAGCTGAGTGCTGAGCATGTTTAGTTAATGTAGGCAATGGGTAGATGTGGGTGAAGTCCTGACCTGGAGGAGGAGAACGGTTAAGCTAGATAAATAAATTTGAAAAATCCTGTGTATTATATCATCTCTATTAAGTTCAGAATACACACAGACATACTAAAGAATTTGAGAAGTTCCTGAGGAATGAAAAGCAGAGTTTTAAAGTTATGTGTGCTTGCCTTGAGGGCAGAAGGAAGGGGTTGCAGTAGAAATTATTCTGTTCTAAAGCTGGCAAGGGGAGATGGGAGTGGTATTGGCAAAAGGGAAAATCATCATTTTTATTATAAAAAGAATATGGTACCAGCAAAAAGGTGCTAGCAAGCAGGATTTCCCAATTCTAAATTCAGTTTGCCTGTGTTTGAATTCCAGCTGTGTTCAAGAATCATTGATTGCTACAAGTATTTGTGTTTTTTATAGATGAATGCTAGACACAGTAGGTACCCGATTAATGAATTGTCACTTCCACCAGATGATCTTTTGTGGTTTCTGGATTGATGATGTACCATTGAATCATTTTACTTTTGCTAATGCAGAGGTTTATGCTTTTTGTTTTTATTATTTTGAATTACATCTTTTAATGTTGAATCTCACAGTTTCACTCTAATACACAATAAAAGAGGGGAGTGAGTAAAGGCCTTCTCTTTTAATCACTTTAGCAGATTATGTAGGCATGAATGTCAGGAATTTGTAGCCTCCAGTTAAGTGAAACCCTTGTTTATGGCGACCATATAGGGTTTCCCTGTCTGGTTCCATAGCTACTACGACATGTGGTTATTGAGCATCTGAAATGTGACTAGCCTTGAGATGTGCTATAAGATATAAAATACAAACTGAATTTTGAAGACTTTCTATGAAAAAATATCAATATTAAGTTAAATATAATTAAAGTACTAAACATCTCAATATGTTATATGAATTCCATGAAATGATACTTTTGATATATTGGATTCAATAAAATATTAAAATTAATTTTGCTTTTTTGTACTTTTTTTTTTTTTTTTTTTTGAGACAGAGTCTCACTCTGTTGCCCAGGCTAGAGTGAGTGCCGTGGCGTCAGCCTAGCTCACAGCAACCTCAAACTCCTGAGCTCAAGCGATCCTCCTGTCTCAGCCTCCCGAGTAGCTGGGACTACAGGCATGTGCCACCATGCCCGGCTAATTTTTTCTATATATATTTTTAGCTGTCCATATAATTTCTTTCTATTTTTAGTAGAGGTGGGGTCTCGCTCTTGCTCAGGCTGGTCTCGAACTCCTGAGCTCAAACGATCCGCCCACCTCGGCCTCCCAGAGTGCTAGGATTACAGGCGTGAGCCACCGCACCCGGCCGGCCGCTTTTTTGTACATTTTTAATGTGGTTACTAGGACATTTAAAATTACATGTATGTTTTATAGTTTATTTCTATTGTACAACATGGGTCTGGGGGGAAGAAAATCTCAATGGAAACATTCAACTTCTAATATTCCAGCAATTATCAGTGGATGAAAAACTTCTGTATGGAAGGAAAAAGGTGAACTAGATATGAATTATATAATATTATACAAAGATGACATAAGCCTATTAAAAATTGCATGGCAAAAGCACTTTGTGTAGGTATTCTAGTATAGTGATAGAAATTCTTTTATAAATGTTGATTATAAAAGCAACTTTTTATTTGGAAAGAAAAACAGCCATTTATTACATGAGCCCTTTCCTTAGGAAGGTGAGTCATAGTTTAGAAAAAAGTCATTAATACTAATTTATGTAGGTGGGGCTTGGCAGTATGATATGCATATGCGGTATCTGATTTGATATTATCCTCATTTTTGATAATTGTGGAAAAAGATTTAGTTTTATGCCATTGATAGGTCTGTTATATGAACCAGTGCTTTTCAAACTGTTGCCAAACCCTGCTGAGCCGGAGAGGATATGGTTCTATATCCCAAGGGACTAGAGTTGTGCCAGCATGGTCACTTAATTCTTTGACGTCTCCTATTCACCCCCACCCCCATTTTTGAATACATTTAGTGCTCTAAGGAATATGTCATATAAATACTGTGCGTCTGCAAACCATGGTGTCATGGTGTATTTCCTAGAACGGTACCCATATGTAACCATGAGAAATACAGCTTCTGAGAAAGTGGAAATCTATCAAATCAAGGCTATTTTGAGGGCCTGCTTTATGAGTTCTGAACATACCATAGGAGAAGATAATGTTGCACCCTGTTTGCTTTTCTCCTCTTGTATACTACCTCTAACTATTCTTATTTGGAGATTAATTCTGTTACAAAGTATCTCTCCACACCCCCTACCCTAATCCCTATTACAAACACAAAAGTTTAAGGGCCGCGGTTCCCAACACCTGGGTTCCCAACACCTGGGCCATGCCACGGACTGGGTCCAGTTTGTGACCTGTTAGGAACTGGATTGCACAGCAGGAGGTGAGCGAGGGTGAGCCAACAAGGCTTCATCTGTAATGAAAGCCACTCCTCATGGCTGGCATCACCACCTGAGCTCTGTCTTCTGTCAGATCAGTGGAGGCTTTAGGTTCTGCATTATTGTGAGATGTATAATTATTTCATTACATACTGAAACGTGATAATAGAAATAAAATGTACAATAAATGTAATTCTCTCAAATCACCCTGAAACCATCCCCCCATCCCAATCCATAGAAAAATTATCTTCCATGAAACTGGTCCCTGGTACCAAAAATGTTGAGGACCGCTGCTTTGGGGTTTATAAGTTGCAACTTTTAAAAACAAATTTTAATTAACAGCACTTTGAGTATAGCTAAAATAACCACATTCACCAAATACTTAAATAGGTATAGTTCATTGCAGATCCCAGGTTCTAATCTCTCAGCCTTAATTTCCTCACTTGTAATATGGGGCTAATATTGATATCTGTGTCGATATATGCATTAATATTAATAATGATGACAATGGTAATAGAAGCTAGGTTTTATTACAGACATTCTAAGCCCATTGTGGTTGGTATTATTATTATTCCTGTTTCATTAATGAAGAAATTATTGCATCTGGGATTCAGGCCCATGTACTACTGTTTTCATTGAATTTATACCCTAATATCCTTGACTACTATGTTATTTAGCCCACAAGGTGCTCTTTAAATGATGGGTTAAAAATAAAGCCATAACAACAAAAACTGATTTAATGGAAGGAGCAACAGTTAAACAAGAAGTTAAAAGGTTAAAATATTCACATAAGGCCATTCTGCTAGGAGGTGAGTTAGAAAAACAGATTCAAGCCTTGGTCCTTCTGACTTACATAGACAAATGATTTGATCACTTACAGCCTAATCTGCTTCTCTGTAAACGTAGAATAGCTATCTTGGAGGGATTGGTTAAATGTAACTGGGTTAATAATGTAGTATCTGACTCATAGATAACTTAATGAATTTTAGCGATGATTAGTGTTAGATATCTAATGACAGTATATCTATAACAAATTATTTTTTCCACTTCAATTCACACTTTTTGTTTTGAAATACCAGCTTTTTAATGATATATAAAAAAAAACCTTCACGGATTTTTTTTTTTCTTAAATTTGTAACTTTTTGGCTTTCTCTGCCTCATTGTTACATGCATTTCGCTGGTTTGTGGCCTCCCTATGAAATTAGTGTTTAGTTACTGTCATTCTCATGAAGGCTTGGGCGGTCCTTGCTGTAAATACTTGTGAATTTGTATTGTGCCTTCTCTTGCTGGGTCTTTGTACTTTTATTTCCCTTTTTAGCTGTCCCCCCACTTCTGTTTTATATACGTTGTGTTTCACAATGGTCTTTATTCAGTAAATAACTTTTGGATACTACAATATATCAGGCACTGTGCTAGGTGATAGGCATACAATGATGGGTTTAACAGAGTCTCTTCCCTCTGAGAAGACAGACATTAAATAAGTGGTCGTGAGTGGGATGAGTGTTAGAAAAGGGTAGTAAAAGAGCAATGCTTCTTAAAGTGTGGTTCTGAGTCTATCTGTATCTAACAAGTTACCTAGGAACTTGTTAGAAATGCGAATTCTTGAGCCTTACCCCAGACCCACTGTTTTAACAATCTCTTGAGGTAGTGCTGATGCATGCTAGAGTTTGAGAACCTCTAGTATAGGCTGTTATGAAAGCTTATAACAGAGGGAGGTATTCTTGTCTTGTAAGGTGAGGTGTGGTGGTGATGGTGGTGGAGGTTGTAGTGTGTGTATGAAGGTTATCCTGAGGAAGTGATTTTTAAGCTCTGCTTTCTTTCAGTCTCCTCTCTCCCTCTTTTTCTCCTCTCAGTGCAAGAAGGAGACCTAGCACTTCTGTTTGTTTCCATTTCTGTCATCATGAATTGTTGTGTGGCACTTAATAATTCCTTTCATTCTCTGCCTCATAACATTTTCAGTTGATCGGGAAAAGACCAGATTCCTGTCAATGCCACTATGAAGTTTATGCAAGGAAAAAGCATTTTATCTGTGCAGTTTCCTGTTTCCCTCATTTCATTTCCCTTGGCTACTCCTGATGGGTAAATTGGTCAGAGACTTTAGATGGCTCACTGTAGCTGATTGCAGAGCTCCAAGTGCTACTAACGCTTATTTTTATTTATTTTTTTATTTTATTTTTTATTTATTTATTTATTTATTTATTTTTGAGACAGAGTCTCACTCTGTTGCCCAGGCTAGAGTGAGTGCCGTGGCGTCAGCCTAGCTCACAGCAACCTCAAACTCCTGAGCTCAAGGGATCCTCCTGTCTCAGCCTCTCGAGTAGCTGGGACTACAGGCATGCGCCACCATGCCCGGCTAATTTTTTCTATATATATTTTTAGCTGTCCATATAATTTCTTTCTATTTTTAGTAGAGATGGGGTCTCGCTCTTGCTCAGGCTGGTCTCGAACTCCTGAGCTCAAACGATCCGCCCACCTCGGCCTCCCAGAGTGCTAGGATTACAGGCGTGAGCCACCGCTCCGGCCTAAGTGCTACTAACGTTTATAAACCACTTTGTCTGCGGTATATTTGCTGAATATCTTTTAATGGCTAGTTATGCTACTGAACTGTTAACATGGGCCTCTCACTAAACATAGTGAGGGGATATATTGTTTTCAGCATTTTCTTTTTGCTATTATTTCGTGCAGTCTTGTCTAATAACATGGTTAAGAAGGGTGAAACTTTTTTTTTTTCCCATGTCTTCATTTCTTCCCCTACACCCTTAATACCTCTTCTTTTAGATAAAAACTACTTTTGGGGAGTGTGTAGTCTTTGAAACCCAAATATTTTCTTTTGTTAAATATAAGAAAAGCAAAAAAAAAAATGCGAACAGGATGGGCCACAGACAAATCTTTTACACATATCACAAAATAATTTTTAAAAACTTGGTTGATGTTGTTTTTTATTATTGATAGGATTTTTACTCGATCTGAACTCTCAAGCTACTGTAGTTTACTTTCTTCTTTAGTTGTATAAGAATACAATAAATATTGTGAGTGACTGCAGAGGTAGAAACGTACATAGTCGTAAAGTAGAATTTACTGTGGAAAGATTGTCTTAACACTTTGGACTTATTTAGGAGTTGCTTGGTTTGGATAATATGTGGACTAGTGGACTTTTTCTAGTCATACTACTTCTGTACAAATGGCGATTGAGCTGCTAACATGAGGTAGAGGTCAGAGGCAGTGTTTTTAATGATCAGAACAAATAAAGCCAGTCTATGTGAAATTATATTTGGCCTTCTGCATTTATTTATTTCATCCAATGTCTAAAAAACCCCTGCTAAAATAGATTTCAGGGATTTTTTTTAACTTGAGTTTAGATTTTTAAAAAAATGTATGCTAAGTGTCAAGAAACTTGATAGGTAGAATCTAGTTTAGAACTTCTTTTTTCATTTTGGAATATTTAGTAAATTGAATCTGTAAACAATTAGAATAAGCAATTAAATAGCGTTTTTATATGTATTTACTTGGAAAGATTATCAGTTTATTCTCTTGAAATTTTAGTGTTATGTAACACAAATCTGCATTTGTTTTGAAGATTGTTTGCTAAATTTAATTTACTGAATTAAATTCTCATGTATGCTGATGATGTACATCTGTACGTATACATAAGTTTTTATGCTAACACAAGGCAAGAAAGTCTTATTTCTCTGTGTGGTTGTCTGATAAGAGGGACATAAACAACCCTATTACTCATTAAAAGAGAAAAGCTGGAAGAACTTCAAGTATTTAGTTTCTTATTAAATTTAGATGAGACGCTAGACCTCCAACTTGAACTTTTCCTCATGCTTAATGAGTGTATGCATTAATAACTCTTAATTTTGATTTTATTTCTCTTAAAAGACTCAGTTAAAAACAATTATTATTTATGTTGAATGTTGTAACAGGAAGGTGCTAATGCCAGATGCCAGAATCTGTTGGCATCTAGGATTCATGGTTTTTCTTAACTGTCAAATCTAAAATAAAAATTTCTCTAGATTTTTTAGACTTTCTAGGTAAAGTGACTCAAATTATTGGATAAATGATAAGGGCAGCTTGCCTTTATCCTACACCGTGATACCTACGTTATAATCTTCCTCCCTTTTCTATGCTGAACTTTTTTAGGCCTTATCTTATTTGACATGGTAGATCTCTCTTTCATTTTCTTTCCCTGAGAGAAAACTTTTTTTTTTTTTGGCATCGATGATGCCACATTCTTCAGGTTTCTCTTCTAATTCTTTGGACATTACTTTGCAATCTCTTTGTTTTGTTATTTCTTTAAATGTTGATACTCATTATGATCCTATTCTAGTCCCTCTTTAGGCTCTATATAGAATTTCTCAGCAATCTCAACTATTCCCATAACTTCAGTTACTGTATGTATGCTGATAGTTTTTTATTTTATTGGGGTATAATTGACATGCAATAAACTGTATTTATTTGAAGTGTACAGTTTGACAAGTTTTGGCACATGTATATACCCATGAAACCATCAAAACAGCCAGTATACTGTATGAACAATCCATCCCTCACAAAAGTTTACCTGGGCTCCTTTGTAATCCTTTCCCCCAGCCCTAGGCAACCACTGATCTCCTTTCTGGCACAGAAAGGAGATAGATTACTTTGCATTTTATGGAGATAAACTCAATCATAAATGATGTACTCTTTTTTTGCCTGGCTTCACTCAGCACAGTTATTTTAAGATTCATCCATGTGGCCTGTATCAGCTTTATTTAGGTTTATTCCCTCTAATTCTTTCAGAGGGGTCTCTCCCCAGCCTTGGAGTATTTCCTCATGTGCATGATATGCTGGTCAATACTTAGCTTGAATCTAAAGAGAAATCTCCGCTCTTATTTCCTCTTCAGAATTCTGACCTGCAAACTCCAGTTACCTTGGCCTTCCTGAACTGCCAGTATCATCTCTTCAATTCAGGGAGATTGCTGGGCTCTGCCCAGGTTCTTCCTCGTTGTGCTGCCTTAATTGCAGAGCTCACCTGGTTGGTTTTCTGTGTGTCAGGGGTCATTTTGTATGCTGTCTTATTTTCTGTGTCTGAAAACCATTATTTTATATATTTAATCTATTTTCTTGTTGTATTTCAGGCAGGGTGGTAAATCTGGTCCCTAATATTCCAATTTGCCCAGAAGTGATATGTCATCATTGTATTTACTAATCTGTATCTGTAGCCCATATTTTCCTCTCGAGCTTGAGACCTGTGTGCCAGTATGCCTATTGGACATTTCTGCTTTTTTCTAAAACTTTGTAAGTTTTTCTTGCCTAAACCTTATTTTTCGTGTATTTCCTAACTTGTGAGAAGTACCACCATCTAGCTAGTTTTTCCAAGTCATTGACATGAGTGTCTTCCTTATTTCCCTGCCTCACCCACATATCACATGCATTCATTCACCATATGTTGTCAATTTTAGTTCCTAGATATTGTTCAGATTCATTCATTTATCTCCTATCCTCATTACTACCACAGTAGTTCAGGCCAACAATATCAATCACTTGGATCACTGTAGTAGCTCCTAATTAATTTACCTGCATTAAGTCTGTTCTTCATATTGCAGTTAGAGCTAGGTTTCAAAACACAAGGCTATTCTTATAATTTTCCTGTTGTCCTTAGGAAAAGTCCACAGTTTTTTAAGGTGATTCACAAGATTCTTCATTGTTTTGGCCTTTGCTCACTCTGCCCCTTCAGTCTTTCCTTTCAGATAGTCTATCCTTCACATTTCTTGACCTTAGAAATACTTGGGTACCTTATATATGATATGTTTTCCCTCACCTTCCGATCTTAAGATGTACTACTCTTTGCCTGAAGGAATTCCATCCCGAGTGTGTTTATTTTATCACATGTCATTTGTGAAGTCTTTCTTGATCCCAGATCTGGATTAGGTAGGTATCCTCTATCAGCACTCTGTTTTAATTGCTTATTTGTATCTTTCACAAATATGTGTCACATTATATGTGTCATATTAATTTTTGTATTTATCTAAAATAGTATGACACATGAATGTTCTGAATTGGAGACCATATTCATACTTGACTATAAAGATGAGTTGAGAGCAAAACTTGAAATCTTTGTTTTTGACAACCTGTTCCTCAGTTCTTGGATTACAAGGGCAGAGGCTGAGCTGCTGCTTTTCAAAATATCAGAAATGCAGTATCTCAGGCCTCAATACAGACTTACAGAATCAGAATCTGCATTTTAACAGATACACAGGTGATGCATGGGTGCCTTAAAGTTTGAGAAGCCATCCTGTAGTTTTTGTTAATCTTTTTTAGCTACATGTTAAAATCACCTAGGCAATTGATGCCCAGTATGTAATTTAATCCTGTGCTATAGGTCCTGGGCACTTACATTTTGGTAAAGCTCCCTAGGGGATTCTAAGGAAAGCCAGGAATAAGAGTCTATGCTTTCTTTAGTTTAAATCCTTTCTCATTTTAGTCTGGAATTTTGAGAAAGTGTCAGTTCATATTTAGATTTTGAGCTGCTAAAGCTTGAATGTTTGGAGAGTGGTGATATGTAATTAAGCCTGGGGCTAATTGGGTATGTCAGGTTGGCAGATGTGGCCATTTTAGACCAGTGTGCCCAGATTTTCATGTGTATACAAATCACCTGAGGCTCTTGTTAAAATGCAGATTTTGTTTAAAGAGTCTGGGATTTGTTTAAAGGCTTGAGATTGCATTTTTAACCAGCTTGCAGGCCTTGCATTAGAAAACTAATACAGATGCTAGTGATTTTAATAAAAACAAACAAATATGTACATACTTCTATTTCCTTAACTTTTCCTGCAGAATACAGCAGCAGTACCTGGCACCTTAGCAAGTTGAAAAGATTCCTTGATTGTTACTGAACAGAATAAAGGCATTTAAGTGCTGGCAATCTCCAGTACACAAGTGGTAACTAATTCCCTCTCCCATGGGGTGGTAAAACACTACTACAGAACTAGGCTTTATGAGCCGCTTTCTATGTTAAGAGGGGAAGCCAACTTTCCTAGAGGTTGGTTGATTTATGAGAAGGAGTAGCACAGTGCTTTTGCACAGGGAACAAAAGAACTTGATATCTTTTGAACCATTGAGCTAGAATTGATGCAAAACTTTGTTATATGGAAGTGTTAGGTTTTAGTCTGAAACTATCAGTTCTTGGTGTGCCCATGGTCGAGGAATGACCAGACATGCCAAAGTTAGGCAAGCACGATAATGTGGTTTATTGAGGAGAGAAAGATAGCAAGAGGAAGATATATACAGAGCACAGTACATACACCACAGATGATGACCGTACCTGTTGTCACAGCAGGGCAAGCAAAAGGAAGGACGAAGAGAGAGAGCTGGCTATGGTCTGTATCTTGTTTTATAGTGCCTCCATAGAGACTTTCCTCGTGGTTCAGAAGTCACCATGGGACCACTTTAATTGGACAGTTGGGAGTCACATGACCTGAGCCTTAACTATGCATATGGGTTCTAGGTCACTTTCTGTACTTTATGGTACTCATGTGGCTTGGCCCATGGGCTAGAGAGTCCTCTGCATTCTCTTGCAGCTGGTACACTAAGTTCTGATTGGCAGATTCATAGGGTATTCCCTCCTCCCCAGGAATGGAGGATTAGGGTGGGACATGACCAAGATGGGAGCAACAGCACCCACTTTCATCCTTAGGAGACCTGGAATCCCTCACTATCTACCTAACATTCCCCACTCTCTATTCTAGAGGCGCAAATCATTGGGTAGGGGCACAAATCATTGGGTAGGGGCACTGACTCATCTGGCTGCTTCGTGCTGAGTAAGGGGTGATGATTTCCTATTAGGGTGACCTCTAGTAGGTTCTCTGGGGATCTCTCCAGGGAACTTCAGTATATAGTATCAGTAGATTGTTGTAGTTGTAGGTGAGGAGGTAGGCGCCAGGGCTGGCAGAGAATGTAGAACCATTTGTCGTTGGCTTCTAGGCAGGATGAAATAAATTTAGTTAGAAAATTTATTAGGCTTGGTCCCAATATAGTCCCTAGGAGACCTGGAATCCCTCACTGTCTACCTAAGAGAAGCACAACCCTTCATACATTAATAAATATATTTATGTATACTTATATATATCTTTTTATATACACACACATAGATCACATGTATTGCCGTATTATTATTTTTGGTCACACTATAACCATTGGATTGACCGGTCCATATCTTGTCCCCCCCACTTTGCTGGTGCTTTGGTGGAATAGTATTTGTATTTAAGATAAATTTTAAATGCAATCACGTGTATCCAAACATATTTATGCTAATTGAGTGGTGGGTGCCCATGTTGTGGGTAGCCACCCATTATTCTAATCACTGTTGTGTCAATAAGGATGCTCTTTCCCTGAGTCATAGCACTGGAATATTTTTCCAGTATTTTGACAAAAATCTTTTGGTTTTTTTCCTATCTTTTAAGGACTGTTAATTCATTTTCGTTAATCTTTTCATCATGCTCTCTCAGGTAGCAGCCATTTTAACATATTTCACTACTTGATTTAAGCTGATCTGACAATTTGGCTATTAGAGGAACATTTCATATCATTCAGATGCAGTAGTATTATTTATAGTTCTGCTTGATTTTTTTGCTATTTACTGCAATACAAATAAGAATGTCTTAAATGAGTTTGAGTTTTTAGGCCCAAACTAAAACTTGTAGGATTAAATGGGTTCCCATTGTCTACAATTAAAATAATTTGTCTAACATTTTTGAAGAAAACCAAGAATTTGGATTTGAAATAAAAATAAAATGTGTGGGGCAAATTTTTAAAAAATAAGCACTGAAAATAAATGAAAAATATTTAAGGAGATTGAAATTGCATCAATGTTTAAAAATTATTTTGTTTTCTATTAGAGAACTGTTCTTTAAAAATAGACTAGTTAAGAATTTTTAAATTAATTGAAACAGTATTTCCTGGAATATTTAATTTAGTCTTTTCTTGCTAAAAGTAGAAATGTGATTTCAAATACAATGTTGTAGACAGATAAAGCTAACACAAGAAATATGTGGAAAACTACCAATAGATGATTTTAATTGAAGTTCTGTATTATTTTGTTCCTTTACTAATGATGAAGAACATAAATGTGAAAAACTTATAGAACATTTTAAGTTCAGAAAAGAAACTCTTTGTTGAGTCCTAAATCCAGTTCTTTGCTTATAAGCCAGGTTTCAGTCCCTCACAAACTAATTTAAATCCTCCCAGGAATGCACAGTGTCCCTGCCAAAGATTTTCACATGGTGATTGATGAAAAGATTTGCTGCAGAATATGCATTCTTTGTAAATACGTTTCAGGAGCAGGTTAATACAGAGGTTGGAAAATGAAATAAATGCATGATACTTCATATTTTTATCTTATTTTATGATTGAACTTTCTCCAGAGAGCTTTTGAAAAGACATACCCTTCAGAATCAGAAATTTGAAGCTTTTCTTATAAAAGCTTTAAACTGACATGTATTGAAAGCCTTTCTTTAATCAGCTCAAATCCTCACATCCATCAGGTTGTAGTCTATGTTGCAAAGTATATTTAGCCAATAAGTATTTTTTGCATTACTTAGTAAATTTAATATTTAAATTCCCATAATGCTGTTGAAAGCCTTTTAGGCTCTTTGCAGTTGTAAGCTTCATTGCTTTCATCTTTTGTTTCCTTTTTTTAAATGTGGTAAAATATACGCAATATAAAATTTACCATTTTAAAAGTTTTAAGTGTACAGTTCAGTGGCATTAAGTACATTTTCATTGTTGTGCAGCCATCACTACCATTCATCTCCAGAACTTTTTTATCTTAGCAAACTGAAACTCCATATTCATTAAATAATAACTCTTCATCTCCTGCAACTCCAGCCACCATTCTACTTTCTGTCTTTGTTAATTTGACTACTCTAGGTACTTCATAGTGGAACCATATAATATTTGTCCTTTTGTGACTGGCTTATTTCATTTAGCATAATGTCTTCGAAGGTTCATCCATATTGTATGTAGCATGTGTCAGAATTTCCTTCTTTTCTGAAGCTGAATAATATTCCATTGTATGTCTACAACACATTTGTTTATCCATTCATTGGTAGGTTGATGAACACTGGATTGTTTCCTCTTCTTTCCTTTTATGGCATAGATTGTAAATACTGATTGTGTCAGTACCTTCTGCCTTACAAATGGTTCAGAAATCCACTATAGAAAGGACCAAGGGACTTAAGCATTAGAATTATTCCTTTCCTTTCTTATTTGGTTTTCTCCTCGTCACTTGAGTTGTTTTACTGGCCCATCCTGGATATGAGAATAGCCTGATCCTTTGGCCAGATCTAAACTGAAACACCTGATGAGGCAGCTGTATTTGGAGAGATTGAACTGAGATATGGACGATTAAGACCTGGGATCGAGGATTTAGGCTTGTAAGCGAAAGCTTCAAATGCAAATTATGTTCCACAATTTTTTGAACCAATTCTCTCTCTTTTGGTTATAATTTGCTTTTCTTGGAGATTGTACATATTTATTACACATATTTACAGGGTATTTGTATTCTTTTCTGAATTGTCTGTTCATGTTTATGGTGTTTTTTTAATTTAGTCACTTAGAGTAAAAATTTAAGTGTGAAGAAAGACAAACACTTTAAATGTCAGAAATATAGTATTTTGCTTTGTTTAAAATTTTTAAAATTTATTCCATGTGGTTATGCTCATGCATTTCCCAGTTACCTAGTTCTTTCTGCTCAAGGTCATTTATTCCAGCACCCAAGTAGACTTACTGACTGCAGATTTATTATTATGGGATGCATTTGTGTAGCATTATTACTTACCATTATCCTGGCCTTATTCACACTGCTATGCTATAATGCAGTGAAGACTGCTTTGACATTAAAGTTTTATGTTGGGTGGTTCCATAAGTCATTATTCTTTCCATAAAGCACTTTTATGGTAATTTGTAAATTGAAAGTTGCACAAACATGAAAGCATGCAGTATGAAAGTTTACCTTTTGTAGTGCCCATGCTAGACTAACATCTGAACTAGTTGACTAGTTCAACTAAGTTGGAGCTCTCCTTATGGACTCAGAAACACAGTAAAAAGAAATGGATGTTGATGGTTCTTAAAGTATTAGTTCAACACTTGAGTTTTCTGTGACTACGTAACAAGGAGATTTTTAAAGTTAAATTGTGTTTGGCTTCCAGTTAAGGAAGAATGTTCAGCTAGAGCCAGTGGTATTTACCAACTGTGCCTGTGAAAACATTCCTTTTACCCTCAGATGCTCACTCAGCCTTCTGTTTTCCAAGTGACATTATTATAGCTTTTAGTAGTCAGAGAAATTAAAAGCACATTTTAAAAGCGTGAATAGTAGAGTCTTCCTTTGGTTTCTCAAATTACTGCTTTTTATGATAATGCAAATACAGGAGGATTTCCGAAAACAAGAGAATTTAAGTTTAATTGTTTAAATGTTCTTTGACTTTTTAAGGATACAAATCATGAAAGTGTAAAGCATATAGCCAAGTTTTTTGTGTGTGGTTTTTTGGTGGCTGTTTTTAGGTTACTCAATAACTTCTATCATTGTTTAATTGAAAAGTGGAAATGTGGTCATCTAAGAAGTTTAGGGCCGGACATGGCAGCTCACAGTAATCCTAGCACTTTGGGAGGCAGGAGACTCTCTTGAGTCCAGGAGTTCGAGACTAGCCTGGGCAAGAGTGAGTCCCTGTCTCTACAAAAAAATAGAAAAATTGACTGGTGGTACACGCCTATAGTCCCAGCTATTTGGGAGGCTGAGGCAGGAGGATTGCTTGAACCCAGGAGTTTGAGGTTGCAGTGAGCTATGATGATACCACTGTACTCTAGCCCAGGAGACTAGAGCAAGACCCTGTCTCAAAAACAAAAAAGAAGTTTTAGGTATTTTCTTTGCTGTGATTCTTCATTTAGTGAATGAGCAATGTAATTAAGTCCTCACCTAGGATAAGATGAACATAATGAATCTGTCCTATCAAATTCATGTTTTTTTTTTTTCTGAGCATAATACCTCCTTGGAATGCTAAATGTACCAAATCTAATTTATTTTCCATCTGTTTACTTACCAGTCTTAAGTCAGTTTATTTACCTTATGGATTTTATAAGGATGTTCAGGAATTATAGGAATGATAGAAAATTTATCGGAAATTTGATTGTGGTACTTAGTTGGTTATCAAAGGATTTTTTACCGTTAGGTCACACCTTTTTCCCCTTTGACTTTACCTTCCCCATGACTGGAACCACCAGTAAATGACTTAATTTCTGAGTCTTAGATTTTTAATCTGCAAAAGGGGGATTTGTGTAAAGACTACCTGTTTTGATTGTCTAACTCTGCCTAGCACATAGTAGAAGCTCAAAAAATGGTAGTTTCTATCAATATAACTGCTAGTTATCCTCTTTTCTATCTTACCTAAGTGCTTTCTTATTTCTTTATCTAGTCTATTATATTGTTTTTAGAACTTTAAATTATCATAGCTCAAAGAATTATTTTACTTAATGTCCTGGGACAATGTCCCTGAAAAAACGTATCTTTGGTCAATCTACATCATGTCAATATAAATCCAAAAAAGATTTGCTTCCTAAAGTGTATAAATATAAAAAAATTTCTGGAATCACATTTGAAGGAGGAATCCTTGAAGTTTGAATAAATTATAGTTTATCTGGCTTAGCTTTCCCACTTAATTTAGTAATTGTCTCTGCAGTACTGTGCCTCAAAGTTTAGACATTCACATACTGTTACCATTTCTACAAAATACTTGTGTTAATATTTTTAAAATTTTTATTATTGACTAAACAATATCTGTGATATTACAGGTTAAATATCCTAGCTGTGTTTTTTCTAATGTGTATTAAAATAACTACATAACCATTTTGTTTTGTGTACTACCTAAAATTTTATTGAATTACCTTTATTTATTGCTTAAAGCATCCCTGACAGGATGATCATTTAGCCTCTGAAAATAATTTCCTTTCTCCTTTTTCTTTCTTTCTATATAAAACTTGAACATAGTAAATCTTTTTCTTTGATGATAAAATATGGCTTTTTGGTGGACAGGAACCTTTATAAATATTTACTGCACATAGCAAATCTGATAAATCTAAAAATACAGGGAATATTTGTTATACTTTTTTCATTTTAATGTTTTGAGATCCATGGGATAGGGGACTGGAAATGCTACTATTTTATATATGACTTCTTGTTTCTTGTATGGTTCATTGCTCACCTCCACCCTTAATTATTACTGATGTCCCAGAGTCAGACATGTCTTTGGTTCAGTATTTGCAGAGAATAAGCCATTAACATGGGGATGGGATAATTGCCTGGCTGAGGAAGTAGCCTTATTTCTTTCTATATAGACTTTTTATCATTCCTTCAGCTTTTGTCCACCCTTTCCCCTTGCTTTTAGGGTCTTCTGATACTTCCAGTTCCTAAGCCTTTTGTCCAATTCCTTGGAATAATTTTTTTTCCCTTTTTTGGTTAGCGTACAGATTTCAGTGCTCGGAAATCTCAGCTCTGCTAAATCAGCAATTGTCCATCTGCCTTCTATATTCCAAAATTTAGTGGTCATCTTTCATTCTGTTACTTACAGGTTTTTTTGTCATTATGTGCTAATTAAATCTTTTAAAAATTTCTTCATTGTCATTTTAGTGGAAGGGAACTGAGATTAGTATTTTATTTCCCTCATTGGAATCTTAAGTTCCATGAGAAGGGAGTTATTTCTGTCTTACTACTCTATCCCCACGAGCAAACACAGTGTCTTTTATATAAATATTTGCGAGAATGAAGTACCCATTAAGTTGTTCATGTAACAACATTTTATGAATAGCTTTAATAAGCGTAATGTCATTTTGAACATCGCTAAACTGTACAGGTTGAGTATTCCTAATCTGAAAGTTTGAAATCTGACATGCTCCAAAATGTGAAACTTTTGGAGTGCTAATGTGATGGTCAGAGGAAATGCTCATTGGAGCATTACTGATCTTGGATTTTTGGATCAGGGCTGCTCAGTCAGTATAATGCAAATATTTCTAAATCTGAAATCTGAAACACTTCTGGTTCCAAGCATTTTGGATAAGGGATGCTGAACTTGTAGTTATATATAAAATTGACTCTTTTTATGGTTCAAGAGACTGGGATTGAGGTGATTGAGGGATTTGCCTAAATAATGTGAACATAGTAACAATCTGACATGAAACTACTTGTTCTTAATTGAGACTCCTGGGTCTGGTCTACTGAAAGCTGCTGCCTCCTTGACTTGTTATAACCAGATCACAATGAACTGGCTCAGTGGGCCTTCAAATTATACAATGAAACACTGTATTTGGAACTAGTAGTTGTGAAAGTATTTTGGAAAAGTTCTGTATAATCTTAATAATGTTACTGTTGATAAGGTGTATGTTGTTACCAAGACTGTGTTAATTTAAGAGTTTTGACCTTATCATGAGAATACTAGATGTTTTTCCTAAAAGTATCGAAAAAGGAAGATGCGTTTGTGCAAGCCCAAATGAGGACAGAGGAGCATTTTCCCCTAGAAAGAGCTGCAGAGTAATTAGACTCATTAAGCCAGAACTGGATTTCAGTTAAGGAAACAACAGCAGTGGTGGAGAATGCTCTTTGAGAGGTGTGAGGACTTTTGTATATGGAGTATATTAGCTCTTACACAACTCTAACAGCCTTTTGATCATACTGTAAGCCAAGTAGTCAGTTAATGTTTCGCTTAGTTATAGCCCCAGTGGCATTTCAGTTTCTGTTCAGATCCAAAGGTTCCCAAACTTTCTCAGTTCACTACAGTTTTAGTGGGTTAGTAATTTTTTCATGATGCCCTTAGATCTAAAGAAATAACCAGATAGTTTCGTTTACTTATTAGTTAGGTCTAAACAACATAAGTGTTCATCTATCAGCTTAGTAGCCATTTGAATTGATAATATATATGAATTATTTGAAGAAATATTTTTATTTCATTCTTAAGTAGGCAAAATTTCTAATGGGATGTGTACATCTCTTGGGTACTGTGCAACTTGTTAAACCTTGGAATCAGATTGGAACCTCTACCCTCATTTCCTGTTCCACATTGATTTGGGGGTTGGAGGGAGCATGGTTCTTTCTTTTTTGCTTCTTAATTACAGACTCAGTGTTGCAAAAATATGATAGCATGGAAAGGAATATAACAGCATCTAATTTTGAACCTGAACTATCCTGAGCTAATGGTTCATGTAGTATTCCACAGATACCTAAAATTACTTTGCTTCCCTCAAACTGTCTTTTGAGTTGTCTGTGAGTTCACTGTACTCTTGATGTGCTGTTTGGAAACTATCGTCCTTATTTCAGAATTGTTAGGGTTAGGACATGTAAACTCAAATCTGTTTGGAATCTGTGGAAATTTTATATCCTAGTTTCAGTCTAGACCTCAGGTAAAGTTGTCTTTTCTTTACCATGGGTTTTTAGTCTTTAAATTGAAAATAATTTTGCAAACAAAATTTAAAAAACACAAAGCTTCTTATCTTTGTTCACAGATTTTTTTTTTTTTAAGGGAATCATTGATACAAGTAAGAGGGTTTTTTTTTTTTTTTTTTTAAACTTTCTGAAGCAAGGTACTATTTAAATACTGGTTATTTGGTAAAGGGAATAGGAAAACAACTGGGGTGTGGAGAAATATAATTTTTATCTAGTGTCCTATTTATATCTTGCACTTAAGTGATTTGGTCAATAGTAAACGTGTTCTGAACACTGAAAAAAGGTATGTAAATGAATACTTCAGGGTTGTAATTGTTAGGCATATAATTTGATCTAAATTATGTAATGGAAAAGGCATATTATCATTCTTCAAAAGGCTTTGAAAAGTATGCTGTAGAAGAGCATTTTTCAATAAATGTCAAAATTGAGACAAAATTTAGTATCTGTAGACATTTTGTTTTCTGTCTTCCTCATTGTAAAAGTCCTGTCCTTCTGACATGTGAGATCAAGAACTTTGGATCCTTTTAAAATAAACTAAGACCCAGTGATATGAGATTTTGGCAATTTAAATAAATCTTACATTTCAGCTATAAAGAAGAGAAACCACATAATAAGCACATTTATACTAAAGGAATGTTTTCCCTTCTAAGTAATTGTTGTATGTTAGTGTTTGATTTGAAACATCTGAATCAAGAAAGTAGTGTTTTTATCTTACCATTTGCTTCATACTAAATTGTGTGAATTTATAGAGAAGCATGGACACAAATCAAATAGTAGACCGAAAATAATCCATTTTTGTTCATGTAGCTGTTAGTCCAGTGCTGTTGAAATATTTTTCATATGATTAAGACTGTAACCAAACATTTAGATTTGCTTTATTTTTGCTATGTAAAATACTGATATTCCTTGACAGTTGAAAAATAGCAGGTAGCCATTTAAAAATATCTCTTTTCATGGAGCTGTAGCTTACTCTGCTTCTACTTTTTCTTTTGTAGATTGGAACCACAAATATAAAGAAACCCTTAATGAGCTAGTGGTTGGTTTCTGAACATCTAGGATTTACAATAGTAGTTATGTATGTAACTGGTATATTTTACGAAGTTTTTTGGGTTGAGGGTATAAATTTTTTTTTAATTTTTATTTTTTTGAGACAGAGTCTTCCTCTGTCATCCTGGCTAGACAACCTCAAACTCCTGGGCTCAAGTGATCCTCCTGCCTCAGCCTCCCAAGTAGCTGGGACTATAGGCACGGGCCACCATGCCCGGCTAATTTTTCTATATTTTGTAGAGATGGGGGTCTTAATCTTTGCTCAGGCTGGTCTCAAACTTCTGACCTCAAGGGATCCTTCCACCTTGGCCTGCCAGAGTTCAAGGATTACAGGCATGAGACGCTGTGCCTGGCCAGGGATAAAATTTTGGAAGAATTTCTTGTTGAACTATCAGAATTAACTGGCTTTAAAAACTGTATTACTAGAGTTTCTGACAATTATATAGGCTTTGAAAGGTTTTTTAAACTATATTTCTGCTTTCAAATAGCATTTAAATGCTAGGGAGCTGGACATTCGTTGAGAAGATTTTCTTGCTTTCTGTTATACTTTCATGAGCTGTGACATGAAGCCAAGAACCAACTTGAAGTTTGTGTTATACCTTAAATTTGTTATGTATATTTACATTCTTTCTTCAAATGTTAAGTATTTTGGTTCAAATAATCTGCAGGGTACCAAACTAAAGCAGATAAGAATTAAGAGTGCTGTACCCTGAATTTATAAGTATCTAACTTTCTCTGTCTTCTCACTTCCCTCCCCTTCTCCCTCCTTCCCTCCTCTGACATTTATTGAGCAGCTACTATATTCCAGGAACTTTGCAAGGTGCTGGTGGTCAAAGATAAACAGTGATTTTTATTCTTAAGTAATGTAGACTATAATATGCAAAAAGTGCCTGAAAGCAAGATTTGCCTTTGTGTAATACAAAATGTGAATTGATTCTAGTATAAGAATGTAGCAAGAACTAAAAATAAGAATACTTTCTTGAGCCTTAAACAATATTAAAAAATCCTATGTGGTGATTTATTTTAGTTTCAAATGAAGAGCTGGTCTGTTTTATGTTATTTTTGCATTGTTGATTCTAATGTACAAGTGAGTTTGTGTTGAATACTATTACCTCAGCAGTACCTTGCTATAACAGATATGATGTTTTGTATTCCATATTCTAGATGTATGTTTTGTATTTGATTGCAATAAGATCGGCTGTCATATGTTGTTATAGACTAAGTTTTACCTCCCAAATTCGTATGTTGAAATCCAAACCCCCAATAATGACTGTATGTGGAGATACAGCCTTTAAATAGTTAATTAAGGTTAGATGAGGTCATGAGAGTGGGAGCCTAATCCAATATGATTGGTGTCCTTATAAGGAGAGTGGGAGCAGTGAGACAGACAGACAGACAGACGCACACCCCCCCACCCCGCCACACACACACACGCATGTACACAAAGAAAAGGCCAGAGGAGAATCAGTAAGATGAGGAGAGAGGCCTCAGGAGAAACCAAACCTGCTAGCACCATTGATCTTGGACTTGGAGCCTCCAGAACTGTGAGAAAATAAATCTGAGTACTTCAACCCACCCAGTCTGTGGTATTTTGCTATGGCAGCAATAGCAAATAAATACATATGCCCTAATCTAGGCATATATTTGGTAAATGAATTTCTCTTGTTGCCTTGAAGTTTTCTACAATTACAATTTATACCTCAATCTTAGGCAGTTCTTAAGTCCTTTATTTCTTCCAAATACACAGATTTCCGGAAAGATGTAGCAGATTTCAAGAAATGCTTATTTTCTTTTACATAGTCTCATCTATTAATATTAGGCAACCATATATTAAAGATGTTCTAGGTAAGTGACTGTAGTTCATTGACTTAGTTATATTTTTATTTACTTTTTGTATCCTAGTGTATTTAGAAATGATAGCATATTATAGTTTGGCAGAGTTTGCTTTCTCAGTAGTACGTAGAATAGTGATATATTTTCAATCAGTGGCATCTTAGATCCAGTGAAATACATATTTCCATTTTTATTCCACCCCAGTTCCCCTTGTGTAGCATTCAAATAAATAATTTGTGATTCTTCACAATGATCATGAAAGGAATTGTTATACAGCTTCCCTTGGCAAATCATTTGACTTTCTTAATCCTATTAATAAACAATGTGTAAAATATTTACTGTATTTGAGACCTTGTGGTAACACTAAAAGTAGAGAACAAGCTAGTTATAAAATAGTAAATGTGGCCTAATGGTTAAGAGCATAGGGTCTTCAGCCAGATTGTCTTAAGTTCAAATCACAGTTCTATCATTTGTTAGCTGTCTAACTTTAGGCAAGTTGCTTAACTTCTTTCAAATCTGTAAAGAGGGATAATAGTACCTATCTTACAGGGTTGTGGTGAAGATTAAAAGAGTTATGCTGTGAAAAGCACTTAGAATAGTCCTGGCACACAGGTGCTATGCAGTTGTTAGCTGCTTTGTTATTGTCCCTATATTTGAGTTAATATGAGTAGTGTTTTCTTTAAAATTAAAAAAAAAAATATCAGTTAACTGTCTTTCTGTATAATTAACAAAACCTGAGAATTAAGGGTACAAATAGCATTTAATGTTATCTAAAGAAACTTAAAGTTAAATGAACCTAACATTTAATGATGGGTGTGTTGTATGGTAATTAGATAAAATTAGGATTAAATTTTTAGTTCTCTGTTCCCTTTCTTTAGTTTTAGCCACTGTTAATGTAATAGAATATACAATTTAGTTATTCCCCTAACCTCAGACTCTCAGATAATATATACACATACACTCACAAACTCTAAACCATCAAACTATTCTAGGATTAAATTTCTTTAATCTACATCCCTGTGCTCCCAACTAATCAGTTTTCTTCTAGTTCCTTTCTCTTCTGCCTGCCAGAGGTGTGTGTATCCAAAGTATTAATGAACTTGAGGAGGCAGAATCCCTTGTGGTCATAAAGGTTGAATTGCCTACTTAGGTTACAGTATGATTGCAGACCTGGGATAGAAGAAGAAGGTATAGCAAAGACTGAGTCCTTGAGTCTTGAGGTGGAGGGATGGGAGAGAAATGGAAGATTTAGCACTAAGGGAGTTCTAAGGAAAGAAAATAAGGAGTCTTTCCCTCGGTGGATGGGGAGCAGGGTGTAGGCTAAAGTAGTAACTTGTAAAGTTGTTCATTCATTTTCTTGTTATTTCTTAAGTACCTATGATGTGTGCCAGCCTTTGTGCTAAGTGCTAGTTTACATTCAAGGTCAGTTTTACTTTTTTTTATAGACACAAACTTTTGATTTCTTGTGAGGGGAACAGTTCTTAAAAATGGAAGTATATATTATATGAAAGATTTACATGATAAATTTAAATTAATTTTAGAAAATATATGGGTAGAGGGAGAGGATTTGCATAGAAGCCCAAGGGACAAGGAAATTTAAACAAGAATGTAAATCTTCTTGAGAGGGACCAGATTAATGTAGCTGAAGAAAGGCTGTGAATACTGGACTATTTAAATATGATAGTTGAAAGCTAAATATAGATATTTTAGGTTATGTTTTGATTATTCATATTATTGCTTCTCTAGAGATATAATTAATAATTTGTGAGTTACTGAAGTAAAAAGAGTGATGTGTATTTTTCTAACCTCAGCACTAAGCTTGTTTAAAAGCCATCATTGATATACTTAAGATAAAATGTATTTTAGGTATTTGCCTATTTTGATAGTTCCTTCTGAAGATAATCTCTTTTCTTATACTAGTGCTTACTTTGTTTTCCTAGCATTGTTTGTGTGACTCATGTTAAAGAATTTTTATGTTTTAAATACTTAGGGCCGGGCGCGGTGGCTCACGCCTGTAATCCTAGCACTCTGGGAGGCCAAGTCGGGTGGATCACTCGAGGTCAGGAGTTCGAGACCAGCCTGAGCAAGAGCGAGACCCCGCCTCTACTAAAAATAGAAAGAAATTATATGGACAACTAAAAATATATATAGAAAAAATTAGCCGGGCATGGTGGCGTATGCCTGTAGTCCCAGCTACTCGGGAGGCTGAGGCAGGAGGATTGCTTGAGCCTAGGAGTTTGAGGTTGCTGTGAGCTAGGCCGACGCCACGGCACTCACTCTAGCCCGGGCAACAAAGTGAGACTCCGTCTCAAAAAAAAAAAAAAAAAAAAAAATAGGCTTACTACTCTCAACTGTTAAGTATTAAAACAAGTCTAATTAGGTTGAGATGGGGTGGTGGGTAATAAAAGCTTTTATAATATAAAACTGAGGAAAGAATTTTCACCTAAAATTAGTATGATCCTGGAGTCTTTCTTACTAAGTTTAGTAACAGAAGAAAAAAAATTCCAGTGGGGAGAAAAAATCAAATATTGGTGGAAAATGGTATCAACAAAGTTCTGTTCAATAGTAATTGCACAGTTAATATCCTGCTTGTCAAAATTTGTTTCTGAGTCACCTGTTAGAACAATTAAGGGATATGGAATGGCCCTCCACCATACTCATTCCAAAAATAATTAGACAACTTGCTGAAACTATTGATGAAGAAGTTTTCATAGTAGAATTGAACTCACAGCAGTAATAATCTTTAAATTAGTAACAGCTAATATTAATTAGTGCCATTTGAAGTCTTAGAGTCTTCATTCTGAGCCAGGCCTTCAGCACTTACGTGGAAATCCTTTTACGTATTTTTATTTCATTTAGTTTCATGTTTCCTACAATATCTGTTTTAAACTTTTAAGCTGCCTCACGCTCATTACCTTATCCTAAACTTCTATCCATGATTGTC
The DNA here is from genome assembly GCF_041146395.1 of Eulemur rufifrons. Lineage (NCBI taxonomy): Eukaryota > Metazoa > Chordata > Mammalia > Primates > Lemuridae > Eulemur > Eulemur rufifrons. The sequence goes on along the minus strand of NC_090998.1, from coordinate 61,657,092 downwards.
AGCAGAGGAGCACAATTACTTCTCAGATAAACTAGAGAATGCTCAGTTAGAACTGAGTTTTTCGTTTGCCTGTATTATCTAACTTATCTGTGTTTAAATTCATCTTAAGAACTTTCCATGCATTTTTAGTGGAAGAAGTTTAGCCTTTCTTCTGTACCTCCGGTCCTTTGTTTCATCTTGTATAGCCCACCAATATTTCAAATGTTCAATACCAAACTCCATCATTTCCTCTCTTAAATTTTCTACCTACATGAATAACATCATGAGCTAGTAAAGTAGATGTCATCTTGTTACAGCTGTCTTTTTTCTGCTTTTGCCACTCCTCAATCCAATCAGATTCTACCCATGTTTGCTGTAAGTCTAGCCATGTCCATATCTACTTTCATTTCCTTAGTTCTAACTCATTGGTAACCTATTCAGCAGTAGCCTTATTACATGGACACCACTATGATCCCTATTTTGTAAGGTCACACTAATAAATGTCAGTAGTTTAATCCAAATAATTTATACATGAATTGAAATGTATTGAAATAAGTTTTCTGCTAAGAAAATATGTTGGCTGGGATACGCTAAGAGTTTTAAAAATGAATAATAAGAAAGGGAGCTGCTTGATATTATTAGATATTACACTGATAAAAATAAGGTGGCTCAAATATTAATATCGAGGAACAGAATTGAAGGCTAAAAAATACCCATATATAAAAATATATAACAAAGCTAGCATTTTGAATTAATGTTGAGGAGGTGGATTTAGAGCTCCCTGGTACGAACCCGGAAGAGGGTAGGAAGTGCTACTCCCATAGGAGCCATAATTCATGCAACCCACTGTCAGTGTTGCAGCCCTGGATGATTCTGGGTACTTGGCTAGAATAGTTGCTTGTTATCAAAAGAGAAAATCATAGATTCCAACCTTAATATATGATAAGTTAAATATGCTATGAGTTAAAAATGAGATAGTAAAAATTAGGAAATATGGGTTTACTAGATCTTAGAGTGGGAAAAACCTTTTCTTAGTGTAAAAAAGAGAAAAATCTCTAAAGTTTAGAAATACTAAGAAAAGGAATAAACTGATATAAAAATTGACAAGATGACATTAGCGAAGAAAATGAAAATTCATAAAGAAATACGTAATGCCAATAAAAATATGACAAAAGTTCATCTTGCTAACTAGGATTCAGTGAAACCATTATTAAAAATAGGGGTGAGACCAACCTTACACAACCTTTCTGGGAGAAAATTGGCAGTATCTTTAAAGAACCCTAAAAATTTGGCCACTCGGGGTGGCTTACTCCTATAACCCTAGTGCTCTGAGAGGCCAAGGTGGGAGAATCGCTTGAGGTTAGGAGTTTGAGATCAGCCTGAGCAAGAGTGAGACCCCATCTCTATAAATAGAAAAATTAGCTGGCGTGGTGGTATGCGCCTATAGTGCCAGCTACTTGGGAGTCTGAGGCACGAGGATCACTTGAGCCCAGGAGTTTGAGTTTGCAGTGAGCTATGGTGATGCCACTATAACCTAGCCAGGGCAACAGAACAAGACTGTCTCCAAAAAAAAAAAAGTACACAAAAATTTACATGAAAGGCTATTTAACTTAGATGTCTCATGACACAGACATGATTAAACAAATCAGGCTGTATCCATGATCTGATGCGCTGCTATGCTGCAGCTACTAAAATTTTTGTTCCAAACAGAGAGATCTAAGTACATTTTAGAACAGGATAGCCACAATTATCTGAATTGGAAAAAAAAAAGTTCTAGTAGAAACATTTGTACCACAATAACTGTTTACTCTAAGATTAAGATTGATTTTTATTTTTCATTTTTTCTGTTTTTAAGGTTTTTTGTAATATAATTTATAATTAGGAAGAATTTAATTTTGTAATTAGGAACAATATTTTTGTTAAAAAGTACTTAGCTACAGTTTACTATTTGTTGAAACAGATGAGTGAGAGTGCTGCCTCTCTAATCTGAATATTGCTAATTAGAGAACTTGACATTGTTTAGCCCTTAGATCTGAGGGGATCCCAGGAAGAGGTAGTATGGTTGGATATCAACCATGGACCATGGCTGAGTTATATCTGATAGTATTGCTATAGAATTTTAATGGTGGGGGAGGGGCTTTAAAAATTGTATAAGAATGAAATTCTGTATGTTTTCATTTCCTGTTTTTGGAAGGTTAGATTTTCAGATTCCTTATAAGTAAGATTTCTTTTTTGTCTAAAATACTATTTTTTTTCTGTTATTGCTGACTCAACCTTTTTTCGTTTGTTTTTGTTTTTTTAAAGACTGGGTCTTGCTCTATTGCCCAGGCTGGAGTACCTGATCATAGCTCACAGCAGCTTCAAACTACTGGGCTCAAGTGATCCTCATGCCTCAGCCTCCTCAGTAGCTGGGACTACAGGTGCATATCACTGTGCCTGGCTAATTTTTTAATTTTTTGTAGAGACAGGGTCTCACTGTGTTGCCCAAGTTGCTGACTCAGCTTTTAAATCCATGAAATCTAAATGCTACAATGAATATATTACCAAGTTGTTATAAAGTATAACTAATTCGGTGTGATAAATCAAATTGGTTGCTAATTTACAAAGTTAATCAGGATGTTTAATAGTTTTGAAAATTCACACATTTTAATTTATTCACTTAGTTCCCAGACTTTCTAGTTTGGGGTGTGGGTGTGTGTGTGTGTGTGTGTGTATGTAGCAGTTTTTTATTCATTGTAACATAATACGTGATAGCTTTTTTCTGCTATACAGTTAGAACAGAGATGCCATTTGTTTACTTTGCCCAGTTCTTTTCACATAGAGATGCTTATGAGTTTGATCTTACTTCAATTTTCCTTTTGTTATGTTAGAATTTTTTTGCTTGTTTAATCATTTCTAAATAAATTTTGGCTTAGGAGCAGTGATAGAAAGTGAGGAAAAGCTATGCAGAAGTTGAGTGATGACAGAATGGTATATGCTAGATAAAAGATTAATGAAGGATGAGAATGGTATTACCAGAGAAGGAGACAGATACAGAAGCAGCAGTTCTGATAGGATTGACATGGTCTCCCTGAAGAAAATGAGTGGAATCTTTCTTAACTCCCCTAATACCTTTCATGGATATAGTAACTTTAATTTTGGAAAGCACAGACACTTAATTCACATTCATGGTTTGAATTGTGTGATCCCCAGTACAGATTTTCCCCCCTGTTATGGAGCTCTAATTCCTTTGTTTTGTTTCCCTTAAAAGCTTTGCTAAGATCATTTACTTGATTGTCTTTTAAATGCAATGGGCAGTCATGCTTTTTGAACCATATTGATATGATTTATGGTACAAAAATGTAATTGAACTTAACTGTTTAAAATTTGCATTTCATTTTAGTTCTGTGGTAGTTCTGTTATTCATTTTGATTTATATTAAAAAAATGTTACCCTATTTCCCTTAGTTTGTTTGAGCTTTGTAGAGAATTATATTTGTAAATACTTGTTGAAAAACTGAAACACCTTAGGAATTTTAAATTAAAATCAGATATGCATATATTAGGTAAACTGAAGCATTTGGATAGAAGAGATTGACATTAAATTTTTTTAAGGATTTTGAAAATTAAAGGAATGAGCAGAATAGGAATGTCAGTATCATTTAAAGGATTTTATGAACTGTTGTCAGTATTGTCTATTTGGAGATGAGTAAGTTGTCATGTTCATTTGTAAGACTCATTACTTATGGAGGAGAACAAATGTGAAAAAAGAAAGGAATGTGAAGCAATATCTAGTTGAACTCTTCGAAGAACTAAAAAGTATGTCATATATTTTAAGCTGTGAAAATATCAAAACTTGGCTTAAACATGCATTTTATTAAAACTTAATAATTTCAAATATTTAAATTGAAATGTTTTTTAAAATTGCATTTTCTTGTTTACTTCAGTATACATGATTTAGATAAATTATAGCTGTGAGTGATGATTGTCATTTGTGCTTAGGTTTATTCCTACTGTCCAAGAATTCTTACTACTATAAGTAAAAAGTTCTACGGAATAAACTGTTCTACATATATTGGAATCATTTAAAAATGTGTTAATACAAATTGCATTTAAAATAGGCAAATGGTATATTGTTTTTTCTGAACTCCTGAATTTTGTGGAATTGTTTTATAAAATTGATAGGAAAAAGCTACTGTGAAATGAATTCTTTTTAGTTATTTCAGGCTGTGAACTTGTAAAATTTTGGGATATATTAAAAACCTTGGAGCTATAGTAATAGAAATTTTAGTAGTAGGAAGCTACTACCTTTAAGATTACTAAGTCAAGTTTATTTCCATTTTTAACATACATATTACTGTAAGGTTGGTCTTTGAAAAGGAGTACATTATGTCATATTTGCTCAAGAAATTATCATGATTAGTTGGTTTCTTTGTATTTATGACTTCGCATTCCAGTTCCTACTTAGCCTCAGTGTCTTTTGTAATCTGGTTGAATCACTCTAGTCTTTCCACCAAACACCCTAGTATTTAGTTCAAACACCTACTGAGTATGTATAATATATGGTGTGTTTTATATCATAACAGGAGTTTGAAATACTCTGGTGATGCTAATATTGTGACGGTGCAGTCTATTGCCTCAAACAAAGTCTTAGGACTATTAAAACATAGTACAGTAGCTTTCAATTTTTTTGAACAGATAAAAATGTACTTTATTAGTGACTCAAATATCATGAATAGTTTTGCTGTTAGTGACATGTTCCAAAATACCAGCCAACTTTTTAACAGATAAGATTGCAAAGATATTCCTGGGTTTTCTGGAATAGCTGTCTTCCTGGAAAAATCTGTATTTTTTTTTATTTTTAATTTTTTTCTAGTTTTTGTACAAATTTATGGGCTACATGTGCAATTTTGTTACCTGCGTAGATTATGTAGTGGTCAAGTTAAGGCTTTTTAGGGGATCCGTCTCTCAATAATGTACGTTGTACCTGTTATCTAATTCCTCATTATCCACCCCCCCCACCCCGACTCTATTCTTTTGCGTCTCCATTATCTATCATTCTGTTCTTTATGACCAACGTGCACACACTTTTTAGCACCCATTAATGAGTGAGAACATGTGATATTTGGCTTTCTGTACCTGGCTTGTTTGAAATAAGATAACTTCCAGTTCCATCCATGTTGCTGCAAAAGACCTAGCACATGTCAGTCAAATCATTTCTTCACAACATGTTTATCACTTCCAGTAGACTTAATTTATTCACCAAGCTTAAAGAAGTCAACAACCTGCTCAGGAAGTACCATGCTGTTTTAGTTACTGTAGCCTTGTATTACAGTTTGAAGTCTGGTAAACTGATGCTTCCCAATTTGTTCTTTTTGCTTAAGATTGCTTTTGCTATGTGGGGTCTTCTCTAGTTCCCATACAAAGCATAGAATTATTTTTTCTAGATTTTTTTCTTTTTCATAGAGACAAAGTCTTGCTGTGTTGCCCAGGCTGGTCTTGAACACCTGGCCTCAAGAGGATTTTCCCTCCTCAGCTTCCCAAAGTGCTGGGATTACAAGTGTGAGCTGTCTCACCTGGCCTCTTTCTTTCTTTTAATGTGTTGATAAGGAACTTTATATTTACTGAGCAAGTGGGAAGGGAGGAGGTTAGTGTTGAAGGGCTGCATCTCGGAAAATGAAAACAAGGATGAACAAAATAATATCGCATTGCTGAGGGAGTTCCTGGATACTTGCCTTAACTTTTACTTTCTATCTACACTACTCCATGATTTAAAAATTCTGACATTAAGCAACTGACATTGCATTCTATGGCAAGGGATTTTTGCAGTCCACATGCTGGAGAATGAGAGATGATTGTTTTCACAGAGTAGAAGACTAGAGATGAGACCACTCTTTATTCTTTCCAGATCTTGTACTCTTGCTTCTTAGGCCCCAGTGTAAATTAAATGATTGACCCCTTATCTCAGTGCTATATTGAAGAACTGCTTGATTTTAAAATGCTTTTTATGCTATTTCATTCTCTTTTGTTTTCTTTTTCTTTTCTTTTCTTTTCTTTTCTTTTCTTTCTTTTCTTTTCTTTTCTTTTCTTTTCTTTCTTTCTTTTTTTTTTTTTTTTTGAGACAGGATCTCACGCTGTTGCCAAGGCTAAAGTACAGTGGCATCATCATGCTCACTGCAACCTCAATCTCCTGGGCTCAAGGGATCCTGCCTCAGCCTCCTGAGTAGCTGGGACTACAGGCATGCGCCACCATGCCTAGCTAATTTTTCTATTTTTTGTAGAGATGGGGTCTTGTTCTTGCTCAGGTTGGTCTCAAAATCCTGGCTTTAAGCAATCCTTCTGCCTTGGCCTCCCAAAGTGCTAGGATTACAGATGTGAACCGCTGAGTCCGGCCTCATTCTCTTTTCTGCTCTAGGACCTCTATTATGTGTTTTTCATTATTGTGTTTTTACAATAAACCACTTTCTGGAGGGCTGTCTAGAAAGTATCCAGCCATGTAAGCATTCTTGTTATATTAACAATGGATACCGACAGACTATGTACATTTTGATATTAACTAGAGTGTTCTTTTATAACTCTTTTTTTTAAAAAAGTAATTATTTGGATGTCTTACATATTTATTCTTCCAAGTGATCCACCCCTGCTTTCTAAATAAATTCCATTAGAATTTTGATTGGAATTTTCATTCAGTTTATACATTGATTAACAGATCCTTCATCCCTTCATAGTATTAGGTTTTTCTTAATTTAAGAGTAAGTTTCAATTTGTATTCCTCAGTAAAGTTTTATAGTTTTTTTTCATACAGGTACTATCTGTTTTTTAGTTTATTTTTATGGCTATTAAAAATTTTCTAACTGGTTATTGATGTTACTTTGGGAAGCTATTTTTTGCATACTTACTGAAAAACCATCTTAAGGAATTCTAAAATATTTTTAAGGTTTTTTGATAAAATTATATCTTCAAAAATAATGGTACTTTTGCTTCCTTTCTAATGTTGAAATCTCTTATTCTTCTTACCTAATTTTATCGGCTGACACAGAATGATGTTATCTGTTATGTTGGTAGTGGATGTCAATGTCTTGTGTCTGATTTTACTTCTAAATTTTGCTTGTATTTTGTCATTAAACATGACACTGTCTATTGATTTGAGAAAGTTTTTTTTAAAAGTCCTAAGACAGATTCTTTTTCTAGTTAGGACTAATTTCTTTGTGCCCTGTACTAGATTTCTTTCATTGACTTTGTTTTACACCTAGGATATATCATTTTTCATAGGATCAGCTTGTCTACTATGTTGTTTAGTCTTTTAACTTTTGGTCCCTATTCCTGTTAATCTGTACTCTGAATTGCTATACCAGGTTCATTTTCTAAAAAGAATTTTGATCGTGTTATATTCCTAGGAATTGTAGCACTGTAACAGCTTTCTATATTATGTAGTGAAAAGTCTAAACTTCTCAGGCTATTTATTATTTATGTTCCTTGGTGATCAAAGCACATGCCTTTCCAGTCTTTACCTCCGTCAAGAACTGTGAAGGCTCTGAAATCTTACCCTGCTTGCAAGCTAAAATGTTAGCCTGTGGATCCTGGCAGAAAACTCTAGTCTCCTGAGTTAGTCAAGAACAGTTTGGATTCAAAGCAGTAGCAGTAGCCACAGTATCGTAATTTTTCTTGTACTGTTTCCCCAGGCCCCAGTTGCCACAGGTTGATGGGATGAGGGCCAGGTATAAGCAGTCTGTTGCATTTCAGGAGAAGACCCTGAACATTCTCTGGAATCTCAGCCTGCTTGTTCTTTTAATTTGCCCTTTCCATTTTGTCTCCGAACTTCCTATCAACGGCATCCTAATGTTGTAAGACTCCATCTCAGACAGATGCTTTTTTCCATATCACCCATTGTTGACCTTGTCTTTGAATGTGCTGCTTCAAGCTAGCACTCCTTCCATTATGTTCCTCATACCTTTAGATGGCTCCAGTGACCCTTCTTGGTTTGCGTGGCAGCCTTGGTGTTTCTCTTGTCTATGCATGATTTTTTCTCTATGCATGATTCCATTTGTTTTCCCTGCTTTACTGTGCTTTGATCAGTGTCTTAGTGTGTCTGTAAACAGTGCCTGTGCCTGCAGAGATTTTTTTTTTTTTTTGGGTCTCTCCCAGAACCCTTTAGGGCAATGTATTGCTTAAGAATGTGTTCACTTGCAAGAAACAGGTAACTCATCCCATAATGGGTACAATGGATAAAGATTTATTTCTGTGTTGTTTTTTCATGTAAAAAGTCTGGAGGTAAATAATTGCTGGTGTCGATTCAGTTTTGAGCAGTCCTCCTTTGTAAGCTTTTTCAATATGCTGTTTTTACCATCTGTAATTTTTTCTATATCTGCAATTCCAAATTACAACCATCCTTTAAATTACAAGGTTTTCCATAGAGTCTTTCCTAACTCTCCAGGTGAAAATACTCTTCCTTTATACTCTTATAGGCCGTACTAAGCTAGAAAGTGGACTTTATCACTAAGTTATCTATGTTTTATGTCTTATCTTCCCTAGTAGGCTATAAATTCCATATCTGTAGTGTATCTTTTGTTACCCTCTGTAAAAGTGTCTTGTTTAAGGTAGACATTGTCAGTTTACTTGAGTGAATGAACCCTCTGTTTGAGAAAACTCTGTCACTGGTAGTTAAAGGTTAAGGAAAAGATATGTTGGCATGGGTGTGAAATGTGGAGGTATGAGTTTATACAGATAATTTAATTTATAGGAGTTAAAGGTACATGTTGCTGAAAGGAACACCTTTATTGTATAAACCCATTTCTGAATGCACAAGTATTTCTTTAATGCTGTCAAACATATTTTACATACTATCAAAACATTCTATAAATTACATGTGAAAATAAAATGGAAACTTTTTTCTTTCAGTGCTTAGATGAGTATGAAGATGATGAAGCAGGGCAGAAAGAGCGGAAACGAGAAGATGCAATTACGCAGCAGAACACAATGCAAAATGAGGCCTCGAGCTTACTGGATTCAGGCAGTTCCTATCTACTCCAGGTGAGTATTTAAAAATACCAGGAAGTCACTAGCTATTTTAACAACAATTTTTAAGTTACTGTTAATAATTTTTCTAGTCTTATTTTGGTAGCATCAGCTTCTGTTAAATATTTTTAGTGGATTAACTCTTGATTGTCTGTGTCCAAATACTTTCTGACTTAAGCAGTGTTTGGTTCTTAGTTCCTGAGCAATGAATATTTGATGACTGACTGATTAAGCACATTTAAGCAGTATCAAATGTAAAAATAGCCAAGAAAAATAATTACCTCCTTAAGAATTAGTAAGTTGAAGTGGGTGGCCAGTTCTCTCTAGGCTGATATTTACATTAGAATTACATAGCAAATAAAAAGTTGAACAGAAAGTTCCTCCAAAGTTAAATGTTTAAACGTAATAATAAAATACAATATATAATACTGTGACTTGGCAGAAATATCTACATTTTTGTGTAATTATAAAATACTTTTAAAAATAAAATTTAACTCAGTTTCAAATTGGCTGTTATATTGGGCTCTTGTGCATAGAAAATTTGGAGTTGATGGTATTAGGGATGCCTCAGTATAAAGCAAATCACTACAGAATCATTTTATAGAAACTAATTTGGGAATGTTCTTGGTGTAATCTAGTCTTAAATTATTTTTGTAGCATTTTGAGATCTTAAGCTAACTTCATGTCTTTTCAGAGTTCTAGTCTTGACTTTCTAAATGCATTTTATTTTGCTATTATTTTATAAGGAATTTCACATCATTACACCCATCTCCCTATTTTAGTGATGGAAAAAGATGAAATGTAGACCTATCTGTTAATTTGCAAGGTTATGAAGGCATTTGGCAGAGAGAGGCAGAATATTTTAAAGTAGTTAGGAAATGAGGGTGCAAAAATTTTTCCTCTGCTCTTAGGGGCAGATGTATTGATGTGAAGATTCATAGAATGATGTAGATTTATCTGGCCACCCCAAACCCCAAGTTGCTGCTACTACAGATAGTAATCATCACACTTCTAGGAAAAGCAATAGCCTATTATAACATGGTATAAGCCTACAAGCAATGTTTTTCTCTCAGCAACATTGTGTCTGTTCGTAATCTAAAATTTCTTTGTTTAGTAAAGTTGAAATTAAATCTGAGCCTATTCTAGTGAAGATTTTCCACCTGATGAGTGCTTAGTTTTGGGGAATTAATACAATACAGTATTTTGATTAAGAGTCTAGACCTGGTTTCATTTCTTGGTCATGCCACTTACTCTGTCATACCCAAATAGTGGTATACTCGAAAAACATCGGGTCCTGGCTTTTAGAAGGAGGGCGGATTTCTTTCGGTAGAATGAGGGTTCTACCCACTCACAGTCTAGTGTTATTCTTAAATATGTATAGATATCTATGAAACTGAACTCAGCTGATCTGGGCTCTCTAAAGAGCTTTCTGCCTCATCCAGTTTGTTGTCTTTTCTGTAGCTTTTCTCATCTCTTTCCAGGCCCACTCTTCATTGCTCCCATTTTTGTTTGTTTGTTTGTTTGTTTATTTGATTAGTAACAGGGAAGTGACTCATCGGTGACCTTGGCTTCAAGTGTCTATTTTGCCAGGATATTTGCTTAGGATAAGAGTGAGACTAAAACTCTCCGCATAGGCCTCCAAATTGTCTTGTCAGAGTTGGAATGGGAACAGAAACTGCTCTGTCTGCGTAGTTGACCTCTCTGAGTTACTATCTAAACTCACATATTCTATTACTCATATAGGATAAGTATTTGTTTATAACTCCAAATTCAAAAACAACAGAGAAAATATTGGCATCATTGGTTTCTTTAAGGCTTTTTTTGAATAGGACAGAGAGAAAGATTTTGTTTCTTAGTATTGTCTATGAATCTGAGCCATTCAGTGTGACACATCTTTAAAAATGAAGAATAAAATGAGCATGTGAGTTTCACATAACAGTATGCTTTGTGGAAGGTTAGAGAATTTTAAGTTTCTGCTTTGTTTTTAAAAATAATATGGAATAGTGATAATAGAAAATGAGAATTTAAAAAGTTTTTTTATATTTTTAGCTATGATTTATGCATTTTTACATTTTTTCTAGATAATTATGCCAGTTTTTAAAGTAAAAATTAATTTTCTGATTAAATACTTGATCAATAAAAAATTTGGAAAATAATAAAACATGTAAAGAAAAGCCAAATTACTTGAGTTGATTTCTTGATCTTTTTACTTTGTTTTTCTGTGAACTATAATATTTATTAAATTTTAAACTGTAAGCTTAATTTATTTAACAAAAAAGGGTATACAGTCACATAGTACAAAATGTAAAAGGCGTAAAATGTGTATGGTAAAAAAAAATCTTCTTCAGCTATTGCTTACCTTTCCTGGAGGCAACTAATGTTTTCTTTTCTTGTATATCCTTCCAGAACTAGTCTATACACAAAATTGTATCTCTATCTATATATGTGTATTCCTTTTTCACCAACTTTTATTCAAACAGTGTAAGTTTTGCCTCTTGCCCTTTTCACTTGACATTGTTGAGAGACTTCTACAATAGTACATAAAGAGCTTCCCTATTATTTTTTTTTTTGCAAATGCAGAATATTCCAGTTTATAGGTATACCATAATATTTCTAACTGACTCTTCCCAATGGTCATTTAGGTTCTTTGTAATCTTTTGCTATTATGAGCGATGCAGTGGTGAAAAAATTAACATGTTCTTTTGCATATGTGTGTGTGAATCTGTAGGATAAAATCCAAGAACTGGAATTGTTGGGTGAAAAGAAATGTGCATTTGTAATTTTGACATAGCTAAAATATTCTTTGTAGGTATGCACGAGCATTGTTTTGTTGTTCAAAACTCTTTGTGTATTAATATTTTCAGTGGCATAGAATTTTCTTTTTTAATTGTGCTTAATGGTCAACACAAATTTTCCATTAATGGAAATCCTCAGTGGTTAAATTTTTTTACTGTTATAAACAATACTGGAATAAACTGAATCTAATTATAAACAAACATTACTCCAATTGAAGGATATATCACCAAATAACAAGTTTGTTTATAATTAGATTCAGTTTATATATCTTTGTTAGGCATATAACAGAATTGATGCTGTTGCATCATATCAGGTTGCAAATCACGATTTTAATTTGTTCCATTGCTGTGATGGTAACTTTGGTCATGTGATTAAGGTGGTGTTTGCCAGGCTTCACTATAAAATTATCCTTTTCCCTTTCTTAAGTATTTTGTGGATAAGTGCTTTGAACCATCAAACTTTCTCTATATCTGTCCATCTTTGTATATCTGTCTGTGTTGACTCGCTGTTAACTGTATTATCTGACAGGTTATACCCCATTACCGTCTGTCTTAGTTTTCTATTGCTGCCATAATAAATTACTACAAAGTTGTGTCGTAAAACAACACAACTTTATCATCTTGCAGTCCTGTAAATTAGAAATCTGACATGAGTCTTACTGGGCTGAAATCAAAGGGCAAAAATCAGGTCTGCATCCTTCTTGCAGGCTCTAAGGGAGAATCTCTTTCCTTGTCTTTGCTGGCTCCTAAAGGCTACCCATATTCCTTGATCTAGGGCCCCCCCTCCTCCTTCAAAGCCAGCAACAGCGGATTAAGTCCTCATCACCTTGCGTCATTCTGGCCTTTCTTCCAAAGTCACATCTCCCTCTGATGTTCTTCTGCCCTTCTTTCCCACTTTTAATGAAACCTTGTGATTACATTGGGCCCATCAAGTAATCCAGTATAATCTCCCTATTTGGGGTCAATTGATTAGTAAATCTAATTCTGCTTTTGCAGGTTATGGGGAGTAGAACTTGGACATCTTTGAGGGTCATTATTCTACCTAGCACACCATCATTATTTATTGATATTAAAATTGTCCCATATTTGGCCAGTGGTAGCCTCTTTAGACTTTTGTATCTTTTGCCATATCTTCATCAATCTTGGAGCACTTTCTTGTTTACTGGCATAATAACTTTTCAACCCTGGCTTTGGAAACAGCCATTTCTCTTAGAAGCCCTGATTCCTTTTACTGGAAAATGATATTTTTGAAGCCAAGAATCTGGGCTCTAGATTTTGGATACTTCAGTTTCGTTGTTTTTGGGATATCACAATTCCTCATCCCTCTCTCTCCATAGACCTACAAAATATGGCCTGTTTTTACACACACCCACACCTATCTGCTCTCTGCCTGCCTACCTACCTATATCTATGTAGGTATTGAAACAAATTTATACCTCTACTTCCAATTCTAATCTAATATCACAGGGTTTATTCTAGTGTTTGTAAGTCCTTTTTGTGACATTGAGAAACTTGCTTCCCATTATCTTTAATATGTTTCTTATTTGTTCAGTCTCTCTATATGTATTAATAGTAACATATCTCCCATTGCCACCTCTTCCACACTTATGCCTTCCTCACCACAAGTGGGTTCTGATGTCACATGTTGGCTCTGCCTGTGCATGAACACTTTCCTCAATTTTTTTTGGGCTTGGGCATCTCATGGCAGGCTGCAGGATGTCCTTTTCTTGGCATAACTTCTGCCATTCTTTGACAAGCTGCTCTTCCCTAGGGCCTCTCTTTGTTCCTGCTCAGACTCTGAGACCTCATACTGGATTGCTCCTCCATGGGGAACCCTCCTCAGTTTGATTTAGGTTTTGACATCTCCAGACCAGACTGCCACTCCAGGTGGACATTCAATTCGCTTCATCCGCCTGAGCTCTGGCATAGAACACCCCATGCCAGGCTGCTTCTCTAAGGGTACATATTCTTTACCCTTCTATAGCTCTAATGCTGCATTCTGAGCCACCCTCCTGAGTGGATCACACATCACTTGGGACTCTGGCTGACCATTCATGGGACTCCCTCTCTGACATTGCCCCAAGAATGAGGCCTTCTCTCCCCTAGTCACCCTCCTCATTCTGCTTAGGTTGCCTAGGCCAGGCCAAGTCCTTCTGCTGTATGAGCAGTCTCCCCAGTTTGAACTCTGTCTATGCCAAGCAGCTGTTCTTTATGTAGGATTCCAGTATTTTGGTGATACCCTGGTCTGAGCCACTGTTTCCTCCCCACCTTCTCTGCCCCACCTAATGGCTTTAGGATTGATTTATTCAGGAAAGGAAGGGGAAAGACGAGTTTTTCCTTTTAAAATCTTTGTTAATTTGATAAAGTTCTTGTTTTATTTTTTATTTTCCTAGTTATTTCATCAATTATACATTATAGAAATTTTGTTCTGTAGCCATCTTCAACAAGGTAACATGATAAATTATGCATACCAATATAAATATTTTAAGTTAGTCCTGAAGGCCAGTTAGCATATTATGCTGTAATTTTACTGAGGGTTATAGCTTTGTTGCTAGTTTATTTGAATAACTTCAGTATTATTTTGCTATGTTCTACTGGGCTTGTATTTGATCTTGTTTCACATATGCTATTATATTTGTTTATACGTTACAAGCTCTGATCTGCTGCACCTGTAAAGACAATGTTCATGGGATTTCCTTATTGACCATTATAAGCTTGAATAAAACAGAATGTTTTATTTGATCTTACACAAAACATTGTGTGCTTTGCCAACATTTTCTGAGCTTTACATAGGTCTTTCCCTTTTCCTTCAGTAATATAAACCATCCCATTGCAAGGAAGATTATTTCAGGAAAAGTGTGTTTAAAATCAGTTGTATAACAGACTCAGGGTTATTGGAAGATCTAATTACATAGTCATTGAAACTTTTATGACCAGTGTCAGTCTTAACTGTTGTACTTTTTACAAGCAGTTTCAGTGATACTGGTATAGCAGTTCCCCTTTTCCAAGGGAGATATGTTCTAAGATCCCCAGTGGATGCCTGAAATCCCATATCTCCCCTGGACTCTATATATACTATGCATCAGTTTCTTTGTCCTTCTTTACAATTTCTTGAATGGATTAGTTCTTACCATAGATCTTAGCAACCTACGCATATGATTTTTTTCTTTCCTTATTAAATTGAGAACTTTTACCTTCTAACTTAAAGGAACACTTTACGGCTTTTCTTTGTCATATCCGAATTGCCAGAATCACTGCTCTTGTGCTTTGGGGCCATTATTAAGTAAAATAAGAGTTACTTGAACTCCATCACTGGGATACCACAACAGTTGATCTGATAACCAAGATGGCTGCTAGGAGATTAAGGGACGGGGAACGTATCCACCACAGATCTGCTGGACAAAGGGATGATTCATGTCCTGGGCAGGATGGTACCAGACTTCATCATGCTACTCACAGTGGTTCACAGCTTATAACTTATGAATTATTTCTGGAGTTTCCCATTTAGTATTTTCATAGTGAGGTTGACCACAGGTAACTGAAACCACAGAAAGCGAAACCTTGGATAAGGGGGGAGGGACTACTGTATTTCTTCATTTTTTCTACATTTAGAATGGAATTGTCAGCTTTAACAGTTATAGTAATTATTAAAGTCTCAAGTAATTATATAGTGAAGTTCTTTTGCTTAGAAATTTTTGTGGCCACAGAAATATAGAGGTTTCCAGTTAATAAATCTAAGGTAGAGTTTATATTTGTGTAGAGTTTTGTGGAATGTCACTTTCTACCTTAAAATTATATTTCACTTAACATAATGTCCTCTAGGTTCATCCATGTTGTCACAAATGATCTTGTATGTGGAATCTAAAAAATGTCAAACTCAGAACTAGAGAGTAGAATGGTGGCTGGGATGTGGGTACATGGGGAAAGGAGAAGTGTTGGTCAATGGGTACAGAGTTGCAGTTAGACAGGAGTTGCAGTTAGACAGGAATAAATTCTGTTCTATTGCACAGCAAGGTGACAATAATTAATAATGTATATTTCAAAATAGCTAAAAGAGGAGATTTTAAATGTTCTCACCACAAAGGAATGATAAATATTTGAAGTGATGGAATGCTAATTACTCTGATTTAATTTGATCATTCCACACTGTATACATGTTTCAAAACATCTGTTTACATTCCATAAATATACACGATTATTATTTGTCAATTAAAAATAAAATAAAACTAAAATAAAAATATAAGGGACTCTTTTGATGCACTATATGGGATAATTTTGGTTTTTCTACTAATATTTCTAATTTCAGACATGCTTAGTTTTATCTTTTTGGCAGAGATATAGAGATCACTTTACATCTGTAATTGTCAATTTTGGATATACATGAGAAGCATGTGTAATACTCATATAATATTGGTTATCCAAGCTGGGGAACATTCCATTGTTAAGGTTTATAATTTGATTAGTAGATTCTTTAGCTACAAAATGCATAGTCTCTAATAAAAGAGCATGTTCCAATCTACCAATAAAGAATAAACTTAAGTGTTGTCTGCCTGCTTTAGAATTTTAACTATTGAAATAAGTGTAGCTTAAGTTCTCATTGTTTATATATCTCAGACATGACATGGAGTGATTTGATCAACTGTGTCAGAGTTCTAATTTTATCAGCTGCACCAAGTCAGCTGTGTAGAAATACTGTATAAAACTTAATAAAGGCATGTTTAAATGACTAGTTGTTTAAAAAAAAAAAAACGGTAAAATGTAGAAATCTGATATTATTACATAACTTTCTGTTAGTATACTTAACTCGAAACTTGTCTGATACTGTCTTTAAGTCATTTATAGTTAGGTCAATGTGTAAATTTGTATAATGCCACTATAGTTTAGTGTTGCTGAAAATGCCCTTTGTTTCATATATCTATATTTGTTAAAATCCTGCTGTACGTTTGTATTAGTCTAAGTTTTACCATGTTACGGAAAATAACCTATTTCAAGCATCAGAAGTGTTCATTGCCAGGTATTCATACCATATTAATTGATAATGAAAATCAGTCAGTCCAGTAACGGCTTCTCTCATTTATCAATTCTGCTGATATGGGCAATCAAGCTGCTATGGCATGTTCAGAAATATTTCAGATATAACCAAAATGAGAGAGAGAGGATGTTTTGGAGATTCTGGCATTATTAGCATTTTTTCTTATGCATAAACAGACATCATTTAAGATATATACCCTAGTTCTTTTTTTTTTTTTTTTTTAGTATGCGTTAGTTTTAGTTCATATTGCATAATATTAGGGAATTTTGTAAAAGAAAATCTCTGTAAAATGTTAATTGAAATACTATTTGGGAAACTCTAGGAGAAAAAGTTCCATATGAAATCATTGTCATCTACATTTAATAAAATGTACTTTGAGTAAATATACAGAAGCTTAATATTTCTTTTTGCTTTATCTAAATCACCATTAATTAAACATATTAGCTGTTAAGCTTTCAAGAATAATTTAAAAACTAGATTTTATAAAATATATTCTTAGCTCTTATTCGCTAGACACACTATATTTTAATAAATGGGGGATCTGTATTACGTGTTTGGTACACAAAGTACAAAGATTCATCTGCCTCCTCATCATTTAGGGGATACCTCCTTAATCACAAGTAGGTAAAAAAAATCTATTTAAAGTTTACTAACTAGGTTTTGTTGTCCCTGCTATAAGAATAGTGGATGACCAGGGAGAGTTAAAATAAACTGTCAAAGCTTGGCTTCCCTAGAGGTGATCCTGTTTGCAAGGTCAAGCCCACACATGTGGACCCTCTAGTATCCTGTCACCTGGTTACTTCCAGCAACTGGTTATTTCCCAAGTGGTGCTTTTTCTGTAACTGTAGATTACTAAGGAAGTTATTTCCCTAAGTTTTCAATATATATTGCATACCAGGTGACCTGGGGGTTTTGGGAGGAAAGAAATCAAAGGGGGGGCTCCTTGTCTGCCATAAGTTTATATTTTACTTAGAACATAAAACACATACATGAAAAAATTAGATATATTAAACTAAGTGATTTAGGCTATTATAATGGGAATTTATTGACTTGGAATAGACTTATTAAAATTCCATATCCCAGTTAGGTTTTGTTGTTGTATTAGCTGTCAAATTAAATTGAAAGCCTGTTGTGAAGGGGTTATGCTGATTGTTTTACTTACTTATGACATTTAATCTCCACAGTAACTCAATAAAATAAGCACTGTTATTCTGTTTTAGAGATGAGGCGACAGAGACTGATAGAAGTTTAACCCACAGACTTACAGCCACTGAGTAGCCTGTCTGGTTAGAACTTTTGTGTAATTTCATTTTAACCAGATCAGAAATTCTTTAATTGTAAGATCTCTCTTAGAGACTTAATGATTAACTAGGAAAAAAGGTTACTATCAGTTTTTAAAGACTCATCATTTGAGTTTGACCTGTTTTATTAAGATAAAAATACAAAAATATTTGTAGAGCCCAGACTATCAGAAGACTGAAAAGAAAAACGACTACCTAGTTAGTTTTAGTTGCAAAGTAATACTTTTTCCACCCCAATGGTTAATGCTAGCTTTCAGCAATTTTTTTTTTTTGGTAGCTTAGAATAGCACAATGAAACATACTTTCTCTCTTTTCACTTTTAGCTGTGCATATAGTCTTTAAAGATAAGCATTAGGCACTATGTGTATGTGAATTGTAGCTTTTTTAAAATTGAGGGTGTTAAAAAAAAAAAGACAAAGGGGCTACATAAAGAATATAATGGTTGTATTTTTTAATGCCGATTGACTTCCAAAAGGATTTAAGCTGACTGGTTAATGAACGATTCCCTCCTTGCCCATTTTCCAAGCTTTTAAAATACTTCCATATTAAAAAAAATTGTAAGAAAGTGATTGGTTTGGGCTGAAAAACCTAATGCAGAGCCTTTTTTTTTTTTTAACAAGCAATGTGAATTTTTAAAAATAACAATTGCTTTAAGTTGGTTCTTTCAAAATGGAATATTCTTTATCAACTGTTTTATATAATCAGAAATTGTGTACATATACAACCAACTGACTTGTCATTATTTTTACTTTACAGGAGTCATCCAGAACAGTTTCAGGCAGATACAAGAGGTAAGAATCCTTACATTATGATTTGCGGCATATTGTAGACATGAATATGATATCTGTCTGACCATGACTTAACTAGAACTGTTTAAAGCAGCTCTTTGAAAAGTAAGAAATGTTAATACTGTGCTTTTAAAAAGAAATTATGTTATATGCAAAAGTGTAATATCTGTCTGACAAGGCTTATTCTGATACACCCTGCAGTTTGTGAAAACTGTCCACATCATGAATTTGCATGGGTCTGATAAACTTTGCAAAATAAAAACTTAGAATTGCTTTTTCTCATGTATAAACATTGAAAATACAAGTAGACTACCTGTATTAGTCAGCTCTGGTTGCTATAACAAAATACCATACATAGACTGGGTGGCTTAAACAACAGGAACTTATTTTCTCTCAGTTCTGGAGGCTGCAAGTCCAAGATCACGGTGCCACCATGGTCACTTTCTGGTGAGGACTTTCTTCCTGGCTTACAGATGGACACTTTCTTGCTATGTCTTCACAGGGCAGAGAGGGTTGGGGAGAGAGAGAAAAAGTGACAGAGGGAGGGTGAGCTATCTGATGTTCCTTTTTATAAAGGGCACTAATCCTATCATGAAGACCTTACCCTCTTGACCTCATCTAAATGTAATTATCTCCCAAAGGCCCCATCTCCCAATACCATCATACTGAGGGTTAGGGCCTCAACATCTGAATTTTAGTGGAGACACAATTCAATCCATTGTGCCACCTCTGCACAGTGAGTAACATTCCTACCGGAGAATGTGTCTGTGTGTATACATGTATAGGAAGAAAATCAGAATTAGGCATGAGAAATTTTTCAGTGAAGCTGTCTGGGATATTAGATTCCTTTTCTGTTGAGGCCATTAAGTTTGCAGAAGCATGTGGTCATACTTTTGCTAATAATCATAGAATGATAAATCTTACTGAGTGCTTATAATGTCTAAGATGCTTTACATAGAGCTTTCATTCAATTAGGTAACAATATTTACTTCCATTTTATAGATGAGGGAAGTGGGGTTAAAGAAGTAGAATAATTTCCCTGGGATTACAAACCTAGTCCAAGCAGAATCAGGATTTGAACTGCAGCCTGACTCCAGAAGTTACATGCTTACTAACTATACAAGATCATCTGCCTGGATTTATAGATATAAAGCTTTTGTTTTTTATCTATTTATATGTCAAAGTTTAGAATACTTTGGTTATTATATTCCATTTAAAATTTTTATTAATTAACAGGAACACTAATTTTAATACTAAGTCATATATAAATAAGATTTTTATTTTTATCATGGGTCATAGTATCTATTAACAG
Organism: Eulemur rufifrons; assembly: GCF_041146395.1. NCBI lineage: Eukaryota > Metazoa > Chordata > Mammalia > Primates > Lemuridae > Eulemur > Eulemur rufifrons. The sequence goes on along the minus strand of NC_090998.1, from coordinate 61,636,892 downwards.
TAGAGAAAGATAAGGAAGCCAGGATAATCACCAAGAGTAAATAGGTCTGAAACCATTTCTGGCACCTGTTCTTTTAAGCTTATCTGACATTTGTATGTTGCTTGATAATTTTTCTTACCATGAATAGTTTAAACTGAAAAGAATCCTGTTTCTTTTGCGAGAAATCATTGTGAAATAGCCTCTATTTGGCCTGTTCCCAGACTACTTCTTACACCAAAAACATTTTTATCATCAGTTTTTGGTTTGGGGAGTAAAGATAAACTGTGATAACTTACCAGGTTTGTTGTATCAATCTTAGATATTCAGTTCTTGTTAAATAAACTGAATATAATATAATATTTAACAAGCCTAAAATTATGAATGGGACTTTACAGATTTGTGTATTTTAATTAGAATCAATAGAGGAATAATTTTCTTATAAATCCTGATTAGAGGCTTTATTTGCATGTCACTTTGTTAAATCAGGAAGAAAACTGTTTCCAATTGTATAAATTTTTATATTTAAGCTTTTGAGACCATTGTTTTACTTATGAGATGTTCGCATATGTGTACTTTAATTTTTTATAGGGCAGCAGACCCCAACCCCCAGGCCGTGGCTCAGTAGGCCTGTTAGGAACCGGGGTGCACATCACTGCCTGAGCTTCTACCCCCACCCCCCATGGAAAAATTGTCTTTTGTGAAATTTAGGAACTGGACGGCACAGTAGGAGTTGTGCGGCAAGCAAGCAAGCGAAGCTTCAAAGCTTCATCTGTATTTACAGTGCCTCACCCCATCGCTGGCATCACTGCCTGAACTCTGCACCCCCCACCACCCATGGAAAACTTCTTTTCCAAGAAACCAGTCCCTAGTGCAAACTGGTACCAAAAAGGTTGGGGACTGCTGGCCTACAGCATGTGGTTTGTTACTTGTCAGCTTTCAAAAGTTTAGCCCCGTTTAATACTGTTACAAATATTTTAAAGTTTCAAGTCATTTTTTTTTTGAGACTGAGTCTCACTCTGTTGCCCTGGCTAGAGTGCCGTGGCGTCTGCCTAGCTCACAGCAACCTCAAACTCCTGGGCTCAAGCAATCCTTCTGCCTCAGCCTCCCAAGTAGCTGGGACTACAGGCATGCACCACCATGCCCGGCTAATTTTTTCTATATATATTTTTAGCTGTCCAAATAATTTCTTTCTGTTTTTAGTAGAGACAGGGGTCTCGCTCTTGCTCAGGCTGGTCTTGAACTCCTGACCTTGGGCGATCCACCCGCCTCGGCCTCCCAGAGTACTAGGATTACAAGCCCGGCCCAAGTCATTTTTCATTGATTCACAGCAACTGTTTTAATGCCATCTAAAAAGAAAAAAGAGAGAGAGAACACTAACAAACAAAAATAATAAAATACCAAAGCCTAGAATCTATATCTGAAACTATCTACTTCTTATCTAGTAGAAATGTGTTATGCTTCATATCAACAGTTCATTATTTTCATTGATCTGTCAGCAAGTTGTAGCAGTGACTACAGAATGGATGCTTCTTGCTGATGGTGTCTGCTGAGTAATGGAGATTTAAAAAAGAGAAATGGGCTAAAAGATAGAAATTTGGCATCATTTTCTTAGAAAATATTTTCATTAAACCAAATGACTTATGATATATATACAGCTGGAAATAACTTTTAAAAGGTCATTAGTGGATTCAAGCACCCAGAAGACTAGTTTGTATGCGTGTTCTTATGAATTGAATTTATATTTAGTTTTTAATTTTTTCTCACAAATATCAGCAATGTACTTTTCCAGCACTGACTATGAAGTGCTCGATCTAGTTATGCTATATTTTAAAAACTGAATTGACTCTTGTTTAGAATATATTTTATAGATTCACTGTTTTCCTTTTTAAAAAGTATTTGAATAACTTAAGGGAAATATTTGGAGGTAAGGGTCATGAAATTTCTGAAACTCAAAGTTTAGTAAAGATCAATCAGTGTCATATATTTGTGAGTTTTTTTTTCTCCATGTGTAATTTTCTTAACAGGATGTTTACTTTGTTAAGTTTATAGTGCACTGGTTAAAATTAAAAAAAAAAAAGAAAAAAAAAAGAAGGCAAGACAATACTTAAAGACTTGTAAAAGGCCAGATTAGCCAGGGTATATAATTTACCATTTGTAAAGAATGGGGAAAACAAGTTAAGACAAATACTAAGTGTTATCATTCTCACGTAGTAATTAACTGATTCTTATGTTTTCACAAATATGTTTAAATCAGGATTATTTTATTAAGTAACATTTATGCAAAGTAATAAGTGCTTCTCAGCACTCCCCACCCACCTACCCAAGTAACCTTAATAGATATAATACTTTGTAAAAAACCTTCACGTACCTTACCCAACAATAGCCTCATCAGACAGCAGCCAGGCAGCATCTTCTCTCCCTGATGAAAATAAGGATTTAGTTCAGTGAACTCTTTTGCCATATTCCGTCAAAGCAGAAATTGATTGAGTTACAGGAGAGGAAATATTACTAGTTTTTTTTTTATAAAGAGCATGGACACATCAAGATGTGAATGTTAGAAAAAATTAACCCTATCTTAGCCAAAATACAGATGCAGACCCTATTTCAAATCTGCAATGTTTCACATTATTATTGTGGTTCTATCATTCACGTAGCTTCATCAGGACTTTTCTTATAATATTTTCAATTACTGAAAATAATCAGGATAGAAATTTTATACAATTTAAAAATTATTTCCTTTATTTTAAAATAATACTAATCATTGAAAATTTGAGAAATATAGAAAATTAGGATTAGAAAAACTCACCCATAATCCGACCACCCAAGTGAAATACTATTGGCATTATTTTTCTTTTTTACTTGCAATTTATTTTTCTGGGCTTTTTATTTATATAACTGTGAGCATTATAGATGTACAGTTTCACATTCTGGTTTTCTTTTCACCAAATGTAACATAGGCATCTTCAACTTTTAATTTCTCTAAACAATGGCTGATATCAACTGAGGGATTTCTGCCTTTTCAATAAAGTGTAGCATAAATATACCAGAGATCCTCACTATCACTTCTTTGGGGACCAATAATTTCTTTCTTTGAATAAAATGTGACCATGATTCTTTTTCTTAAGGGTCAGGTTTCTCTTCCACAGTCAGTTCTGTAGTAATACTTGTTTTGAAAATACAAATTTGTCCCAGTTGATACATTAGGGAACAATTTGACCCTCATTTAAATTTTGCCTTTGCTTATGCCCAATTTTGTTTATAAGAAACGCTAAGTGGATGTAGAAAGCTGTACCCAGCTCAACCAAGCTACATAGGAATGCACAAAATGCTCTCAGGCACACACTGCAAACATCTACCAGCTATCCAAGTATGAGCCAGAGCCTTCCTTCCACATGTGATATTACAGCTTCCAGTCTGATTTCAGATAACCCTCCTTCCTACTCACACTTAAAAATAACTTACAAGCTGCAACCCTTCTGATGCCAGCCAACTTCCAAAAGTGAACTTCACTTCTTCTTCAAGATAAATTGCCATATTTATGTCTTAACTGTTTAACATGGGTAAAACTGTGCTGCCATTTTTTATTAGGTTCCTATTTTTTTTCTTTACTGTCTCACTGATGAAGTTTTTGAGCATTGTGCCCCTAGCCCAATTTCTCCTATAATCCCTGTGTTTTTATTGAGTGATTTTGCATAACACATATGTTATATTTTAGCAGAACTAACTCTGGGTAGGTGGTTTGCCATTGTGTAAATGGGAAGACTTCTACTTAGCATGAATCGCATTTCATTTGAGACACTGTGCAATGCTCTAATCATACAAATGTTAGAATAGGAAGAGATTTGGGGGTAAATTAAACGTCATGACATTCTCAGATAACACTGCATAGGTTATTTCCCACTCTGTTCCTATCTAAGCCAACAGTCACATTAATGTTAACATGTAGGCATGTGAAACCAGGTAAGGGTTAACTTGAGACACCATCACCTGGAAGAATTAAATGGAGGGACAATTGATGAATGCTTTCTGGTGGAAAGGATGGCACTGTGTCAGAATAATGGGTGTGGTTTCTGACAGGATGTAAGCTGTGGAGAGAGTGAAAGGGCCAGCTTGATTCAGACACTGCTGAGATTAGACAGGATTCTATGGTGAGAAGATCACCTTTTAAATTAGACAGGATTCTATGGTGAGAAGATCACCTTTTAAATGTTTTTAATTTTTAATATGGCAAAATGGGCATTATTCTAACCATTTTATTGTACACAATTCAGTGGTATTAAGTACGTTCTTAATATATAACTTTCACCAGTCTAGTTCCAGAACTTTTTCATCACCCCAAAAGTAAATCCTGTCCTTTTAAATCAGTCACTCTGTATTTACCCTCCTCGAGCCCCCTGGCAACCACTAATCTACTTTCTGTCTCTATGGATTTGCCTATTTGTGACAGTCCATATAAATGGAATCATGCAATATTTGGCCTTTTGTGTCTAACTTCTTTTACTTAGCATAATGTTTTAAAGGTTTGTCCGTATTCTAGTATGTATCAGGACTTTATTTCTTTTTGTGGCTGAATAATATTCCATTCATTGTATTGATATTCTACATTTTGTTTAGAGAAGGATTACTTTTAAAACTTAGATACTGTATCTTAAATTATCATCTTAACTCTGTTCTTTTTGAACTAGTATGCAGAGAAGTTTAGACATTTAGTTCTCACTTGATTCTCAAGCTCTTTCACAGGTAATTGAATTGAACCTATTTAAGTTTAGAAAGAGAATTACTTTATTTAGAAACATAATTTTAATTTAAGATTTTGCAACACAATTATGTCAACTTTTTTCTAAATGGAACTTTATTTATAATATTGTTTTAAGACCAGTAGTTCTTGTTTGCACATATGCTTTGAGAACTACCAAGTAGACAGAAACTTCCTTGGTTTGTTGGTTAAAGGTCACACCAGAAAAATCAGCCAAAATCTTTAAAGTGAGAAATCCAGACTAAAGAGGACCAAATGTATCTCCCAGTAGTTGGAGAGAGAGAGTTTTCTTGGGCTACATGTGACACTCTCTAAGAAATCTATGCCTTTTCAAGATCCATTATTTCTATATTGACATATGTTCTATATTTTACCAAATGCTGTCATGCATGGAAATAGCTGTGTCTCTTTTGGTTAATGGATTTTGGAAAAGGAAATGGAAGTCACAAAATGATATTCTAAAGTAAGATGGGATACTGGTACATTTGGTGGACTGGTGGATATGTGAACTTTCCTGTGTCGTAAATATTCTTAGCTAAGATTTTTATATTTACCATGTACCAGGTACTATTCAAAGTACTTGCCACACAGTTAATTCTCTGACAGTCCTATGAAGGGGGTGCTTTTATTATCCCCATTTTACAAATAAGGAAATTGAGGCACAGTGACATGTAATCACTCATGTGAAATTAAGCGTATATTAATAGGCACATTTTGTCAGTATATGTTACTTCACCTCACGGTGGTATTATTTTGCCTAGTATAGATGACAAATGGGTACAATGTGGACATTTGATTTAATTAGCTTATTTAGACTCCAAGTAACTGGAAGGTACCGGTAACTGAATTTTTTTCTGTTTACATAGGTTTTTTTTTGTTTATTTTTTTTTTAAAGTAACTTATCTATGTATGGCTCTGAATTTCAGGGCTCTCTTTACTTTTGTCTAGCTATTGTACAGTAGCAGAAAATAACTTTTGTTCTTAATTATGATCTTTAGGTTTAAGAAGATGTAAAGTATCTTCATAATTATGAAAGAGAAACTATGTAATAATATTTGGTGTAATTTTAAGTGCATTTTATGTATAGTTTTTTTGAAAATTACTAAACTGAACATGCTATTTCCTATTCTCTTTTTTAAAGAGCTTTATTAAGATGTAATTCAAATACCGTAAAACACACCTTTGTAAAGTGTACAATTCAGTTTTTAGTGCATTCACAGTGTTAAACAACCATCACCACTCTCTAGTTCCAGAATTTGTTTTCCTCCCCTAAAGGGAAACCTTATACCCATGAAGCAGTCAGTCTTTGTTCTTCCCTTCTCCCAAGCCCCTAGCAACCAGTAATCTGTTTTCTGTCTTTATAGATTTGTCTACACTAGATATTTCATTTGAATGTTATTGTACAGTATGTGGCCTTTTGTGTCTGTCTTCTTTCACTTAGCATAATGTTTTCAAGATTTATGCATATTGTAGCATGCACGGCTATACCACATTATGTTTAACCATTTGGATTAACATAATGGACATGTTGGACTATTTATTATACTTTTTGGCTATTATGAATTGTTATATATATTATGCAATGAACATGCATGTACAAGTTTTTGTGTGAACCGATGTATTCTTTTTTTTTTTTTTTTTTTTTGAGACAGAGTCTCACTCTGTTGCCCTGGCTAGAGTGAGTGCCGTGGCGTCAGTCTAGCTCACAGCAACCTCAAACTCCTGGGCTTAAGCGATCCTACTGCCTCAGCCTCCCGAGTAGCTGGGACTACAGGCATGCGCCACCATGTCCGGCTAATTTTTTGTATATATATATTTTAGTTGTCCATATAATTTCTTTCTATTTTTAGTAGAGACGGGGTCTCACTCTTGCTCAGGCTGGTCTTGAACTCCTGACCTCGAGCGATCCACCCGCCTCGGCCTCCCAGAGTGCTAGGATTACAGGCGTGAGCCACCGCGCCCGGCCCGATTTATTCTTAGTACGCAGAAGTTTTTCATATTGCTTAGTCGAAGGTTTTTCCAAAACAGCAAAATGGACATTTATATGTCAGCTATTTATTGAATAGTTCTGAGGTGCAAGGTACTCTGCTTGCCTGTTTAGGAGACTCATATTAAGATAATAATGAGGAGAGTTAATTTTAGCTGTTCTTACTGGATATAATGAACTACATTTGGAAGAATATTTTCTTCTCTTGATTTGTTTTGTCTAGCTTTCAGGTAGTGATATTTGAGCAAACAGATATCGCTCATCTCTTTAGGATAATTCTCTATATTTTTTACACCAGAAATGAGCATGTGTGATATGATACTCCCTAACTGGAACAATCAAATTTTTATCAGTGAGATAGGTTATAAACTATAACATATTGGTATAAAAAGTTATAATGCAACCATTAAAATGATGCTATAGGAGAATATTAATTAATAGGAAAATTATTACCTACTTAAATGGGGAGGAGGGAGAGTATATTACAAAAAGTATGATACAAAACAGTCTATCATAATATATATAAAGTATTCTTAACCTGAGGTCTATTGATGTGACGAACTGATAAAATTCTATGTAAAAGAATATAATGTTCATTTTTCTAGGAATAGATTTGTATTTTTCATCAGATTTTAAAAGAAATCTGTGATCCAAAAAGGTTAAAAACTATTAATATGTTATAAAATGTTAATGGTAGTTATCTCTGGGTTAGTGGAATTACTGGTGATACTCATTAATATTTTCTGTTTTTCACAATGGATATCACAATTTTAATAAAGTCTGAGAGTGGATTTTGAGTTTTAGTTGTTGATGCATGTGTTTATGTATGTATTTGTATTTAAAGAAATAAGAGAGAGAAACCCTACATAGAGCCAAAGGACTGTTTTGGGTGGTGGAGAGAATAGGGTAGTAAATGATACTGGAAGTATAGAAGCCAATCATGTACTTGTTGGTTATTTAGGAATTTCACAATATAGCCAATACTTCTCAGTATTTGATATCTATTCTAAGTGTGGGATTTTGCCCATGAATCTTGTATTTTTTCTAATTGCTGAGCTTTAAAATGTCTATTTTAGTGGAAAATTCCTCTAGCTATAATCTCTTAATGCTGCCAATCTCATTCTCATGATAGTTTTAGAATAACAGTGTAATTTTCCTGAACACAACATCCCCTGGTCCTTCCACAGAAGATGTGAAAATTCCCAGAGGGGAAAAAATTTCCAGTAAAGTGTGGTATTTATCTTTGATTATACTGTTTATTGTTTTCACTTTTCTGAACATTATAGTTAATATCTTTGTAGTTAAGGACAGGAGAATTCTTTTTGGATTATATTAGAGATTTGTGTTAACATTCCTAAATAGGCTGTTACAAACTTTTTAGAGTTAATGAAACAATCTTTTAGTCTGAATATTTTGCACAGTGCAAATCTGGCCTTCAAAATAGGTTAAAAACATTTCTGTTTTTAGAATAAACAGCTATATTTGGCAATAGGATCAAGCAGCACAGTTCTTCACAATTATGACAATAGTCCTTATAAACATAGTATGTGCTGGGGATAAAGCACTGATTTTGTTTTTCACTAATAATTATTCCTTGCTTAAATTAGCATAATGATACCATTTATATATTGACAAGCGTAATGTGAAGAATTTTTTAACTTGTTAATTGGTTAAACTTTTTTGAAATAGTTTTAAACTTGTTCATCAAGCAAATACAAGAATATTAAGGAATACCCATATTGCTGGGTGTTTTGTTCGTTTGTAGCTGTCAGCATTATAGTTTCTACCTGAATAATCTTATGGTTGATGCAAAAAGTTGGACTTTTTTTTTAAGTGAAAAAGGGGGTCCTTTAAAATGGTTGTTAATGCTCTTCTATAATATGGCATGACTCTAGTGATACCTTATTCTCTTGATTTTCTTCCTACCACTTTGCTGGTATTTCCCAGTCGTCTTTGTAGTTCTTCCTTTCCTGTACTTATTCTTTATGTATTGGTATTACTTGGCTTTTTATTGCAGACTTTATTCTCTTTTTGTTCTGTGTATTTGTGCTAGAAATTTGATTCACTTCAATGACTTCAGTTACTATCTATACATATGCTGATGACTCCAAAGCATTAGCTCCATACCTGTGTAACCAACAACTATTAAATGCTTTGGATATTTCAGACGCATGCTAAACTCAAGATGTTCAAAAGTAAACTTGTGAAACCCTATGGATTTCAGTAGTTGGCATCAACATCTACTTTTGCTCAAGCTGGAAACCTAGCTATTGTTTATGACAATTATTTTTTTCCCTCACTACCTCACCCGTATCCAGTCATTCACCAAGTCTTACTGAGTTTACCTCTTGAGCATCTCATTGATACCACAGCAGTCTAGGACAACTTACATAGATGATTACAGTAGCCTCCAAACTGGCCTTCCTGCCTCCAGTGTGGCTTATCTTCTATGCATTTTGTAAAAATGATCCTGTTACTTTTCCTGCTTTAATGGTTTTCCTTTAAATGATGTCTAAAGCACTGGTTTCCAAAGTGTAATAATGCATAAGATAATCTGCTAGAGTACAGGAGGAAAAAAATTATGTCATTAAATATTAAATGTCTGATTTTGAATCAAAAGTTTAGTTTATTATATCTCAAGCAAGAAGTAGTACAATTAATCAAAGTATGAGCCTAAACTATTGACACAGTTTTGCCATTTTAATGGTAGCTTGTTTATGCCAGCAGCGAAGAAGCCTGGAGAGTAAATGGCGACGAAATCAAAAAAGCTTGTTGAGAATTAAATATTTTTCCTTACAAGAAGTGGTCCAAAGCTTTGAAGAAGTGGTAGTCAGTTGGTGCAAGTTCTGGTGAATGTGGTGGATGACAAGAGAGTTTCCGAGTCCAGCCTATGTAGTTTGAACAGTGTTGTTTGTGCAACCTGTTGTTGAGTGTTGTCTTGCAAGAGGATTGGCCTGTCTCTATTGACCAATCTCTGCCACTTAATCACAAGCATCCTCGTCATTTCATCCATTTGGTTGCAGTAGACATCTGTTGTAATCGATTGACCAGGTGCCATGAAGCTATAGTGGATAATACCAGCTCTGGACCACTAAGGAGGCACCATTAGCTTTTTATGATTAATATTCGGTTTTGGACTGTGTTTTGGCACATCATCTTTATCCAACCATTGTGCCAAATGCTTGCAATTGTCAAACAATCCATTTTTCATCACACATGACAATACAGTGTAGAAATGGTTCGCCTTTATGTTGTGACAGCAAAGAAAGATGAGCTTCGAGACAATTTTTCTTCTGAGTCTCATTTAATTCATAGAGAACCCATCTCTACAGCTCATTTTACTTTGCTAATTTGTTTTAAATGGTCCAATGTTGTTGGAATAGTAACATCAAACTTTGCTGCTAATTCACGCATAGATTGAGATGGATTCACTTCCACTACAGCTTTCAGCTCATCATTATCCACGTTGGTCTCAGGTTGCCCACACGACTCATTTTCAAGATTAAAATCACCAGAAAGGAACATCTTAAACCACTGACATACTGTGCGTTCATTAGCCACATCCTTCTCAAACACTTCATTGATATTTTGAGCTGTCTGTGCTGCACTGGTTCCACAATGGAACTCATATACGAAAATAACATGAATTTTTGACTTATCCATGGTTTCCCAAAAATTGCTCTAAAAAAAATTTTGAAAGATAATCACAAGCCAAACCATATATTTGAAAGAATGAGAATGTACCTTCACAATAAAAATAAAACAAGAAGTATCAAAGTGAAATTTCAGAGATATCAACTGTCAAACTTAGTACTTAAGGAAATCGGACAATTCGTATTAATAACCTAATATTAGAATTCTATTTATGGTTACTTTTTTATCTGAAAAATATTAGGACATTTATATTTAAAAGCTAGTACTGTGTAATCGTTATTTAGTCATTCCTTCTTTGCTCTGTATGTCAAATAGTCATTTGGTGCTGAAGGTATCCTGAGGGAAGCATGCTTTGTTCACTTTCTGTGCATGTTGCACTATACTGTAATTTGAATTTTTGTCTAAGTGGACTTTGATGTTTTAACCTTCTCTAGCATAGTGCTACTCAAAGTATTGTCCCTGAACTGTATGCTAACACTCCATGACAAGATAAAAAAAGAACTTGAGAGTAAGCATTTAGAAACTTGAATTGCGTTTTGATGTTGTCATTATCTCATCCAAGTGCATGATCAGTGGACTATGTGAACAGGATACAGACTAGTCCAAGTGCCATGGTGAATTGCATGCTAATTATGCCAAGTCATTAGTCAAGTTAGTCATTTGTAACACAAAAATGCATAAGAATTGAAGAAAATGTATACATTTATTTATTTTTAAAATCTTGTATTAATTTTAATCAGATTTATTTTTGTCCCATAAATAAAATAATTAAAAAGTAAATATATAATAATTAGATAAAAATAAAGCATAAACTTTTTTCATTCTTTTAAATTTCTGTTTTTAAAAATTATCTAAATCCTGGAGTAAAATTTATATTATTTATTTTTAACCCTAATTTACTGGTGACAAAACAAGCTTTATTGGACTTTCTGATGAGAAAAGAACATACACTTTTTCTAAATGTGACAGTAGTGGTAAACCAAATGATGATGATGGAAATAATTTCAAAGACACGCAGACCAAAAGAGTTTATACTAGGTTTGCTGAGAAGTATTACCTGTTTTATGTTGAATTTAGTTTTCAACTATAATTGATAGGGATGTGCTAAAACCATAGTTATTTGTGGAGATACACTGGCTAATAAAACAATAAAACCATAAAAATTTAATTGGCATTTATATGCATGACATAAGTATGTTCAAAACCAAATTCATTATTTGAAAGAAAGAATATTACATTAAAAAACTGACAGAAGTAGAGGTTTAAGATTTCACCATATAATCATTAGGATTTTGTGGGTTTCTTATAAAGTCTCACTTGAGGTTTTTAACATTAAAAAACTTACATACAAATGACATCTTAGTCATGAATTCTTTGCCTCAGCCAATGTCCAGAAGAGTTTTTTCCTACATTTTCTTCTAGAATTTTTATGGTTTTGGGTCTTACAGTTAAGTCTTTAATCTATCTTGAGTTACTTTTTGTGTATGGTGATAGATAAGGATCCAGTTTCATTCTTCTGCATGTGGCTCTCCAATTTTCGTAGCACCATTTGTTGACTAGGGCATCCTTTCTCCAGTGTATATTTTTGTCTCCTTTGTTGAAAATCAGTTTGTTGTAGCTATACAATTTTATTTCTGGGCTTTCTATTCAGTTCCATTGATCTATGTGTCTACTTTTATGCCAGAACCATACTGTTTTGGTTACTGTAGCCTTGAAGTATAATTTGAAGTCCTGTAATGTGATGCTTCCAAATTTGTTCTTGCTTAGGATTGCTTTGGCTATTTGGGCTCTTTTTTGATTCCATGTGAAATTCTGGATTGTTTTTTCTAGTTCTGTGAAAAATGACATTGGTATTTTGATGAGAATTGCATTCAATCTGTAAATTACTTGGGATAGTATGCACATTTTAATAATATTGATTGTTTCAATCCATGTGGACATGGCATATTTTCCCATTTGTGTCATTTCTGATTTCTTTCATCAGTGTTTTATACTTCTCCTTTCTTGTAAGACCACAAAAGCAAATATAGCAACAATAAATAAATAGATAAATGGGACTTAATTAAACTAAAGCATTTCTGCACAGCAAAGGAAATAATCAACAGAGCAGATACACAACCCACAGAATTGGAGAAAACATTCACAAACTATACATCTGACAAAAGACCAATATCCAGAATCTATAAAAACCCAAACAAACAAGGAAGGAAAAACAAATAACACCATTAAAAAGTAGACAAAAGACACAAACAGGTTATTTTTCAAAAGAAGATACGCAAATGGCCAAAAAAAAAAAACATGAAAAAATGCTCAACATTACTAATCATCAGGGAAATGCAAATTAAAACCACAGTGAGATACCACCTTATCCCTCTCAGAATGGCCATTATTAAAATGCCCCCCCCCCAAAAAAAAACAGATGTTGGTGCAGATGCAGTAAAAGGGAACACTTACATACTATTGGTAGGAATGTAAATTGCTACAACCTCTATGGAAAACAGTATGGAGATTCCTCAAAAAACTAAAAGTAGAATGACCATTCAATCCAGCAGTCCCCTTATTGGGTATCTATCTACCTAAAGGAAAATAAGTCATTATAGCAGAAAGACACGTGCACTGGTATGTTTATTGCAGCACAATTCACAATTACAAAGATATGGAACCAACCTAAATGCCCATCAGCTGAGGAGTGGATGGTATGCACCCCATGGAGTACTACTCGGCTGTTAAAAAGAATGATATAATGTCTTTTGCAGCAACTTGGATGGACCTGGAGACCATTATCCTAAGTGAAGCACCTCAGGAATGGCAAAACAAATATGATATATTCTCACTTATAAGTGGCAGCTAAACAATAGGTATATATGTTCATAAAATGGTATGATGGATATTGGAAATTAAGAAAAGAGGGTGTCGGATACAGCGTACACTATTCTGGTGATGGTTACACTGACTTCAGCATTATACAGTTCATGTAATAAAAAACAGTTTTACCCCCTAAATCTATTGAAATAATAATGAAAATAAGTATATACAAATGACAAAATATGTTTGCTTGGAAACATTGGATGAATCCATAGCAAAGAAGGTAGTTCATGTACTACTTTCCAGCAACACCATAGTTTGATATATTTAAGAATGGAATAATGATACAGAAGGGCAATTCTCAGACAAATAAGGGTAACAAAGGAGTTTTTGTTACAATTTGGTGACCACACTGATTTTGTTAACATGACAATGATAGGAAGTAAGAATTTATTTTTCAGCCTCATTGCTGACAAGTATAGCTTGCTCTGAAGTATATAACATTTTAAAGTGTTGTAGTATCAACAAATGTGGTTTGGAGTTTTGCTTTGCTTTTGTAGGAGTATATTCTAATTAGGCAGAGACACCAACAAGAAAAACATGTTGGAACATGTGCCAGAGTATAAATCAATGTCTTGCTTCTTTCACTGAGAAAGTGTTGCTATGTCAGCTGAACTAAACAATATGCTTGCTATATCAGCTGAATTAAAAGTAGTTCATGAAAAGTGTGAATTTTTAAACACCAGTTCATTATATTTGAATTTCTAAAAAATTAAATGATAGTGCAGTTTGGGAGTTGATTGGATCAGTTGAGTTGCTCAACTGTTTTCATATGCTAAGGTGTAATACATTGGTTTTCAAAGGTAAATTTTCAGTCAAGAGTATTAGAACTTTGGGATAACTCTTAGAGTTTTTGCAAGATAAACCAGTTTGGTTTTCAACTTTTTAAATATTTGAGTTAGGCCGGGCGCGGTGGCTCACGCCTGTAATCCTAGCACTCTGGGAGGCCGAGGCGGGTGGATCGCTCGAGGTCAGGAGTTCGAGACCAGCCTGAGCAAGAGTGAGACCCCGTCTCTACTAAAAATAGAAAGAAATTATATGGACAACTAAAATATATACATACAAAAAATAAGCCGGGCATGGTGGTGCATGCCTGTAGTCCCAGCTACTCGGGAGGCTGAGGCAGGAGGATCGCTTGAGCCCAGGAGTTTGAGGTTGCTGTGAGCTAGGCTGAAGCCACGGCACTCACTCTAGCCCGGGCAACAGAGTGAGACTCTGTCTCAAAAAAATAAATAAATAAATAAATAAAAAATAAAAATAAATATTTGAGTTAGACTTATTTGTCTGATAACTTCATTCGTTTTTTTTGGTTTGTTTTTTTTTTTTTTTTTAAATGATCTTAGCCTTCCATGCAAGGAAGGAATGTCAAATGCTTTTTAGTGGCAGATAAGATCAAAGGACAAAAATGAAAGAAATTTGAGGGAAAAGTTATTATAGCTTGTTATGATGGGTTCAGCAATATAGTAACAATTATCAGTAAAGTAGGAGGTGAGCTTGATATTGCACATTTGAAAAAGTTATAATCAAATACCTTACATATTTGATAGGACACTTTGAATTTCATTTTACATCAAAAGAAAATCCATGGGTAGGAAATTTATAGATCAGGAATCCATTTTTTAATCAAAAGTAATTTTAGATTTAACTATAATTTTGCTGGATAAATTATTGGAGCTAGCTACCAGTGAGGGGTTGAAATAAATTTTGAAAAGCAAATTTTCTGCATTTTGGATAAAAGTTTAAAAAAAATAAATATCTGAGCTTGCTGAAATTGCATTAAAATCTCTTCTATTCCTGTTCTTTGAGACTAGTTTCTCTAATTGTGAGTGCTATTAAAACAAAGCATAGAAATGGTTTAGATACACATTATCTCTTGTGAGTAGCATTGTCATCAGTCCAACCTAGATTAGATAAATTAAGTGTGGTAGTTGGCCTCAAAGACAGCCCTAATGAGCCCTACCTCCTGATGTTTAGGTTTGTGTAATTCCCTCTCACATTGCACAGGGGTTGATATGTGTGACCCATAGAATAAGTCAGACGTGATTGTATATCACTTCTGAGATTGGATTATAACAGACATTGCAGCTTCTGTCTTGTTTGCTCTGTCATTTTCTCTTTGGAAGCCAGCTACCATGTGGTAAACAGCCCAGAGGGGAGGCCCACATAACAAGGTACTGAGGGAGGTCTTTTGTCTTCAGTCACACCAGTGAGCTTAAAAGATTCTCCAACCCCATGGAGTCTTCAGATGACTGTAGCCCTAACCAACATCTTGACTAAAAGTTCATGAGAAACCCTGAATCATAACCACCCAGCTAAGCTGCTTCGGAATTCCTGACCAACAGAAGCTTTGAGATAATAACTGTGTTGTTTTAAGCCACTAAGTGTTGGAATAATTTTTTGTGCAGTAATAAATAATTAATAGAGCAAACAAGAAGCAAACTTATTTGTTACATTAAAAACTTTATTAACATATGCTGTTAGTTCATAGTATATGAATTGGTGTTTAATTGAGGAATTGCTGTTTCAATCATAACTTTTGGTTAAATTAGAATCATGGGAATGACAAAAGTTATTAGTGTAATAGTTTTTTCTGTATTAGTTGCCTTTATGTATACTTTCAATGAAAAATTTGTAACTTTCTGTAATTTTTTTCTTTTTTTTCTATTCTAATTATATTTATAATTTTATGGGTCTGAATCTAATAAAAAACACTTGGACTTGTATTTTATATGGTCCTTTTTCCTTTAAGTTTTTAGCAGTTTCTTTTTATTTTATTTTACAAAAGTATTGATCCATGAGGGATTGGAATTTTTAAAAAGAAAAAAGGAAAATGGTGTTTTACCACGGATAGTCTAGGGGATCTATCTTGTCAGAGTTCTCATAGTACCTTACACTGACCTTATTGTGATGATCATCTTGCTTTATTACAATTGATTATATTCTCTGTTAAACTAAAAGCTCTATGAAGGGCAGAGTCTATGTCTATGTTTGCTGTTACATCTTAGGAACTGCTCAGTAGATATTGGTTGGAAGAATTAATATTCCTTTTACATTTTTTTCATGGCGTTGGAATAATGATTCCCTTCTGTAGTTGTAAACAAGTTGCTACTATAGCCATATGTCTTTGGGGAATGTTAATTGCTTAGATTGAACAGAAAATATTCTTGGCATTTTTATTGCTGAGTGCCAGGGATTTTTATAAAATACGTGTTTTTATTTTCACAGTACAACCACTGCCTCTGAAGAAGATATCTCAAGTAGATACCCGCGAACAGATAGAAGTGGGTTCACTAGATATAACAGGGATGTAAATGTTTCAGGTAATTTGGCCTCAAGTAGCACATTGGAAAAGAAAATTGAAGATCTTGAAAAGGTATGAATTACTAATTATTTAAGATTGATAGAATTAATACATAATTAGGATTCTTTTTTCAGTTTCATAGCAGATGAGAAAAGAAATAAGTTGAAATTTGTAGGGGAGAGACAGTGCCAAAAAATGGAAAAGAATGAGGGGCACTAATGGGAGATAACATCACTGGTAATCAGTATTTCCATATGTAGTCAAATAGCTTTTAATCACTGTCTTACATAGTATATAGTTTCTGTATGCATAGCTACATAGCTAGATATTTTTAAAAATTTTCGTAGTACTTTCCTATCTATAATAGTTTTGTTGATGTTAAAACTTTAGAAATGAAGCCAATTCTTACATTCCTTAATATTTAATGTACATTCTTATTCTGCCACATGTTATCTTTAATATATCAAAAACAGTCTTTGAAGTGGTTAGAAGTCTAAGTTGGCAATATATACTACTGTGTGTTTCTTATATTGCCTGAACAGATTGCCATTTGTAACTTTCCAAATTCAAGAGTAATTCTGAGTTAGGTCCATCTTTGGTGTTTGAAACAATTTTATGTAAGAATAAACCTGTTTAAAAGTATCTGTCAGAACAACTCAAATGAATATTGGCATAAATTTATTAACCATAGGTTCTAAGGTTTGTTCCATAGACGTTCAACCCCTAAAATTGATAATAGCGCTGAATTTCTTTCTGATTGTTGAAAATAGGTTCTGGTTTACTGAACTGAAATTATTCCCTGTGATATAAAGTTTAATTTATATATGTAATGTAAAGAGATTTAATTTAAAAAATTGTTTCTATTTTATAACGTTATGATTATTTTGAAGTCACATCTAAGCTGTTATGCTAGTTTCTATTTGGAATCATTATTTTACAGGGTTAAAAACTTTAGAAAATACATAGTCCAATAGTTTTCAAGGAAGTTCCTCAAAAAGGCTTCTGGAGTTCCACAAGAGTTTGGACTGAGTCGCTCATAGTTGGCAGCAGCTGATTGATGTGGCTGGCTGGCTGCTTTCTCTGAGGGTTGGTAGGAAAGAAGCCAAGTTCTGGGCAAGACCTTTTCAGCTTTGCCTTTTCTTGCTCCCAAGGTGGTTGACTCAGCCCACGGCCCTGGATTCTAAATAAGATTTCTTGGAAAGAGGTGTTGCATTATTTACAGAAAAATAGTTTAAAAATCAGTAATGTACTTCGGTTCCTTCATTTTATCCATTGTCAGTTAACTGGCAGAGCCAGAACTAAAATTGAGGACCATTGATTTTCTGTTGGGCTCTCTCCTTTTGTTAAATTTTGTATTTTTAATAAAAGTTTTGAATTACCTCAAACAAGATAATTATCTATAAAAACAGATAATTCCTGACTTAATAGTGGTGAGAAGCTAAAGAAGGTAAGTCATAGAGTCTGTTAATATTTGTTAAAGACTTGTGTAAACGTGTGTTTACAGTTCCTGTATTACCCTTACTCTATGATTCTTTCCTGTGGTGGATTCTGCATTCCTTCACCAAGTGTCTTAAGGAATTCATTAGGTATCTTCATATAGCTAAGATACTTTACTAAACTTGGTAGATGTATGCCATTTATGAAGATTATAAACAACCAGTTCTTCTCAGTTAATGCTTTGTAATTATATCTACCAGGAAGTAGTAAGAGAAAGGCAAGAAAACCTAAGACTTGTGAGACTGATGCAAGATAAAGAGGAAATGATCGGAAAACTCAAAGACGAAATCGACTTGTTAAATAGAGTAAGTATTTCACATATTTCAGTTCTAGGGTTTCCTTTTTTTTTTTTTTGAGAATTGGATGAAAATATGTAAATATGAAGAAATTTCATTGCCTTATTTATTTTGTTCTTTTGTTAATGAGATGGTAATTTGTAGTAGTAAGAACCATCATTTCATTCCACAAACTGATTTCCTCTGGGCAATTATCAGTTTAACAAACTTAATTTTATTCTTTTGGAGATGGACTGATGAATGGATTTTTTTCTGTGTTTTGTTAGAGTTTGGAGATGAGAGACAACTCGGTGACTACCATACGTAAAAGGGTACTGGCACAGAGTTGCCCCAATAAAGAACTAAAATTTGGTACTTCATCACTATAAGAAATTCCAGATGTCTGATGTCTTTGTGTGTATTTTCATCACTTTTTTTCTTCCCTTGTACTTAATACATCCTCAGCTTCAGGTTTAGCGATTGACTAAGCCAGTATTTGACAGTTCTACTTCAGTGTAGTCCATTCTTTGTGGACTGCCTTTCATCTTGATTCAAACACAAGTATTCCTCTATTGGTACTAGAATTTGATTTAAGAAATTCTACAAATATTTTTGATGCCCATGAGGTATTTGCACTGTCTTAGGCACTATGGACATAATAAACAATGATGAAACTCCTGCCCTTATAGAGTTTATAATCTAGTAATGATTCAGGAATGTATTTTATCTTTTAATTCCAAACCTTAGGTAGATCTCAGTTGTAATTTTAGAAATCCCGTATTTTTGTTGTTTCAACAGATTTTTCTACCATTCATTTCTTTTGTTAATAAATGCAAATTCTGATTTTGTGAATTTTGAAATCATTTACCTAATTGTCGAAAGGCAGTATACAAAATTTATCAGAATGTTGCTATACTATAGCAGTGATTTAAATTGATTGTATCAAGTTTTACTATTTTAGACTGCAAGGATAAATCTATAAATGTCTGCTTTTCTAACATTTAGTAACTAGTTGACCTTGAAATAATATTTTTTAACTAAAACTTCTAGTGAATTATTTTTAACCAGGTGGTTGTATATTTGGAACTAGGATTAATACAGGGAACATAGAGCTGGATCATATACTTTTAAAGCTGGAGAGTGAATGCCTACTTTAGTGGCTTTGAATTATTTTTTGGCTCTAAAACCTTTCCCTCAAAATGTCATGAAGAAGCCCATACATATTAGTTGAACCAGATCAACTCTGTATGCCCCAGATCCTCTTTTCTGTATGCCTCAGTTCGTATCCCTGGTCTCATCCCCAAGTGTATACATTTAAAGATCACACAAAGTGAACTTGTACCTTTTGATGCCCAATTTGACACAAGGTTGCAACTTGGGGCCCTATACCACCTATGGCCAGCATATGTGTTTTGTTCAGCCTTCCATTTTAGGGAGGGGGAATGGAGTTTGGTTTTAACTAAAAAAATTAACTTATTTATGATCATTGGAAGATTTACAATTTAGAAATTCTGACTTCTGCCTTTTTTTGAAAATCTGAAAGTTCTAGCAAGAGTTGGCCCACATATTTGTGATAAGAATGAAGTCAGGAGTTGCTTTAGGTGGGACAGATTCTATCTAAAGTTATTTTCAGAACTTACCTTCATTTCAAAATTAATTGGTTAGATGAATTATCTTTGAATGTGTATTTTTAAAGGTTTTTTTTTTTTTTATCTCCCTTAGAATATATTTAAATATCTTTAAAGTATTAAAGTATTATTTTCCTTTTTTTCCTTAAGGACCTAGATGACATAGAAGATGAAAATGAACAGCTAAAGCAGGAAAATAAAACTCTTTTGAAAGTTGTTGGGCAGCTGACAAGGTAGAAGATTCAAGGCTCAATGTGGAATAAATATTTTAAAACTACTGATTGAATGTTATGGTCAATGCTAGGACGATATTCCTATGCTGCAATACATTAAAATAACGAAGTATGTATATTTATTTCTAGAAAACGGATGGATGTTTATTTTCAAAATATTTCATTTTCCTTATTAGTTTCAAAAAAACTATCTACCCTTTTTATTTCACAAATAAGTAATATCTTTCAGTTATTAAAATGATAGGTAATACCTTTTTGGATTTGTGTGGTATTCAAATAACACATGATTTAAAGTCACAACCCTTTAAATATATTTTATCTTTGGTAGCACATTCTCTCCCTGAAGGAATATACATAGTCTTTGTTTACATGAATTCAGATACTTTTGGGGAGTTACTTGTAAATGCCTTATTACTGATGGGTGCAACCTTTTATATGTTGATGACTTGCTCATAAAGGTTTTTGGCTACTGTTCTTTCCACTTATTCTAAGCAATTTAGAGTAATAGTCACACTACTTTGTATAACAATATTTTAAAAGAAAACTATTTTAAAAGTCACTTAATATCATGTTCTTGTTAGCTAAATATAAATTTAAGAGAATACTTGAATTGTGGTATAGTAAATGAAAATTTACTATTTTGTGTTTGAATATTAAAAAACTTTAAAATAACTTTTACTTCTAAAAGACATACAATTGTAATTTTAATGTAAAATTTCTTATGTAGGTACTATCTTTTTTTTTTTTATTGTTGTAAGGTTTATTAGTGAACATGGGATATTTTAAAAGTTGTTTATTCTTTGGGCCTGGAAAATGTGTACAATTTCAGTGCATAAGAAAAAAATTATATTTTTATTATATTACCATATGCATTAAAATCAAAACCAAAATATTTTATCCACACTTACAACACCTGCACATATATTAACAAAAAGTACATAAGCAGAGATAATTCTAAAATATTTCACCTAATTTCTAAATTGGATAACATTGTAACTATTTTTTACATGAGAGCATATTCCCTTATCCCAAATTTAAAGGATTTTCTTCCTAACATTGAATTTTTTAAAACAATTATTTTTAAAGAATTATATAAATTTTCTCTTGTAATAATTATCATTAGTATTTAGGGTTGTTTTATATTACATTTTCATGTTGAGTTAGCATTCCCCCCCCACCAAAACAAAACAAAACAAATAAACATTATAAAATGTTTGCCTGATAGCATAATCTCAAACAGCAGCACTAATATCCTTTTATCTAGTTAATGTATGAAAGTGGCTTGAACATAGTAAAATCCATTTTGGCTACGCTACTGACTTTTTCCTTCATTAGCTGTTATTCACTCTTAGAAAAATAGAGAAGGTAAGACAATTAGGAAAAAATGTGGAGTAAATGGTTAGCTTTACCCACTCCCCAGTTCAGAAGTTTCAAACTTGGCTGATCATCAGAATCACTTGAGGAAGTTAAAAAGAATTCCCTTGCTATAGCTCCTAGATAGGTTTATGTTGAGACCCTAGACTCTAGAATTTTTAAAGCTTATCGTCTAATGATTCCAATCATAGCTAGTTTTGGAAACAGCTGCTGTTGTGTCTTTATTCCCAGAGGTATCTTCTATTGAAAACCCAGAATTGGCATAATTTTAACTCCTGGCCTTTTTGTTTTGCCCTTTTAGTTTATTTAATAATTATTCTGGTCTCTGGGGCAGTTCTCATATGTCCATAATTTCTATATATATTCACTGCTCACAAAAAGTTCAATGTTAGATTACCAAATTTGATGTAGTTGCAGAATTACTACATAAGGGCTTCCTTCTTGGAGACTTTTGCTCTGCATGGGAACAGTGATCTGCCCACAAGTAAGGGTGGTATGCCAGTCACAGTACCTCACCACTGAGGTACTCAGTTTAGTTACCCTTAGGCACATGGCAAAAATGTCCTTATTGCCTTGGTCCTCATCCACGCTTTGGATGTTGTGAAAATGCTGCCAGTATCCAACCTTAAGATATATTAGTATATTGGTTGTTCATTAAAAGAATTAATTGGAATTTTCTACTTAATATATAGATAAAAGAACATGTCATTTCACTTTAAAATTATATCAATTTTAATGCTTCTAAAGACTGAGAGGTTTAAAATTTTTTTCAGTTTATTTGGAACATTTCCAGCCATGATTTTTGCTTTTTTAACATAATGATACCAAATAAAAATACAAGAGCCTTACAACTTAGACAAAGCATTTCACATGCAGCCCTTCCCCATCTCCTTGAAATGTGTATTTATTTCACAAACAGATTTTTACACCAACTATTGAAAAATAAACTAGAATCTGCTACAATTTCCCCCTAACATTTGTAAAAAGTGTTTAGATTTTAAAAAGGTAGCTTAAGTACATGTGCACTACTCTAGAAAACTTGGCTGTTGTCAATAAAGTGCAGTTATTTGTGAAATTATTAGTCCTTTTCAGAAATATTATTTCTTATATCTCCTGGGAATTTGTGGCATAATAAAGTACATCCAAAGTTCTAATGTGTTTATGAGATCATTTTCAAAACAATAAGTTTATTATCTTTAAAATGAACATGACTTGCCTCCTTGATTTCTGAAATGATTTAACTTAAAAATTAGTAATCTTTATTTCATCTTTCTAGAATTGTTGGTAATTTTATCACATGACAGTTACCATTAGAGAGGAAAGGAAAGGCTTTTGAGTATGTATTTCTAAGTAATCTAAGGGATTTACTAAATACAGTAGATAGCACTGGCACACTTGTTTAAGTAGTTCTAAACAGAAAATTAAGTATCAGGAGCAGGTACATGAAGCAATGTAGTCTTTCCTTTTTTTTCTTGATAATTTTAAAAATTTTTAATTGTGGTAGAAGCAATGTATTCTTAAAGTGAAAACCTACCTCAGTTATATGTGGTTTTATGTTTTCTGGATTTATCTGGATTTTTATAATTAGAAAATAAAATGTAATATTTTGAGTCTGCTTAATACTTTGTTGAAAACAGTACAAGTCAGTGTAATAGAAACATCTATATGTTCAGCAGTGTAAGACAAAAGAGCAAAGACCTTGGATTTGATAATTGATCTGATGTCCTGGACAATATTCGTCATGTTTCTTTTTTGGTTTTTTTGGTAGCTTTATAATTTTGCATTGGTGACCAGTAAGTTCCATCCAGTGTTGGCACTTGTTTAATAACTTCATGATTTTGTTAATAACGTTTTACAGGATTCAGACATAATTTTGATTCTAGAAATATAAGAGACCAGACATACAAGCTTTTCATTGGGGAGGGGGAGTATATTGAGAAAGAGCTAGCATTCAGGAATGAGAACTTTAACATGTTAAAGTTAATGCTAAACATTTTTATATTTTTATCTGAACCTATTCTCATATGTAAAAGTGAAGCTTGACTTTTGCATTGGAACTATGTTCTCATAAAGAAAAGATATCCCATCAATTAAAATTATAATTTATATTATCTGAGAACTCATGTGACACTTGTGTTCCATCAAACTGAAAGCACAATGCTAATAGACAACGAACAGTTTGCTTCTCAGGTGCATCTATAAAGGCATCTGTCCCCATGCTGTTTTTCCTTATGTATGAAAGTTAGTTGTTTCATTCTCAATTTAAAAACTTGAACCATTACCCAAGAATACCTGAGCCCAAATTGTTTTTATTTTACCTAGCTAGAATCTCATAGCATGTTAAAGTCATATATTCATCGGCCCCAAAATAATTATGTGTATGTGAGAGGAATATGTATATGGGAGTTGCATTAAATGTTCATGCCTATTTGAGCAAGTATTTATTAGTCAACTGGATATAATGTTACAGGTATTACAGAAATTTTAAATGAATAGACATGGACCAACCTTCCATCTAGCAGTGTACAATCTATATAGCACAAAGTACACTCTTATCATTATCCTGTCTAATTTGAATAGTTCACTCAAAAGTACTTTTTTTGTATTAATTATCTAACCATTGTCTTTTAGATCTAGTTAATAGGTACTGTTTAATTTGTTGCAACATTTACTGAACAGTGGAGTAAAAGAACTGATGCATATTGGGAAATATCTTACCATTTTTTAAAGATAATTATGCATTAGGAAAAGAACATTTTTAGCAAATTTATAGCAGTATGAAGTGAAAAGAATTCAATGTATGCCAGATACACCAAACCGTTGATGGTATTTAAATGTGATTTCAAGTTAGTATTTCTATATACATTATTGATTACTGGTTTGTTTTTAGGTATTTAAGACTATTTTGATCTACAGTTCACATTGGCAGTGGCTCTGGAAATAATAGAACGTTAGTGATGATCACCTGATAGACATTGATTAAATGCTTGTGTTTTGTATTGTTTTCCCCTCTTGGTACTGAATAGGTATATTTTACTTTTTTGGTGAACTTGTTTCTTGAAAGATTTGGGTATGCTATTCAGGGTTTTTATTCTTGTGTTTTTCTTCTAAATTTAAGTAGCAGGTGGCTGCTGCTAACAGCAAAAACCATATGAAAGCTAAAACTTAAATGTTTTGTTAAAAAATCAGCTAATTCAGGTAATCCAAATATTTGTGGAAAAACATCTGCATAAATTATTGAACAAATTAGTATTGTGTAGACAGCTTTGATCATTTCCACTGTATAGGTGTTTATTGTGGAATAGACTATATAGATTCACTTTTAATAAATATGCTTTGCATGTAAAAAAATAAATACTCAATAAAAAAATTTTCATTTATTTTTCAACATTGGTTAATTATTTTTTTCCCTTCCTGTACTATCAATAAAAATCCTGACTGAGTTTTACTTCTGAAGTTAAAGGATAATACTAATAATCTAATTAGCTTATGTGCCTCTTACTGAAACAGTATACAGTACTTTTAAAATCTTTATTTGGTATATTATATTAGAAAGAATATTGTTTTATAAGAAACAAAAATTTAGTGTTAAGATCTGAATACATTAATGGGGCTTCTTTTTTTTTTTTTTTTTTGAGACAGAGTCTCACTCTGTTGCCCAGGCTAGAGTGAGTGCCGTGGCGTCAGCCTAGCTCACAGCAACCTCAAACTCCTGAGCTCAAGCGATCCTACTGTCTCAGCCTCCCGAGTAGCTGGGACTACAGGCATGCACCACCATGCCCGGCTAATTTTTTCTATATATATATATATATTTTTTAGCTGTCCATATAATTTCTTTCTATTTTTAGTAGAGATGGGGTCTCGCTCTTGCTCAGGCTGGTCTCGAACTCCTGAGCTCAAACGATCCGCCCACCTCGGCCTCCCAGAGTGCTAGGATTACAGGCGTGAGCCACCGCGCCCGGCCAAGGGCTTCTTGAATAAGTACACATATGTTCAACCTGACTGAAAATTTTGTCTTTGTGTTTTAAGACTGAATCAATAATTACTTAATTCAAAATTGGAGCTATCATAAGCTAAATCTGATGATGTTCAGAGAATATCAGGTCCTTCATAATTTGAAAACGGTAACTAGGGGTCTGAGAATGTGCAAATCTTTGTTTTTTCAGTAAGTGGTTTATGTAACCTTTTGTCTAATGTGTCTTTCTTGACACAACTACACAAGCTTGTCAGTCTTCTTTACTCAGAACTCTAAATTAATCTTCTCAGTAATGTCATACATGTCTAACAAATGAGTAAATATCCTTAACTCAGTCTGTTTAGATAAATGTCTCAAGTCCTTATATAAGAACATATTCCACTAGCAAGCCTACTGAAAAAATTTTGCAAGGTCTTACAGTCTTAATTGAAACTGGAACCTTTTATCTTAGACTTCATCAAATCCCTATTTTTTTCCCTTCTAGATTCACTCTGTGTTTGTGCATGCATGCGTGCACACAATTCTGTCAGGAGCTGTAAACTACCCACATATTTTCTTAATCTCATTCTTCCAGTTTCTCTTCATCTCCACAAGAGGTTACATTTCATTCCTGGTCAACTTTTGGAAATAATTATGTAATGTTGGACCTTCATGTTAAAGGGATAGGACTGGTTATAATATCCTTTACAATGCATCCATTGATTTTGATGTCTAACCAGATAAAAGTTAAAAAGGAAGCTAGAAAGCAAAACTTCTCTCTTAATCCTTAATGCATAATTTTGCTCTCTCAAAAATCTCCTATGACTGACTCCAAATACTTTTAGGTAAAAGAAAAAGCTCTTTTTTTTTGTCAGGTAGTTGAGCAACATAAAAAAAATTAATTAGAGCCAGTTATGAAATGTAGATTGAACTTTATACATGTGAAAAACAATACGAGTTTTGACTTCTATATAGTGTTTTTGATGTTAAAATGTACTCAGTTGCTCACTATATAGTTTTAATCCTTATATAATCTGTTGCTATCCCTGTTTAGACTTACTATGGGACATGAAATTCCAGTCTTTACATTGTTACAGGCTTCTATCCAAAGAAGTATTTGCATTCCTTTAAAATGTGAACTATTTACTGTGGTTAACCAAAGGTAGATGATGTCATCTGTGGACACTTTAGCTAAAGAAGCAAATTATTAAAAATGAATAGAAAAATGATTTCGTTCATTGCTGTAGTATAAAAGTATAAACAAAGCTGTCAGTCAGAGGTACAGGAAATCTGCATTTGAAGAACATGTAAATAACTTTTGGTAAGAATACATTCATCTGATAGTATTAAGAAAAGTTAGAAAAATATTAGCTTTCCTTCGCAGATTGAAAATTCTATTTATGGGTGGCTTAGGACAATAGACAACATCATTAATTTAAAGTAAAATTATAAAGTTATTCCAGTGATGTTTAACCATTATTTAAATCAGTAAATCAGTGAAAATTTTAAATGGGACGAATAAATGGATGCTTTATAAATGCTAAAGATGGTTATAGGATGCCTTTATACATTTTGTTTCTTGCAACCTCCTTATTAATAAGATCAGTATACCTCAGATTCAGCTAAGCTTAGCAAGTCAGGTAACAATTTGAGCATAACTTTAATTTATTACAGCATAGTAACATTCGTTAGTAATTCAGTGGCCATCTGTGCCAGGCAGTGTTTTAGGTGCTTTATGTATTATTTGGTTCTTTAAAACTTCTGTAATGTACAGCTTCAGAGAGTAATTTGTCCAGTGTCCCAAAGCTATTCTGACTGCAAAGCGTTTTTTATGCTGTGTTATACTCATTTTTATGACATAGTCATTGTGCTGTTATTTTCCCAGTGGTTCTCAAAGTGTTTTCCCCACACTAGTAGCAATGGCTTCACTTAACCTGTTAGAAATATAAATTCTTTGGCCCCACCCAACACCTGTATCAGAAACTTTGAAGATGAGGCCCAGCAATCTGTTTGAACAAGCCCTTTATATAATTCTGATGCAGGTTAAGTTTTCAAACCACTGTGCTAAGCATTTCTATTTTTAAGCGAAGATCTTGGTCTTTTTGGACGTTGTATAAATAACATGGACTTGTTTTTAAAAAAAAAAAAAAAAACAAAAAAAACCTGATCTTTGTTGCTTACATTGCAAAAGATTGTATCAGGAAAAGCCTCAGCATGGACATTGGCAGCCTGACATAACCCCATTAATTTAGTATTATCTCTGGAACTCAGATAGTTTCAAAAGTCCAAGAGACTGTGGAATGAAGTCTTTGTTGTTTTGTGTTAAGGTTTATCTCTGTTATTGCCTGAAGGTTTTTGGTAACAATTATGCATTTTTGTCAAATTTTAAAACTTGATTGGAACAAATAAATCTATGTTTCATCAGTTATAATTTTTTTGTTTTTATTTTGCATGAATGGCCCCTGGGGTGGCCCTTGAGGAATTTGAATCTTTAAAATTTACTCTCTGTCAGCTCAGAGAATAGCATTTTCTAGCTGATTGATCAGTGGGGAGAAATCCACAATGTTGTGTCCCAGTGAGTAAAGATAAAAGACTATTTTGATTCAGGCTCATTATTTTCTTATATGATGCAGTAGTTAAATAGGCTTACTTTTTTTTTTTACTTTTTAAAAACTTTAGAACACTTTTAGATTTATGAAATTATTATGGAGATAGTACAGAGAGTTCTCATGTGCCTCCATATTTATTAAAGTTCCTACTTGATTCTGATTTCCTAAGTTTTCCCCTAATATCCTTTTTCTGTTCAGGGTCCAATCCAGGGTACATTATATTTAGTAGTCACGTCTCCTTCGGCTTAACTTGGCTGTGACAGTTTCTCAGACTTTCCTTGTTTTTGATGCCTTTGGCAGTTTTGATTACTGGTCCAGTATTTTTCACTTTACTATGGATATGTCAGATACACACAAAAGTAGAGAAAATCATTATCAATATCTTGTCAATATAAGTTTATCTGTCTTTTTCTTTTTTTCTGAGGTATTTTAAAGTTAAATTCTAATGTCCTATTATTTCACCTGTACATATTTCAGTATGTATCTCTAAAAGTAAGGACTTAAGAAAATAGCCACAATACTATCATACCGAGCAAATGAATGCTAATTCCTTAATATTATCTGTTCAGTTTGGGTTTTCTGAGAAGCAAGCATTTGTGAAATTCACTGGGGGGAAACACTGGTGAGGAAAATTCGGGAGGGAGCTAGAGGAGGTCAGGAGAGCTGTCAAAATGTGTACAGGAGGGTCATTGGCCAAGAAGTCTTAATCCATAATTGTCTTAGTCCATTTGTGTGACTACAAAGGAATATCTAAGGCTGGATAGTTTATAAAGAAAAAGAGGTTTATTTGGTCATGGTTCTGCAGGCTGTGCAAGAAGCATGGCTCCAGCATCTTCTGGTGAGGGCTTCAGGCTGCTTCCACTAATGGCAGAAGGGAAAGGAGAAAGAGAAGAGGAGCCAGTGTGCAGAGATCGCATGGTGAAAGAGGAGCGACGTGGGGGCTCTGGGCAGCCAGCTCTCGCAGGAACTAATAGAAGGAGAACTCATTACCGCGAGGATGGCACCAACCCATTTATAAGGTATCGACCCCCAAAATCCAAGCACTCCCCTTAGGCCCTAGATTGTCCTATCCTTGCCAGGGGAAGCCCCTGCAAGTTGGCTCCTGTATCCTTTTGGTTATCAATAGCTTCCTTGTTTTCTGGCATAAGATGTTCTAGTCTCATCTTGTACATATCATTTTCAGGACCTGGAATTAAGAGCTACCTTCTTTGGTATAGAATTAAAGCCTTGATAGCCATCTAAATTACTAGATGATATAAAAACCAGAGTCTGTAAGGACATTGAAACATTTTTTAACTTGTATGTTTACTGAAAATTTTTAAGACAATGACAGAAAACTGATTGTTTCTTTGCCTTTTCTAATTTATTTTCTCACTTGTTTTCTGTGCAAATGGTGGGAAGATCTTAAACAGTTGGCCCTTCCTATCTGTGGGTTCTGAATCTGGATTCAACCAACCATGGATTGAAAATATTAGGAAAAAAAATTTAACAATACAACAATTATAAATACAAATTAAATAATATAGCATAACAACTATTTACATAGCATTTACATGGTATTAGTCATTATAAGTAATCTAGAGCTGATTTAAAGGGTACAGGAGAGTGTGCATAGGTTATATGCAAATAGTATGTCATTTTACATAAGGGACTTGGGCATCTGCAGATTTTGGTATTCATGGGGGGGTCTTGGACCCAATCCCCCACAGATACCAACAGATAACTGTATCTTGATTTTTCTTTAAAAATTTATTCATGTCTGTTGGGAACTTCAAGAGATTGATTATAAAAGTCAATTTTTTGAGTAGTTAAAAGCACTTTAAAGTCGTGTTCAAATTAGGATATAGCCATATAACTATGTAAAAACATACAGGTATTCATTGAGTTAGATGTGAAAAGACATAGAGCTGTATCAATTAAGTTAAATAATTAAAAGTGGTGCCCAAATTATGCTCCCACAACCCCCCACTAAAATTTAACCCAAATTCATAGTATGATTTTAGTTAGGGATTAGATACTTCATCTCTAGTCTCATCTGAGTGAGGGTCTATGCAGAGGTGCCAGTCACGGGTAAGTTTTCATAGCTGGTTGTGAGACAGTCCTGGTGAGGAAAGAGTGTTGGATGATGGCTCGAAGCAGGTTGTGAAGTTAACCTTTGACTCACGGAGCTACTAAGAGTCTTTGTAGTGCTTGGAATAAAGCCCAGTTGCTGGCAGCCATCACCTTGGACTCCACCTTGTAAGATTGGCAGAACCCTTCGCCTCCTCCCTCCAATACCTCCATCCACTGTTTTCTTCCAAAATATGGAATGCAGCTGTAGCCTAGAATCCTTGGATTTTGTCTGTTGTATTGGTTCACAAATACTTATTGTGTGCCTACTTTGTGTTCTTTTCTAGGTACTAGGAACATAGTAGGGAATAAAAAGACAAATTCCAGCTCATAGCAGTTTAGTTTTTAGTGATCCAGTGAAAGAGTTTTCACATGGGGTTGAGGAGTGGTTGTTCCTCAGAATGTTCCTTGGCCCTCCCCAAAAGATAAAAATTGAACTCCACTTATTAATTTTTGAGACAGGGTCTTTGTCACACAGGCTGGAGTGCAGTGGTGTCATCATAGCTCATTGCAACCTTGAACTCCTGGGCTCAAGGGATCCTCCTACCTCAACCTCCCAAAGTGCTAGGATTACAGATGTGAGCCACCACATCCAGCCTGAGCTCCACTTATTTTTTGACAAAGGTGGCATGAGTACATGTCATAGGCCATAATTTGTGTTGTAAAAATTATGTTGATAGGTCTAATGTTTGGAAAAGACAGATTTATTCCCCTTGAGAAATTGAGTATGATTGGGGATTTGGAACACAAATTTGTGTTTCCAATCATTTCATTTGTTGTATGAATTGTATTTTTGCCCAGAAGTCATGTCTTTAATGGCCAGTGCTATTAAGTCCTCATGGGGGGGGGGTGGTCAGAATCCCACATTTTCCTGTACATTCTGATCATCTAAAGAATTTGTAATTATTCAGAGACAGTTTCTGTGCTTAATTTTGTGATGGATTTCCAAACGCCTGTGTTCCTATGGCTCATAGAATTCCCAAAGTCACTCACGATTAAATAAAAATATTTTTTCCTATGTTTTTCTTTCCTTCTGACGTCTGCAATTGAGGTGGAACTAAGTACAGTGTACTTTACAAACTCTTGGTATCTAGTTACTTGAGAAACACTCCCACTATGATTGAGATCATCATCCTTTTATTTTTGGCGGGGCGGGGAATTGAGTGATCAGGACACTTTATTCTTTTGCTGTGATTTTTGTCTAAAGATTTATTTCACTTGGGAAGGACATCAGTGTGGGAATTAGATCCAGTTTGGGGGATTTACCTCTGATTCACTTACTAACTTAGAATAGCATTTAGCCTTTTATATTTTGATTTGTTAAAACTCTTAAGTTTGTAAATATTTCTCCTCCCCAGGATATTTGAGAAGTTTCTCTTATTTGATCTCAAATGAGTTTGTGACATCTTTTTCATTAACTTTTAAAAAGCTGATTATCTCTTTATAGATGGGAAACAAAGCTGAGGGAGTTCTTTTATTTACCTTGAGATCACATGATGATATAAACTGAATCAGGTATCTGCCAGTGCCTGAAAATTGAGGTGTCTGCAACACAGGTCTGTTTAGAAGAAAGATTAGAGATTACAAAATACTATAAAACCATAAGATAAAAGAAGTTATAAAAATTATTTTTGAACAGAGTAGAAACTCATAATTATTTTTGACTCTATGATTTCAGTTCAGTATTACAACAGTTGGAGACGTGTTTCTTTAAGTGTGATAGGCCTTCTACCCCTGCATCAGGAATCCCTTGGACTCCATAAGTACACTCAAATGAATCAGACTCTTTCTGTTCTCAAAACTTATATATAGTTAAGGAGTAGAATGTGCACAGGCAAAGAGATGGAAGATATCACTTCCTTTAAGGACGAAGGGAGACTTCTTTAGCGTCTAACATCTAAGGCAAGCTTTGAAGGAATTGGGATGTAAAGATTGGTATCTGTCGTAGAAATATTTAAAAAAACATATTCAACATCTGATGAGCCATGGTATTACACCTGAGTGCTGCATTTAAGGCTTTCTATACAAGAAGCACTGAGAGAAGTGATAGCTTCCAAGTTAGACCTACTTGAATTCAAATCCTGGTTCTGCCACTACCAGCTGTGTGACCTTGTAAAAGTTGCTTTACAGTTTGCTCATCTACAGGAAGGACAAAGTAATGCCTAACTTGGTTAGGTCATTGTGAGGAATAAATGGGATAATGCATGTAAATTGTGTGACATAATGCATGTTCACAGGTAATGTGGTTTGTACCAACAAAGAAGTTGAGAAGATACAATGGTTGTCTTTTCTGAAATTAAAAGAAAAATATTTATGAGGAAGCTACTGGATTATTAATAAAACTGCCATCTGGGCTTAAGGGTCCTCTTGTTTAGAAAGGCTCTCTGTCTTTAGAAACCCAGTTGAAGTAAATCGGAACTCTATCCTAAAAAAGAATGTAGTGTGTGTGTTGACACAGATGTATTGTAATCTCTACAAACCCTGGAATACTGTAGCTACTCAAGAAACATTGAACAAAGCCTTGGGTAAAGGACATCATCTTTTATAAAGAAAGAGCCTCTTGAGTTAGTTTACTTGAGAAGCTCAGAGTTTTTTCCCAGTTAGGTTTCTCTTTCTCAAATTTCCAGGCTAAACCTGGGCCTGTTTTCCTAGTAAGAAATGTCTCTGCCTGGACTCCTGAACAAATATATTCTGAGGCATTATCATTAACCAAGCTGACACGGGAACTAAACAGGGTGAATTAGTTTGGCTGGCAACAGTCAATTTCTTTCTCTATTTCTTTTCTTGTTTTTGCAGTGAATCTGATTATTAGTTACCAGTATGTCCTGATAGCAGAAGATAGGAAACACACCAAAAAAAGAGATCATCTACTGATCTGCTCCTGTATAATGAGAAGCAGTTTTTATTGATTTTGGTGTGCGTGCTTAAGGCAGCAAAACAGGACAGCAGTTATAGTTGTTGGCAGTAGGATGATTTTTTTTTTTTTTTTTTTTTTTTGATCATTGTGGGAGAAGACCACAGGGGCACCTGAAAGGGTCTAGAATGAAACATTTTTCCTGCTGAATTGCACAAGTTTAAAAGTAGTGTTTGTTTTATGACCTAGAAAAAGACTCTTAACTCGAATGTGGATATTTTTTGTCCAATTATATGTATTAATTTGAAATTACACAGGATAATTTCTGTGTGTTGTATTTTCTCTTCAAATGTATTGGATCTTATATGTGTCCATTCTTAGACCACATTTACATATCTGATAAAAATAGGACAATATTCTGCACAGCTTACGCATGAGTGATTTACTTGTGAGTATATGAAATTTATGGATTATAAGAAATAAAGTTTAATCTCTGTGTAAATACAGTTTAGAAATAGTAGGGACTTTCTATCCCCTTTGAGTGAAGTTGAAGAGGAAAATTAGAGTGGGCAATAGAATCTGTTCAACTAACCAAAGATAATACAGATTTAAAGAGGTAGATGGATTTTCTGAACAGCTAAAAGATGACCAACTAAGCCACTAAACAGAAAAAGACATTAAAAAGATACCTTTTAAAATATGATTTGCCCTTGGAAAAGATTTAGTGTCCAAAGAAAAAAGCCATTCCTAAAATACAGGTATCTCTAGAAATAAAACTAGAACATCCCTTTTTTCTTCTTGATTTGCGCCCTTTCTGGTGTCTACTCCAGTGCTACATTGTTAGGGGGAAGCTTTCAGGACTATCTGCCAGTGGTACAGAAATTGGCTTTTGTTGTTTGAATGCATTTCCCTTTTGAAAGTCCATAGGAGGTATTCAGATACCTGTTGAATAAGTGAATACAAGAATGAATGAATGAGAGACCTTGGTTACTATGCTTACCTACCCCAACTCTATACCTATAGCTCTGTGGAAGGTGCAGTGCAATAATAACCTACCACATAAGGTACTTAATAAATGTTGAATATTTGAATTTACCACTAGATCCATACTGAGTCAAATCTTCTGGGGTGTAGGGTCTAGGGATTTGCTCTTTTAACAATGTCTGCTGGTGATAATTATACACCCAAAGTTTGAAAATCGTTTAAACTATTTTTCGGGCAGGGCACTGTTAAATGCCCAAGGCAATACTAAGGTGAGTCAGATTGTTTCTGTCTTCAGTAAGTTTACATATAAGTAAAGGATAGACATAATGTGAACAAGCAATAGAGAAAGAGGAGATTAATTCCTTAGCAGCAGTCCCAACTGTTTTGGCACCAGGGACTGGTGGAAGACCATTTTTCCATGGATGGGAGGCGGAGTGGGGGAATGGTTTGGGGATGATTCAAGCGTATTACATTTATTGTGCACTTTATTTCTGTTATTATTACATTGTAATATATAATGAAATAATTATACAACTCACCATAATGCAGAATCAGTGGGAGCCCTGAGCTTGTTTTCCTGCAACTAATGCCTCCCTCCTGATCTAACAGGAGACAGAGCTCAGGTGGTCATGCCAGTGATGGGGAGTGGCTATAGGCTTCTGTGGCCGCCCCTCACCTACCTCCTGTGTTGTGGCTGATTCCTAGCAGGCCACACCAGGATGGTCCGCAGCCTGGGGGTTGGGGACTGCAGCCCTACAGAACCTGCAAGATTTCTTAATGATCTAGCGTTTGTAAGGATTAAGTAAGATAATAGATTTAAAAATGCCTTGACCAGTGTGTGTCCCATAGTAAGTGCAGAACTGTTGGTATCGTTTTCACATATGCTTTGTCTTACCCACTTCATATGTTTCTTCCTAATTTGTAAGGATTGTGTATATTTTCAATAGATCTTCTCTGACCAATTTATAGATTTCTATGGGTGACTAGACTGCCTTTTCTGAAAGATAGTTGTAATTTTTTTACTGTTTTGTCCTGGTACTGTAATTACCACAGGTGTGTTTTTTCTTTCTCCTTTTATAAATTTTCTCATTTCCATTTTGTGACTCTGGCTATGAAAAAGATTTCATGAAAATAAAATTTAATTGCAAACTCACATTCTACCTTGCTGTTATATCCTGAAACTGACAGAATTGAAGAAGAAATCCGTTAAGTTAACTCTTATTTAGTCAGAGTCAGGTTTTTCTAGCTTGTGGGTTATCCAGATGCTTTGCTCTGCTTTTTATACCTTTCCTTTTTTTGTTTCTTTGCTTATTAGGCACGAACAGAGAAAGAGAATGAAGCAGATCTGGTAAAAAGATTTAGCATGGGAACTGAAGGAAACTGATGACTGAAGTAAGGCTCAGCTTAGAGAATTCTGTTGATATTAAAGAGAGTGTCACAGTTCTGTCTTGTTAGCAGAGGTGTGACCTGATGATCCTGGCGTGGTTAGGATATTGATGAGAGATTTTGACCTTTGATCCTGCCACTAACTTACTGTGTAACTTGGGCAAACCAATCAGTCTATTTGTGTAATAGGGAAAATGCTTACACAATTTTGGACTCGTAGTCCAAAGAGGTGTCAGTAAAAGGAATGTAAGGAATTCACTGAATTGTGAACACAATTTTCTAGTTATTAAACTTTCAAGAAAGCTCCAAAAAAACGCACCATATCTGCTAAAATATTGTATGAGATGAAACTGGAAATAAACTTTTTCCTCTCCCTTTTCAGAATTCTTATACCAGTGGTACTGAGTATAAAATATTTTTGAATTAATGATTTTGTACTGCTTATAAAATTTGAAGGACAATTTTTATACTCAGTTATACACCTCAGTTTAGTGTATAAAACTGAGGCACAGAACTTGAAGACTTTGCCCAAGGTTAGTGCTGAAATAGGGACTAAAATAGTTTTTTTTATTTCCTATTTGACAAATAACATGCTGTCACTAAGCAGTGAACATTTTTGTTCTGTTTGCGAAAGTCTTATATATTTGTAGTCTAGTGTTGTTAACGTGTGTTTAACTTTTGTTTTTAAACCAAACAGGGAAGATGATCTGTTGTTAAAGCAAAACCAAAGATTGAGGATGAAGAAAGAATCTTCTGAATCATAAGGAGGAATTGTATATGTGTTTGTAGCATGACAGTCCCGATCCTTAGCACAAAGCACGCAGAAACTTAAATTTTAAAACTAAAGTTAAACTGAGGAAGAGTAGAAAAAAATGCTAATTAATTAAGATTTGGATTTATCACGTAGAAAGTGACCTTCGATGTCATTTTTTTCTGAGCCTCCACTTCCTAATCTACAAAATATAATAATATCTCTCATTCTATTTCACGAGGGTTTTTTTTTTTGAGGATCAAAATAATATTGTGGAAGTTTGTAACATAAGCTATAACAATGTTAGTGATTTATCACTGGCATCAAACCATATGTACCTGTTATAAGCTCCTACTCTTACATTGTTAGCAAATGAGGTAAATCTTGACTCCAGAATGTCAAAAATCCTTTGGATTAAAAGAATCTAGAAACTACTGGTTGCCAAAATCAAAAGCAAGGTTTTTAATGTAGCTTCCAAATTACCAAAAAATAAAAACAGATAAAAAGTAAGTTTATGTGAAGGAGACGCATCAGGGCAAAACTGGGCACCAGAAAACAAGTCTTTACCAAGATTCATGACTACATGTACAATTATTGAATGATTGAATGAGTGAATTCAAATGCATCTGCTTCTCTTTGGCTGTGTTTTCCCTTGAAAGACTGATCTTTTAGCATTTAAATTCCACAAGAAACATATCTTAACCAAGTTTTTGTCTTTGGGCCAATTTGTTTCCAGGCTTGCTTGTGTTTTTCACATTCTTTTTTTGGCCTGCAACCTTGTTCTGTGACCCCTTTCATGGATTCCAGTAGGTCATTCAGTTGGGACCCAAGGAAGTCAGTAAATTAAACTTGATTTGGAATGGAATACATAGGGTGTGTGGCTTGGATTAGAATCAAATTAGGTTTGGCTAATCTTATTTTGGTTTAATCTATGTGGGAAAGAATAGACTAGAGGAAAATCAAATAAACAAGAAATTGGGGAAACTATTCTTGTATAATGATAAGCAGTTTTTGTAAGAAATAGTTCTGAGGGCCAAACCTAAATTATTTTTATTAGAAGTTTGGGGAAAAGATTCAGCAAAGGAATTTAGATTAGCTTCTCCAATCATCAGAGTTGGTGTTTACTTTTCTAGCTTTCCCAAGCCAGGATCTCCAGGCTTTTAAAATGTGGATGCTCCTTAGACAAGGCACATGACTTAACATAGTTCATGTTTTTTAATTTTTTCCAGGGCTCTGGAAATAGATAAGCCCAATTTTTAGAAACCTTAGCAATAAGAGATGCAAAAAAAGGTTCTGATGCTGAGTTTATAATGAAATTATCCATACTTGGTCTTGAATTTTATATGCAGTCCTAAAGAGAAGAAATGTTGAGAAAGTGCAGTAAGGTTCTGCACTAATAATTTCTTTAAGCTGACTTTTTTTTCCTCCTCAATTATTTGCAACATGCAAGGTGTCAGACTACTAAAGATTTAAACTTGGTGCTTAGAGTTCAGGAAATCCCCTTCTGAACTGGCTGAGAGAGCATTTGAATAAAAAGGGAAACTTCTTCAAAGCTATTGGGGAAGGAGAAAGCCAGGAAGAAGTAAGTGAAGCCATCAGAGAGCCTTTTAATTTACATTTCTGACTAGGCCTGGGAAATCATGAATGGAATTGCTCCTTGAAGAGAATTCCCTGTGATTGCCTAGTAAATTCTTACAAAGGAGAGACTCAAGGCTAACCATTCAGAAGTATCTGGAATGTAATAACATTTGTTTCTGACAATTGAATTTTCCCTCCCACGGAATTGATTGTTTTGTTTATTTAATAGAGTAAATTGAGTTTTCGTTTAAAAGGGAAAAGAGTCATCACATTATTTCTAATTTTACATATTTTGACCTGTGGATTAAAGGTACGAATGAAGGTCACAAAACGTGGAGAGATAACATGGAATTTTTCTAGTACTTGATTACAGAATTCTGAGTACACTGTCTCCCACTTTGTACCTGATGTTGGTGAAAGCTTTAGTTGCCTGAGCCCACAAGAGAGGGGAATAATAATGGCTTTTCACCTGTCTAAAGCAGATGACTAAATGATTTTATACAGTTCTTTCTAGTTGATTCCAAATCAACAAATGAATTATGGCTTTGCTTAATTTTCCAGGGGCGAATCTAGTTAGTGGCAATGTTTTAAAAGTAAAAATGACTTTTGACTGCTGTAGCAATACTTACTTTGGAAATTACTTCGTTATGAAATATTTCCTACATTTAAATGATTTTATACATTCTCTCTCTCTCTGTGTAGATAAAGGTTTGAAAAATAAGAAATTAGAAGATCCAAGTACCTACAGCCCAGCTCAAAAAGTAATTTATTCTGTACTTTTTAGTTGGAGTTATGAAGGTCTTAATGAATGCTGTTTGAACAGAAAGAATGCCATCATTTTGTTCTCTGTTTTGTAATAAAAGTTATTATTTTGTTTGTTCAGTTCTAATTCTCTCAGATGACTGTTTTTATTTGTTTGGGTTTTTTTTTTGTTTTTTTTGAAATGGCATCTTAAAAATGTAAGTTTACTTGTTCAGGTACTATTTTGATAAATGTTTAACTTAAAGTAATTGTTGCTAGTGGGAAAATGGCTAAATAAAATAAGCCACATTCTAATTAGTGATCTTTTAAAAGAGTTTTTAAAAATATGGACACATGC
The DNA here is from genome assembly GCF_041146395.1 of Eulemur rufifrons. NCBI lineage: Eukaryota > Metazoa > Chordata > Mammalia > Primates > Lemuridae > Eulemur > Eulemur rufifrons. The sequence goes on along the minus strand of NC_090998.1, from coordinate 61,598,018 downwards.
AGATGCCTTATATTTTTTGTGAAACAAAAAGGTGTTTATATAAATAAGATTTGAAAGTGTTCCCATTGTTAAAGTTTAAAAGGGAGGATATAAAGTTGCATATTTGATAAAGTCACAATAATTACAGTAGGAGGAAGAACTAAAACATTTGTCCATATCTTTGAGTGGTAAAATTCTCTTTCCTTTTTCTACCTGTCACATTTTCCAAACTTTATTGAGCATGTTTGTTGTTACAGTGGAGAGGGTCTCTATTGTTTTTATTAAAAAAAAAATAGATTTTGCTGCAGTTTTCATGATCAAGTTGCCCTTGTTTATTTCAGTTGCATTTCTAGTGTGCTTCTGCCACCTTGTGCTTTCTGAAATCCATTGCAATGATGAGCAAAGAAAGAATTCTTAATAAGGTTGTTATTTTGGGGGTATCAAATTTTACTTCATAGTTTGGGAAGCGGGGAAAGGCATACATTTTTCAAATACATGAAAGATTTGAAGTGTGTGTATGAGAAAGAGGGAGAGAGAGAGAGAAGTCTTTCCAAAAGGTATGAGGAATTGTTTTTCATATTAGATCAGTATTAAAATTATGTCTTATCCCTAAGAACTGCAACCTGGTGAAGGAGGAGAGTCAAGACATAGGTGCTAGTGCTTATCCCAATCAGCTCCTTAATTAAGATTTTAAAATACATTTTGATGTTTTTTTCTATCCTTGCCTGTTTTTAAACTGTGTTCCTTTCTACATGAAAACATCAACAAGACACTTGTGCCTAGAAAGCTCTAGGTAGCTTTTAAAATGTGTTTCTTTAGGTTAAGTGGCCTGCTGTGTTTACTGAACTCTTTCCACATTATCATTCCAGACAGCATTCCATTTGTTCAGTCCCTCAAACTATTTATATGGTCTGCTGCCTTGGAGTTATGCTGAGTTTTAGAAAGGAGCGCCCTTACCTGGAACTTTGGCCTTCCTGCTTGAGCGTAAACAAGGCTACTTTGATAACTTGTCTAAGGAGTTCTCAGATCTTTCCTTTTAGGAATTAATTTAAATACATTTGACTTTGAAATAGTATTTAAGGAGCCATGGATGCAAATAACTTATGTTTGTCAACTGGCAAATACCTGTTTCTAGGATGACAGTGGAATAGTCTTTCTTACCTCACTAAAATTTTGATAGTTCCAGGCCTAAGGCATATTTACTCACCCTTTGGTGTCATGCTTGCATTGAAGAATTACGGTTGTAACTACAGAATTGTAATCCCAGAGGGCTTGAATGGTACAGAAACCACATTTATTGAGCTCCTACTACATGGCAGGCTGGTGCAAGGCTTTTTAACATATGTAATCACATAATCTTCAGCACAAAACTGAGATATATTATTCTCCTCCTCATTTCAAATTAAGGAAACTGAGATCAGAGATTAAGTGGTTTACCACTTAAGCTTTGAAATGGCAGGGTAGGAATTTGAACTCAAGTGTTGCTGACTCTCAAGTCTATACTCTTTATAGTAGACTATCTTTCCGTTATAAATGGTGAGGATAAAGTTTGGACCAAAAGCAGGAGGAGGGTCTGCTGGGAGGCATGTCAGCAGCCTCAGCATCGGCACTATCTCCTCAGGAAACCACATGTTGCTTCCTGGTGGAGCCTAGTGCGGTTATAGTTGGCAGAGCATTTCAGGGAGTTTGCAAGCTCTTCCCCCGCACCTTCCAACTTTCCCCATTTGGTCAGTTCTTCCTCTTTTGTCCTTCTTTCTCCTACTTTCATGATTTCTTTTTAAAAGTCACTTTTCTTCAGGAAGGCTGTCTTTTTTTTTTTTTTTCTTTAAAAACCCTCACATACCAGTTAGACAAGAAGCCTTTCTGAACCCCTTCTCCTGCACTACCCCAAATATGTAGAACAGCAGTCTTTCTAATGTGGCACTCATCACATTGGATTACCTCGTTTTATTGAGATATAATTCACATACCATAAAAGTCACTCCTTTAAAGTGTACAATTCAGTGGGTTTTTTAAAATATATGTGTTCACAAAGTTTACAATCATCACCACTATATAATTTCAGAAACACTTTCATCAACACCTGTTTGATAGCCACTCCCCATTCCTTTTTCCCCCAGTCCCCTGAGAACTACTAATCTACTTTTTAATCTCTGGGTTTGCCTAGTCTGGGCATTTCATATAAACAGAATCATGCTATATTTGTCCTTGTTGTGCCTGGCTTCTTTCACTAAGTATGACGTTTCTAAGTTTCATCATGTTGTAGTATGTATCAGTACTTCATTTTTTATGGACAAATAATATTCCATTATGTATATACCACATTTTGTTTATCCACTCATCAGTTGATGGACATTTGGGTGGTTTTCACTTTTTGGCTATTACAAACAATGCTTCTATGAATATTTGTGTACAAGATTTTGTGTGATCGTATGTTTTCAGTTCTCTTGGGTATGTACCTAGGAGTGGAATTGCAGCATCGGATGGTAACTCTCTGTTTATCTTTCTGAGGAATTGCAGACTGTTTTCCACAGCAGCTGTACCATTTTACATTTCCACCAACAATGTATAACAGTTCTAATTGCTTCACATCCTTACCAACACTTTTTTTCTTTTATTTCTTCTTTCTTCTCTTTTTTTCTTTTTGATGATAGCTATGCTAGTGGCTCTGAAGTTATAATTGCCTTTTTACTGGTTTGTTTCCTCCATAACTCTAAACTCTGTGAAGGCAAGGACTATGCTAGATCTTGTATATGATTGTACTTCCAGTGCCTCAGACATCAAGTAGGTGCTCAATAAATATGCAGAATGGGTGAGAAGACCTCCAGCTGTCCTAGTTGCTTTCCTTGTATAAATCCAGGAAATGTAGAGGCTGCAATGGGAAAAGATGTTCTGGCTGCCAATCCACAACACTGTTCATCAGGGTGCTGTAGGATCTTAATAACCACACTAAGTAAATGGTTCCATGGCTTAAATAGTCTTACCTGAGAAGTTCCCTGCATGGAGAACGGCATGAGTTCTCATTTAACTAGCTCAAAATTTGGGAAGAACATACTCAACTCTGCTGGCATTTTAATCTGTGATTCCGGGGAGTCTTTCTATTCCAGACACATTTTCTGAGGGCATGTGAACATTGCCTAATGAGAAGGCCATTCATTCTGAGTGAAAGTGGACCAAGAAAAAAAAAAAAAAGCAAAACAAAAGTTCTTTTACTGGAAACAGACGGACCACATCAATTATACATTCAGAATAATACAGACTGAACCCAAGTTGTCAGGTACTGAAACAACTCTATTTAGCCAAGTTACAGCTGGAATCTCATCCATTGTTTACTCTTTCCTAGCTGTCTGTTTTTATTCGTCCCAGTGTGCCAGATCTTGGATTTGTAAAGGTGATCTGAAAGAGAAAAGGTGTTTGTTCCCTAATTTCCTGGGGCACAGTCCTGTAAACTGTGTCTATTAAAAAAAAAGACCGTGGTGCCTTCTTGGTAATGTGCCTGGGGTTGTGAGTAGGTAGGTGGAGGGCAAGGGTTGCCTTCCGCAAAACTCTTCTATCCATCTCCACCTTTTGTCAACAGTCTACCTAGTCAGGTATCATCTTCCATAGCATTTTCTTGTATTCACTGTGCACCCTCCTATTAACTTCCATTCTTGTTTGTTTTTCTGTATTTTTTTCTCTTTGCCTGCTTTGAAACACAGTGTTGGCCGAACCCTGGGAGTCGTCTTTTGAATTGTAATCTTTAAACCTTGGAACTAGTTGGTTTTTTTTTTTTTGCTCTATGTTACCCCTAGTAAATGTAGGTTTGCTGAGTTACAGTCCGCACCCGACTAATTTTAATAGACTTTTCCTTTTATATTTTTCCCCTCAGAAACATATTGTGAGCTCATGACCCTTTGAAGGGAGAGGATAGGAAAGGAGAAGAGAGACCTTTGGGAAACTCTTAGGTAAATAGTACTGACCTTGTGTAAAGAGTGTTAATGTTATTATATAGCAGCGAAAATACAAGAGATAGAAAAAATAACATAGCAATCATTGTCCAAATATGACTGGACTCTGGATGGTATTTCAGCACTGTAGGAAAATTCCAGAAAGCTCTCTGCCTACAAATATTTTCCTCACCTTATCTGCCTTTGCTGATAAACTGAGGATAAGCTTGATATCAGCAAATATTAGTTGTTTGAAGAAGTACAGCACCAGTGCTGGGGACAGCAGTCTCCCTGTCCGTGGAAAGCCTGTTCTGTCCTTTACCTCTGTCCCCAAACCCTGGACTGTGGCCCGGTACGGTCCATGGCCTGCTAGGAACCAGGCCACGCATCACTGCCTGACCTCCACCCCCACCAACCTCCCCCCGTCTGTGGAAAAATTGTCTTCCATGAAACCAAAAGGTTGTGGGAAAAAGGTTGGGTTGCCAGAAAGGTTGGGGACCGCTGTGTCTCCTTAATACTTTCTGATTTACAATTTCACCTGGATCTTCGGCACACAAACTGGGGCCAAATTTACTGAGACCTGATTTACACTTCCAGTTCCTCAAGGAAGGGAAAATTTGTGGCCCTTGGTCCCCGTGTTTGCATATATGACTAATCTACTGGTAGCTTTTGATCAAACCAAATATTTGTAACTTGAACATGGAAACAAAACAGAATCTTGTACAAATAGGCTGTACTGGATTATTTAACTCTTCATTTCTTTGAAAGGTTCCTTTTGCTCTTAGGGATAGATAACATTTGAGAGAAATTACAAAATTCAGACAGAAATTCAGAAGGACAAAAATGCAAGTTTATGCTCTGGATTCTGAACTGTGCTGCAAAATTAGACAAGATTGTTCCAGATATACCAGAAGTTTGGCCTGCTTAATTCATGCTGTGTGTGGCTGTGATGTGCATCTGGTTGTATCCACCCTGAGGTTGTTTATTTACAATGAGAATTGAAGGAAAAGTTCTGAAATATCCTGTCACAGGATGTGTGGATGGGCCTGCCTGAATATTGAAGTCAGGGGAAATCAAGAGAGTTTAAGCCATTAGTGATGACATTGCCCTCTAGTGGTTTGTGGCTTAAAAATGAATATACTGCAGGTGCACCCCAGTTCTCCAAAAAATTTATCGAAATAAACTCCCAGACTGTATGGGAAAGAGAGAGTGAGGGGAAAGAGGGAGGGAGGGAGAGAGAAAGGTAAAGGGTGAGGATTTTTGCCAGTGTAGCTCCTCTCAGCAACTCTGAAGCTCTAGTAAGTTAGGGCTTCTGAGATCCCATTAGGGCCTCAGTGAAAACATTTCTTTCTAGGCTTCTAGCAAATGATTCTAGCTAAAACTCTTTATTCTGGATATTTACAGGAGCCCAGGTTCCTTTTCAGGCTCTACAACTTCGTTGTAGCTTCCCTTCTCCTGGCCCGCATTCCATTCCTAGGCGAGTCGCCACACGCCACTTGTGGTGGTCACGGTGGTCATGGTGAGTGCTGGAATGTCTGCAGGGCAAACTGCTTATGTAGACCACGCTCCTTTTCTTGTGCCCTCCACCCTTCCTGTTTCCTTTAGGCCTCACTGTCATCTTCCCAAATACACTTGCTGCCCTTTTGCTCCTGACTTCCTGTTGGCTCCACACAGAAGAGCTGGTGGCCTAATTCGTCAGGTGCCTGTGGGCAAGAATGTTTAGAGAGCTGTCTCAGCCCTTAGGGAATGACAGGAATGCTGAGAATTTCAGACACTACTTTTCAGACCCACTGGAAAGAAAACTTTAGCCCAGAGGTGGGAGGGTAGGAGGAACTTCAAAAACACCTCAGATCACAGTTACCTAAGGCTATGGTGCTGGCCTGAAGCTGGGGAATCTCATCTTGGAGTCATCTCATCTGTCAACCTGGGGACTGAGGCCTCTGGGAAAGGTGATGGTTTGTGCAGATATGTGAAAATAATTTGGCCCTGAGTCTTGAGATGTAAGTTATTTACCGTAACCTTTTAGTTGTATCAACATTATTGGTAAATAAAGTGGGAAAACTTTATAGGTATTTATGACCTATCTTTTTAGTGTTGAATTATAGGGTACTATTCCTGGGTTTGGTAAATCCTGGAACTTCTGAGGTTTACTGCATTACAGAAAAGGAGGGGGAAATGGTGTTTGACTCGCAACCGTCACCAAATTCTCTGGTTCTCCATCCCCATGAAGATTTTATTTGGTTATTTTTGAATGTTTTTCATTTAACTCACAATTATGAGAACTGCCATCAGGTCAAAACCCACATCATAAGCCCAGTAACCTTTGTGACAGAAGACTTTCAAATGATGGACGTGATTTGGTTGGTTGGGACTTAGTCTGGTGATGTGAGGCCCCTGTTTTGAATTATTTATTTACCTGTTATCTTGAGGCATGTCTGGCTCGTGATGAAGATATATTATACTATTACCTTCAAATACTGCAGTTACTTCATACTACTTCCCTGCTCCACCTTTTGTCTCCATAAAAACCTCCTTGGAAACATAACTGTGTTGCTTAGGAGAGGCAACACTTAACCTCACATTCAAGGAGTGCAAACATTAACACGCATAACCAGTTTAGTGAGAATCTTTCCTTGTGTTAGGATTTATACATGAAAGGGTTTTATTTTTCTCATAATTGCTACTAACTACAGTTCTGTCAAAATTGTTTGCCTGATGGATACTCTTAATTCTGTGGGAAGGAGTCTGAATGTGGCCTTTCTTAAGGCACATGTACTGGTTCTTCATTGGGCTCTACATAAATAATATCAACCCAGAAATCAAATATACACATGTATATACATTTTAAGTAGATGCATTTTAGTGCTGGGTGTGTCCTTGAATTTGGGTACTCTAACTGAATCAACATTATAAAAAGATCATCATAGCAAAGACCACTGGAAATGCATTTCCACTGACTGTATTGGCAATAGCTTTTCCAGTCTCTTCAAATCTCCTGGTATGTCTCCAGCTCTATATTCCTCTAGCTACATATTCACATGATTGTTGGTCAATCCTCCCTGAGTGCAGGGATGTTTTTGAGGCTTTCCATAAAGCCAAAGTCTCATTACCTGAAGAACTTGATTCTCTGTTTCCTTGAAGGTGCCTAGAGCTGCAATAAAATAGGCATTTGAAGGTTTCCTGTGATACTCTTTCTTGTTCCTTTTAGTAGGTATAGCACCATTATTTGAATACTTTTGTCAGTATTATTGGTCAAAACTGTTTATCAGAACATAAAATAGATGGAGAGAGAAGACACTTAGCTCAGGGTAGCATGGTAGAGCACTCAGTGGCTGAAGAGTGTAGTGTAGTCTACTGCACTCAGGGCAGAAAGGAAAATCTATGGCAATTATAGGAAATATCCATATAAACAATAATTTGAAAGATGTTTTTGGAAAGTAATTCAGACAAATACGCTTGAAAGGAATAGGTGGTATGTGGAATGGCATTAGATAAGGTATCTGTGTGCTAATGTATTAAATGGTAGTAAAATGAACTAGTTTGGAATGCCTATTCAGCCCTTTTTCTTTTTTCTGGTGTAAACCAATAGTTCCTGCTAAAAGGATGAATTTAGGTGGCCAGGTTTGTACCATGGAATCCACATCTCTGGCCCCCACAGATTACACCAGGAATGTGGACACCTGACCTAAGCTGAACTAGTCAGATTTTCTTTCTCAGTTTCTTAATGACCCCAAAACTGTAGTCAGCTAGTGTTGAGTTGGGCCCAGTGTCCCAAAGGGGTATTAGTCAGGACTGGGTTTGGCCTTGAGGGGCAGAAAGCAAAAATTACAATGCCTCAGCAAGATGGAAATGTATTTTTCTCTCATCTAAGTGTAGGCAGTCCAAGGCTGATCTGGCTAGCCATTTCATGATCATCGGGGACTCAGGCCCCTTCTGTGTTACTGCACTACCATCTCCAACATGTGGCTTCTATCCAGTGGTGTGCTGGTAAACTGGCCCTCTAGAAAAGGCTGAATTTGTAGCATTTGCTTGATTTTCATGGTTGAATTACTCCCACCGTTGCCAATTTCAAGCTACAATGGCCTAATAGCTAGCTTACAGAATTCCTTAATATTTAACAGTCTGTTCTCCTGAGCTCATATGAGCCAGTTCTAGCACACCTCTGCTTCTCCCTCATGGTACAAAATAGCTTCCTTAACTCCGTACATTAGAACTATGTTTCAACCAGTACAAAAGAAAAAATTGAAAGAGAAGATCAAACTCCCTCCCATTTAGGATATTTTCCAGAAGCTGTGCATAGCTCTTTCACTTAAATCCCATTGGTGAGAAATTAAACACGTGACCACACCTAGATGGGAAATGTATTCTTTATTCTGGGCTGCCATTTGCCCACCTAAAATTTGTTCTGTTAGTGAAGAAGAGGAGAATAAATTTTGTGAAAAATTAGCAATCTCTGTCACTAATGACAACGCCAGTTCCATATAAATGTCCAAGTTAATGTGGAGCCAGAAGACCACGTTAAAAAGAAGTTAGTTTTCAGAATGAAATGAATTGGAGTGGCTTACAGCAGGGATCATAAGTATGCAACTCCAGAAGAGAAGGATAGGATAGCTGCCTATCATTTAAATTTTAGTATGACCATAGATAATATCCCTACTGAATCCCAGACCAATTGAGGGACAGATAAGTAAGTCAGGCAGATGGAAGTAAAAGTGTCACCTTTATTATTGATTAAGCTGTTTGGAGAGCAACTTGATCTTGCAGTAACAAGGGGCTCACTAACTTCACCCCAGAAATAAACTTACCCACCTAGTCAAAGGTAGAGCTGGAAAATGGCAGTGCTGCCCACTTCCCCACACTTGTTTTTCCGTGCTGTGGGAACCTGCCCTTGAATGCTCCCTACAGAAGGAAGGCCCCCAAAGAGAAGATAGGAAGCATGTGTAGTTTCTTCTTCCAAACTCACCAGTCAGAGAATTGATCGACATTGATTGTTAAGGAGAGAGACCAGGATATGTTCATTCATACTGGAACATGAGGAATAAGTGTTCTTATCTAATATTTAAGACTTTTCAAGCCTGTTGAGGTTTAGCCAATCATACAGTAATTGGGTTACATGAAATCTCTCTGAATCCTTACCACTATCTCCTTTTATTTAAGCTAACACAGATGGGTTCTTTTACAACAAAGCAGTGCCTAGGACAGAAATGTAATTAAGGGCTATGTTGTGTGGGTCAAACACTAAATGTTGCAGGGGTTAATAAGAAAGTTATTAAGAGAGGGTGGGAGCAGACAAACGATTTTTCATGTAACTGGTAGAACCTGAGCTTGCTCTTAAAGTCTGGGTGGGATTTTTTATAGGCCGAGGGACTGAAAAGTTTTTCAGTCAAGGGAAACGTCATGGATGAAATGAGAATGGGGGAAATGGGTGTGGTGTTGTCAAGGTTTAGGGAGGAGACCGCTAAGACTCTAGATGAGGTGCCTGTTGAAGAGCAATGGGGACTCAAGTTAGGTAGGTAACTTGGGAGCAAGGTATGGACGACCGTAACAGAGGAGTATGTAGTTGATGGAGAAGGAAAATGGAGCCATTGAAAAAATGTGGTGGTTTTCCCAGATTATTCTGGACAAATTATTACTCCCTGAACTTTTCGGTTGCATAGACCGACATGTTCCCTTTTTGTTGTTGTTGTTTAATCCAGTTAAACTAAATAGCCCTCACTAATACATTCTACTCATAGGACATAGGGAAGTGATTCTCAAACTTTTATGTGCACTAGAATAAACTGGAGGGTTTGTTAAAATACAGATTGCTGGGCGCTACTGCCAGTTTCTGAGGCAGCAGATCTGGGATGGGACTCAAGAATTTTTATTTTTAAAAAGCCTCAGGTGGTGCTGATGCTGCTGGTCCTGGAATCATACTTGGATAAGTGAATGAATTCCCTAAATCAAAAAATGAGAAATTAGATGAAATGGTCTCTGAGGTCGTTTTGAGTCTAGGCCTCTATGATTCTAAACTACGAGATACCCCATTCATATTTTTTTCATAGAATAAAAACCTCAGTGTTTACCTAGATTGTTTTCATCCTTTGTTAATGCGTTTATTTTACACGAGGGGCTCCTATCATTACATAGGTGGGAATCTGAAGGCATGTGATTGGACTTACGATGCTCTCTCAAGAGGGAAGGACCCCTTAACATGAGTCTTCCACACTTCCACACTCAAGAAAACCAAAAGAAAAAAAAAAAAGCAGCTAATTCAAACCTTGCCCATATTGCTGTAAAAGGTAAAAAGAGAAGGCATGAGACTTTTTCTCTAGGGGAAATAGGTGATTGACCCAGCACCTGAAGCTTTGGAGAGCATTTGCCCAAACTGTTAGAAATGTTCAGCCTTAAGAAAATATTTACCTAATTTATAATTGTCCAAAACAATCAACTAGATGTCTGGCCAAAGGGGTCAAACTCTTCCTAGTGAGTGCAAACTGTCAACACAGAGGACCAGGCAGGTTGACTTAGCCACAGGTAGAGGGACATTTGTTAACATTTGCAGCAGCAGCAAAGCTCTCCTTACTCTAATTGGTCTAAGCAGGGAAAGCTGCTGGCAGCCATATAGAGAACTCTGTCCAGACCAGAGGATTCCCTGAATTTCATTTTGAGTGATCTTATATTATTTGCATACATTCATGTCTAAATCTATTATATTGTAAATTTTTTTGAAGTTGAGCTGTGCCTTACTCATCACTGTATTCCACACAGTGAATATCCATCAATAATATTCTCTATACAAACCTATGTTCTAAAACTGAGCACTGATAGTTGTAAGCAAAGTTCCTAACTGAAGGTCAGAATCTTCTGGAGGGGAAAGAGAGGTGAATTAAAATCCATACTACTAATATAATGCTCTTTGATCCACCTTACCTTGATCATTTTGATCCCATTGCTGAAAATGTCCTTTAACCTCAACTGCTGACAAATGCTGATTTATTTTTGAAAACCAAGATCAGTCATTGCCTCTGCTGTAAAACTTTTCCTCTTTGGTACTAATTCTGTTTTCTAAATATCCTTGTAATTATTTCATGAATGAAAATTAGTTGTTTACATGTCTGTGAACATGTATGGTCTAATTGAGGGAAGAGTCTATTCTGGAAGTTTTTAATTAAATTAGCAACAGTGCAGGCAGTGGCTGTGTGGTGCAATCACACAGGTTTGGGGAAAACTCCTCTATTCTCTCCCTACCCGTTCTCTTATTCTTGAAAACATACTGTAATTCAAAGCTCTGATTCCTGTTTATTCCTTCAGTTCCTTGAGAAAGGTCATTCTAGACGCTTCCAGCAGACATTTATTTTAGTGCTAAGGAATTCAGATCTCTTGCTTGGAGGCTGTTTTGATAGGAAAAGAACTTGAGAGCTAAAGACGGACAGATGCATGGGGGAGGGTGGAGATCTTGGGTCACCAAAGATAAACTTTGCTTAGTTCCTATTATCACTAAGAATTGAAGCCTTCTAATGAGTTAGTCCAGTAAAAAAAGGCAGTACATAGTGGAGCTCACATTCAAGCTAGGGAAAGGGAAGAATAATACTATTTCCATCAATCATATGTTGAAACTGGGTCAGAAATGATTTTAAAATCTTAGACGATAAAGTGTTGGAAGCTATATACCTTTTGGGTTGAGTGTTGCTGTCTTACTAGAAATTGGACTATGCTTTGGTACCTTAGAGACGCAAAATTGCAATATATTAAATCCTAAGAAATGTTAAAATATAACTGCATTTTTCTGGAAGAGGTCATTAACTCATTTCTGCACCTGATCTCCTGGAAGCTGAGCCAGTTGGACACCGATTGGGTGTTGATTTTGCATCACTTGTAATTATTGACAACTTTCTGAAGGATCTTTTTCCCTAGGCAAGGGTCAAGGGATGCTAGTAAGTGAAAAATACTCTTTTTCTATTCAGAAAATACAGTGCTGCGTCTGCTAGTTTCCATGGCTGCATCTCTGTGCATCTAGATATAGGAAATCATTTGCTTAATTATCTCATTTCTGGGTTTGACCAGAATGAACTTTGTGTTTTGCATTTGTGATTTTTATACATGTTACAGTGTCTATTGACAGAGAAGCAATACAAAAGAAAAAGAAAGAAAGAAAATTGCTGAAGAGTTTCAAGTCTACTGTGGAAATAAGAGATGGGAAGATGGGAAAGAGCAAGTAAATCATCAAATGTTTATTTGCCCCTGATTCATATTTAATTTTTAGAGATTACCATGTCCAATCTAAATAAGGATAAAAGCCTCTTCATCATTTTGATTACGGATTATAATCTCTTATACTTAGTTTCCCAAATTTTCTCAGCGGTCACATAGGTAACACACCTATGTTGTCTTGCTTGTCTTCCCTGTTTTTCCACAGAGTGGAGCTGTAACTGCACCAAGATGAAGCAAACAGATTTTCAAAGATGAAAGATTGAGTAAATGATAGTGAGAATTGATCAGAAGTTTCTGTTTATCAGTTGACTGGAGGAGGGAAATAACCTGTGAGGTTTAGTTTGAAGATCTCAGGGTGCTGAAATCAGACTTTTGGATCTTAATTTAGTAAGAATGAAAGATGAACTGCCTCTAGTGTCTGCCCATGACAAGTCATTTCTTTACTTTAGATACAAATCTTATCACATGATGATCTGGAATATTGTTTTCAAAGAGATAAGTTGTTTGTTTTTCAAAATACTGTTTTCCAGGTATACTCATTGTTTTTTGTTTTGTTTTGTTTTGTTTTTTAGAGACGGGTCCCCCTCTGTCGTCCAGGCTGGAGTGCAGTGACACAATCATAGCTCACTGTAATCTCAAACTCCTGGCCTCAAGGAATCCTCTCTCCTCTACCTCCCAAAGAGCTAGAATTATAGGCAGTGAGCCACGCACCCAAGCCAGGTGTGCTAATTCTTGTAGAACACTAGCATCTGGTATTTGAAAAAGAAGATCCTTTTTTGGTACTCAGTTAGTTGGCAGATATTTACTAATGCATACTTTGTGCCAAGGAACTGTTCTAGTCCATGAGGACAGGGAATAGAACTAAACAGATGACCTTGCCCCTAAATAGCTTCCACTTTAGAGGAAGGAGGCAGATAATAAAAGTGCAACCCTGAAAAAGATAAAATAGAGTGATGTGTTAGAGATTGACATAAATTGGTCAGGGAAGATCTCTCTGAGGAATGACATCTGAATTAAGGTCCAGATATTGGAAAGAAAGCAGCCATTTGACAATTTGGAGGGGGCACAAGGACTGAACTCAGCATGTTTGATAGAAACAAGGCAAGTAGATTGAGATGTGGTGAACAAGGGAGAATGGTAGAGGGAGGGAAAAGGTTGGAGAGGAGGGTGGAGGCTGGGTCACTGAAGGCTTTATGGGCCATGGCAGAGAGTTTAGAGTTTATTCATGTTAATGAGAAATCATTGGGTGTCCTATGCAGGCTGGAAAGGATAAGGTCTGATATAATTAGAAAAATTAATTTGCTGCGAAGAAGATGGACAGATGGGGCAAGTGTGGTGGCAAGGAGATCAGTTAGTTGCCTTAAAATAGGGTGGTAACAGTGAGGATAAGAAATGGTCAATTTAGAGATATTTATTGTAGCCAGGGCTATCAGGACTTCCAGATAGACTGGATATGAAAAAGAATCAGGGATGACTATTAGATTTTTGATCTGAGCAGTATGTAGATGGTGGTACTGCTGACTAACGCTTCTGGTGGTATTGGGGAGAAAGGGGGATTTTACAGGGAAATGGTTCTCCACGGAGTTCTTTTCATATATGTGTAAAGGGATCAGCTATTCTGTACTAAACTACTCCATTGATGTAATTAGAAAGCTTTTAACTAGTGCTGTCTATGGGAGACATTTTTAGATGATGGTTTGTTTCGCAGTACTCAGTGGCCTGCAATTTGTGGCCTAATACCAGAAATATGTGATTTCTTTAGTCATGTTTTTTCTTTCACACTAAAATAGTACTAAGGAAGTAAGTTGGGATTCTAATTAATTCCCTAGTCAGTAGATGACCAGGTTACAATTTTATTTTCAATCAAATGGTTTGCTTAGTTAGCTCTAGGATCTTTTGGTGTATTAAGTGAGTAATTAAAAATTAGCCTTGAGGATGAGAAAGTAAACACAAGCAAATCCCTTACTTTTTTGGGTTCGACAATCCCCACTGAAAAGAGCAGCCATATCTAAAATGCTGACTTTTTTGGGATTTCAGATAGGTAGATGGATGTTTTTTACTCCCATGAATATTAGCATATATATTTTTAAATCTTTTCCTCCTGTGAATATAAACTGGCGAATTTTCTGTCAAAACAACTGGACAGAATCTTATAAGAATAATGTCTTATTTATTCATTTGTTCTTTCATGTATTCATTCATTCAGTTAATAAGCATCTATTGTTTTTAAGAACTCTCTCAGCTTCCCTGGATACAAAGACTTATTTAGTCTATTGTTATTGTCTGGCAATTATCATGAACTCTTCTCATACTTAAACTGAGTAATAACAACAAGTTTAATTTTATTGAGTCCCAGATGGAAAAGTTTTGTGAGAGACCCTCAGAGGGGCTAGACATCATGTGAAGGGGGTGATCTTGAGGGAAATGCGGAGCCATTGAAGGATTTTCACGTGAGAGTGACTTGATCTAGGTTTGCATTTTACAAAGATCACTATGGCAACAGTACGGTGATGAAAAGTAAATGAATAGGAGTGCCCTTCACCCCTCCCCTCAGATGTGTGCCCCTCCTCCCAGGTCTCTCCCCATATGCATAGGCTCATGACTTAGCCACCATTAGTGTATTCAGTGCCTCTTAGGAAAGATAAGTTTGTAATATGTGCCTTCTTGAAATTCCATATGCAAATGCTTCTAGATCATAGTAAGAAAATTGCCGAACCAGTTAATATCAATAACTTTTTAATCTTATAATTTAATTGCTTCGTTATATGATGTGATCTGAGCCATTTTCCAATCCGAAGACATTCCAAGGAAGTATAAGTCAAAGGGGACTATAGCAAACAAAGGGGACAAGTTCTGAGAAATGTGTCAGTAGGCAGTTTTGTCGTGTGAACCTCATAGAGTGTACTTACACAAACCTAGATGGTATAGCCTACTGCACACCTAGGCTGTATAGGCTGTTGCTCATAGTCTACAAATCTGTACAAAGTGTTACTGTACTGCATGCTGTAGGCAATTGTAACACAATGGTAAGTATTTGTATATATAAACATATCAAAACATTAAAAAGAACAGTAAAAATTACAGTGTTATAATCTTGTGGGACCACTATTGTTATATGTGGTCTGTCATTGAATGTTGTTATGTGGCACGTGACTATATATGGTTGATAATTTACATCAACAGCCTCTTCTTTTCATTCCTCTAGTCTAAGCCCTTTCTTATGGGATCAAGTAAATGCAACTATGAGACTTGTAGTAGAGTTTAGGTGAGAACCCTCCCAGGGTATAAAGGACCAGTTCCAATTTACTGTATCTGTACTTTTGGGAGTCTTGGGGTGGGGGGGGTGGTTATTTTGTTTCCTTTTCTTTTGTTGATCCTAAAGACCTTGGTTTTCTGGAAATGTTTTGGAAGCAACCTATACTGAATTTTCTCCCTGGTGGCCTATGTATCTTTCTATCTGCAGAATATATAAGACACTGTGACCCAAGTAGCAGTGAGCCCAGGCAGAGAGATTAAAGGTAGGTAAAAAAGGAGCAGATATGTTTCCAATTTCTACTCCACTGCACTTATATAGTATCATCAGGAAAGATAATTGGAATAACTTATTTGGTAATCTATCTTGTCATTCATTTCCTCATTCACTATTTATGGAGCTCTTCAGTATGCTAGGCAATGCCAGATGTAGTTCTTACCCTCATGGTCATTTTAGAATAGACTTGGAAAACATTTGGTATGCTCATTAAAAAAAACAATGAAGTATTTAAAATTTTAAAGTCATTCATTTTTACTCTGTTACTTTGTTTAAATATTCATTTATTAATTAATTCAAATATATTTACTTTGATTATTGTGGAAAAGATTCTCTATGCTAGGTTTCAGGATGCAAGAAAGAAAATCAGATAAAGAGGCAGCTTTCAAAGAGCTATGGAGACCACTGCATTTCAGTGATTCCTGTGGTGTCAATAAATGCATCAGCAGAGTTAAATCCAATATAATAACCAGCAGTGGTTTGAAACATTCATTTGAAATGTCCTGGGGCTGGAATAAATAATGAATCATTATTATGAAGTGCTGGGTCCCTGGGGAGTATGATCTTTGGACAAGCCAGAGATGGGATGAAAAGCATTTCTGGTCACTGAAGCTGTGTGCGAATACAGCATCAGTAATAAATCCAGTCACAGCTCAGGGTACACAACAGGGGACAGAGCTACCTCCTCTCGGATGTCTATTGTATTCCTCCATTTCTTATTTACTATGCTTTGCATTTTCTAAATCCTACTGGGTTTTTGTCTTTGGCTCTAATGAGCATTTCCCTCTAAAAATTGTTGACCGCTGTCTCTCCCACAGAGTTGCTACCAAATATTACAAGTTCAAGGCCAGGAATGACAAACCATGTGCAAGTAGAGCTGAAAAAGGTGTTAGAGTCAAATGACTGTGAGTCCACAATATTTTTCTTTTCGTTAATGTACAAAACACAACACCACACCTGCGGGGTGTTGGGATATATGAGTACGATCTTAGCTTTTAGAAGTTGTGAGGTAATCTTCAACATTGAAGATATCTTTTCAGGTAGCAAGTCTAGAGAAATCTAGAGAATTTGGAGTGACTTCACTGAGAGAATTTTTGAAAAATAGATTGAAGAAAGAAGATAAGCCAGTAAGAGTATGACTTTGAGAACCAGAAGACTCGGAGTCTCACAAACGAACGACAGTTTTCTTTAGCAGGAGTGAATGGTGAGTGCAAGAGGAAGGGATTTGTTGAGAACTAGGAAGGCTCTATCTCCTTTGATTCTTTTTCAACAACTCTGCAAGGTAGGTTTTTTAGATCCCCATAGTAATGCTATTATCATTTGCGAAAGTAAATGAATTTGAAGTGAAGCAAATGATTTAACTTAGATGCATCTTCCTAGTAGATATGGTATAGTGTTGGGAAGAACATTAGCGTGTTAGATCTGCTTTGGAATCCTACTTACTAGAATTATGTGATCTTAAGTGATTTTGTTTTCTTATCTGTAAAATGGACCTAATAAAGCCTGTGCTGTTACTGGGGGATTAATATACTTGTATGTGAAACACCTACTACCATATCAAGTACATCTTCTTAGGCTTTTGATAAATGGAAACTACTATTATGACAAAGTTACAGAAGAAGGTTGCAAAATCTGTATCTCCTGAAGATATTGAAAAACTCTCATTCAATTGTGACATAAGGAGTGGTCCTTGAAAAGAGGGATTTGATAACATTGCCACAGTCACAACAAATAAATTTTATCTTATTTTTCCCTCAATACAAAATCATACATGGTTGATATAATAATTCAAAATATTCACAAGTATATAAAGGAAAACTCTACTTCACTCTAATTCCATGTACTGAGATGATCACAGTTAATAGTTTGATGTACACCTTTTCATATCTTTCCTCAGTTATATAGAAAAATACATACACACTTTTTTTTTTAATTTTTTCCTGTTGTGCAGGTATTAATGCAACTTGCTTTTTTTTTGATATAACAATACATCATGGACATATTTCTGTATCAATTCATGGCATTCTATCTAGTTTTTATTTTTGTTTTTATAGTTGCATGATATTCCATAGTATGATTACATTATTATTCATTCAAGCAGTCTCCTGCTGTTTGACTTTTAGATTGTTTCCAGTTTTTTGTTTGTTTTTGGCTATGACAAAAGATGCTGTAACGAACAATAGTGTATGTTTTTCAGAAGGATATATTCCTAGAAATATGCGTGGCTAGATTAAGACATATTTAATATTACAATAGGTTGGTTTTTAGAAGATTTTTACTAGATTCAGGTTGGGATTTATTATAACTGACTTTAAACCAATATATATGGCTCGCATTACTGGCTCACAAAACAGCTTAAAGGAAATGTCCTATTGACCATGAGTTCAATGGGACATCATCCAGGGAATAAAGTTGGAAAGAAATGTTTATTTCTCTTGGATTCTGGAAGTTATAGGATTGTCCTCTTCTTAGAACTTGTTTCAGTAACTCTGTTCTCCTGGGAACATAATTGCAGCTTTGAGGCTTTGGGATTTATTAAAGAGGAATATCTTTGGCTGATTTAAAGCAGTGCTGGTGGCTCAAGTTAGGTCATTAGTACCTTTTAGTCAAGAGTGTCAAAGAGGTGTGGGAGATCCAGTTTGAAGTGTGATCTTTGTTCATATCCCTGAGTAGACTGTCAAGATAACCAAGGCAATTTTCTCTTGTACTTTTAAAGGTGAAATTAGCTTGGAGGAAATTGGTATCTGTCTTTAGTGGGAGAAATTCAGCATGCTTAGTTATCCAACTCATATAACCACTAACTGTTTTAACAAAACGGACTCGGGCATGGTGGCACACACCTGTGATCCCAGCCATGCGGGAGGCTGAGGAGGGAGGATTGCTTGAGCCCAGGAGTTCTGGGCTGTCGTGCGCTATGCAGATCAGGTGTCCACATTAAATTCAGCCTCAATATGGTGACCTCCAGGGAGCAGGGGACCAGCAGGTTGTCTACAGAGGGGTGAACTGCCTGGTCGTAAACAGAGCAGGTCAAAACTCCTGTGCTGATAAGTAGTGGGATTGTGCCTATGGATAGACGCTGCACTCCAGCCTGGGCAACATAGTGAGACCCTATCTCTTAAAAAACATACAAACAAACAAAACACCCAAAATGGAATTTGAGAGTGAGAGTCTGCGGTGTCATTTGCATCATGTTTAGGGGGAGAGGAAAACTGGTTGGACTGTAGCTGGGGGATTTTTCTCTTTCTTTGCCCTCCAAACTCCCTTATCTCCTCTTGTTTCAAACACTTTCACTGCCAAAAGCCTAATCCACATCTGCACAAAGAGAACATACTGCACTAATAGCACGAGGAAAAGCACTGGAGCCCTGGGAACTATTCCTGGCTTAAAAGTGCTTCTGTTAACTTGCCGATTTGTCTCAAAGAAAAATTACTGTTCTCTTTCTAGTGCCTCCAGAAGAAGAAATTAATTTCCAATTTTAAATTCATTTTCTTTTTAATGTAAACTTTAAAACTTTTATCAAAATAATGCATGCACATAAAAATAAAAAAATGCAAAAGGACTTAATGAAAAGTAGCACTCACCCACCCCTCCCCTCCTCAAGTCCCATTTTTAACCCCTGTTTCTTCTGATGATTACTTCCATCTCTCTAAATAATATTCTTATGCGGCTACTTCTTTTTTTAAATTCAGTTATATGTATATTATCTATCAACCTTTTACTTTTATACGTGAGAATTTCCTTCACTTGTATTTCCTCCACCCATCTTTTCTGCTTCCTTCCAGTGTAGTTAAATCACCATTTTTAATTGCTCAGTGTTTTGTTGTATGTTAAGTTGCATTTGCTCGGCCTGGCACGGTGGCTCACGCCTGTAATCCTAGCACTCTGTGAGGCCGAGGCGGGCGGATTGTTTGAGCTCAGGAGTTCGAGACCAGCCTGAGCAAGAGCAAGACCCCGTCTCTACTAAAAATAGAAAAAAATGATTTGGACAGCTAAAAATACATATAGAAAAATTAGCCGGGCATGGTGGCGCATGCCTGTAGGCCCAGCTACTTGGGAGGCTGAGGCAGAAGGATTGCTTGAGCCCAGGAGTTTGAGGTTGCTGTTAGCTGGGCTGATGCCACGGCACTCTAGCGCGGGCAACAGAGTGAGACTCTGTCTCAAAAAAAAAAAAAAAAAAAAAAAAGTTGCATGTGCTGTTAGTAATAGAAAATCAATTGCAATATTTTTAAGCAGTAAGGAAAATGTATTTTCTGACAATGACATGTCCCAAGATAGGTCAGCTATAGTACTAATTAATTCACATGTCTGAAAGAATACAAGGGTCTGTTTCTTCCTTTACATCTTTCCCAGAAGCCCAGTGCAGACTTCTCCTCGTGTCTCTGGCTACAACCAGCCTTATACCCACTACTCATGACTGACAAGGGCTGTGGAGTCACCGTAACTTAGATTCATCCTGATTTACTTCTGATCATTCCAAGCTCATTATCCCAAAAACCAGTGCAGACACATGAGCCAAATCTGGGCTCTGCTAGCAAACAAAAGCAGTGGGAAGGGAGTGAGAGGGGAGGTAGCAATAGGACAGGCACCAATAATGTCTGCTATATTTTCATTTTAAAAAATATTTATTTATTTATTTTTGAGACAGGGTCTTGCTCTGTTACCTGGTCTAGAGTGCAGTGGTGTCATCATAGCTCACTGCCACCTCAAACTCTTGGGATCAACCGATTCTTCTGCCTCAGCCTCCCAAAGTGCTAAGATTACAGGGGCGTGCCACCATGCCTGGCCCAGTAACAGCTGCTGTAATTAACTCCATAGCTTTAATGTGCTTACACCTTTATTTATTTGTCCACTGACTCTAGAAAGTATCTCTTAGTTCCCCAACCCTTCCTGTGAGAAATCATCCCTCCCTTCCACTTCCCAGCATGTGTCATCTGTGTTTTTGCGTTGTCACTTTTGCTATCACATGCTTGCTGCTCTGTACATTGTTACCTAATCCAAGTTTTGTGTATAGATTGATCCTAAAAATTGAAAATCAATAACCAATGTTTGTTACTGTGGTGTATAATTCTTTTTGAAAATAAAAATTCTGTTTTCCTCTGATGATTTAGATTTGCTTACCATTGTGCCTCGTGCTTAACAGAAACTTACAAATGTTTGCTGAATGAATGCTTGTGCCCAAGTTACTTATAAATGGATCCTCCCAATAATGTCGAGTACGGTAGGTGGAGAGAAGGTAGGGAAGGGTGAGGAAATGGATGTAGGAACATGCCTAAGTTTAGGAACCTGACCTTGTCATGTTGTATTCTGACATTAAGGTAGTTACAGCTACTGTAGAAATAAAGCCTTTGGCATGGGAGAAATCTCAGGTTGCATATATAAATTGCAGTACTATATGATTACTCTTCTGGAAGACTCTTTCTTCCAAAGATAGGGATAGGGCATGTGTTATTGCCAGTTGGTGAGTCTTTTTCCAATTCTATCCTGGTACGCCCTGTATGCAGAGTGCAAAATAATTTCCTTTGCTCAGTGCTGGAATAAGGTTGCACACAGGAGAATGTACAGGCTTTCAATCAGGATTTACCTCA
The DNA here is from genome assembly GCF_041146395.1 of Eulemur rufifrons. Lineage (NCBI taxonomy): Eukaryota > Metazoa > Chordata > Mammalia > Primates > Lemuridae > Eulemur > Eulemur rufifrons. Next base: position 61,576,806 of record NC_090998.1, on the reverse strand, counting down.
ACAGGCCACCTCCCTGTGATAAATGACCCATGGGGAAAGACAAATGAAGCCTGGCACTGGGCAAGCTGTTCTCTGAGAATAACTCTGCTCTACAGGTATTGTCAGTGAGAATTCCTGGCGAGGGGAAATGGATTGTGTTCCAGGGAATAAAAAAAACACACAGGAGTAAGTATTGCTGAGAGAACTGTGGGTGAGGTGGCTCCAAGGTAGAGTCAATAACGGATGGAGAGTTAGAAATGTGGAATTTTATATAGGAAATCTTTGTAGCTCTAATTAGAGGCAGAATAAGAATTCAGCTCAGAAGGCAGATCTGAAACACTTGCCACTCTACTTCGCTATTCATGCAATTCACATGATTTAGCATATCTGCCGGCAGAAACCCTGGTTACAATGACTCTAATTAGTGTGTCTGTACTCACACCTAGTAGACCATTTCCCTGGCTTTGCATCTCAAGTAGTGAATGGAAGAGGGAATTTTAATGATGTCCTATTAAAGCAACTAAAGAGTGCAACAAATAGTTCTCAGTTTCTCGGCTGGCATTGTTAAGAAAATGATTTGTTCTAGTAGAATTCTAGTTCCTTAACAATTGGGGGTTATTGTTGGCTCTCAAAAGACTACTGATTCAGATACCTCTTTGGATGGATGGAGGAGGGGAAGGTAGTAAATAGTTTTTGGTTTGCATAGAGGAAAGGAATAATTGAAATGTTTTTTTTTCCGTATGATAATTATTTTGAAATAATTTTCTCCTAGTGTGGGTGAACTTAGGGGTAACTGTGGAAACTGAATTACAGAGAAGTGGTGAGCCAAAATTCCTGCATCATTAAATTTAGCATAGAATAACATGGGCACCATTAGTGAGTAGTCATTTAAGCAGCCTGCTGCTATTTCAAATTAAAAAAGTTGGCCCAAGTTCAGGCCAACCGTTGAGCTTCAGGACCTATTGAGTCTGGGTCTTAGAATTTCTGTGACATGGACACTGACACCTCCAGTCCCCCACCTCAGGCTGCGCCCATATTAACTACTTATTTATTTATTTAGAGTCTCGCTCTGTTGCCCCAGCTAGAGTGCAGTTGTGTCATCATAGCTCACTGCAGCCTCAAAGTCCTGGGCTCAAGTGATCCTCCTGCCTCAGCCTCCGGAGTAGCTGGGACTACAGGCACATCCTACCATGCCTGGCTAATTTTTTCTATTTTTAGTAGAGAGGGGGTCTTGCTCTTATTCAAGCTAGTCTCAAACTCCAGAGCTCAAGTGATGCCCCCACCTCGGCCTCCCGGAATGCTAGGATTACAGGCCTGAGCCACCGCACCCAACCTCCATATTAACCCTTTAGATTATTAACTTCAACCTGATCAGACCTCTTGCCTTTCCTGAACTCGAGGTCTGAGATGGTGGGGTAGGTCATTTGCTAGAACTTAGTCTGATTGAACTTAGAGGTGAAGCAGCAGGGCTGTGGGTGAATGGCATGGTTCACCCCAATGCCAGAGTCTTTTCAATGTCAAAATTTTCACTATGAGTAGCTATATTGCTTACTCTTTGTACGTATTTCTTCACCCACCTTTCTCTGCTTTTTGCTGGTATCGTGTGCTCTCCAATGTTGGGTCTTCCATCAAAGTAGCTCCATCTCAGCCATAATGGTGATGACTGCTGTCTTCCTGAAACTAGTGGAGGCCCAGGTTGTCAGAATAGCTGCAGATCTTGTTCCATTGGATAAGCGTTTGGAAGTAATTTCTTTTGTTCTTTTATTAATGATTAAATCACCTCTACCTTTTTTTTTTTTTTTTATTGTGGCTAAATCACCTCCCATGCTTGCCATCTGGGGTTTTTAATCACTCATCCTTCTCCTCTTTTACTTTTTCAGTCTTTCTCCCTTTGCTGGCTTCTGCCTTTAGACCTACAAGTGTGTTTAGCTTCCCTTTAGAATTAGCCAAAATGTGTTTATTTGTGTATATATATGTATATGTATTTATATCTAGCTCTGTCTCTGTTTTCTCAACCTGATATTCCACTGAGCAATGATCAAAATTCCTGAATCGAACTATACTCATTGCCTTTGTATTTTATCATCATATACTCTTTGATCCTTTGCAATCTGTCTTAACAACATTGATCTGAAATGGCTTCCTTCTTAATTTAAAATTTTTATTATAAAAGTGTCAAAAAAGATAAAATTATTCTCATTGAATTCCTGGTGATTTCTTTCTTATGATATTTATTTTAATAATTATCACCCCCCATGTCATTATTTATTGTGGGCCAATTGTGTAAATTAAGGATAACTATGGAAATTAAACTCTGTCTCTAACAGAGAAAGACATTTACAAAAATATAACTACCATAGCACAGACAACAAATTATTCCTCAATATCATCTAATTCCCAGTACATATTCAAGTTTTTCTGATGATAATTATCTTTTAATTGCCAAAAATGATCTTTTGTCTTTATTCCTTTAACAGTCACTGGAGACCTTTTTAGTAGGTAATATTAAAGTGTGGGTATATTAATATCCTTGCCCCTCTCCGACTATCATCATTTTCCCTTTTCTCAGGTGGGAATTAAGGGCATAGCATGGCCATCTCAGATGTCCTTTCCAATTCAACTATACATGTCTGAGCATGTAACATCTCAAGGAAGCCTTCCCTCGCTACCTTCACCCAGCCAGTCTCAATCCACGTGCTTCTTCTCCCTGTTTCCATAGCATCCTGTGTATACCGCCACCATTCCCAAAGGTTCCTGACTCCAACCGGACAGTGAGCTCATCTTCATTCTTGTATGCCTAATCCCTAGTTGAACAGTGCTTGAACTCAACTAATTAACTTTTCATTTTAATATTACCATTAACGGTTATTGAGCACTTTTATGTGCTAGATATCAGGCTAGCACATACTTGATTTCACTTAATGCTGATAGCTATGAATGAAGCCCCATCATCTCCATCATTATTACTTTACAGATGAAGAAGCTTAGGCTTAGGAGGCTGTCACTTAACCAAGGTAAGAAAATAGCCTGATATAGAGAGGTCGCCTGGCATAGAAGGCAGAGCAAAGGGCAAAGTTAAAGCCAGAAGACCGAGGTTTGAGAACCAGGTCCACTACTCTCGACTGTAAGAATATGGGAAAACTTTGTTAAATGGGTAAGCCTCTGCTTCCCCATTCAAAATAAGAGGACTGTTAAAATCTTTGCCTCATCGAGTGGTGAGGACTAAATGGAATAATGCATTTGGAGTTACATGAAAACTGTTGTGTTTGTGAGAAAATCATTCATAATCTTTCAAGTATAATTCACTGTTCTTATCTGGATATATTCCATTCTTTCCCCTCTAGTCATATAATGCACATAGTTGTAATCATAGCATGCATTCAATTTTATGGCCTACTTTTCCAGTTATGAACATTATTATGATGCTATACGTTTTTTCTTTTCATTGTGAAGTGTATCACACATGGAAGAATGTATAAAATGTACATGTACATTTTAAAGAATCATTAGAAAATGAAAAGTTGTGTATATGCCAACCAAACCAAAATATTACCAACACCTTAGAAATAGCTGCGTCCCTTCCTAATTGTATCCCTTTTTTTCCCTTCCAGAGGGAAACTATACTAGTTCTGTGTTCATTATGGTGTTTCTGTCTATAGCTATACCATCTATACATGTAGCCTTTAATAATACATTGCTTAATTGTAAAAAACTGAGTAGCAAGCACAGACATAGCTGTGTAAGGAAAAGGCAGTATTACCACTATTAGATGAAAACTTACAAGGAAACGTAACTTGCTTATAGTCACGGGGTCGTAGCCTGGCCTCAGCTTTCTTGAACGTTTTCAGGAGCCCCTTTTGGGTAAGTCAGGGATGTGGAGTGAATGCTGGGAAACAGGGTTTACCACAGTTGGGGTATCTGGTGGAGTGTAGATGGGCCAGGTACTGGGTGTCCAGTAGGAATGAAGAAAAGGCTGCACTGTATTCTCTGCTTATAAGCTCACTATGGCCTACCTCAAACTTTCAGGAATAGGTCAAAGCAAAACATTTCACTGGAGAGAAATAAGTATTCTTGGCTGATCCAAGAGTCAGGCAATAGAGTAAAGAGAAGCATATGCACATCATTCAAATAAGCCAAGTATATGTGAAAATCTGGGCCAGGCATTCAGTCCTCAGATTAAAATGATGGCAAAAAGGCAGGAGAGTCCTGCTGTTGACAGCCCTCAATATTTCCGTCTTTTGAGTAATGCTGTTCTGATTACTGTCTATACTCATTGTATAACTATTATTTTGGGATCTTCCTCCACTTTTCTCGTGGGTATTCCATTTGCTTCTCTTTTGTATTGTATCTTCTGTTTTCCTAAATCCCATGTTTTCCTCTTTCTTAGTTCCTCATTTTGGTGGAATATATTCATCAGTTTTACTTAAATATCACTTTAGTAGGAGATAGATTTGTTTTTGTTTTGAGATCGTGAATGCCTGAAAATGCCTGTATTCCACTTTCACACTTGTTTGATAGTTTGGTTGAACATCGAATTCTGAGTTGATGTCATCTGAAGCTGTTTTTCCATTGCCTTCTACCTTCCAGTACAGTTACTGAGATGTCCAAAGTTACCTGTCTTCAGATTCTTTGCATGGCTGCCACTGCCTCTTTCTCTTTCTCTTTCTCCTCCTTCTCTTCTCTCTTTCTCTCTGGAAACTTACAGAATCTTCTCTTTGTCTCCAGTGTTTTGAAATTTTACAATATTGTGCCTCATCCTTATTTTCATCTACTCTATTGGGCACTCAATGAACTCTTTCAATCTAGCATCTTAGTTTTGGGGAATTTTTCTGAATTATTTTGTTGATAATTTCTTCCTATTTTCTCCATTTCTGGAACTCCTACTACTTAATGAATTTTTTGGATTGGCTCTCTTGTTTTCTTATGTTTTTTCTCTTATTTCCCCTCTTTGTCTTTTTTGTATGTGAATGTGAAACTTATAACTTTTCTCAACCTTTCTTTTTTTTTTACTTTTGTGATCACATTTTTAATTTATGAGAACATTTTTTTTGCTTTTAAAAAATAGTATCCTGTTTTGTTTTATGAATGCACTGTCTTCTCTGATTAAAAATATATTGTTTGATATTTTCTCTTTTTGCATGATTTCTCTACTAAATTACTTTTTTTCCTCATTTTGTGCTTTGGGTCTCTATATTCCATATTGGATTGAACATGTTTTGGTGTGTTTAAAGGCATTTTATATTTGCTATTCTTATCACTGTCTATCCATATCCAATGTTTTAAGATTGGCAGTCATTAGTATTGTCATGAATGCAGGAAAATAGTCACTCTCCAAAACTCTTAAAATACAAATTTGTAACACTTTTTTTTAGGAGCGAGTAGGCAGTATTTCTCAATATTTGAAATGCACATACTCTTTGATCAAGAATTCAGCATCAGAAAAATGCACATTAAAGCTACATTGAGACATTTCTGGCAAAGGTGGAATAAAGGGACAAGATTTACCTTCTTAACTGAAAACGTGGACAAAACGTGTATGAAACAACAGTTTTTAGACACTGGATAATAGGCATTATAGAGATATATTCCTGAGAGAAGGAAAACAAATAAGGTTAGCTCTAGGACTGTACCAGCTTACTGCCTAGAGGCAGTTTCCAGGCCACAGCACAGGGAGGGGCAACCTAAATAGGACCCGGCACTCTCACTTAAATGAAAAGACAGAGATTGAAGTTTGGGAGGCAAAGGAGGCAAGAATGTGTGGGTCGGAGTGCCACAGAGAATGGAGCTTCAGAGAGGGAGAGAAGGAGGGAGAAGGGAAGGTGACATCAGTAAGATGGTTAAATAGAAGATGCCCCAGCATCACTCCTCTCACAAAAATACAACTAGAAACTACTCCAAGGCAGGAATAGCACCCAGAATTCACCAGAACTCAGGGGAGAAGCAGGAGAAGCCCCTGGGCCCACAGAATTGTGAGAAGCTTCAACAGATAAGAAATAGTCATTTTAGACTGTGCTGCTCCCTCCCCCGAGGCAGCATAACACCACTCATTGGAGAATTTCCCTAGACCCACGGTTTCCAAGGTGAGAGGAGGGAATTGGAGGTGGACCTTTGATCTCCGCACTAGTCTCGGACTCTTCCAGGGAGGCCCAATCTGGTCTTGTCTCATGGGAATCTTTGAGTGCCAGGAGGGCTTAACCATCTGGGGTGAATTGGGGACAAAGTGTTGGGGTTGTAGTGACTGGCATGTGGGTCTTGATGGCCTCTGATCAGTGTGGATGCCACGTTGAAGAGACTGATTGGTGCCATAGTGCCACAGGGGGGACAATCTATGGGAAATCCTGAATCCCTGGTCAGATTTTCCATAAAGCTCAGGTGCTTGTGTGGAGCCTTTCTGTGGCATAGAAACATCTTAAAGGTCAGGCTTAAGTTCTGGTGGCCACTTAGTCTTCCTTAGACTGGGAAACAATGACAGGGCAGCAATGTACTTCCGGTATATATGACATTAACTTCTGGTGCTCACTATAAGTCTTTGTTAGACTGGGAAACAACATCAGGGAAATGAATTAGTTCCAGTGCAGTGTTTTAGTTCCAGTGCTCACTATAAGTCCTCCCCAGAAAAGGAAGAAACAATAGGCCAGCATTTAAGTTCTGATACTAAGTGGTAAAGGTCTAACACTACCAAAGAACACCTGCAAAGACTGGAAGAAGTGGCTATCTCCTCAAATGCACAGGCATCAGTATAAAGATGCAAGGATTGTGAAAACTCAGGGAAATATGCCACCAAAAGAAACCATAAAAGCTCTAGCAATGGACCTAGAAGAATTGAAGATCTGTGAAATGTTAGAGAATTCGAATATTCTTTTTAAAAAGTTCAGGGAGTTGCAAGAAAATATGGATAGAAAACTAAATGAAATTTGGAAAACAATTCCAGAGCAAAATGAGAAATTTGACAAAGAAATAGAAACCGTTTTTTAAAAACCAAATAGAAATCCTAGAAATAGAGAGTACAATAACTGAACTTGAAAAACTCATTAGAAAGCTTCAACAGCATACTTGATCAAACAGAGAAAAAAATTAGCAAGCTTGAAGACAGAAAATAGGAAATTACCTAAGCAGAGGAAGAAAAAGAAAGAAAAATTAAAAAGAGTGAAAAAGGTCTATGAGAATTATGGGACACAATCAATAAACTAACTTCCTCATAATAGGAATTCCCAAAGGAGATGAGAGAGACAAAGGCCTAGAGAGAGAGAGGGAGAGCTGGAGAGGGAGAGAAGGATGAAGAGGGAGATGGAGGGAGCTGCAGAGGGGTCCTCTTGAGTTTTTGGCTGAGTATTGATTTGTACGTGTGAGAAGAGAACTTTCTGAAATCAGAAAAACAACCATCAGAAAAGAGTAGGAAAAACACTGACTAGAGCTCAAGGCTGGGAATAGTTTTTTCCCACCATATATATTGGAAAGACTTCATTATATACAACCATTGGGTAGAAACTTCCAAAAGTATTACCTTAGTACTGGAACTAAATTAGCCCTTGACTAATGACTGCTCTGGACATTCTCCCCCAATAAAGCTTAAAAGTAAATTTTGAACGCATGCAACTGACTCCAAGTAACTTATCTATATGACAGAAAAATATCCAACCTTATTTACAGGAATATGACAAATTCCAGAGATGACAGAAGTAGCAGAAAAGTATCTATTTATTATAAATATACTTCATATGTTCAAGAAGGTAGAAGAAAATGAATGTGTTGAAAAGACAAATGGAAGAGTTTATATATATAAACATATAAAACCCACCAAAAGGAACTTCTAAAGTTGAAAAATACTGTATCTGAAGTGAAAGACTGGGTGGGATTAACAGCAGATGCACTGGGGAAGAAAAGGTCAATGTACTGCAAGACAATAACAGCAACTATCCAAAACAAAGCACAGAGAGCAAGAAGCCTAAAAAAAAAAAATTAAACAGAGCATCATGATCTATGGGACAATATCAAGCAGTCTAAACTATATGTAATTAGATTCCCAGAAAAAGATGGAGAGGAAGAAAAATATTTGGAAAACAAAGTTTCAGAATTTTCCAAATTTGATGAAACTACTTATAGTTACAGGTCTAAGAAGCTTGACAAACCCCAAACATTAAAAACATGAATAAAGGCATAACAACTCATAATAAAATTGCTGAAAACTAGTGATAATGAGAAAAATCTTGAAAGCAAGAAAAAAAATGACACAACAGAGAATAAACAAAGATGGGGAGAAGATTCATAGAACGCTCTGAAGCGAAGAAACCAGACAAAACCCACCCAGGACCAGTTCTGGCCCAAGGTGCCACATCTGGATGACATTTCCAGCTCAGGCTGTTCCTAGTCCTTGAGGAGAGTTTAGAAAATGTCAAGGAGGGGCTTCTGGTGGCATGTTGGACGAGGTCCAGGCTTGAAGTGCCCTGAATGGATGACACTATCTCTGGGCAGTTTAGGAAATTTCAAGGAAGAGGCTCCAAAGCACATGGATCCCTGAGGGGCATGATCCAGGAGAAGGGACCCACTTGCCCTGGTCTAAGTGTATTACTGCTTCCACCCTGTTTCTTATCCCAGGGAAATATCTGAAGTCATAGTTTGAAGATGGCAGAGCTTCCATCAACCTGAAAGACAGCATGCAGCAGCCCCTCCCCCATCCTGCAACTGACACTCTGATCCCTGCTGCTGATTGCATGTGATACAAGTAGGGGAAAGAAACTTCTATTGTATTAAATTGGTAAACTTTCAGGATATATCTGTTACAGCAGCTAACCAATAATTCCCTCAACTATTCATCCCACCTCCTCCGTATTTTAATTACCTGTGAACTTGGATAACCTCCAGAAGGGCTGCATTCTGCACTATAGCAGTCTCTTTTTTTTGCACATTCTTTTAGGTTTTCTCCATCAGTCCAGTGCAGCGTGATTTTCATAGTTCAAGAATTTCACATTTCTAGTCTGCTTATGGCACTTTGTTCTATTTTCTTAACATCATTCCTATCATTTTTGGGATTTGAGGTTAAGAGAGTAATTAGATTTGTGTGCTTAATCCACATCTTGAGTCAATCTCCCTCTTAGTATTTTAATTTGCACTTTTTGATTCCCTGTAAGACTATTTCTCCATATGTTTGTTTACTAATTATTTCCTAATTTGTGAATTTGCTGTTGATGTTCTTTGCTTCTTTATTCATTGCAGTATTCATTTTTTTTAAGTTAAAAAACTACTGCTCAGCTGCATTCAAGTTAATTAATTCCAAAGCATGCCCTGTGCATTCATTTCCCTGTATTTACTCATGTTGGTCTATGTATCCAGTTATTCCCTCTCCTTTGTCCTCTGTTTGTTGAAATTGGATGCTTTACAATATCTCTGGAAAGACTTGCAGTGCAGTTGTAGAGCCAGGCCTCAGTTGTCATTTCTGTAATAATTCTTTATAATGGGTGATATTGTGTATTTACTCTTGCCAGACTCCATAAAAACCGTTTTACATACATTATCATATTTGATCCTTACAACAACCTTGTGCAGTAGGTACAGTGTTTAAATCTACTTTACAGATGAGAAAACTGAGACAGAGACAGATTACATAATATGTCTCAAGTTACAAAGGTGGAGTGGGAGAGAACAGGGATTCAAGCCCATTCTGTTTACTAAGTTCTTAACCATGGCACTCCGTTTATCTCTTTGGATTCTTGGAGTCATTTTGGCTGTGTCACTTGAGTGTAGCACACTTATCTATGTGTCGTTTTTTTCTCCCTTTATTTGTCCTATATTTCCTGTTCCAGTATAAACCTTTTAAGGTTAAATAGTTTTGCCATATAAATATTGTTTGTATCTTCAGCATGAATCTCAATGAGGTAATAGGCACTCAGTAAAGTTTGTTACATTTATCAATTAAGATCTCTTTTGAGTCAATTACTTACCTAAAGGAGATCTTTTTGCATGCCAAGCTGAGAGGCACGTTGTAATTCATTTTGGGTGGCTTTTGCCACAGATTAAGTTTGCCCCTCTTTGATCTCTCTCTCTTTATAGCAGGTTGTTTAGCAGACTTTTAAGTGACAGTCTCAGCATTCCATAGAATCCCATTTGTAATTATGAAGAACTAATATGCATGGAAATTTTCAGAATTGGGCTTGATTTCCTTGGCCCGTTTTCAATCAGGTGAAACTTCCTAAATGAGCCTGGATTTTTTTCTCATCACTTTTCCACAGCTAAAAATTTCAAGACACTATAGTTAACTTTGAAAATTATGGGGCAATTTGCAATAACTTCAAGGCAGCCATCCTCAATAGAACCTGGAGAGTGGTTTGGGTTATTGCCCTTCCATTTTTGCATAGACTTACAGAATTCAATTGTATCTCTCTTCCCAGTCAGTGAATCTGTGTCTAAAGAAAGAAAAAGACGACAATGCCATCAAGGTGATGATAATACTTAGCAATTTATGTCACCTTCATTTTACCACATATTTCATATTTCGGAGCTATCCATTTCCCAGCATTCCCAAGTCCAATTGTGCTGGGAACTAGAAGGAAGTCAGATTTTCTTTAGGCAAAGAGAACAAAGCAGAAGTTATTTATCTGGGTCCTGGCATCCCAACCCAAGATTATAATGCTTAAGAGTGGTATAGTTTTTATGAACGGTAAAATAAAATTCTCACCACAAAATATATTTTAATTTATTTAAATTATGAATAGAAATATATTACAATTTATAAGAGGTGATTGCCACAAAATTAAATAAAACTAATGATTTTAGATTCTTTGATCAATATTTAGGTGTAGAAAAATCACTGCAGACTATTTGTATATTTATTTCTAACTATTCTACAAGATTTTCAGTGAAGAGCTTATAATAGTTCTAAATATACATTAATATTTTTATTGATTCATGTACACTGTACCTACTTTCAAGAAGGGCTTGAGGTGATTTACAATAAAAGTGTAAGAATAATAAACCTAAAACACAATGAACTCATTGCAAGATAAAAATTATGTGAAATGTGATCATAAATGTGACTCTTGTTTAAAAATGTGTGTGGTTAAAATTAAAAGAAAACTTGAGGCCAAGCACAGTGACTCACGCCTGTAATCCTAGCACTCTGCGAGGCCAAGGTGGGAGGATCACTTGAGGTCAGGAGTTTGAGACCAGCCTGAGCAAGAGCGAGACCCCATCTCTACCAAAAATAGAAAAATTAGATTGGCATGGTGGCACTCGCCTGTAGTCCCAGCTACTTGGGAGGCTGAGACAGGAGGATGGATCACTTGAGCCCAGGAGTTTGAGTCCGCAGTGAACTATGATGACACCACTGCATTCTAGCATGGGCAACAGAGCAAGACTCCATCTCAAAAAAATAAATAAATAAATAAATAAATAACAAAAAAAAAACCTTGACAATGGCTTAGCTTTAAACAAAGTTTATTTTTCTCATAAAAAAAGAAGTCCAGAGCTGAGGGAAGCCTAATAATGCCATCAGGGGTGCAGGCTGCTTCATCTTCCTATACTCTACTCCTTTTAGCATGTGCCTTTCAACATCATGGTTGCAAGATGCTGTCTGCACTTCAGGCATCATGACTGTGTTCCAGAAAAGATAAAGGGACAGAGGAAAAAGGCTAAATGGGCATAGCAGTAGAATTAGTTCCTCTTAAATACTTTTCCTAGAAGCTATAACCTAGTTACTTCTGCTTAGATCTCATTTGCTAAAACTTGGTCATAAGGCCACAAGGGAATGGAAGTCAGGTGAGGATTTTTAGCTGAGCACATTTCATCATTGAACAAAAAGGGTTTGTTTTGCAAAGGTGGGAGAGAAAAATGAATATAAAATATGTAATGTACAATGTCTGCTCCAGTAACTGATTTTAAAAATAGTATATCTAGAAAAATAGGCCAGGGAGGGGGCTTCAAGTAGCTGACCAGAGGCATCTGGTACTCTCCTCTTCCACTAAGGGGAACCAAAATAGTGTGTAGATAATCACACTTTAAATAGGCCATCTAAGAGAGAACCTTGGAATTCAACAGCAAAGTGAGGGGAAGCACTGAAAGCAAGGAAAGAGCTGGGATGGGCTGGGAGTCCCCTAATGCGGGGAAAAGGTAAGTGAGAGACCCTTCTGTCCATATTCTTACTGGAGACTTCTACAATCCTAGCCACAGGAGAGCCACTCGACCCTTGTGGGCCCTGAGACTAACATGGGGACCTGCCTGGGGACCAGGCAATAGCGTTGCTCCAGAGAGGGAGCTCATGCTGAGTCCCATAAAACCGCAAGTCCTAAGCAGCTGCAGCATGGCACCATTTTGAGAGCCCAGCTATCAGATTGTGTTCTGCCCTGGGCTCAACAGTCCCTGCATCTCCACATCCCTGGAGCCACACTGACATTCCCCGCCCACAGCTGCTGCCACCAAGGCCAAGGTGGGAGCCACTGGCAGTGACCCTGCCCTCTCAGCATAGCGGTGGCTACACATTTTCACATGCCCTAAGGACAAATACCACTACCTGCAACCCACTGCTGTGGGCTACAATGAGGCCAAGGCAAGAGCAAAACATGCACCCCTCCAGCTGCCTGCCCGTGGCTGCTTTCATGCTTTCCAGTAGCAGGGCCACAGCACAGCCACTGCTGCCTCCACCTGAGCATTACGCTGGTGGCCTGGGGATCACCCTGCCCCTGCCTACCACAGCCGGTGCCTGCACACACCATGACACCATGAGGAGGCCTAAGGACAAGTCTACTCAGCCTAGCCCCACTCTCCCCTCATTACTTGAGAATGCCATCCAGTGGCCTGGGGATTGCCTAGATCAGTTTACCACCATTGACACCTGAGCACTCTTCCTGGAGTCTGAGGTTGGGCCCACCCACTGCCACTACCACCACAGCTGGCACCCACCCATATGCACCATCCGCTGGCCTGGGGACTGACTTGTCCAGCCCATTGCAGCCATGGCTAATGCCAGTATGGATCACTTGGGTCCCAGGGGGTTGTTCCACCACTGCACATGCCACATCTGCTGTTCAGGTGCTCAAAAAACTGCCCTCTTGGCTCACTGTTGTCTTGGCTCACTGTTGTCATTCCTGGTAACTGAGCAAGCCATCTAGAGGGCCAAGAACCAGACGGCTTAGACCCACTAACACCGGTTCCAGAGTGTAGCACCCTGGGGCCCAATGACAGGCATGCTTGGCCTCCTGCTGCCACCACTGGAGCCCAAAGACTGGCCTACCTGGCATCTCGGACCCCAGCAAAATTTCACCACAGCCTCCACTAACAACTCTACCCTAAGCCCTGAAGAAATCAGAGATACCACTGAGGCTGTTTACAGCTAAAGAAATCTTTGGAGACTAGACCACTGCATGCACTCAGAAACAAAGTCAACCCAAACTAAGGTGTTGGTTAGTGCCCTACTCAACCAACACCATAGATACATCTTCAGGAAAAATTCTTCCCCTATGAAACGAAATTCACAAAACATTAAGAAGTGACTGTTACACCAGATGAGCAGATGTCAATGTAAGGACACAGAAAACACACAAAAGTAAGGAAATATGACACCTCCTAGGGAACACAACAATTCTCTAGCAACATATCCCAATCAAAAAGAAATTTACAAAATCCTGGAAAAAGAATTCAAAATACTGATATTAAGGAAGCTCAGTGAGATACAAGAGAATGTTGAAAAGCAATACAAAGAAATCAGAAAAACAATTTAGGATATGAACAAGTAATTTACTAAAGGGATTTATATCATGAAAAAGGACCAAACAGAAATTCTGGAACTGAAGAATTCATTAAATGAAATATAAAATACATTCACAAATTTCAACAATAGACTAAATCAAGCAGAAGAAAGAATCTCAGAACTTCAAGACAGGTCTTTTAAAATAACCTGATCAGACCAAAAAGGAGGTTGTATGTTTCCAAAAATTTATCCATATCCTCTAGATTTTATTGTTTGTTTGCATAGAGATTTCCATAGTTGTCGTGGACAATATTTTGTATTTCTGTGTTATCAGTTGTAATGTCTCCTTTTTTATTTCTGATTGACCTTATTTGAGTTCTTTCTCTTCTATTTCTGATTAATCTAGCTAATGTTTATCTTTTCAAAGAACCAACTCTTCATTTTATTGATACTTTGTATTTTTTTTAATTTCCATTTTGTTTAGTTCTGCTCTGAGTTTTGTTATTTCTTTTGTTCTACTAGCTTTGGGTTTGGTTTGTTGTTCTTTTCATAGTTCCTTGAGGTTTGACATCAGGTCGTTAATTTGCAATCTTTCCATCTTTTTGATATAGGCATTTAAGGCTACAAATTTCTCCTTTAGCACTGCTTATGCTATATTCCAGAGATTTTGGAAGCTTGTGTCATCTTTGTGGTTCAATTTGAAAAATCTTTTGATTTCTATCTTAATTTTATCATTGACCCAAGGATCATTCAGTAGCAGGTTGTTTAATTTTGATGTATTTCTGTAGTTTTGAGAGTTTCTCTTAGAATTGATTTCTAGTTTTATTTCACTGTAGTCTGAGAATATACATGGTACGAATTGAATTTTTCCAAATTTTCTGAGACTAGTTTTGTGGCCTAACATATGATCTATCTTTGAAAATGTCTTATGAGCTGATGGGGAGAATGTACATTCTGCAGTTTTGGGGTAGAATGTTCTGTGAATGTCTGTCAGGCCATCTGTTCTAGACTCTCATTTAACTCCAATTTTTTTTTGTTATTGTTGATTTTATGCCTCAATGATCTGTCCAGTTCTGTCAGTGGAGTGTTAATGTCCCAGCTGTTGTGATGTTGCTGTTTATTTGTTTGCTTAGATCTAGTAGAATTTGTTTTATGAATCTTGAAGCTTCTGTGTTACGTGCATATATATTTAGGATTGTTCTGTCTTACTGTTGAATTGCTCCCTTTATCATTGTATAATGACCATCTTTGTCTTTTTTTTTTTTTTTACTATTGTTGATTTAAAGTCTATTTTATCTGATATGAAAACAGCTATTCCTGCTCACTTTTGGTTTCTATTTTTGTGGAATTTTTCCTGTCCCTTTACCTTGAGTGTATGAGAATCTTTGCTAGTTAAATGGATTTCTTGGAGACAGCATATATTTGGGTTATATTTTTTTTAGGTATGTTTAGCCAATCTATATCTTTTAGGTGGAGTATTAAGACTGTTTATGTTTAATGTTAGTACTGATATGTCAGATACTGTTTTGTTCATCATGTTGATTGTTACCTACTTGCTTTGTTTTCTCCCTTGTGTTACTGTTTTATAAGAGCTGTGAATTTTAACTTTCAGGTATTTTAACACTGGTGGGTATCGATTGTTGTGATCCATATAGAGAGCACTTTTAAGCATTTGCTTTAGGGGCGGTCTAGGATGACAAATTCCCTCAGTGTCTGCTTATCTGGGAACAAATATTTTTATCCTTCACTTATGAAACTTAGTCTTGTAGGACACAAAATTCTGGCTGGCAGTTATTCTATTTATGAAGACTAAAAATGGGACCCTAATTCCTTCTGGTTTGTAAGGTTTCTGCTGAGAAGTCTGATAGGTTTTCCTTTGTAAGTAACCTGTGGCTTTGGTCCTGTCACTTGTAGAATTTTCTCCTTCACTTTGGCCAGGCTGAAGCCTATCTGCCTTCATGAGGTCCTGTTTGCCATGAATCTTCCAGGTGTTTGATGACGATCTTGTATCTGGATATCTAAATCTCTTCAATACCAGGAAAGTTTTCTTCCATTATTCCCTCAAATATGTTTTCCATGCTTTTTGTTTTTTCTGCTTCTCCCTCAGGGATACCTGTGATTCTTGTGTTCATTCACTTTACAGAATCTCATATTTCTCAGAGAGCTTGTTCATTCTTCTTGATTCTTTTTTCTACATTTTTGACTGATTGGGTTAATTTGAAAGCCTTGTCTTCAAGCTCTGAAATTCTTTCTTCTTGTTCTAGTCTGTTGTTAAAACTTTCTACTGTATTTTGAAATGCCCTAAATGACTCTTTCATTTCTACACGTTCTGTTATGTCTTTTATTATGTTACCCATCTCTTCAGTGAATTTTTCATTCCCGTCCTGAATTATTTTTTTCATTTCTTTGTGTTGGTTTTCAACTTTTTTTATCAATTCCATTGATCTGACTTGCCATTCATATTCTGAATTCCATACCTGACATTGGAATCTGTTGCTGGAGAAGTGTTCTTATCATCTGGGTGGGGGGGGGGCGGTCAAAGCAGCCTATTTTTTCATGTTGGCAGAGTTGTTTTGCTGTTTCCTTCTCATCTGAAATCTATTCTCTCAGCACAAGACAAACACCTTTGTGGTACACTTGTTCTCCACCTCTGGGAACTCTGTTGCTCAGTGAAGACAGGGAGAGGTCCCTGGATGGTACAGTTGAGTCCTGCTCCTGAAGATTGACCAGGCAGGAGAAGGGCACTGTGAGCCTTTACCATTGCTGCTCTTCTGTGTCTCCCATTCCCCTTTTGTTGTCATGGGGGATCAGCATGCTGCAGTGTGAGTGATCCCCCTACTCAGGTCCAGCGGTGGCAGTGTTTGTCAGTCCACAATGGCTTGAGCGCTGCTTCATCCAGGTCCGCTGGTGGCGGCATTGGTCAGGCTGCAGCACCTTGAACACTACTCTACCCAGGTCTTTTGGCAGCTGTGGGGATCAGCACACAGTAGCTTGATGATTTGTCCCACCCAGGTTCCCTGGTGACAATGGGGGTGCACCCTACTTGCCCACCAGACATCAAAGAGCACCTATCCCCCCATCTCCTCCCTAGCCTGGCAGGGATGATGGGGAGGTGGTGGCAACAACAAATCTGATGTCTGGGTAGATGAAGCATTTTGGGGCTAGGACCTCAAAATGGCACCAGCAGCAGTGCCCAGGGTTCATAAGCCAGGAGGACCCTGTTGTGCCTTCTCTCTGGAGCAAAGCTGCTGCACAGTTTCCAGTCAGCTCCTTTTGTCAGTCTGACACCTGCCATGGTAGAGGGGCCTTCCTACTGCTCAGATTGTAATGTCCATGGGGGAAGTGTGAAGCCCTGGGATTCTCAACCCTATCCCTTCCCCACATGTGGGCAACTTCCTTGTGTATCTCTGATCCTCCCAAGTGGATCATCCCACTTCTCTCCTCTTCACATTAGGAGCCTCCTGTTGACTCTGTGTTGATTCCCAATGCTCTCTCGTAGATGAGCAATCTGAAGGTGAATATCCACCCACCACTTTTGATCCTTTCTGTGAGAGCAGCTTGTGCAGGCTGCTTTTCATCTGCCATCTTGGCCCCCTCCCAAGTTTTTCTCCCATATTACTTTTTTATTGCATATACTCCTTCAGTAACTGTTTCATCAAAAGTTTCTATGTATTAAGTTCCTACAAGAGTCATAAAAAGCAATAGTAACTCTTACTGAAGAGAAAGTGAATTATAGACCAATCCAGAATCTCTTAACTCTCCCCCCATTTTGCAGTGATTTATTAATGTGGTTTGTGTTTCCAGTCTTGCAGAAGAGGGTGTTGGAAAATGTGCAGGTGAGGTTGAAACACCAAATGGAAGAAGGGCAGCTGATTAGATCATGCCTTAGGGTTTTGAGGAGGCTGGAATAAAAGCACTGGCACCCAAGGCAGTTAGTGATTAGTTAAGCCAATGTTTGTCCAGTGTCCCATTATTCCTGGCATGTTTGAGAGCCATGGATACAAAGAAACAAAACACAATCCCTTCACCCAAACTTGCTTTTGGAACAAATTGTACCTCTTTTGCTCAGGTTATAAAAGTGTACTACCCAGTGCCTGGCACTTTTAATACTCAATAATTACTTTTGTTAAATAAAACAATGAATGAATGGAAAAAGTCCCTGCTCTCAGAAAGCTCAGTTTAGAGAATGTGTTTTTTTTTTTTTTTTCTGGAATATATTTGGAATGTAGTCAGATGGAGATGAGTAGTATATAAAAAATAACTTTAATACAAGGTAAAAAAATAAAATAAAAAGAACCTTTGAGTACTAATGGTTCAGGATTGCATCTGAATGAATTTTACTATTTCTTCTCATTAGATATGTCTTTTTTTTTTTTTTTTTTTTTACCTTATTTCTTTTAAATATCCAAACATAGTAATATATAAACCTATGGGATAGACCGGCTAGGAGAGAAAAAAAAAAAAAATAAAAAAACTAAACAAAAGCTAAAAAAAGTACCCACGATTTCACTATTCCCCAAAAATCAAGAGTTGAAATTTATATAAACAGTAAATCAGAAATCAGTAAAAACTACAACTAAATTCCTAAATAGAAAGAAGATAAAAGACATATTGGGGAGAAATTTAGAAACCAAGTAAGAGAAATTAAGTTCTTGGGCAGCTTTGGTAGTTTTTCTGTTTGTTTGTTTGTTTGTTTTTGTAGGATTAAGTTATTACACAATAGAGGAGGTGGTTATAGAGAAGGTGGATTTTTTTACTTTCATGATGGCCAGAACCAGGTATTTGATATATGTGATTGAGAGTCTGATTGGCTACCTAATATCCATTTCCAACCTTCTTTGCCCTTTCCCACCTCCCACTGCAAGACTGAAAAAGTCAGATACTGGTTTAACCTGCATCCTCTGCAGTAAGGAATGCTCATGGACTTAGCTCAGCCAATGAGACATTAAGATGTAAGAGGATTTCTTCTAGGAGGCTTCTGATAAAAAAACAATGTTACTCCCTGATGAAAGAAGCACTCAAGGAGATCTCTCTCTTTCTCTCTCTCTCTCTCTCTCACTCTCCTGGCCCACCTTTACCTCTTGCCTCTGGTATGTGAGGACTTGACCTCTTGAGTTCTGACAGCCATCTTGGATCATGATGCAACAAGCACAAGGGCAAAGGCCAA
Organism: Eulemur rufifrons; assembly: GCF_041146395.1. NCBI lineage: Eukaryota > Metazoa > Chordata > Mammalia > Primates > Lemuridae > Eulemur > Eulemur rufifrons. The sequence goes on along the minus strand of NC_090998.1, from coordinate 61,557,982 downwards.
CCTACTGAGGATGGTGAAAAGGAAGGATATAGAGTCTGGGCACTTGAGCACACCCTTACAGTACTGAGATGATGCTGGGACTTTCTGTCTTTGAACTCTGTATTATGTAAAATGCAATATCTTTATGTTTTAAGCTTCTGTTAGTTTTTGTTATTTTGTTACCTGTAGCCAGAGCATTTTTAACTGATGTAGAATTTAAATCTTTTGTTTTACAAGTTATTGGACAGTTATAAAGCACGCTCAAAAATCTGCTGAAATGGCTACTTTCTCATATACTAGATCAAGGATGAGGAACTTGTGGCCTTGGGGCCATGTGTGGCCTTCTGAATCCTTGAGGGTGGCCTTTTGACTGAATACAAATTTTACAGAACAAATCCTTTTAATAAAGGGATTTGTTTTGTGAAGTTTGGATTCAGTTGAGTAACTAGATTCTTATGTATATATTTTGGTCTCTGTCTGGACTTTCTCTTCTATGCCATTGAGGTATCTGTGTAATATGATGACCATCTAACTTTTTAATATCTAGTAGAATAAAAGTTGGTACTATCTTAACTTATGAATTATGATGATATTTTTCTTTAATTTTGTAATACTCTTCTTAGGTCCAATTTCCTTGTAATTTTTAAGATGATTGAGAACAGTTTCTTCTACTTTTCAATGTCTTTCATAAGACTGGTAAATAATTGGGTAAAAATGTAGACATTAGCTCAAGGTTTTATGGAAAGAAGACAAAGGCTATTAGTAATTTGAAAGTTTCTTCAACATGACAATACTGCACATAGATAATAATGTCAAATGCAATGTGATTTTAAGAAAAACAAAGTAAAAGCAGAGTGCACTTCAAAGTCATAAACATCTGGTATCTGTAGAGGTTGAGGAAAAAATGCAATTTGAAAGCTGAGATCAGCAGCTTCAAAAGAATTAGCCAATAAGGAAATAGAATTGTACAGTAATAAGAAAATACAATACCCCTGTTCCCATTCTGCGTAAGTGATAAGTAATGAATTAGCTTGCATTCTGAGCCTTGCAATGTGACAGGAACCTGAGAAAGCAGGCTCTTCAGTTTGATAACTGAGGCTGTCAGTTGGGAAGGGTGTTTTGTTTGACAGTTGATTAGGGGTTAAATGAACTGAAAAAAATTGGTAATTTTTGCTGCTTTTCCATTTATTGTAACAGCAATTATCTGCATTTTTCTTCTGCCAGTTCTAAAGACTAGTTTGAAACAATTATCCATGGAAGAAAAACTCATTTTGAATGGCAAAAGGGCAACTAGGATTTGAAACCACTAGCTCTTTGAAGGATAAGATTCTCATCTGAAAATTGGTTGACATGGTTGATAAATTGTCTTTAAAACTGTGCTTAACTAAATAATACATTTCTGGCAAAAAATAATATTGAATTCATGGTTATCTAGCTTATTAATTATTCAGCATAACATTACCAATTCTTTCTGCGTCAAATAGTTCATATATTATTGATCAGTATTTATTGAGTGCTTACAATGTGCCAGGCAGTTCTAGATGCACAAGATACAGGAATGAACACTCTGCAGATGAAAGACTCAGTCTCCATGGATATCATTGAGGAGAAACAGGCAATAAACAGATGAACAACAAAAATATTTACTATGTCAGATAGTGATGTTTTATGGAGAGAACTAAAGCAGGGTAGGGGGCTAGACAATGATGGTCTATGGAGATGCTGGTAAGTTGATATTTAATCAATGACCTAAAAAATGAAGAAATTAGCTATGAGGCTCTTTGGAGAATGGCTTTTGAAGTAGAAGGAACAGCAGGCACAGCAGGTACAAGGCCCTGGAGTGGTGTGTTCGGCATGTCTGAGGAACACTGGAGGCACGTATGACTGGAGTGGAGTGAGCCAAGGAGATGGTGGTGGGAGATGAGGGCGAAGCAGTAGCCGGAGGCCAGGCCACGTAAGGCCACGTAGAACATGGTAAGGAATTCAGCTTTTCTTCTGAGTGAGATGGAAAACCACTGGAAACCTTTAAGGTGAGGAGTGACATGATCTATATGTTTTAACACGATAACTTTAGCTGCTGTATTGAAAATAAATGGAAGGGGAGAAGCTTGAAAGCATAGTGGTCAATTAAGAGGCGGCTGTTCATGGCAGCGTGAAAGGTGGGAGGGGTGGAGGTGTTGATAATAGTCAGAGACTGGATATATTTCAGAGGTAGGGCTGACAGAACTTGCTGATATACTGGACGTGGATCAGGAAAGAAAAACAGTAGTGAGTTTTTTTTTGCAGTGGTGTCTGGGGAAGAGCAAGTGTTCCGTTCGAGGCATATTCCTTTTGAGATGCCTGTTAGACATCCAAGCAGAACAGTGGGTAGGCTGTTGGGTATATGAAGCTAGAGTTCAAGGGCAAGGTTTGGGCTACAGATAAAAATGTTGGAGTCATCAGCACGTAAATTGCACTAAAGTCATTAGGATGAGGTCACCCAGGATGAGTATGGAAGTAGAAGTGGTCTGATCTCTGGAGCACTTCAAGGTTCTTATTATCATTATTCACTTGATCTATAAGTTTTAGCAAGTCCCTTAATCTCTGTGCTTCTCAATTTCTAATCCAGCATTGTGCAGTAGAAATATATTGAAAGCCATGAACACCAGCCACACACACAATTTAAAACTTTTTAGTAGCTACATTAAGAAAAGTTTAATATAGTTTAACCCAATGTGAAAGGCAGAATAATGGCCCCAAAGATGTCCAAGATCCGTGAAATGTGAATATATTTCTTACATGGCAAAGTACTTTGCAGATATGATTAAGGTTAAGGACTTTCAGATAGGAAGAGAGTATCCTGAATTATTATATATAAGTCAGCCCAATTTGTGATCAGAGAGATATGAGGATGGAGGAAGGATAAGAGAGGAGATATTGCTGGCTTTGAAGATAGAGCAAGGGGCCACTAGCCAAGGAATGTGGGCAACCTGCAGAATCTGGAAAAGGCAAGGAAGCAGATTCTCACCTAGAGCCTTCAAAAGGAATGCAGCCTGGCTGCCACCTTGATGTTGGCCCAATGAGGCCTGTGTCCGACTTCTGAACTACATAAGTGTAAACTAATAAATGTGTTGTTTTAAGCCACTAAGTTTGTGATAATTTAAATAATTAGTATGGCAGCTATGGGATGCTAATGCATTCAATATACTTCCCAAATGATAATTTCCAGGTGAAATCAATATAAAAAATTATTAGTGAGATATTTTACTTTCTTTTTTTGTACTTATTCTTTGAAACCTGGTGTGCATCCTACCCATACAGCACATCTGAACTTGAACTAGCCTCATTTCAAGTGCCCCATAGCCCCATGTGGCTAGTGGCTATCATACTGGACACTGTGGTTATAACTAGTTCATTGAGAACAGGGCAAGGCAGCTTAGTACAAGGAAGACATGTGATGGTTGATTTTATGTGTCAACTTGGCTGGGCCACGGTGCCCAGATATTTGGTCAAACACTATTCTGGATGCTTCTGTGAAGTTGATTTTGGATGAGATTAACATTTAAATCAGTGGACTTTGAATAAAGCAGGTTATCTTCCATATGTGGGTGGGCCTCCTCAGTAAGTCAGTCAGTTGAAGGCCTGAACAGAACTAAGACTGACTGCCCCTGAGTAAGAAGAAACTCTGTCAGCTCATGGTCTTCAGACTCAAACTGCAACTCCAGTCTGAGCCTCCAGCCTGCCAGCTACCCTATCAGCTTTGAGCCTCTACAATTGCATGAGCCAATTTCTTAAAATAAGTCTCTCTATATATGTTTACACATTTTGTTGGTTCTGTTTTTCTAGAGAACTCTGATCAATACAACATGCATCTGAGACGAAGGAAAGGCACATATCACATGTGGGAGCCTCCTCACCAGGCTCCCGCAACTTCCAGAGTCCGGAGTTTTATGGAATAGTGATCCCTGGGGAGAGAAGGATGTGGACTGGGGGTGGGTCAGTGGGGCGGAGGAGGTGTGTGACACACTGTTTAGGGAGGCAAGAGGAGCGTGAGGGGAAGAGTGTGAGTCAGGGCTGACTTTGGAAAGAGAGGGCATGTTCTGTTTCAAGAAGTCCAGAGAGGTCTGATGTGCAGTCCTAGGAAAGCCACCTGCACTTGGGTTGAAGCATTTTGAGTTCTGTCAAGGGCCAAGGGCTGGGTCCTGTATTTGCTAGGGCTGCCATCACAATGTACCATAGACTGAGTGGCGTCAACACAGAAATTTATTTTCTCATAATTCCAGAGGTTGGAAGTCCAAGATCAAGGTGCTGGCAGGTTTGGTTTCTTCTGAGGCCTCTGTCCTTGGCTTGCAGAGGGCCACCCCCTTGCTGCCTCTTCACATGGCCCTCCCTCTGTGCACACCTGCCCCTGGTGTCCTCCTGTGTGTCCTCCTCTCCTTTTGTTATGAGGATACTGGTCAGATTGGATTGAGGTCCAGCCTAATGGCCTCATTTGAACTTAATTACCTCTTTAAAGGCCTTATTTCCAATTACAGTCACATTCTGAGATGCTGTGAATTAGGGCTTCAACGTATGGATTTTGGGGGAACATAAAATTCAGTCTCTAACAGGCCCTGAGTGACCCCACCTAAGTCTGTTTTATACACTCCCAACCAAAGAATTAGCGCTTAGAGCAGAATAAGTGGGAACTAAATAGGTGGAGATGGCATACATCTTCCTAGAGAACTTGCGGCAAAGTAGGAGAATCTTTTCAGGGTAAAAAATGCAGGCTTGGGTGAGCCGAAGTCTCGGTGGCTTCTGGGGTGGGAGGCAGAAGAGGCCAGCTGGTGTCTGCTCCTGGCCTGGCCAAGGCAGAGCAAAGGTTAACGAGTCCCTCAGCTCATAATTACTGTCCCAAACCTGCCTAATTTGAGTCACCTGGGTCTGAATCCTGGCTATGATAAGAAGCCCAGCAGGACATATTTTTAGGGAAATATGAGAAAATGAAGCAACTGTGACACTGACAGGAAATTATTAGTAGTTAGGAACCTATCTTCCAATTCCTCTTCATAATTTATAAGGCATCTGACTATCTCACATTTGCTGGAGGAAGCCTTGCTTACATATTCTGAAATGTGTTCAGTTTCCCTTAAATTAAAAAAAAAAAAAATATTCTTCAACATGTTCAAGGAAATTGGTGAGTCTTTCAAGCATTGTCGCTCTCTAAAGAGCATTGCTGTTTGCTCTGTGCAGGGTCAGAGGCATTTGGAAATAGAGTGAACCATTTGCGGGCTAGAAGAACATAGCAATAATGAACTCTGCCTGAGAACTTAGGCTGCGCGTCACGGAGTGACAGCAAGTGGATCTTGAAACAAATGGTGCGTCACTCTTTTCCTCCAGACTGCCCGCCTGCCTCCCCACCTCCTCTTCCTTCCCACTCCGCTCACCGGCCTGAAGGACTTTGTCAGGGAAATTCAGGTGCAAGGGACAGCATTATAAAGGTGAGGAGAGGCCGGGCGTGGTGGCTCACGCCTGTAATCCTAGCACTCTGGGAGGCCGAGGCGGGTGGATTGCTCAAGGTCAGGAGTTCGAGACCAGCCTGAGCGAGACCCCGTCTCTACTAAAAATAGAAAGACATTATATGGACACCTAAAAATCTATATAGAAAAAATTAGCCGGGCATAGTGGCGCATGCCTGTAGTCCCAGCTACTCGGGAGGCTGAGGCAGTAGGATCGCTTAAGCCCAGGAGTTTGAGGTTGCTGTGAGCTAAGCTGACGCCACGGCACTCACTCTAGCCTGGGCAACAAAGTGAGACTCTGTCTCAACAAAAAAAAAAAAAATAAATAAATAAAAAAAAAAAATAAAGGTGAGGAGAGGTGAGAGCACGTGGCTTTTCCAGAGACTTGAGTAGCTAGAAAGTGGGGCAGGGCTTGACAGAGGGGGAAATGGTTAACACCCGAGGACGGCCTGTAGCATTCTTGCAGTGCTGAAGCCTTTAAACATGAATCTGTAAGGAATAGGAAGCGCAGAAGGTTTTTAAGAAGCAGAACGACGTGACTCGAATCTCGTCAGCAAGCCACAGCTGCCTGTATATGTATGGCCTGTGAGCTACAAATGGTTTTTACATTTTTAAAGAACTGGCAAGAAAGGAAGGACAGAAGGACAGACGAATTGACAACCAGACACAGAGATGTGACAGAGAACGTATTTCCCACAAAGCCTAAAATATTCACTGTTTGACTCTTTACAGATAAAGTTTGCCGACTCCTGGGTTAGGTTTAGAAAGATGATAACTACTATTTATTGAATGCTTATTTTATACCAGGCTTTAATGTCCATTACCTTTAATTCTCACAATTAAGTGACTTGCCCAGGGCTATACAGCTACAAGAATGACTGATGCAGGATTTGGGCCCAGAGCTGCTGGCTGTAAGGCTGGTTCTCTGCAGAGAGAGCGCGGCGGGCGGAGGCTGCGGCTGCGAGGTTTCTGCGACCCTGGAGGAGAGAGAGGTGTGCTGCAAGCTGACCAAGGGAGTGACGGTGGACACAGAGAGCAGGGAGGACCTGGGAGACTTCCGGTGCTGAACATCTACAGGGTTCGATATGAAGGTGAGGCAGAAGGAAGAGTCACATCTGGACATGTTATCTTTGAGACTCCCCACTGCTCAGCTCCCTTCTCAGGTTCTCCACCAATGCTTTTCTCGTGTCATTGATTTTCCAGCAAAGCTGCCTGGGGTAGTGAAGCGAGTAGTACCTGCAAAGTCCAGAGATTCATGTTCCACCCCTGAATCTGTCATTACCTAGGATGGGACCCTATGCAGTTGGCAGTCATTAAAATTTTGCATGCCCACTGTGGGAGAGCCTGTGCAAAAACTGGAACACGGAAATACAATGGCAGTGTGTTTTGGTAGAACCTTCTAAGAAACCAAATTGGCAACTGTGAAATGGTCTTTTCGGCAACAATTCTGATTCTGGAAACTCATCCTAAGAAAATAAATGGAAAGGGTATCTATCTATCTACCTATCCACTGAAGTATCCATTGTAAAGTTATTTATGTAAGAAATAAATTAGTAACAACTTAAATATCTAATATTAGGGACATGGTTAAGTAACTTTTTGTTTATCTACCTGAAGAAAAATCAGGTGGTCATTAAAAACAAAAATCATACAAACTATGTGGCAACAAGAAAAAAGCCTTGTTTTTCACATTAAATGAAAGCAACTGATATTAAATTCTATGCACACTATGATTAAACTCTTAAAATCTGTATATGGACCAAGAATATGAACACATGTAAAAAGCATAAGGTGTAAAGCGTTGTGTAGAGTGATCTTCCTTCCTCTCCCTTTCCCTGTCTTCCTATAATAATAAATTTTTTTATGAATCCAGGAATCTAAAATTGTGTTAATGTCTCAGTGCTTTCAATAAAAGGCATCTGTTTAAAATAATATGTAACAGACTGATTCTTCTGGCAATAAATAGCAAGATGAATGGATGTTTTTGGATGATTAAAAGGAGGTGCCTACTTTTAAAATTTCCTTTCTAATAGCATTTAGTAAATGGAAGAATGATCAGGCTGCTCTTGTGGCCTGTGTTTGTGTCTTTAATGTCCCTTCTCTTAAGGCTGGAGGTATACCAAGGGCCAAAGAGTAGCTGTCTGTTTTTTTTGTTGGCCCAGTATCCACTTTCCTTTATTGTGAATATTACTTTGATTTTCTTTTGAGGAATTATCCTTACCCCATCTCTGTGGCTCTGGGGCTAGGAAAATGGCCTAGTTTTGGTCAAAGCAAATATTGCATCATCTGACCATAGTGATTGTTTTAAGGACATGTGACCCAAGCACGCAAATCAGATCTGGGAATTTTGATGACATAATTGTGAAAGAAACACTCTCTGCAAACATATTAACCTGGAAGAATATAAGTTTGGAGGTGCTGGGGGCCATCCCTGTTGCTTCATGGAAAGACAGAAGCTTGACAATGAGATTAATACTGAGAATAGCTGAGTATAGGGGGCGGAGTAAGAAAGAGAGAAAATAATGACATTATTTGAGGCCCTTGACCCACCTGTTCCTGATTGTAATCACCCCCTTGAACTTCCTGGTTAGGTGAGCCGATAGATTTTTCTCTCTCTCTTCCTCCTCTTCTCTCTTTTTTCCTTAATCCAGTTTGAATTGGGTTTCTTCCACTTGCAACTCAAACAGTCTTATCTATAAAGGGTGTCAACTGTGCTCCTAGTCCAGAGGAGACAGGAAGATGCTAAAGGTAAAAGAGACAGCTGACAAGGAACTGAGTGAGTCTTGACCTGCTAAGTGTAAAATGCTTTTTAACCTTGTGTGTGCCCTGGCAGGGGCAAGTATATCTTGCACAGGGGAAAGGCTTGGCTGGCAGGATGCTTACTGTCAAAGAAGAAAGATGGATGTGGGAACTTTGGGGATATGCATTGGTCCAGGAGAGTGAAGAAATCAATATGGCTGAAATGCAGATTTTAAAATGCCGGTAATTTACAGCCAGCCTTAGAACTTAGATTACACAAATCATCAGCAGGTTTGCATGGTGTTTTTGTTATTGGTCTCTCTTAATGGTTCCTCCTGCATAATTATTACTCTGCATGCTTTAAAAAATTTCTTTGTACATTTAGCACCAAGCTATTTCTCATTTTTATTTCCTTGCTTTTTTACCTTTGTATTACAAAGTCACCGTCTGACTGTTTTGCAGTAAAGATTTGTGTGCAGCTTAAATCAGTTGCTGAACATCAAAGAGTTCTGTGAATACGTAATAAAGATGTGTTGGAGAGGTTGGGGGGGACTGCAATTATGGTTAGAATTTTCAAATCTGTAAGAGTAAACTCTCTGCATAAATAGAATAAGAATGTGGTTTCTATGCATGTTTCATCAGGTGGGGGATGACTTGTGTGGCTTAGATGGAAATGCCTGACTCTTGCTGAGGAAACAACAAAAGCACTTAAAAAGTGTACGCAGCTGGTTAAAGATTTCCTAATGTGTTGGTAATTTGCTGGCTGTTCTCAGCTTTCACTTCCACCTTTCTGTGCTCTGCTATCTACTTGGGGTGCGGTCTAAGCCCCTGTAGACTGTTTTTCCTAGAATCTCTTACCAGCTGCTGATTAGGGGCTACCTATGGGAGGCACTAGTTGAGGTGGAAGATAGGAAAAGAGGAGAATGGACCGTCTTTCTGTTTCCAGCTTCTGTCAGCTTCCCTCTAGCAAAAGTGAACAGCTAGCTACTGGATCAGGGTCTTCCTGCAGTTCTGGTACCTAATGCTTTTTGGTGGTCCCCTGTACCATATCCCTCAGGATTCTGGCCCCTCCTCTACACTCCTGGGCTCCATTAACATCGTATTTTATATTTTCTTCTCCTGACCTTAGAGATGGTATCTGCTAATCTCTGGGTTATCCTACTCCCACTGTCTCTACTTTGCTTTCTCAGCTTTCTCTATGGGGCCAATTTCCTATATTAAATTCTCTCTTTGAAATACCTGAAATGGTTTTGTTTTCCTGACTAGTGCACCTAATAAATATCTTAAATATATATGCCTTAGATCTACAAACCTTTTGCGAAAATGACATTTGAAAAAAGGCTGAGGTGATTTTTTGTTTTTTTAGTAAGTCATGCAGAAATATTCTTTAGATAGTTTTGGACCTAATTTCAAGAGCGTTTTCAGAAATACAAAATCCTCACCACTGAAAACCAAACACTTGTATTCATAATGCTGGTATTTTTTTTGTTCCTAACACTAGTGTGCCTTAAGTTTCCTTTTCTAAACTTAGTTTATAACCCTTTGCCAACTGCTTCTTCACAGTGTACAGTATTTAAGTGTGGCTGTCTAAGCAGTTTTGGCAGTGATAATAGAGCTGACTGAAGGAAGTGTGATGTAGCCAGCCATCAGAGACGTGATTGTGGATATGCTTGTCAATTGAGATCAATTTTGCAGAAGTCTTGCCCACTCCTTGACATGAGTAACTCCTACCCAAGTTCCTTTAGTACTTCGCTCTATTGTTGTCTTCTCTGGAAAACTCTTCTTGATATCTCCTCCCCAAAGAATGTGTTGTAGGATGGGATCCCCAAGATACAGGTTCTGAGATGGAGCTGTACATGAAGAGGTTTTATTGGGGAGTGCTCTCGGAAACAACACCTGCGAAGAAGTGAGGAAAACTGGTTGGGCAGAGGGAGAGGTTGAACTGCAGTGCAGTTGCAAAACAGTCTCAACTAACCTTTGTGGTTATGAGACTGAGACAGCACTTCAGAGAGATTCTGAATCAGCAGTTGAGTGTGGGCTGCTCCAAGGGAAGATGCATGCACTTAGGTGAGACGGCTTCCTTCAGTAGAGGGCAGAGGGACACAGACAGCTGTCAGCTGTTAGCGGACAATACTTCTAGCAGCTGCAGGATGCGTGCCTTGATGCTGAAGGGGGTCATGGTGACACACCATGGTGTTAGCGGCCTCCGAGTGGAAGTTTTCCCAAGTTCTTGGTGATCTTCAGGAAAAGAATTTCAGGACACACCATGTAAGCCAAGCAAAGTAACAGTTTTTTTGTTTTTGTTTTTTTAATTCAAAGTGAAAGTACACTCTCAAGAAAGAGAGCAGGCAGGCTGGACAAGAGCAGCTGCACTGGGAGGAAGTGGTTTTCGGTCTTTTGAAGTCTTACTAATTGAGGGGAGGAATATTCAAGACTAAGGGATTGGCTTTTACTAAGAATTTGGGCAGTAATACCTAGAATTGAGTTTCTTCCCATTTGCATACTTTATATGGTTGTTTTGGAATTGTGATGATAATTTCAAAGGTGGAGAAATTTTAAAACCACAATGTCAATGATATTGTAGTTAGCCAAAGTTCAGGTAAGGTGGCAGAGATAGCTGACAAGGCGGATAAAGCCGGTTCTTGCCTGTGGTTATCAGCCCATCTAGTTAGCTTCTGAGGGCTGTTTACTTTAACACGCGCACCCAATCTTCAAGCCCCTGCTCCCAGTCTTAGCTGTGTCCCAGTTTCCTACTCTAACAATGGTGTCCACTACAATTGGCCCAGGGAAAGTTCTCAGGGGCCCAAGGCCCTTACTTTTAAGCATACATAGTGCATTGGGATAGTATATTTGCATGTCAGTCTGAGATTAGGCTCCAGTATCTGGTAAAAACATGGTACATGGTAGGTACTGGATAAATGTCGAATTTAGCAGAGAAAAGGCATTTACTCTTTTCTCCTAGCTATTCCAGTAGACATGGAATTTAATGCATCATGCTGTCCTCTGAAAATAAGGTTAAAACAATCTTGTTTTTAGTCCCCTTCTGGAGAAGCTATGTGACTTAGGCTCTGGAGTGAAAATCCTGGAGAACGTATTTTGGGCAAAGTGGAAAGCCTCAGAGTCTGCCAGATTAATTGATTTAAACAGGAATAGAGAAACACATGTTGAGAATGACACACTGTCCAGGAACACTGAGTAGTAATGGCCAAATGCCCTTGGGGCATTGTTTTCCCTTCAGCCACTCTGTATTCATAGATGTGACTCAGAAGCTGGCATTCCCTGCAAGCTTTTGTTGAGCTGCTGCTGCTTCCGGCAGTTCCCACAAGTCAGCAGGGCACTGACTCACCACCAGCGTCAGGTAAGAAAAGAGTTGAAAGGCAGCAACATCAACAGGAAATAAAACATTTTTATTGAATATCCATGTAATAGGTTAAGTCATTTTTAACAACAATCAGAAAACTACTGTGGAATTCACTACACAAAGTGAAACAAAATTTAAACCACCTCATCAAAAAATGAAGGTAAAATACAGCTAAAGTAGTTGGCTCGCGGGCCACGAGCCATATGGCAGAAGAAAACACCCCAACATTTCTACAAGATACAGAGAAAACCCACACATAGAAACACTCAAGCAGGCAGTAAATATACACAAAGGCAACTAGGATCTTTCTAGAGCATCAGATTCTAATACTTTACACAGCTTTGTCAGAAAGGTACATGTGGCTTGAGGATGAATCTTGGTCATAAAGCAGGTTCGCTCACTGACTTATGGAAGATGGTATAGTACCGACCGATTCTATGGTGACAGTCCCATGTCTGGCAGTGTTGCAAGAGAATGCATTCGCAGTACTTCAGTGCAAGAAATAATGTATATTCGGCAGCTTGAACCTGCTTGGTTTAAAGTGTTGTTTCATTGTGAACAACTTAAAGTTGAATACAGTGAAATTAAATGTCAGTTTCTGGTATTTAAGGAATTTTTAAAAGTCAATCAACTCCCTCTCTTTGGTAGGATTTGGTCCTTTAAATTGGAAAGAGTCTCACTTCAATTTTCTGTTCAAACTGATATTTAATCTCACCTTATGACTTGCATATTTTCTATTATCTGTTTTTTAAGAAATGTGGACCATCACCAGAAGAAGGAGATATATTGCTTTCCTTTTATCCTTTGTGTCTGTCCCAGTTCTAAAGAGTTTTGCTATGACTGGGCTGAAGAGTGAAAGGGCTTGTCTTTTCTTTGATGTGGAACAAATAATGACAGAAATTATAGTCTTATTGGGAGACAACCAACCCCATATTCAAAGCCTACCATCAGCCCATTTTGAACCCTCTTGAGTTTTTAGGAAAACATGGCATGATATCTGAAAGTCTGAACATGAGGCCAATTCTTAATTTACCTCCATTTTTTTTGGTATTTGTGAAAATAAACTTTCACTTCAGAACATCGCTACTATCTATGGCCTGGAAATTAAAATGGGTCACAGAAGTGAGGGGGAAAAAAGCCTAGATGTAGAGTAAGATCATAGGCTGCCCTTCCACGAAGTGGTTGTCTACCATAGTGGGGAAAAATATGGAATATTGCACAGTGTTTGACAAAATGCTGTGTGTTCTACCCCATTCTATGTATCTTTCTTATCCTATGCATAGCTTTTCAGTTCTGAATTGGTCCTTTGTAATGAGAACTGTTTGTGCTACACACACCTTGGGCAGTGCAGTAGAAGGGAATGGCAGTATTGTTACAATATCACTACAGAATAAATTGAGTGCTATCCACTGAGGAAACTACGTGTCTAAGCACACACAGCAGTCACAGTGTTACACAGAGCAGTCCTTTAAGACTCTTATGGAATGACTAGTAGCTTCATAATAGTGCCATTTACTACGTAATAACATTGAAAACATTTAAAAACTCCTCCTAAATCAAGCATCTAGTATACATAAGAGGTTGCTTCAGTTTTCTAGAACTTGTTCTTGGTTTTGTTTCACCTTTTTTTAAAGGACAAATTAAAACTTATTTAAGTAAAAAGAGCATATAAAAAGATCACTAGCTGTCTGTTTTGGCTTAATTGAAGTGCATTCAGAACTATGGCTAATTGGTTTTTTTTTTTTTTCATCTTTTGATGGGATTACAATACTGTCTGTTTACCACAAAGTAATTTTGTGTAATAAGCACAGATTGCTATGTTAAAAATATTCTGCATTCCTTCTAATTTGGTTTTGTATAATAAAATATTTTGTTACAAAGTCTAATGTGCAAACCTTTTGGATTTAGTATAGGTGTGAAATCTGGAACAGAATTCACAGGATGCACATTTTGTATAAAGGTGATCATGGAGAGCTACTATTTTCTTTTCAAATAGTCAGGCAATATTTCAGAAATGTTGACTTCTCTCCTCAGCTTCTTTCCCCCACCCCATCCCCAAACAAATGCATGCACACACACACACACACACTCACATACAAACCACCCATGCACAAACACACACACACACACACGTACACACACACGCAGGATACCATGTTGTTACTCTATATGCAGTAATGTGAAATCACTGACTCCTGTTCAGTTGCTTCCTCAAATGTAAGAGTGAAGCCCTGATTTTAGCTTTGTAGATATGTACAGACGGATGCTATTCTGGTTTGTGGCTTTGCTTCCTTGAGGTCAGCCTGGATACTGCTGCTCAGATCATGCTATTTTGCCTGTGAAGGAATTCTACAAAATTGGATTCACCCACCAAATATGTGGTGTAAGCGTATTTTGGTACTCAAATGATTCAATAGAAAGCTCAGGTTTAAGTTGTCCTTTAAGATGTCAGTTTAACTGTGCTAGTGCCTTACAAGTGGATATTTTTGCTGGAATGCAGACGATACTATATTTGCCATATAATATATTATCAGCTCTCCTATATCTCAGTCAATTTACATAGTTTAAAATAGAACATCTTATTAAAAACATCTAGATATACACAGATTATGAAACACAACATACAAATACACAAACTAGAAATAAATCTTTAGCATACTGATATATACAACGGTGTGATACAATAAATAATTTCAGTCATGCTCTATCTACACATCATATTGCTTAAAAGAAGAGTAGATTTGGAGGGCAGTGGTATGATGAAGGGCTTAGGGGCTTTCTACATTTAAATTTGTGCAAATTAAAACAGGATTTGAAGTACCACTGAATTGTGTTAGGAACGCATGGCTGGAAAAATGAAAGGACCCATATTACTGAGGTATTTACAGATACTGGCTAAAGAGCACTAGGTGGGCAAATGCAGAAAGGCTTCTTTCCTTTACTTCTTGACGGCCAGCATGGCATCAACTTCCTCCTCTACCTGCAGGGTGTGCCACTGGGCAATAGGTCGCCTGGGGTTGGCCAGCATGTCTGACCAGTGTCGCAGCTCCGCGCCGGTGCTGTTGTAGCCCACAAAGACTTTGCCGATGGCATCGTTCTTGCCAATCTTGTCATAGTCCAAAACAGTTACCACCACTTGCACTTTCTGCAAGAGGACACAAAATAAATATGAATCATCTAGCTCTAAAGATAAAGCCCTACCACAAAGCTTTTGAGATCTAGGGAATTGGAAATAAGAAGAATCAATCTCCAACCACCAAGAGGAGGAAGAAAATGACTTGAATATAAAAACTTGAGTCGAATCTTTATTTTTCCATTACTACATCATCCTTGCTGCCATCATCACCTTAATGCTCAAATGTTAATTTTTTTTAAATGCCCTTTCTGGTTTTATTTTTAATTACAATTTTTTTTTATTTCAGCATATTATGTGGGTACAAATGTTTAGGTTACGTATATTGCCCTTGCCCCTCCCCCCGAGTCAGAGTCAAATGCTAATTTTTATCATATATTTTGTACTAAGTCTTTCGCAAGAACTAACTCAGGTAGGTAGCCCTCACAATAGATCTTATTCATATTGCTATTTTATAGATAAGGATGCCTGAAGCTCAGAGAAATTACATAATCTGCCTGAGGTTGTTAAGGAATCAGTTGTTTGGTTTCAAAAGCCTATTTTGTACCAGTGGTTCCCAAACTTTTTGGCACCAGGGACCATTTTCATGGAAGACAATTTTTCCACAGACCAAGGTAGGGGGATGGTTTAGAGATGACTCAAGTACATTACATTTATTGTGTACTTTATTTCTATTATTATTACATTGTAATATATAATGAAATAATTATACAACTCACCATAGGTTGGGGACCCCTGTATGCTGCCTGTGTCAAGTTTATTTAAGCTTTATATCTATTTGTTTCAGTTGTCTCATCTGGGAAAGTTCTGGCATTGGTGCTCAGGCCATTCTTTTTTTGATTAGAAATCCCAGAGCAACCATGTATAATAATCCCATTTCAGGGGGGCCAGCATTTTACAAAAAAATTAATATAGGATTTCAATTAAGCACATTATGATTGTGAGCATAAAATGTGATAATATAGTGAAAGTCTCTAAAAAGTAGTAATAAAGATATTTCTTTCTCATCTATACATTCTCTCAATAAACATTTATTGACTAACTACTATGTATCTGGCACAGACATCAAATGGGAATAACCTCTTAGGCCACACAGGATTTACTTAAGTGATTCCATCAGATTTTGAAGGTTTACTTAATAACTTACTTTTTTGAACTGACTGAACTGATGAAATCAAACCTGTACCATTATGGTATGAAAGATACTTTTTAAAAGCACATTTCAGTTGTGCTTCCTAAGTAATGAATTTGCTTAGTCAGAATATGTGATGGCTTCAAGCTAGCTACTGAGTGCAAAGATAAAAGAAGAGTTTAAAATATAGTAGAATATATAGCATTTGATGGCCAGAGTTAAAAGTAGCAGAAAATGTAATGAAAGCTTGGACCAGATGAAGATCCAGCTGAGTTATAGACCTTTAGTGGACTTTGTATTTTTGAAGACTAAATTATTGTACCAATGTACTGAGAGATGTCATTGACATATGGCTTCAGAACAGAGAAAATGATCATTGCTGAAAGTAGAATTGAGAACGTAAAATACAACACACTGGCAATAAAGGAGACAGTCTTTCCTTGTGTAGCCTTGGGGTGATTCCATTGTTAAGGGAATTAACTATCCACTGGATGGTATTTGGAAGCAAGAACAAGGTTGCCTTGATTCTCAGAACTTGTCCCAAGCAAATTCATCAGGATGCAATTGTATTTCAGGGAATGGGGTGAGGGACATTATGTACAAAAGGAACAGGGGTCTTCAGAATTTGGAGTAAGTTTTGATTATTCCATTTAGGATGCATTGATTAGTAGCACTCAAGACAAAATATCCTTGTGAAGGCCTTGGATTAATTTTTCCACTGCATATATAGTTTATTTCTACATTTTTGGAAGGGAAGGGTAACATTTTCATGTGCTTTTGGAAATCAGCATGTTTTGCTTCTTTCATAATATATTTCATAGGGATAGAGAAAGATTGAAGGACAGACAGATAATCTTATAACTTCAGGATAAGGGAAACCTAAACTCCTATTTTAGTAGGTAGAACATTCAATTATTTTTTCTAGGGAAATGCAAAGACTAGAAAAGCAACCTCTTGGGAGAAAAAAGAACAAATTGACTCAAGGAGCAGAGAAAGAGGGATACAAAGGAGTTCTCATTATTTCCATGTCTAATGTGCTCTATAGAGGGCTTGGTTTTCTCTGTTCTGACAAAATATTATCTCCTCTAAAATGCTGCCCCAGAAACCCAATATATGTTTTGCTTTTAATGTGCCTCATTTTTATTACATTTGCATTTTCTGCAATTTGTAGTTGAAAAAGGATATTTATTTTAAAGGTATGGAATTATAGCTCAAAGGAGAAGGTTTTCAATAGGCTTTTTAATTTTGGTGCCCTTCTTTGTACTGTCTTGTGGAATTAAAAAATAAAATGCCAGGAGATATTAGTTTCCATAGAAATAAGATCTTAGAACTCAAAAGAGCTCACTGAACAAATATTACAGAATACATTGTTGGAGAAAATTGATGTCTTAGGGGTCCGTGAGTGGGTCCAGAGCAGTGGGTTTAGGCTACTGAGCAAGTTACTGGGGACAAGGACCCAGTGTCTTCTGCAATGTCACTTACCTATATAGTTGTTGAAAGTAAATAGGTATGTATAATTTTTACCATCTGAAAATGTATGTGACAAAGGTTATATAAATACCATGAACTGACATGAGGATGGTGGGGTTATTGGTTATTGCTGGCTATTTAAAACTGCCCTATACCATACAATAGCTACTAGCCATATCTAGCAGTCTCGAGTTAAATTTAAATAAATGGAAATTAAATAACATTCCTTGGTCACATTAATGACTGAGGTGTTCATTAGCCACCTGTGGCTACTATGTTGGACAGCATGGATGAGAAAACATTTCCATCGTCACCGAGTTCTATTGGACAGCACTGACTTATATGTTGATTTAATCTTATTGGTAGATATATTTTCTAATAAAATATTAATTGAAAAAGAGAGGACATCAGCATTGTGAATAATGATAATAATGATGTGAGCCATTTACTCTGTGTTCCTATGTGCTAGGCATGGTTCCAAGTGCTTTTATATGCATAAGCTTGCTTCGACATAGATTCTGTTATCCATGTCAAAATATTTTATACATGAGGAAATGCTAAGCCTTTCTTTATATATAAAACTGGAATAATAATAGTATCTCTCTGATAAGGTTCTTCTAAGGAGTAAATGAAATTACATGTGCAAAGTACTTAACTTGGACCAACGCATGTAATAAATATACAATAATTGTAACTATTATATTAGTCTTCTTCATGGAATAAAGGTGTGATTCATTCATAAGCTACTGTCTTCAAGAATAGATGAAAAATAAATGATCAATATTTGCTGACTTTTGTTATTCTGAACCTTTTTAAGGTTCTACATTGTAGGTTTGATTTCTACTTTTCATTTCTCCTTCAAGTTATGGGCAAAATTTATATCGCTGAAAATATAGACCTACAGCAATTATTTAATAAAATGTAAAAATAGTATGGCTTTATGTAATTTGACTTTCTGATACCCATTAAAAGTTAGCAAAAAATGGCCCATAAAATATTGGATGTGAACTTTGGATTCTGATAGTCTAACTATGGAGAAGGGGTGAGAAAATTTAAATATTTTTTAAAAATTCCTAAATAATAATATTACATACTATATCATTGTGGCTAAATGTAGAATCTTATTTTGGACATATTAACCACAAAGTCTTTTAATAGAATACTTCCTATCATAATCTTATCTAGCAAATTAAGGCTCCATCTTTATAAAAATACCTATCCATTCCAATTCAGACACAGGAAGCTGAATTTAAACAATTAAAAGTACAACTTAGCCTGATTTTTCTATTGTTAATCATCTTTTGATAAAGATTCAACATGCTGCATATTTACCATCAATCAAAAATACTTCTCTTATCTCTATTTCTCACTCTAAAGATCTGATAAGGAGAATTACTTACTATGGCCTGTGAGTAAATAATGAAAGCCCATTAATCTTGGTCTTTTAACCTTTGTAGGTACACTTTTTGAGTTAGCAGAGTTGTTCTGTTGATTTTTTTTTCCTGCTTTATTTCTGCTCAACAGCATGCCAGCTGTTTTGGCTGACAAATCAGCATATCCTGTGCTGTACATTATATCACATCCCTCTTGATGTAGCTCAAGCGTCAAATATGCATGTGGATAAGAATGGTAGTTCTAATGAAGGCATATGCACTGATAATTTACAAAGTCCATGTGTATAATTTATGAGGTCTGAGGAATGAAATTGAATGGGAAGACAAAATTATGTTTGACATTACCTGGATTTGCTCAAAAGGTACTTCAAAGCTGAATGACTCATTGTAGTAGGGGTTAAGTGTGTTCTTTTTAATTGTTGTCTTTTTCTTCTTCAGCCTCTTGCCATTCTGCATCAGATGAATCTTCACATAAGGATCTGAAAAACAGGAACAAAAACTTTAGGAGATCAGAGACATGTATTTTAGACCATAATTTAGCTTATAAAAGGACCAACTATTTCCAACTGGTAAATAATCATATAACATATTTAGTATTTTTAAAAATTTCAAGCAGTTTTAATTGAAAGATTTGAAGTAACCTATGGGGCATTTTTTTTTCCTGGCATATTTCAATATTTATAGTTGGATTTAGGAAATGAGAGTAAATAGTGTGCTGATAAACCAGTTCTTTGGGAAAAAAAAAGTCTTGACATGTTGTTGCATTTGTCAGTGTCTGTGATATAAATAAATACTCTGACCAAGGCTGATTTCAAGCCACTAACAGTTTAATAACTGGCTTGCAAAATCCCTGAGAATTTAACAATTTGCTGTTGTGAGCTGGCAAAGGGCTTGCCTGCAGCACATCACTTCATGGGAGTGAAACTCTTACCAGAGAGATGACAAAGGAATCGTTTCATTCACTTGTTTATTCATTTCCTTGACCAGTGTCACTTGAGTGCCTGTGAGGCAGTAGGCACTGTTAGGCCAGGGATGTAACCGTGAGCACAATAGACCATGCCTGTCTTCGGACTTGTGGGGAAATAGACAATGGAATTTCAGACTTGTGGGGGAAAGAGACAATAAACTTGTAAAGAAACAAAATGCACATGACATTACAAGTTGACAAGAGTGCTCTGGAAGAAAAGAGCAGAATAGAGATATGACAGAGAATACCAGGGATGGTATGGTGAATGGTAAGGCAGGAATGGAATTGTTAGATTGCTGAGGAAAGGCCTCTGTGGAAGTAACATTGAAGCTGAGATGTCAACGTTGAAGAGGGAGAAGAGGCCAACTGTGTCTGTGTGTGTGTGTGTGTGTGTGTGTGTGTGTATGAGAGAGAGAGAGAGACGCCTGAACATTCCTAGGTAGAAAAGAATTTCAAGTGTTCAAGGAAAAGAGAAGAGGCCAATACACACAGAATAATGAGAAAAGGGCAGAAAGATTCCCTGGGCAGGTACCCTAAAGCCTCATTAGGCAAAGTTAAAGTAATAAGTCATTGGAAGGGTGAGACAATTCCCACTCGTAGCTCCCATTACTAATGGATAAATGACATACCTTTAGGTCACTAGAAACCAATGCCCAGGATAGAAAGAAAAATCTCTACTGTTTTCTTAAACATGTTTCCATTTCATAGGTACTGCATGTTCATTATAGAAAAAAAAAAATCAGCCATGAGAAACAAAAAAAGAAAAAAATTTAAATTCATGATTTTACTGCCCCAAAATAACCACCGCTAAGCCTGCCAAATTTTCTCTCTTTTCTTTCGAAACATGTAGAGCTGGGAGAAACTTTACAGATAATCTAGTCTAATGCCCACATATTTTTAGAAGAGAAAACTGCAGACGAAAAGAGGTTGTTTTTGTCTTCCTCTCCCTATTCCCAGTAGAACATAACTCCTAAGAGACAGACACCTTGTCTATCATATTCACCGTTTGAACTTGCTAAAACAGTGCCTGGCACATATTCAGTTTCTGTTGAATGAATAAGTGGAGCTTATTTCGGGCTTCACAGTGAGTCTCCTGACTCTCGGTGCTTCCACCACCCCAAAGCCCATGTTACTTGGATACGTGTCATTTCGAATTTTTTTTT
Source organism: Eulemur rufifrons (assembly GCF_041146395.1). Classification (NCBI taxonomy): domain Eukaryota; kingdom Metazoa; phylum Chordata; class Mammalia; order Primates; family Lemuridae; genus Eulemur; species Eulemur rufifrons. Next base: position 61,537,167 of record NC_090998.1, on the reverse strand, counting down.
TAAATGCTGTATGCCATCAAGGGTATCATAATGAAGATTTTCATCAAAATGAAAAATATATTTAAAAACCAGGCCTAGAGATGAGAAACCAGCTCCATCAACTAAATAGTTGATCAGTTAAAAATAATCCACCATAAATAACTGCAAATGGAGGAAAAAAATCTTTCACAGGGAATCCATCTTACTGTTTACGGCCCATGTTGATTTTTGGTTCAGAGACTTTGTCTGCTTATAAAGTTCCCTAGCTCCCCCATCTAACCTCTTGCACTTTTACAAAGATAGTCAAGCCTCTGGCTGCTGCTTGGCACCAACTATACTTTTATATATCGTATATGCCTCCTGTGTGCATGTGTTGCAACTTCATCAACCTAAGGCATAGGTTATCTCAAGAGAAGCCCTGTGACTATTTATTGATTCATTCAACACAATAAACTATAAGCAAAATCCTTGCACATCTACCACTTGAGTAAGCAAATTAAAAGCCCAACAAGATAATTTCAGATTTTGCTAAGAGCTCTGATATGATGTGATTAATGCCTTGAGGAGAATGGGGTAATTTAGAAAGGGTGATCTAGAAAGTCCTCATGAAACAGGCAAGGAGTGAGCTGAGAACCAAGTGACAAGAAGAAACTAGTCATTTGAAGATACGGTGGAAGCTTGTACTAGCCAGAAAGGGCAGTACCTGCAAAGGCCCTAAGTGCACCTCCTCCTGCATGTTTGAGGAACAATAGAAGACAAGAGGGAGAGAGATAGGTGCTGAGATCAAAGAGGTAATGAAGGACCTACTGATCTGTTCCTTTTATAAGCAGAAGCTGCTAATTCTGACAATGATTCAGACTTATTCTAGAATTTCATGATAAATAAAAGAGAGAACAGAGGGTTTAAAGAGGAACAGGTTTGGAGCTGCTATAAACGGGCAGTCTCAGTCTTTGCTTTTGCAGATTCACCCTGATATAGGTACCAAAGCAACTTACTTTGCAAGCAAAAGTCCCATATTAATCATAACCTAGGGGGGCAGTAACTTAGGGTTCTTATTGTTTATCAGCTTTTGTGCCTAGATAAGCCTTGACTGTCCAAGCTTGATATGTTATGTACCTGGGATGGACACATTTGAGCATCTTCTTGGCCCAGCAACCTGAAGTCTTAGATTGCTTCTCCATTCTCATCTAGTCCTTGATTGACTTGATTTTTGAAGTGCCCTCTAGTTCTTTCATGGCATTGAAGTCTTGTCCTGAACTCTGGTACCTTTGGAGATGTCCCTAATCTTTTCCTTAGCTCATTAGTAACTTTTTCTGGGCCTAGACCTTGCTCCTATCTTCCTAACTACTGGCCGAGTTCTCTAATTGGAAATACACCCACCTAACTATGAGTCACACCTGTGCTTTAAGGACTTTTTTTAAAAAAAGTAAAGGTCAGCTCTCCTTCAAAACAGCCTTCCATGTAATTAAATTTGTTCTGTTTTGGAGGCTGTTCTGCAAGCAAATCCTTGTCAGTTCAGAGTTTCTTGGTGGCTTAGAAGTCCTGGTGATTGCATAATTAGACACAATTTTAAGGAAATAATAAATTAAGCTGTAATGAGACTCACTAATGTTGCTCTTGCTTTTCTTGAAAACAGCTGCTAGATATCAAGCAAGGTATCTAAACATCCATTAGGTTTTTGGAAACATGTGGATAGCATGGGGAAATATGAAAGCTACAAAATTGGACCATGATCCCCAGGCACTCTATAACTCTGTGGCTGCACTGATTCATTCTGTTCCCCAAAACAAGCACTCATGGAAATCTTCATCATCTAAATAATGACAATCCTTCTTCAGCACCATTTAGATAATTCCTGTTGCCATTGACATAGGTGCAAGACTTGGGATACATCACTTCTTTTATTTGTTTAATTTATCTTAAAAAAATAATAGAGTCCCTTAAAAAAAAAAAAAAACAACTTCGGTAGAAAGGAGGTCTCTTCTCTCATGTCTGTTTAGTTTTTAATAATGTATGTCAAACATTTCACTTCTAGAAAATAATGAACTGGAATCAGAAATAAGGTTCTTCACTCCCAATAATATCCCACAAATACAATGAATGCAGGTTTGTTGCCTCATTTTGGATAATTTTCAGGTCTTTCATTTGGTTTTGCTATCGATGTGGCACTACTATCCTTCACCCACCACTGTCGGGCTTTCTTTTCATCTGAAATCAGCCTACCTGGACTTGATCTCCCTTCTGTAATAATAGCTATTATGACTTTGAGGATTTTCAGGACACTGTAATAGAGTCATCTTCAAACTTTTATATACTGACAAGCCTTTTTGATATAGCAAATTGGGTTTCTTGCTCCTAGCAGTCATAATTATGGTAGGCAGAATAGCTCTCCCAAAGATGTCCACATCCTAATCCTTGGACCTGTGAGTATGTTACCTTATAGACAAAAGGAACTTTGCAAATGTGACTAAGGCTAAGGATATTGAGATGAGAAGGTCATCCTAGATTACCCAGGAAGGCCTAATCTAATCACATGAGTCCTTAAAAACAGAGCACCTTTCCTGGCTATGGTGAGATAGAGATGTGATAATAGAGGAAGGGTCAGCCATGCTACACTGCTGGCTTTGAAGATGGAGGGAGGGGCCACAAGCCGAGGAATGTGGGTGGCCTGTAGAAGCTGGAAAAGACAAAGAAATGGATTCTCACCTAGAGCCCTGCTGACAAATGATTTTAGCCCAATAAGACCTGAGTCAGACTCCATTTTTATAGATCATTTAAAAAAATTCATTTGTTTTTTAAATTGACAAATAAAAATTATATGTATTTATCATGTCTAATATGTTTTAAAATATGTATATATTGTGGAATGGCTAAATTGAACTAAATAACATATACATTATTTCACATACTTATGATTTTTTTGTGATAACACTTAAAATCTACATTCTTAGCAATATTCGAGAATACAATACATTGTTATTAACTATAGTTGCCACATTATGCAATGGATCTCTTGAACTTAATCCTCTTGTCTAACTGAATGTATCAGACTTCTAACCTGTAGAACTATAAGATGATAAATACATGTTGTTATAAGCCACTAAGTTTGTGGTAATTTGTCAAAGCAACAATAGAAAACTAATACAGCAACCAAATTTGAAGAAAGGATTCTATTAATTGCCTAGCAAGGTTTGAGGATTACAGTCAAGTTTCAACAGGTCTAGAAATGTTCTTTTGGAAAAAATCGATATTATTTTAATTTTTCTAAAAATGATACCTGTTCTTCAAAGCAAAAGGCTTCAAAACTTTTTTTGTTGAGACAGGGTCTTGCTCTGTTGCCAGGGCTAGAGTTGCAGTGGCATCATCATAGCTCACTGCAACCTTAAACCCCCAGTCTGAAGTGATCCTCCTGCCTCAGCCTCTGGAGTATCTGGGACTACAGCTGTGAGCCACCATGCCTGGCTAATTTTTTAACATTTTTTATAGAGACGGTGTCTATGTTGCTCAGGCTGGTCACCAACTTCTGGCCTCAGGTGATCTTCCTGCCTTGGCCTCCCAAAGTGTTGGGACTACAGGCGTGAGCCACTGTACCTGGCCATTTTGTATTTTACTTAAAAAAAAAAAAAAAAGGAAAACATAGAATATACCATCAGAAGATAATACTTATGTATAGATGTTTTGGGATCCATGGTAAAATTAGTGAAATGGTTGAAATGTTAGCTAAGAACAATTTTTACAAGGATTAAAATAATAATGTTCCTTTATATTTATAGAGTACTTTATATATGTTATATATACATTTAAAAATAATATAATCTCCTTTAAACCTTACAACAATCCCAGTGAGGAACTTGGTCTCAGAAAGGCTCATTTTTTCCCTAAGTACTCAAACTAGTCTCTTCTGACTCCGAACCTGCTACTCTGTGATACGTTGAGAGACGATTTAATGAGAGACGATTTAGTATAGTGTTTACAAGTACAAACTCTCAAGCCAGACTAACTTGAAACTTGGCTCTGCTACTTAGTATCTGTGTGGTCTTGGACAAGTTATTTAACCTCTTCGTGCCATGGTTCCTTCAACTGTAAAGTGGCAAACATGGTAAGGCCTATCTCATAAAGTTGTAAAGGTTAAATTGAGTTACCACATGGAAAGTGTTTCAAAGTGTGCCTGGCACATATTATTAATTAGGATTATAGGTTTATGAGAGGGCTCACATCTAAGTTAGCATCTGTGAATCAGACTCCCCTTCAACTCACGTTGCTGAATTGGTACCCACAATTAGCAAGTGGGAAAAAGTCTTTGCCTTTGCTGCAGCAGTAGGCCAAACTGTCCCATTCCCGATTTATTTCTGGATTGAAGCATACCCACTCTAAGCAACTGGCTCATTAATGAAGAATTTAACCATATATGGGATAAAAGACAAGGAGAGAATTTCTTCATTACTGCCTGTATGAGTTGGTCTCCAGGTGTGAGATGGGAAACTAATTCAACGTCCTGTATAATTTTCTCCTATTCCTGAAGTCAACAGATCAAGTTACACCTAGCTGAAAAGTTAAACTCAGAGATCTAAGTGGCATCTTATTACTGAGGCTCTAGGATAGTGTGGGTCAAACTGTCCAGATTCGGAGGCCAGCTACTGTTGATACACTTGGGCATATTATGTTTGAAGTATCCACTTCTATTATGCTGCTAAAAATGAAGAATCAGAGAAAAGGAATTCCTTGGGCTTGTGATTTGTTGTTATTGTTAGAGATGTGGTAATACCTATTAGTTTCTGGAGAGAGTAATACCTATTCCTTCTCCCTTATTCTCTTAACTCCTCTCTACTGTGAGAAAATTTTAGTCTGGTTTCGTCTTTTGGTCTTAGTCATAGAACTTATCCCCATCGCACTTCCCCTTTCCTATTCAGAATGAGGGATAGGAAATCATTGTGTTAAAACTGTGGGGATATGACTTACCAAATCAAATCAAATTGTACCTCAGCACCAAGACAGTGGAGATTTGGAACACTGACTACACCACGTGAGAGGGAAGCAGAGGATCTTAGGATGGTGACTTGATGAATGCTTTGGGCTTCCTAGCTGTTTTCAGGGCATAAGATATAGACTTTGACTGGTTTTATGATTATTTGGTCAGCTACTGTCTATGAGCAACTCTGAAGATGAAAAGGTAATTCCACAGCTCTGCCAACTGCACAGCCCCTTCTGGATATATATAATTCATGGGATGGACAGCCTGTGGTCTGGTGCCATTCTTTTTTGTTCATTTCGTCCATATCTAGGCATTAATTTTGAGTAGAAAAGCTCTTATATATCTCTCTCATGTTAGTTGGTAGGAGTTTCCTTTCCAAAGGGCTCCTTCCAACAACCAATTCCCAGCAGGTTGATCTAGCCCTGGTCCTCCAGTGTCTGGCTCTGCGTGGAGTGAACCATCACCTCCACGTAGTCCTCCAGGCATTGCACTCCATCCCACTCACCTCCAGCTGGTATGTCCTGGGTACACTGAATCTGCCCTCTTATTTTGGTCAGTGAGTTAAAAGAGTGATGGCAAATATATGCCCCTATTTCCATGTTATTCCAATTACCATCCTTCTCTGTCACCTACCACGCTGTGAAAAACCTTGGTTGGTTTGATGACCTCAACTGTCTGGAGGGAAAAGAAATAAGGAGGGTAGATGTGGGGATCAAAAGACACCCCAGGAGTTCTCTTTCTTCTAGATAATTCTTCCCCCCCCCCTTTTTTTTGGTTCTTCTTTTTTATTGTTTTTCTTGCACCTCTTGTCAGCAGGAACAGACAATTCTTTATCCCACCTTAGCTGGCATTGTCATGGTATTGTTCTTGCTAAACTCTCCCTTGTTCTCTCTTTTTTTTTCCCTCTCTGAGCTTGAGCTGATCCTCCTTTATTTCTCCTTTTCCTTCGTCTGCCCCGAGACTCACAAGGACACATTTCATGAGTTTATCATATTTGACATCACTGTAACACATGTTTAGGATTTTTCTCTGCTTTCCTTTTCTTAGACATTCTGCAATGCAACCTTATGCTTCCAATATTATTGCTACTGCTGTTAAACAAAGTTTCTGACCACAGAATCTGGCACTAGAATGCAGTGTCTTCACCAACACACATCACTGGTATAGTTTCAACATGTAGAACTACATCCCCAAAAAAGATCATAAAGGAAACCTGGAGGAAGACTTTGGAGTTAAGTACAAAATTCAGTAAGTGGTTTTCCTCCTATTACAGGGACCCAGTGGGCAAGCTTTGCAGAAACGTAAGTGCAGCCCATGTGCTATACTTTACAGCCACAACCACCCAACTCTTATCCTCCAGACAGAAACCTACTGAGCTCATTCCCTTCCATTTAAGCCTGTTCCTGTGCCATGATTCTAGCCCCCTGGACCAGAAAGTTAGAAAATTTGGAGCCATCTTTGATTCTTTCTTCCCTACTTCTCACGAACAGTGAGCTACCGCTCTGCCAATGTGCCCTCATGTCGTCTCTCTGGTTAATTCTCTCTTTCTAACCTGTCACCACATCTCAAGATCAGAAATCCAATCTCTCTTTCAATTGTGTCTTTAATTTTGAAGCATTTTTCCTAGAATTGTTTAAGCTATATTTGATCCTACCATCCTCCTCATTAAAAATCTTTAGTGGCTTGTTAAAAAAAAATCTGAACTCTCCCATGGCATTCATGGCCCCATCCCAGCCTATTTGTCTCCATAAACCCTATGCTCTACTCATGGTGGATACTCACTGTTCCATAGAGAGAATTTAAAACGCCGTGTCTGGCTGTCCTTCAGGCTGAAATGCCCTTTCTTTCTTTCCTCACCTTAAGCTTGGTTTAAAAGTCATCTCTTCCCTGAAGATTTTACTGATGAGTTCCTCAGTCCAAACCTTCAGACAAATCTTCCTTTGCCCTGCGACATTTTCTTTTGTACTACTGTAAAGTAAATATCTCTTTCTTTTCTGGTATTGAAGGACTTCTGTGGTAATCTAATACCATAAAAACAAGATTCTTATGGGAAAATGTGTTTTGAATTAAGAACTATTGGCTTCAAAATGGACTTTGGAGGAAGGCCATGCTCGGCTAAAATGGGAACTTCCTCCAGTCCCAGTCCACACCCTACTTTAACACCCAAGAACATTGTCACCCCCTTCTTCCCTCGGGCAGTTCTAATCCCAAATTATGCTAACTTCACAGAAATATAATTGGCAAACAGCTGGCCATAAGCAATGATCCTTCTGTGTGATGTAAAAAGGAGCCACCAGAGGCTTTTTGTATTCACAAGGAGAACTAGAAAGCAGCAGTCAAAGCCAAATAACGCAAGATGCCTGCAGTTTGCATTTTGATAATTTTGCATAATTATACCATCTTCTTTCTCAATGACCACAGTGACCATGGGTCCTTGTGAACATGGCCTTTCTATTTCAACCAAAGTCCTCTCTCGATAAGAAATAGCCTCATTTCAGCTGCTTTGTTCAATCCCTTCTGAGCCAGTACCCAGCTTTTGAATAACTTCAGATATTATGCCTTTCATCCTTTTTTCTTTGGGTAATGTTCACTAAATTTCAGTCTACAGTGTGGGATGAATAAAGTAATACTTGTATCTGTTAGGGCTCTGAACTTCAAGTGATTGAAAACCTGCTTCAAATGGTTTAAATTGTAAAGGTAACTTACTGGCTTAGATGATGGAAAAGTCCAAAAGTAGGGCTGTGTGGCAGAGATTTTGAATTGTCTCCTAAAATCCATTTTCCCCTCAGGTTTTAAGCAATAAAACCCCTGAAGTTTTACCTAGAAATATTTCTCCCAGACTGTATTATAACTTGCTATGGCCAAATGACTACTTTCTGGCTCTCAGATAGTAATAGAAGTGATATGTGTGACCTCTACCGCATATCCTTAAAGCAGGGCTTCTCAGCGGGGGCTATTTTGCCTCCCAAACATCTGGCAATGTTTGGAGACATTTTTGGTTCTCATAATTTGGAGAGGAGGATGTTATGGACATCTAGAGGATGGAGGCCAGTGATTCTGCTAAACATCCTGCAATGCACAGGACAGCCCCCAACAGAAAAGAATTATCAGGCCCAAAATGTCAACAGAGTTTAGATTGGCAAACCCTGCCTCAAAATAAGCTTCCTGACCTCCACGCTTCCTTCCTTTTTTCTTGTAACTGAAACATGGCTGTGATAGGAGGGCAGTGGAGCAGGACCTACTTTGCATGAAGACAGCCCTCTAGAGGGGCAGCAGAACAAGATAGGAAGATCCTGGGTCCCTAGAAGACCTCACAGCCCCAACTGCCGACCAGTCTTGGCCGTCCACCCACCTATGAGGTAGATAAGGGGAGACATGAGGGAGGTAAAGATTTTTTAAAAGAAATTTTATCTTTTTGTGCCCCTGTATTTTGGGATCTCTTTGCTACAGCAGTTCAGTCTGTTCCCTGCCTAATACAAATTCAACAATATCAGCAAGGTTCCAGGTTTAGCCTTTCCAGCTGTTCTAGGCTTTCCTCTTGAAGATGCAAATGACCATACCAGCTACAAGTCTCACACCATCACGTTAGACCACCCAAGAGAAAAAGAGAGTCTACATCAAGGATTTCCAGTTTATTCTCCCAGTCCCAAGTTATTCTCATTAGACTAACATAATGAAATAGTGACTCTATATTAATCCCTGTGGTGCAGAGAATGTGATGAGCTGGGTTGGCTTAGACCTGAGTTAGGTGTCTATCCTCAAATCAATTAGGAGGGCCAGGTAGAACTACTTTTGGAGTGGGGAAAGGTTCAACTCTATTCTAAGCACAAGGCTGATAGTAGAGGAATAGGGTAGTTTCTCAAACAGGAATCAGAAGGCTCTAACCAAAAGAAGGGGGGATGGAAGTTGGGAGGCAACCAACCAATGTTTATGGAGTTTCTCAACCTAGCATCTCTAGAATACCATCTCTGCCTAAACTTGGAAGTGTGCGTAGACTTATTTGCAGAGAGACATTTTCTTCCCACATGAGATCAAATTCCTAGGAATGAGCCATCAAGCACTTAAAGTGGTCCAGCAGTAGCCAAGACAGTAAAGTTTAAACATGGTAAATTTAGGACGTCAGAGTTTCTTTGCCAACTGCAGTTTTTCTTCTTGTGTACTTATTGAGTAAGCCTTATTTCATCAGTGAGCCAATCATTTAAGAGTAAACAACTAAATAGTAATAGGTTTCACAGAGCAAACAATTGCCATTTCTATCATTGACAGTTTCAACACATTTACTTGAGGGGGGTCTTTATAAATAATTTAAAAGTACTTAGAAAAGACAACATTAAAGAGTTTATGTGTCTTTATAATTTAAAACATCTGCATGGATTAAAATCCTCCCTGTAATACTATAGTAAGTATGTAGCATTAAAAATATATTCTGGGAAAGTTTTCTATATAAGCACACAATTTAAAAATGAATTTACATTAGTTAAGTGCAGTGTTTGTCGGAAGAAAACAACATTACATAAGTGACTGCCGCAGAGAAAATCAACTCCATTTTAATAAGACAGATCATAAAATAGCAAAGGCTGATTTAGTTCATTAATGGTGGCAGAGTGCTTTGGAGAGATAAAAACCATAAATGCAAAATGCTATTATTATGAATTAAACAGAAAGCATTTTTCTTAGTGGTGGGGGAAACCACTGAATTCCAAGAATCCTTTCTAACATTGCCAAATGGACTATAAATGGCTGTCAGCTTCTTGACTAAAAATACAGGAATGCATATACAAAAACTGGAGAAGGAGGATGCAGCAAAGAAGACTTCAAAGGCAGCGCATGTTTATTTGCATATAAAATACTGTGAAGGTTTAAGCTTCACACTTAGTAGAGGAAGGAGTACATTACATTTGCATAATCTGAATATTTTCAGGTTTTAAGGTGAAATTCTTCACCTATAATTCAAGTCTGTTTCTCCTGTGCTTTGGAAAATCTCTCAGGAAGGGCAAATACGTGAGAGGAAGAGGAGTAGTAATGATGTTTGATTCCTTCTGGATGACTACAAAGAGTTTGGTGGAATGACCAAGAATAAACTGTTTGTATGGGCTGGGTAACAAAAACAAAAACAAAAGTCAAGTGACTCAGTAATGCAAACAAAATTGCAAATGGCAATTTTGATTTTTTTCCTGGGGACTTAGGCTTAGCTTCTTATTTATGTCAGATAAATGGTCACTAGTAAGATTTTTCTTTTTTAAAAAAATATTAAACATTTCTACTTGAAATAATATCAGTAACATTGTTACTTGGTAACATTGCTAGAATTTTTAGGTACATGTAATATGACAGATTGATGCTACTTTTTATCTACATAGAGACAGTTTCCAGGCAATTCAAAAGTTTGAAATGAAAACAATGTGAGAATAGAGGTGCTCTTAACATATCATATGACTAAATGGGGTTTGTGTTCTCTAGCGGGGTTACCTCAGGCACATCCAGTTTTGGGGTTGGTTTAGCCATAATCAATTTTACACTCATTAACTCCTTATTTCTTGCATGTACTTGCTTTAAAATATCTACATGTCTTCTAAATATTCTGCCATTTAAGCATTAGCAAGTCTATGGACTAAGATAATCTTAGGATAATTGAGGGAGAGATTTGGGAATGCTCCTAGAAAGAGTGGAGGAATCTCTCTCCATTTCCTCATTTTGAGCTATTTCTAGAACTTGCCCACAGTCTGGATATATCTCTTCTTGGGGGGGAGGTAATGGCCTCTAAGTTTCCTTAGCTGGAAATCTCTTAGTGCTTCTTTCTCTGCTTAAAAAAGAAAATAAATTTATTTTTCAGCAGAGTTTCTTTTCCCCTGCTGCCCCACATCCTGTCCTTAAGTGACCTTGTTTAGCCTGTAGTCCTAGAAGAGGATGAACAATGCACCTTTTGTTCCCCAATTAGAAAAAGAGATAATGCTTTTTAACATCTATGATATTATCAATAATGCATACTTTCTGCCTATGGTTTGAGATTTTACAGTGTTAATAATGCATGTTCCATTTTTTGTTTAAAAACCAAACTTTGAACACTTTGGTTCACTTGTTATTAAGTTTTTTTATTTGAATGCTGATTTCCCTTATCCTTCCAGAGAGAGATTTCATTTTAGTTTATTGATGGCCAAATATGGTTCTCTTTCACAAAGCTGCAAAACTGTTTAAAATCAGGTGACATTCTACACATCAAGAAGATAAATAGCTTTGCAGGAGAGATCAACTTCTACCTTAGTAATCTAGTTTTCTCACAATACTAGAAAGAGAAAATAAAAATAAACTATTGCTTCAATATTATACTGCATATAGGAAAATGACATCAAGTAATATAATTCTGTGGTGATTTTACTGCTTTTTTTGTGAGGCAAATTTGTGATTAAAGTCAATCAGTATTTGGAGTCTCAGTAAAAACTATAATAATGTTATCATATGCACTGATTTCTTTGGAATTGACATTATATAAGATGCGTCATCCCTGAGAAGTGAGAATAGGGGTGTTACATTCCCTACATAGAAAATTTGGTTTCTATGAAAAGGTTTTATTCTTTGCAAGACTCCAGAACCACATACTAAATGGCCACAGAGGAACAAATGCCAGCACTGGTCTCATTTTTCCCAGAGTTTTCATTTTCTAGAATTATAGGCATTCTGCCAGGCTGACATCTTTCACCTTGATGACTTTTAGTCTAAGAACTTAGGTGGTTATTCCATTTTTCTTGATATTTTTCCTTAACTCTGTCGCACAGGATTCATTCATTCACTCATTCACTGAGTGTCTGTTACGTGCCAGGTATTTATCTTTCAGCCAGTACCTCGATCAAGTCTGCAGGTCACAGAGCCTGGCACATGGTAGGGATCGAGCAAATATTTGCTAAATGACTGAATCAATCAGTGAAGTATAAATATCTGTTGAGCAACTCCTAGGGGCTGCAAGAGAGTGAGGACATACAGAAACCTACAGAATCCAATTTGTTCCTCAAAGAATTATAGTTCGGTTGGGGAGACAAGACATAAGTTCCTGAAGTTGACTTTAAATCAATGCATATATACATATTTTTGTAGTAGGAAAGATAGCCTAAGACAGTGTATGTTTTCTTGCTAAATGATTTGTACAGCAATACCTATGAGAAGAATTCAGAGCAGAAGACACCTTTCACTCAGTTGGAAATGCTTAATTTGACTTTGAGGCTCTACATTTAGGGAGTCCAAACAAGTTTTACAAAGAGAACTAACCTTTTACTAATTCTAAACATCATGTCTTCACCTTCCACCTCTAAATATAGATGTACAATTTCATACAACATAAATACAATGATATTTGAACAGTGTTATGCTTATTTAGAGAGGGAAAGAGGTCACCGGATGGATTGTCTTCCTTTGAACTTGTTTTTTCCATTGGCCTTTTCCAGTCTTCCTGTGCATAATGGAAATTTATTATCACCCTAATGTGATTTTCTTTCTTTCTTTCTTTTTTTGTTAGAGACAGGGTCTTGCTCTGTCACCTAGGCTTGAGTGCAGTGGCACAATCATAGCTCACTGTAACCTCTAACTCCTGGGCTCAGCATTGTTCCTGCCTTGGCCTCCCAAAATGCTGGGATTACAGGCACAAGCCACTGTGCCCAGCTCCTAATGTGATTTTCATAAATAGGAAATCCATACATCTTAAGATGGTTTAAATGAAATGGAATTTTGTTTGATATATAGAATTTTATAAACCATAGAGTCAGATCTGCCTGTTATATTCACCCAGATTAAGATTATGAATGCAAATCCATATACCATATACCTAAATAGTTAAAAGTTATAAATGAAAAACACAAACTGTTAAAATATGTATTTTCAATTCTCATATCTTGACAAACAAATGTTCATAATGACCAGGGAAACTGGCTTTACATTTAGAATTTTCAGATGCCTTGGCGTCCTGCAGTGGAACCTGGTGGTATGAACAGAGTTTGTTCCTGGATCTGCACTGTCTCCCTCCTCTTGTCACACTGTGAGCGCCAGTGTGCATTGTGATAAGCTTCACATACACATATGGGGACACCCCAGCCTGCATGTCCGAGCTGCATTCACCTTCCCTGTGCTTCTCATCAGAAATACTCTAACAGGTACTGTTCTAGATTGGATAGAATGTGACAAAAATTATTAGCTAGAATAACTGTAGTGAGTTAATATCTTTCCATTAACTAGAAACCTTTTAAAAATTTTGTTAGAAACACAAATGTTAATGTTCTGTTATGTGGCTATACCTTATTTCACTTGCCTTATCATTTTCTAGATGCTTCCTGGAGTGAGCAGGTCTGGAGGTTATCAATATTAGATTACCAGCATCATACAACATTGCAAGACATAGAGGGTGGCAGTGATGTGCATTGGATCACTAGCAGTTAAGGACATGAGTTTTCTTAGAGAAAAGGCAGTAAAGCCATGGAATGTTTCTGGAGAACAGCTATTCCACATCGTTCTTCAGAAGACTGCGCTGTATTTGCAAAGCAAATTTATCTAGTGAAAGGCTGTGAAATCTGTTTTTTTCCTTGAATAACTAACTGCCTGTGGTACAGATGAGGTTAGAACACTCTGTTCTCATTCCTCCCAGTTTAGCTTCAGGGTGGGAAGGGCTGCTAGCGCTAAATGCTAAGCACTATCATCTCTAAGAGTGAAGATTAGGCAAACAGGAAATATTCTAAAGCAAGCTCATGATTTGCCTTGAAAATCCATTCAAGAGAATGCAGTGTGAATTAATTTTGTGGAATTGTTGGGCAGAGTCAGAGGTCTGATTTTGAATCTTGTCTGGAACTATTCTGGGTGATTAGGATTCCAAGCCTGGTTTCAAAAGGGCTAATTCTTATCAAGCAGTGCTGGATGTGAATGTACTTCAAACAACTCACAACTTGTTACTTAATCTGAAGGCCGCTTTAGAGGGGCAGTTAAACATCTTTATTGAATAATTGAATAATGGGTAGACACAATATTCTAAGAGAAGCTACCATTTATGGACTCTGAATACATGGGCAAGCTCTCTGTGTCTTTCATGCCTCTTTTAGGAAATGGTATAAATGAGTCAAAGGCCATATGCCAATAAACATTATTAATGCTTTTTAGGTAAAACTGTTCCAATACAACCCTGTTAGATGGAGAGAAGTCAACATCTTACACAACCAACTTGGATATATTGTGCTAGACTCTTTGGAGTTAAAATCTAACAAACAACTTGTTAATTAAAATATCAACGTACATCTTTCTCAAAAATATTGAAAGAGAAAGAGGTATATTTAGTTGAATGGAAGAAAATTTTCTTACACTGGGATTTTCATTGGGGTTTACAAGGTAGTCAGACCAGCCTAAAAAAATTTGTAAGGTAACGAATAAGAATTTGTTATTTGTCCTCAGTTCAGAGCAATGTGATGTCAGGCATAAGGACAAGACTATGGTGCAGAAATTGAAAAGAGAGCCAAAATTAGTTAACTGACTTCTGTACATGGTCAAAAATAAGGGAGATTCCTGGATAATCTCACTGGGAGGCCATTGTGAACATGAACAGATGAAAACTGAGTTCATGTGGCTAAATAATTTTTGAAAGTTCTCGAAGGGCAGATTATATGATGAGTTAGGTTTACTAAGCATCCGTTATCCAGCACTTTGCTGGGTGATATGAGAAGACAGTAGAAAATATGGACACGCTGCCATTACCCTGGAGGAAGTTACAATGGTTGAAAGGATGAGAGTAAAAGGAGTATGCCTGGAAATATAATAAGAGGAAATATAAAAATTCCATAAGACATGAACTTTGTAGGGTGGGAGGAGGAATTTAGGTGTGTTTGAACTATTTTGGGTAACATTTTGCTTATATTACTATTTGCTGATTCTGTGAATACGATAAAAGTTTAATTTTTATCCCTGGAATTTTTACAAGTACAAATTAAAGTAGTACCAAAAATTTATCAAAAAAAAAAAAAAAAGGGGAGGGGGGAGGAATAGCAGCTGAAACATCAATCTCTTTTATAAGGGTTAGGACAATGATTAATGGAAAACACTTAAACTTAAAAACTTAAAGAATCAGATCTGCATATAATCACAAAAAAACATGTTTCACAGAAAAATAGGAGACCAAATAAAAGTTAGAGTGTAGACTTTGTGGCATAATTTTGAGAAAATCAAAATAGCTGTCAAGTAGTCATAGTTTGCTTAGGAATTATTATATAAATGGCCAGTTTGAGATGGGGGTGGGGGGAGGGGATGGATGTAGACCTACATGATGAGTGCGATACACACTGTCTGGGGAATGGACACGCTTGAAGCTCTGACTCAGGGGGATGGGGGGGCATGGGCAATATATATATAACCTGAACTTTTGTACCCCCATAATAAGCTGAAATTAAAAAAAAAAAAAACTGCAAAAAAAAAAAAAATGGCCAGGTTGTAAAAATTAGTCCTCACCAACCACCCGTCAACCACACTGCAGCACCCCTAGAAAATCTTCAGAAAACAGTGGCTGAACAAGAAAAAGAAACAGGGCAAATGGAAGAAATGTTAACACTGCTGAGAAATCAATACAACCATGGCCATGCATTTCAAATTGTAGGAAGAGGAAAGATGTCTGTTTGCTTATGCATGTTGTTTGTGCTACCTTCTTTACTCTTGGAATGCTAAAGACAACTGGAATTTTACAAAAACCTTTGCAAATCCTAATTATGAACAAATCCACACAACACACACACATATCACACACACAATACACCTATGGCATTGGTTTGTAAAGGTACTTTTAGTGAAAGAGTGTGATTCATTTGTAAGGCTCTCTCTGTGGTTGTTTGTTTTCTGGCAATGCAGAAATTCCTCTAAATAGGTCATCATAATACTGATAATCATCTCCACGGTAACCAGCTTTCAAGGCAACTGGCTGAGGATTATATTTCTGGATGGGGGAAATTACATTAGAGGCATGATAGTGACACAAGACGCTGTAAGCTACTGCCATTTAAATTCCCTTATAAAAACAGCATTTATCAAATATTCACTTTATAATCTGAGTTAAGTATGATTTATTTGGGGGACATTTGTAGGTAATGCTCCATGTCTCATTGTATACTAAAAAAGGCACAAGTGTTTGTTTATTTAGCAAATAGATCTAGGTGCTCGGGGCTTCTAATGCTAACCCAGAGCCTGTATCTTGGTAGAAGTCTGGGAATAGGTATTTATTCTCACTTCCTGTCTCTGCTCGTCACCATCTGTATAGATGTTTGGCATATTCAGGAAAGAGATCCGATTCTTGTGGGATTGTGTAAGAACAATCTTAAGCATAAGGTATCATGAAATTGAAGAATTCTTCTGACAGACGTGTTTTCTATATACGAGGGAATCCATTTTTCGGTCTCCAGGGATAAGACTGAGCAAATTCTTAGAAGTACTCCAAAGTTTAAGTCCTTGAAACATTTTTTAGCTAAGAGCAAGAGCTGGAACACAACCCAACAAAACCACCTCAGCTTTGTGTTTTTCTGTATCTTAAAGTACTTGAATAATTCTGAGAATGGAGCTATCTTGTGGCAATCTCAATATTTACAGATACCAGGTAGGATGTTTAATTAGAGTTAAAAGAACTAGTTGAGGCCTCCAGCCTCAGGTGCTAGAGTGAAAGCACCCTCTCTTTCTCTCAGAAGTAAAAAAATGGATGTCAACACCAAGAAACACTGGCTTCCTCCTTCCCAGTAATAAATCGGCTACCCAATAAAGGCTTGCAACCTAGTAATATGGACATCAAAACAAAACAAACCATGTATGCACATGTGTACACACACACACAGATACACACACATATACTGCTGGCCCAGAAAAGAAAAGATCTTGGAGTGACACACTGTAGCTCCTAACTCTGATCCCCCTCCCTGCCCCTTGAAGCCTTTTTGGTGAATTGATGAAATCTTAAGACCTCACTATTTCCCTCAAATCTGGAGAGAAACTAACTGAATGACTGTCTTTATTTTTTCCCTCTTTTGTCTGAGGGGTAGTGGATTGTCTACTGGGCAGAAGTGAGCTGCTCCTTTCTGATACCGCACATACCAGTAAAGATACCGTATTGCATATACACCCGTGAGCAATGGGATTTTTGTCTCATTTGTTCACACAGAGTATTCCCAGTGCCTAGATTAGAATAGCGCCTTGCAGAGGAGAGGGACTCAATAAAGATTTATTGAATTATTTAAAAAAAAAATCCTAGAGTGTTCCCCTTCAGGATGGATTTGTGTCCTGATTGAAGAGAGGGATTAAAATTTAGTTCGCAACATCTAACAAACAGCAGAAGAGAGAGCAGAACCCAGGAGTTCTAACTCAGATGTCACACAGCTTCAGCAGAGCTTTCCCTTCCCTCGGCAGTAAAGTGGATGGCTCCTAAAACTAAGTCCTTAACCCGTAGCTCGGGGGAAAACAAGTTAGTGTCAATGGAAACGGAGTCAAAGAGAAGTCACCTACGCTGGATTAGACAGAGAAGATCTGGATAAAGCTGCTGAGGTATGAATAAAATAGGGGAAAACCAGTGACAAATATCCAAACACGCTAAGGCAGTGCTCCCAAATAAAAACAAACAAAACGAACCAACTCTTAAAGGAAAGGAACATAGCATGCAAAAGAATGCTAAAACCCCCCACTTTTAAAGAAAACAGAAACCAAAGAACAAAACAAAATTCCTCAGAAGGGCTTTGCACTATGAATCAAGTTAATGAGAACATGAACTCAGAAAAACATGAGCTCAAAGATGAGGTGATAGAACTACAGAAAGGTTATAGAACTAAGGAGGATGAGTACAAAAACAATATTGCAGAGTGAATTAAAAAAGGTGATATAGCAAGGAACAAAATACACATGGCTGCAAATAAAATTGTGGACCTAGGGGAATGGCTTGTAAAAAGAAGGGGACCAAAGGAGTTAGAAGATAATAGATTGGAGTTCATAAACACTTAACATGAGGAAAATTGATGTCCCTGAAGAAAAAGATCCAATAAATGCAACAGGAAAAGTATTCACAAATATCATACAAGGAAATTTCAACTAAAGAAAAAGAATAATCACATCTACAGATTAGAAGAGCATACCATGTTCTAGGAAATATTGATAACAGATTGCTTAACACTACAAACATATCCCTGATTGAATAATTGAAATTCAAGAATAAAGACATTCCTTGTGCATCTAAGTAGGAAAAAACAAGTCACATGCTATGAAGCAAAAATTAGACTGGCTTCAGATGTCTCCATAACAACATTCAAAGGAAGAGCGATATGTATAACAACGAACATGTCAAGACAGACATTCTGACATGAAAGAATTTCAGTCAAGTATGGCATATAATTGGAACTTGTGAATTTCTGGTCAAAATGATCACGAAAGATGGGATTAGCCAACCTTAGAATATCTATGCGAGCATTTCCCAAAGTGTGTCCTTTGAACTCCAATCCTGTGAGGTGTTCCTTGAAAAATGGAACTGTGATCAAACAATTTAGAGTCACAGACTTTCTAAAAGTTCTACTTTAGAAATTTATAAAACACATCAGCATATAAAAGACTCCAAAACATTAAAGAAACCTGATTTTTAAAATATTCCTTAACCAAATCTTTTTTTTGAAATGAATTTTATTCCCCAGAATAAATAATATCTTGTTGAAAAAGTGGCAGATCTAATTTGGAGAAAGTTTGATCTACCATAATGGATGGGGAAAAGATTTATTCACCCAAAGTAGTAATCAATTCAAAAGCAATCATATTTATTTGTCTGCTTTTCCCTCCAAGGGCAGCAATGAAATTTTATTATTTATTCATTTATTTTAGAGCAATTAAATCTTCAAATGCAGTTTCAGGCATAAAAAAGCCAACTGGTGGTTGTGGGACCACTTTAAAAATACTAACAATAGGCTGGGCACGGTGGCTTATGTCTGTAAGCATAGCACTTTGGGAGGCGGGAGGATTGCTTGAGGCCGGGAGTTTGAGACCAGCCTGAGCAAGAGCCAGACATCATCTCTACAAAAAAAGCAAAATCAGCTGGGCCCCAGCTGCTCGGGAGGAGGCTGAGGCAGGAGGATTGCTCTAGCCCAGGAATTTGAGGTTGCAGTGAGTTATGATGATGCCACTGCACTCTAGCCTGGGCTACAGAGCGCGTCTAAAACACCACCACCAAAAAAGTACTAACCATAAATTCCCTCCTAAAGCAGCCATTCAAGATTCAAATCTGTAAGCACAGCTCAACTTCACCTCTGCTTTGTTTAAAGGAAGGCATCTTAGAAGGCTGTTTTCCCACCAGGGAACTCTGGACGTGGCAGGACTTTTGCTCAGTACAAAATGATAGAAATTCTAGAAGGTATACTGAAAATGAACTCTGTTTTTCTTCCTTGGGGAACCAGGAACAGTGTAACTAAGAAGGCAAAAGGAGTAAATATCTTCTATTGCAGAAGAAAAACAATGTCACCACTACTTTGCAATGCCTTTCCAGTACTTCCTGGTATTTCTCCAATTTGCATAAGCACAGTTTATGACGGTGTACAATGCCTTCTGATTAAATTACAAACCATTGCTTCAATATGGTGGAAGACTTTGCTTCTACTCACATGTTCCTCTTACACTACTTTGAACTGGAGAAAGCATTTTAATTACAGACTGACTTGTCTCGATTTCCCTTTTTTCTTGTCAGAAGGAAAGTGTGTCAGGAATATGGAATGAAAAAGTGGGAGGGAACTTTCAGCTTTCAGATAGTATATTTGTCTGTTTCTAAGATACCGCCCTGGAGCTGACTGAGGTAAGAGAGTGGATTGAAGAGTAACTGACTTAGGGAAGGTCAAAGGATTTCAAGGAGTAAAGAAGGGAGGGGCCATAACTGGAATGCATCTTAGCATAAGGATGCAGCAATTGCCAGGGTATGCTGCCCTCTTCAGGATTTTTAAAGAAAAACTCACCAGTTAAAATTGACTACACTTGTAGAAGTCTTAATACCAATGTGGCAAGGCTATGAGCAATAGGAAAGCTCACATACTTCTGGTTGGGGTATTATTTGGTAATGTCTAGAAAAGCTAAAGATGTGCATACCCCCATCCAGAAATTCCACTGTTATGTAAATATCCTAGAGATACTCTCCCATATTTACATAAGGAGATTATACACAGGAATGTTCTCAGTTGTATTGACTGTGATAGCAAGAAATTGGAAATAACTCAAATATTCATCAACAGATCAACTGGGGAATTTACCCACCATGGAATGCTATCAAAGTTACATTAATCACCATGGATACACCTCAAGGATAAAATATGCAGAGACAGGTTGCAGAAGGATATATAATATGATACAATTTGTATAAGGTTTGAAAATACAAAATACATAGAGTATAAAACCATTTATATAGTTGAAAACATGCAAAAGCACAACTGCATGAATATGTAATAAAATGTGCTTGGGAATGACAGACAAAATGTGAAAACAGGACTGGAATCACAAACATCAAATTCAAGGTAACAGTTACTGCTGAGGAGAGAACGAGAGAAAGGGGATACCGAGGAGTATACATAGAGGATGTTTTGATTAATAGATATTAGGTTTTATTTCTTTAGCGAGTACAAGAGTATTCATTGTATTATTATTTATACTTATTATTGTAGGCCTGAAATATTTCATTTAAAAAAATTGAGGTGCTTTGAGTCAGATTCAACTAAAATGTATGACGTGCCTGCTGTGTAGACAGCACGGTGCTCTTTCACAGTTGGAATATGACAGGCAACAATGGAAGAGTTTGTGCTTATAAATGTAATTGAGTCCTGGCAACTTCTACACTGTGCCTTCAGGTCCTTTGCCAGCCAGTGTGATCCCCCCTGACCTGCTGCTGGAGTCCGTGAGCTCAGCACTGAGACTGAAGGACTCATGGAGAAAGGGTGCCGGTGGCAGGAGAAGAACAGCAAGGTAGATTATTAAGATTTAGAAGAAAGGAAATTAAGCTGATTTGGAATTCTCTTTTCCAGATGAATTCAGCTTCCTTCTTTCTACACCGCACATGCTCTCTCAACTTACCAATTTACCAACATAGACCGTGTGGATGAAAGATGTGGGTGGAAATTTAAAAATTCTTAGTTGTACAATTATTAGTGCATGCTGCAGCATGGGGAAAGAGGTAGAACTTCCTTATGGCTTTGTTTGGCCTAAAGTGGATAAGACTCGGAGGCCAGTTAGTAGGGTGCATATGCTCAGGCTAGATGTTCACTTTCGAGGCATCTATAGGGGACTTCAAGCATCCAATGAAGGTGATGGATACCCTTTTTCAGAGGTTGTCCACTCTGGCTTCACATTATTTTCACATGAGGAGTGTTAAAACCTGTTGACCACTTGGCTGTGCTCCCAGAGATTCTGAATTAGTTAGTCTGGAGTGGGTCCCCAAGTGTTCATATATCACAAATGTCACCTCCCAGGTAATTCTAATGTGCATTCAGCATAGCAAACCAGTGTACCCCAAATGTTATCTCTGAGGTCCTAATACACTATTGACCATGTTACAGGGCCATTGGCCACCACAATTGGGACACTTACTGTTAATCTTCTTGTCATGTTTGTAACATGATGGAGAAACTTTGGACAGATGTTTGTTTTCACTCATTCTCTCTCTACTCAGACCTGCAGACACCTTTCAGGTGCTGCTTCTTGTCCAAACTCTCTGCTGGAGATTATCCATTGTGCATTAGCTCTTCCTTCATTCTTTTGTGCAAGGCCGGGTGTTTTGGAAACAGGCAGAGCTGTTCTATGCAGCGGGGGTGGTGAAGTCACCCACAAGGCCACAAAGATAATTGGTTGTATTGTCTGACAGGTCTGGGCTCTTCCAACTCTTAGCCAGCCTCTAGACTTACATGCTTGGTTACAAGAATCACACAGCCAGTAGTTCTAAGCCTCCCCTTCCCCTTCCCCTAAAACCCCATTGGAAATATTTGGTAATAATTTTAAAAAAGCAAACCCATGCGTTTGAGAGCTAAGCATTTAGTCTAATCGTCAATCTGGCAGACTTCTTTAAAAACACCCTGTCAGATGGTCATTCAGGCACTGATTGAAAACTTCTGCTAATTTCTGTTCAACATACTTTTATGAAATGCCTATATATTTGGGCCCAATGTTAGTGCTGGGAATACAAGCAAGCAGCAGTCACCATTCCAGACCTTGATAATCCACAGGTGGTTAGAGGGACAGACATGTAACCAAGTAATTACAACAGGGTGTGAGACATATAAAAGGATCTGCGCATATTCCATATACAAGTTATAAATGTAGGAGAGAAGCAGCTTTGTATAGATCAGCTTTGTAGGGGAGGGGTTTTTCACAGAGGGAGAGAAGACAGAGTAATGTTTTAGAGGCTCATCCTCAATGAGTGTTCCCAGAATTACTGGTTGGAAATGCAAAACCTCAGGCCTCATCCTAGACTTACAGGAGCAGAATCTTCATATTAACAAGCTCCCCAGGAGATTCACATGCACAAGAAGGCCTGAGGAGCACTCCTTTGGAGGGTGAATTAGAGTTCTCCAGGTCGAAGGGGGATGGAAGTGGAGGGATGGAATGGGCACAGTCCAGGGAGAGTTCCAACACCCACAAAAACTTCCCTGTGTGAAATGGTGTAGTTTTATTATGGCTCGAGCATAGGGTAAGTGAGGAACAAGGGATGCCATTTGGAGAGGCAGGCCTGGGCCTTGTCATGAAGGGGCTTGTAGAACATTCTAAGGAATTTGGATTTCATCATGAAGGCAGTGAGAAGCCAATTAAAGATTTTAAACAGGAAAGTGGCATAATGAGATTTTTGCTTTAGGAAGATGCCATTGGCAGTAATGTGCAGGATGGAAGGAAGAAGGTCAAGGCAGGAGCCAAGGGGGGGTGGGCTTTGGGAGGCTTTTGCCACCACTAGTGGTAAGGGGCTAAACCCTGGCAGGTAATGGCAAAGGAGGCAGAGGTGGATGAAGATGGGAAAGATACTTAGGAGGTATGCCCCACAGGACATATTAGTACGTGACAATTCCTATTTCCTTCAAAATCCTCTTAGAAATATGTTGTGTGTCACTGGAAGAACAACCAAACAACCAAACAACAAATGAACAAAACCCCTAAATTTTCAAGTACCTAATCCTAAATAAAAGTAAAATTTAAGAAAACATGATTAGGAGGAAGATACCAGTTTTAAAGAGAAATTGTAATAGCAGGGAAGACTCAATGAAAATGTTCATTATTCCATTGTTTTTGAGCTACCTTAAATTGTCAAAGAGACACTTTTGATGAGTGACAAATGGTGAATGCTTTACAGTTTAGATTAAGTTAAAATATATTGCTGTTTGATATCATAGGAAACTTGAAGAACAGAAAGAATATACACACATATGTATATATACATATTAGAATTTTTGTTGTATTTTTCCTATGTATGAGTACGTAGGGTTTTAAGCATGGTCTTTTTTCTGACCAACAAAAAAGCTATTCTTTTTAAATTTCATTGAATGTGTAATCATTTTTAAGAGCATATTGTACCTTTTATACTTCCTTTCTTCATCAATAGTATGAGTAATAGAAATTATTAGTCCTGAGCTTTTCTTTCAAAGCAGGAATGAATTTCAAATAGTTTGCTGCTTGAAATATTAACTTGGCTGATTAGTTTTTTACCCATTCTTTTAACAAAATAAATTGGATTCAGTCTTTTTCCTTCCATTTTTATATTTTAATCAATAACATAAATTATGTATGAGAAGGCTTAGTATATTATTAGCTGAGTGTTAAAAAGATATTTGACAAAATCTGAAATTGAATTACCAATGCTGTCAGTTTTCTATCAGTCATATTTTTTATATCTTTGAAAAAATAGTGATCATCTGTTATTTTACTATAAAAGTACAAACATGAACCCAAACTCTATTTAGAAGAGGATTTATACATTAAAAACATCAAAACATTAATGAAGACAAAATAGTATGTTTCTGCTTGTTTTTGCCATTCAGCCTTGTTGCCATCCTTTCTCCAAGGAACTTTTAGGCAAATATCTACCACACCTTTTATTGCAAGAGACCTGAATCATCATGTGACTGTCACACGGTTCCTTATTCAATTTCCTGAATTTGTCTCTCTGCCTTGTTTCTTTCTACCTGTCTTTCTCCCATCCAAGTACTAACCAGGCCCGACCCTGCTTAGCTTCCGAGATCAGACGAGATCGGGAGCGTTCAGGGTGGTATGGCCGTGGACTCTATCTGTCTTTCTAACAACAGGAGCTCAAACGTGGCCTTCACAGATCTCATTCTCTTATTCATTTACTTTCTCAATAGATTTTCCCTGGATTTGGAATGGAAACCCTTTAATAGCAATTTGCACTCTCAAAAGGTAAAACAAAGATGATTCTCAGTGTAGATGGGACTATGCCACTATGCAGTTTAGCCGCATTACTAGTATTTTGAGCCATCAAAAGCTCAGAGAAAGCTGAACTTGCATGCAAGGCTGGAATCTAGCTGTAAATGGGTAGGTAGACTTTGAGACTTAAGCTAGCAGAACTAGTTCTGTTAGCAGCATAGCTTGCCACTTTATACAAGGAAATCCTAAAAAAAAAAAAAAAAGGTTGTCTCTCCCATTGACAGTAAACTGGAACAACTGGATGGCTTGGGAGAGTAATTTGGCAAGATCTGTCAACATTTGAAATGCACATTCCCTTTCACTCAGCAATTCTAATTATAGGAAATTATGTTATAGGTTCTCTTGCCTAAGTCATGTACAAAGAGATTCAAAGTAGCATAGTTTATGAAGGCAAAAACCCTACATACAATCTATGTTATTGGAGAATGATCAAGAAACTATGGTCCATTCACTCAATGGAATGGTAGGCACCTATTTATGTGTTGTCCTACAGAACTGTGTAAGTGATATAAATGATATGCCAAGGAATTACTCGGTGGACTTTTAGTGTCCCTTACTTTCCAGTACCCTCCTTTCTTTGATATAAACAATTGATACTCCATTTTATATAAATGTTTTGCAACAGAGCATCAAGGCTCTCTTTCCAACCAGATTGCCTTTGTCACGTCCCTCCCGTATCAACATTATGGTGTTACCACTATAGCATAGTTTCATGGAAAAAGTGAAACAGTAGGATAATGTTTATATATAATATACATATATGCATATATATGCATGAAAAATTGCTGAAAAGATGCACAGGCAACAGTTTGGAGTGTTTATTTCTGAATGGAAGGGTTGGGCATAGAAATATAGAAAGAAACTTTAAATTTATGGTCTATTTTTACTTCTTTGTCATAAATACATATTACTTTTATAATTTAAAAATGCATTTTAAATAAACAAGCAAATAATTCTACTTAAGCAAGGATATAAAATGGAAAATATATAAAGGACCAGTTACCTAAGTCCTTTGGGTATAGCAGGTACCCTAACAAGGTCCTGCAAAAAAAAAAAAAATACAGGTACCTGTGTTTTCTGTGGTGGTCCATGAAACCAGAGATTTGTCTATTTTTTCCATTCCTATATTCCTACTGAGGAATTGGTTTCCTGAGTCCTACTGCCACTTAATTCTTAAGGACCCTAAAGGTTATGCCTTAAGTCTGGCGGGGACAGCAAATATTACCTCCTCCCAAGAGCCTTTTGTTATTCTTGTAGCCCTCACTGATTCCTGCCTTCTTTCCACTCCTACTAGAAAAAATTCATTGCTTAAGAGTTGGTGCCTTTCTGCCCTTTATTTATCTTAATTGTATTCCTTTTATCTCCAGAGAGTTGATGGCAAGAAGAGAGAGGCTTTCAACCTGAATTAC
The DNA here is from genome assembly GCF_041146395.1 of Eulemur rufifrons. NCBI lineage: Eukaryota > Metazoa > Chordata > Mammalia > Primates > Lemuridae > Eulemur > Eulemur rufifrons. The sequence continues at coordinate 61,511,388 of NC_090998.1, read as the reverse complement.
AGCTGCTTCCATCATCCCTTTGTTACCCTACAGATCTGTTGATAAGGAATACAGGTTTTACTTCTTTACCAAGATTGCAAGTATAGGACTTCTTTGTGCAGTAAAAGGGAGAAGATGACACAGTGTGCCAAATTGTGTAGAATGAGACATTCCTGGACAGTAGCTGAGACTCTCCTGGGAGATCCAGGCTTCAGGACAAAGTCCTAACTTCTTAGTATGACATACAAGGATCTCTATGCATCCACACCCTGCCAACACATAGGCACGCGCGCGCACACACACACACACACACACACACACGCCGTCAGAATCCTCATCTGCTGCCACTTCCTGGTACACACCCATGTTCCAGATTCACCAAATTATTTGTCTTCCTGGTGTGCACAATGCGTTCTTATACCCCAGTAATTTGTACCAACTGTGGTTCAGGGGCATCCAGAATGCAATTAACCCATATTCATTTTCTCCTTCCTTTGCATTTTGATTTAATGATGCTTGACTCTAAATAGCTTCTCCCATAGATGAAGAAAAATAGATTCCAGCAAAATGATTGGAGGAGGGGCAAACCTCAAATTGATGTTTTGCAATTTGATTGGTTTATAGTGCTCTGTGTTACTGCTCACTATATTTTAATTGGGGTGTGCTTCAGGTGAGTCACTGTACAAGGCCCTGCCTAAATTGTAAAAAAAAAAAAATGCATATTTGCCTTCCTCACATATATGGGAAAAGAATTGTCAGGCTTATAGAGAAAAAGAGGTAGTTGCGGTTCAATATTTAATTTTTGGTTTTGCAGGTAGAGGATGAAGTTTACTTTATTCTTTCTATTTTTATTTGTACCTTATTATTTAGGCATGCAATTTTATGAAGTTTTGTCCTTATAGTCTAATTGGAAATTATCCTGTAGTATTCAATCTCTCTCTTAGACTAACTTTTGAATTACTACTTAGCTTTTGGGCATGAGGAAAGGATTAAAAATGGGCATGAGGAAAGGATTAAAAATCTGCAAAGAATTAACTACTCCAGAATAATTTATATAACACCGAAGCAAGAAAATAAAATATATCAATCCCATTCACACACAGTATGTGTCTAAGGTATTGGAAATTCTCTACTTAGCAAACATCAGGAAATAATACAAACAGCTGCTTGACTGGCATGTTGTGATCTGGCTACTTACAGTGCATCACCTTGGCTTCACACGGAGTGACATGTGACACATCATCAGATATTTAAAGGCACAAAGTTGTTTTCAGCTCAGTTACAAATTTAGATGGGAAATATCCTATTTGGTATGAAAGTATTTAAGCAGACAGATCTTGTGGTTTATAGACTACTTGAATTAAATTTGAGCTCCCTGGATATTTTTACTTGCCACTGTGCTGAGACGAGGGCTTGACAGTCAACTCCAGGGAAAACCCATAAATCACATATGAAGCAGTGTCCTTCAAGCTCAGTACAACGTGAGTCAAGATTGTGGTGGCTTCCTTGTTAAACAATGGAGAAAAAAATTGGGGTGCCTTCCTTGAAGTTGTCAGGTGACACCGCATCGATTGCCTCTTGAAATGGAAGGATAACTTCTCCTTTTAGATTGCCATTCATGAGCTAGGATGCGTGACTTACCGTCAAAACCAGAGGCTTGTTCCTTTCAGTCTGAAGTTAGTATTTCCAAATTTGAGCTGACGAGCTTTTCTCTCCTGTCCTATCTTTTTGTAGTAATAAAGAGGGCTAAATATAAAGGCAGGAGAAATGTTCAACTTCAGTAGTAATCAAAGACATACTAAAAATCAGACCAATGTTTTGGTCTATTAAACTGGTAAAGACTTAAAAAAAATTATATGATGCTCATGGCTGGTCAAAGGGTACAGCCATATACCCAGATGGGAGGGTAACAATATAAAATGTCACTCGTTTTTCTGGAAAGGAATTTGTCATATCAAAGTCTTAACATTTGCATATTCTTTTCTAAGGAAGGTAGTTGAGGATATACGCAGATTTAGTGACAAAGATGTTAATTGCAGTGTAGGTTATAATACAGAAACACTTGAAATTACTAAAATGTTCAACAATAGGACATTGGTTACATAAATTATGGAATGATAATATTATGAAACGACCTATAGCAATTTAAAATAATGTTGAAAAGATTTCAGAAAGGTGCAGATAGTTTTAATATCATGTTGCTAAAAAAGCAGGTTAAAAATTATGTCCTTCGTGCATTCCAATTTTATTAAGGCAAGTACGTAGGTAGATACTTATGTGTGTATGAAAATAGAACTGGAACTATGTACCAAAAAATTAACTCTACTTATTTCTGGGTGGTGAATTTTATGGCTGTTTTAAAATTTTTTTCTAACTCTCTCCATTTCTACTTTTCTACAATTTATGTATATTTACATTAGTGAAAGAAATCTTTGGATTTAAATAAATAAATATGAATACGCATGGGGAAGCTAGCTCACTGTATGACCTGACAAGGACAGCAAGTCAAGGAGTCAGTGAACCTAAGCATGACAGAGACTGGGTGTCACCTACTCCAATACCCGTTTCACCCCCTCCTTGGTTTATCAATCCATTTTTTGTCAGGCACGTGGCCACCTAGAATAAACGACTACACTTCCCAGTTTCCCTTGAGGGTGGTCAAGAATAGATTCTGACCATTGAGATATAGGTGGAAATAAACATAGTATTTCCTACACGAGAACATTCAGTAAAGGGCATGGGTTCACACTTATTTTTTTCCTTTTTATTTCTCGTCTGGATGTCTTGGCTGGAGCCCCAGCTGCCACACTGGTCCATGTCATGAAAGCCACATACTGAGGATGGCAGAAGAGAAAGATAGGTAGGTTCCTTGTGATACACGGAGACTTTGGACTGCTTAAACTCCACACTGTTTCATATTCTAGAGAAATAAATTTCTATTTCATTTACATCACTGTTATTTTGGGGTTTGCAGTTATTTTCAACCAATCCTGGGCTTAACTAATACCCTAGTTGGTACGAAAGTATTTAAGCAGACTAACTGTGCTTATGGTTGTTGCTGACTAATCAGAACCCTTTACTGAAGGGCTCCTTAAAATAAGTTGTCCAGGAAAAGATAATATTTGGAGCATTATAAAAACCATACTTTCACATGTATCTACATTAGCATGTTGAAGTTCCTGGAGTTTTAGATGATCTTTCACTAGTGATTTTTTTTTTTTGATGGAGCAGCAAATAAGCCTACATACACATGACCTTAAATCTTGATACAGTCAATTTGGATGCCATGGTTGCCAAATTAATTCTTAATTATATAAAAGTAATACATTAAATGGATGTGAATAATGATGAAAATAATGAAATTTTTACACCATTGCAAATATAGCTTTTAAAGTAAAGAGGCCTTTCGTAAATACATTTAGGGAAGAGGAACCCATTGCTGGAGGAAAGTTCATTATGTGGGAGATATTGCTTAAAGAATTTTTACCAAATGAATATCTCTGTGAATGACTTCATGCCCTTGGGAGAAAAATTGTACTGAACTCCAAAACAACCAATACAAGGATAGGCAATTAAGGTATTTCTTTGGTATTAGTTCATATTGCTACAAAATTAAGACCAACTGTAATTTGTACCCTGTGAGTAGACAACATAATTACTCCCTTTAAGGACATTAAACTTATTCTCTCAGATTTCATCCTTGTGTGGCTAATCTGCAGGGCAGTGTGATAGGGTGCTTCAAGGACTTAAAACTTGATGATGATAAAAACTTTATTCTAAACACTGCCTCTATAAAAGCACTCAGGCATTTCAAAATAATTTTTGAAATGGTCAAGAAGATACAGGCAATAAAAGAAGACAGCATTAATTCCTCCTACCCCTCAGCTGTAAGACGTTATTAGAAGTGAAACTGACCGGAGTAAGAAAAGGGAAAACATTTTTTTAAGAGTGATTCTTTTTTCTTTCTTTCATTTTTCTCTTTATCAATGCAAATGTTCATGTTTTCATCTCTGTAGGATTCTTTCCTCACTGCATTCCACAAGCCCAAAGAAACTCGTTGGAACTCATACAAAATCCTCTCCTGCTACCATATTAGGAATCAAAATGTGTAGCAGAAATGCACTGCCAAGTCGAGATAATCAACAGGGAATGTCTATGCCTTCAAGCCAAATGAGTGCAGAAAAATGATCAAGGCAGCAAAATAAATAATAAAACTGAAGACTGGCTTTAGATTATGGTCTTGTTATATATCCCACTCTCTAATAAGGCTGTGCTGGAAATTTCTATACCTCTTGGCCATTCAGGTATAAGAACCTAGTTAGGTCTAATTTTGCTGTGGATAAAATTCACTGCAGGTCAGGAGTGGAGCAAAGGGAAGTAATATATCTTTGCCTTATTAACTACGTCAAGAATTTTGTGTGGTTGCATGCCTCATAAATCTACCGTAATACCAACATGAACATGATTGTGCAATATTTTAGACTTTTTTTTTCAACTTTTTTTTTTCAGCCTTTTTTTCCAACTTTTGAAGAGTCTGTGTGTGTATGGCAGTTACCAGAAAACTTTCCGGTTACATTGTTTTTGTTCGAAGTGAAATTGGTTAAGATTAATTATATTTTTTCCTTTTTTAAAACATGACACTTGCTCCATCATATACTTGCCTAGAAATAAATTTTTAATTAATACATGCACCAAATTAATAGATGTTTCAACCACAACACCGTGGTTCTGGAATCATAGCAAGGGACAGGATGGGGTTATATGGTGAAGGCTGAGCAATTATCTAGTGGATTAAACAGACCATGGTGGAACTAACAGCTTGCTTTATGAAGACAGTCATGATTACACCTGAAAATGTAATGCTGTAACGATGATAAATTTGACCTTGCTGCCACATTTCCTGAGTTTTAAAGGAGGCACAGGTAAGAAATGAGATCAGAGAACAGGAGGTTTCATAAATCAATACAACAGATGACAGGAGCATGGGTAAGTGCATGATTCGAAGACTCTGAATAAAGCAAAGAATTTAGAGCTATTAAAAGCTATCACTCTCTGGGAAATTATAATTATCAGAGAAATAATAGACCGATGGTCAAACTGCTCTTGACTGTATGACTTGAACCAAAAAAAAAAAAAAAAAAAAAGGAAAAGAAAAAATAGTGGTCTAGGAAATTTGGAGGGGCTAGGACAAATTCAGAGAAATGACCTTTAGCATAAAACCAACAAAAATGCCTTCCTTGTATTTTTACAGCATGCCATAGTTTACAAAGTGAGTTATAAAAGTGGCTATTATCTTATCTGGCCCTTTGTCAAGTCTATGAGGAAGACTCCCTTATCCCCTTAATCTACATGAAGACATGGGCTGAATCACCTTGTGAAATAACTTGCTCAAAGTCTCAGTAAGAATGTGCGCTGGATCTCAAATCCTTGCTCTTTCCAGTAAACCCACTAACACTACTCTAACTAGGAGTATCTGTTTATTTTCAGGAGGGCTCCTCCTTTCCTCTGCAGCTCCCCACCTTGTTCATTTGGTGGTTTAGCCTTCAATTTTAGCAATTTCTAATTCTTCAATAGTTGTGAAACTCAGCAAGGTCTTGAACCTTGGACATATTATTTAATCACCTTGGCTGTGGTGAGGCAAAACTACAGCCCAGAGTTGACAATCAACCTATGGGGAAATGCCCTCTGTTCGAACTGGGAAAGGGCCACCCAAATCCTTGGCTGCTACTGCCATCTCCTGTTCAGAGTGGCTCACCCAAAACTGCTTCTTCATATTTGCTCTAAATTCAAGTGTGATACCCAGGCCAAACTGATTCCAGATGAAAGTCAGGAATATTCTCCATGCATTTGAGGTTCCCTATTTAACCTATTCAGGAAGCAACATCTTTTGGTGGTGATCAGTGTTAGGAGGCCGTTTGAACAGGATTAAGGGAGTGAAACTATTGTTTGTAGGAGGAGAGACCTAGGAAAAAGAGGTCACAATAAGATAGAGAGATGTGGACAAGGTTGGACAGACAGAAGTAGCAGTGTGATTCTACTTTGAGTATACTGGAGGAAGGACAAAACTTCTCTGCTTAGACCATGTACAAGAGAGTTGCAAATCAGATCCTCTTCTGATTTCAGGAAAAGCCATCAAAGGTGCTTTGATGTGCCTCTGTGTTTGATCACAGACTCCATGGGGTAAATGCACCCCACCTACAAGTGAGGTCAAGAGTTGGGATGGCAGTGGCACCCAAAGAAGAGTGGACCTTCTCAGAGCTTAGTATTTGCATTTCAGAGACTGTGACAATTGGAGCCATTCCCAGGGTATGACAAATGGGGGTAATTATTACAGGACTCAAGGTTTTCTTTGCTTTCAAGGTTTCCCAACTAATAGTTGGTAAACAACTCTAGAAGGCAGCTAGGTCACTGAATTATAGGTAGAGAAGTGGGACAGAGAGGTGGTAGTACCACTGCCCAGTGCTAAGGAGTCATGGCAGGTGACAGTATCCTATCTCTCTCATCATCAAGACCCTTACCATATTTGTGGGATGGCATCTTTTCTTCTCAGAACCATAAGAGGTTATTCCTATGAACCTATTTTCCTTTCAAGATAGTTCCTCATGCTAAATTTAAGTTTGTTTCACTCAAATAATATTAATGGGAGAAGTGCACAGAGTATGATTAATCACAAGTAACAAATCATTCCAGGGAGAATCCTAGTGATAATCCCAGAGAAAAGAGTGAGTTATGGAGGAGTACAAAAGGAATACAGATTACCTAATCATCAGGACCAGAGCTGAGCACTGTTACACGTCATCTTGTTTAATACTTACCCTACCCTGATGAAGGCAGCATTATCTCCTTTTAATGGATGAAGAAATTGAGGGCCTTTAATTAACTTGTTCATCCATGTGGATGGTAAGTGATGGTGTCAGGATTTGAGTCAAGGTCTTTATGACTCCAAAGCAGTGTTGTTAGCCACTGTGCTAGAATAATAATGGCAGCAGTAATAAAAGTAGCCGACATTCCATGAGTGCTGACGTGCACCAGGCACTTCTCAAGCACTTTCAAAGATGAACTCATTTTCTTCTTCACCACAATTCTTCAAGGTAGGTACTACTGTGATCAGTGTTTTATGTAAGAATACAGAGAGTTGAAGCATTTTCCCAAGGTTATGCCACCAGTAAGTGGTAGAATTGGGATTCAAACCCAGACAGTCTGACTTTGAAGCCTGTGCTAATTCATAAAAATTATCAGAAGCAGCAACTAGAGATCAGTCAGTGACACTTACCTGGTCAATTAGTGTTTCCAACATCAGTTTTCTGTTACTGTCTAATGTAGACAGGACATGAAAAAGTAGCATGAGAGTAACGATAGCATTGGATTTGGTCCTAGCTTTATCTTTGGGTTCTCTTCAAACTCTTTTGGGTTAAGTTCAGCCTCCTTTCTCCTGCCACCAACTTGGACATGAAGTCAACTTAGGTAGAAGGATCTTTGGAAATTTCAGAGAGTATATAGAATAAAGTGGAAGTCCAGGTGCATGAGATAACATTGGAAAAAAGTATGTAAACAGATATTCTGTTCTGTAGACAGAGATATACTTATGTCAGAACTGTAGGTTTTTAATTCCTGTCTTAGTTTTTAGACTTTTTCTCAGGGGCTAAAAGCCTATAAAATGTAAGCATTAAGAGTTCAGAGCCCCTGTCTTGCTCCAAAAACCTCCTCCATGCTAGGGATAGCACTTACATGGCTAGAGACATACTATTCCCCATAGTGCAGCATAATTTGTGGTCTTGTTCAGGTAGTGTCAGACCACCTGTTCATGATGTTTTTTACTTTCATGAGGAGTATTGCAAACTCAGCCACCATAAGAGGTTCCTTCATGTTCTTATGCCAGAATTATATTAAAGATGCTACACCTGGTCCTGTTGACTCCCTGTCTCCCCTTTCAGTGCCACATCAATTCTTACCATTTCCTTCCTATGTCATTCTTGTACTTACAAGTCAGCCATGAAGATCTTGTTTCTTTGTTTCTCATTTAGCCTTTCAGGTGAAAGTAGCCCTGTAACTCTCCAGCTAATAAGATCTAAGGGAAGTCTTGGTGGGATTTCTGAGAAAGCTTGTGCTTTATTGATAAAGGGGAAAGACTTGGCTGCAATAGCCATTGTCTTTGATTGCACCACGAGGAGGTGAGCATGGGAAGAGAGGCCAACATACTAAGGATAGGGGAGCTGAAAAGAAAGAAAAAGCATGGGTCCTGGATGCCATTGTAGAGCAGGGAAACCCATGCCTGCATTCAACTTCTTGTTATGTGGGCTTTCTGTTACCTGTGGCCCAGAGCGTTCTTAACTGACACACGTACATCTCAGGGTATACCCCCAACTATGAGGCCTGAGGGCAAGGATCTGTGAATGCTTGTGGTTAGGAACTTATTGTCAAACTCCAGTATAATTCCTGAGATATAGCAAAGAATCATAAAATGTTTGTTTAATGAGTCTATTTTTGTATTCCCCACAGCTGGGCCCATATTAGTAGCTTAGAAAATTCCAATTAACATACTCATTATTTAAATTATGCACCTTTGATTAAGAAGGTACCCATTGAAAAAAAATCCAACAAAAACTCTAGGGAATATTTATGCTTGTCTTTTTGGAATTTTGGGAATTAAAAATTCTTTAAAAAATACTTTTGATTCTGTGAAATTCTATGATTTGTAAAAGTGCTAAGATTCTATATGAGTATGTGGAAGCTTTGCAGATTTCATTTGATCAGGAAGAAATAAAAGCAAAATCAGATCAAATATCTCCGATTCTTTAGAAAACTCTAATGACAAACATTCACTTTATTTAAAAATGATAGAGTAGCAGCTTCCAGCAATGGGACTGCCCTTGTTCATGTGGCAACAGATAAACATCAACTCAATCAATGGCCTGCTGATATAATTGCTCAGTGTGAGAGTGCTCTCTGTTCCATCTGGACATAGTAAATAATGCAACTTGCAAGTAATTCTGAAGCTTTGCTCACACAGAATCTGCCCAAATTGCACAGTTGTCATTCTGTGACAATGTCACAAAGACGATACATCTAGATCCAAGTCCAATCAAAAGGGCCTCTGGACAATCTTTTTCTTGATAGCCAACATAAAAAATTAAGTTCCAAAAATAATCATTATTTTTCCGTAACGACCTGGGAAATTCTTGCCATATAATTTACATAAATAATTATGAATGTTAGCTCTAGCTGCATTATGCAACATGATTTAGCATCTTGTGTGCTAAGAACTGTGCTAGGCAAGTCCTGTAAGCTTCCCGGACATGAAGCTCTTCCTTTAGTGCCACATACCTGACCACCAAGTAGCATATACGCCTCAAAGGAAGCTGACTTCTCCAGAGAAGTTGGTCACGTGTATCCTTGGTTGCAGATCTGACCAACCACCAGGGCTTGGAAATAACGCATGAGTGAATTAGAACTTTGCTCTTGCTGCCATAGTGTAGATTCTCAAAGGGCATGGGGGAGAGGCTTGTTTATTGGCCAGCATATCTGCGAAAACTAATGTTGTGAGGGTATAGAAGGTGTTTTGGTTATAGTATAAATTTCATTCCTGCGCAAAAGTGGCCACTCAATAGTTCTATTTCTAGTTATTCATTTTTAAGAGGGAGAGTAGAATGATACTAAGTTCAACCATTATAATTCAGTCTGCTGTTCATGGGAATTGCATAAGATAATTGAGGCTTCCAGCCAGACAGATAGCAATTAGGCTGCTCTGGTATTTGATAAATCAGCTTTGCTGGGTACTCACAGTTTTGCTTTTACCCTGTGAAATCCGTACTCAGAGGCCAAGTTCCTTTGCAGGGTTATGTGCTTCTCCTTGGAGTTCTGCCTTCATTTCCAATTTACAAAAGTAAAATGGATCCCAGGCCCATTTATAAAATATAACTCAGCTTGATATATTTAATGAAAACATGCAGATTAAACAATTTTTATATCCATGTTTGTTGGGAAATTTCTCGGGTGGCATCATTCTTGTAATCAAGCAACTTCTGAGACAGTTGTTTTCAAACTTCAGCCTTCATTGGAATCATCTGGAGGGTTTATTCGGCTTGGGCTGGGTCCCCACTCACAGATTCAGTAGATCTGGAGTGAGTATGAGAATTTGCATTTCTAACAATTCCGACGTGAGAGTGATGCTGCTGGGCCTGGGCCATACGTGGGGAATCACGGCTCCAAGAGATACTTCTCTTTACTAACCTCCTTCATCTCTCTTTCTCTCTCTCTCTTTTCCCTAATCTCTAATCGTAATACAACCCATTTGGGTCTCTTAGGGGCCGAACTATGTCTCCTTAAATTGTTATATTGAAGCCCTAACCTGCCAGCACCCCAGAATGTGACTGTATTTGGAGATAGGGTCTTTAACCAAGTAATTGAGCTAAAATGAGGTGGTCAGGTGGGCCTCATCCAATCAGTTAAAGGCCTTAAGAGAAGAAAGACCGCCCTCTCCCGAGGAAGAGGGAGTTCTGTCGGCAGAATGCCTTTGGATTGAACCCTTTCCTGGGTCTCCAGCCTGCTGCCTTACCCTGCACATTTTGGACACTGGACTACAACTGAGTGAGCCAATTCCTTTAGATAAATCTCTCCTCTCCTATCCTCTCTCTCCCCCCATCCCTTTCCCCCTGCCTTCTCCTTTCTCCCTTTCCCTCTCTCCCTCCTTCTCCCCTTCCCTCCGTCTCTTGGCTTTTCTCATATACACTGGTCATCTAATGGCATCCAGTATCATTTATTCAGATGTGTTGATATTCATGGTGTTTGGGGCTGCTCTTTCCTCATGAAGAGGACTCAACTGGCTTTTCATCGCGGGGACTGTTCTTTGAGTTGCTTTGCTTTTTTAATGGGTTTGTTTGTGGTCAAGATTATGACAAAACTATCTTTCAAGTACGTAACACTTAATCTGCACTGTAGTTTAACCAGAAGAACTAATTCGAGCCCTTGATATGCTGGGGAATCATGTGGAATTTCCTTAGAGTATTTTGATTACTGAATGCTTTACAAATATGCCAGTATGGATGGCTATGGGGTCTTATTATCTTCATTTTGATTTTCCCTAAGCCCTGCCTCACACACTGAGGATTTAATGAGCTTTCACAGAGATCTCCACATCAAAACAGCTCTTGGGGAGTGATCAGCTTTACTGAGCTTGCTCTCTTTTCATCTTTTGTTGCAGTTTTTTTTCCTCCCTCCGGCATCTCTTGTGATTGAACTTAGGGGGCTATTTAGGTTTGCAGCACAGAGGAAACACCTGTGAAAATCTGTTTCTTAGGCTGCCCATCCGGGAGGGGCATTTCTTAGGCTGCCTTGTGTTAAATTAGCTTGAAGAACAGAAATTAGAGCTTTCAGAATTGATGCATCCTAGATAACTACTGTGAAAAAGACTTCATCAAACTGGAAACCCAGATTTTTATCTCCTAAAGCTTGAAACCTTGGTTTTGTGTTGAGCCTGGAAAATCGCACGTGTTTATACAGCAGCACCTACTGGCCAAGTGGGATATGGCAGCTCCAGAAAGCAGCACTTAGGAGAGAGGAGCTATTTATTTCCAAGGGGTTTGCGTGTAGTTACGGAAACTTTTTGCGGGAAAAATTCCTATTATCTGAGCTTAGGAGGGGGTGACGTGTAGACTCGCTCTGGCCGGAGGGTAAAATCGAGTGTCAGGTTCTGTGCAGCGCTCTGCTCCGCGGTTCTGAAAGGTAACTCATTCAGCAGCCAGTGCTCTGGCAGAAATGGCTCTGGCCATTTATTGCAAATGTCTTTTTGGAGGAAGGGGTAAATCTGGATTTTGTCACAAGCTATATCATCGGGGGGGTTATATTACTGGCTTCATGAATGCTAAGTGAAAGCGCTTTGGGAATATTTTGGCACATTCTTGATATTGGGTGTATGTGAAAGGCAGCATTGTGTCCACCTTATAGGTGGGGTCACAAACAGGAAACGGAAGTGGTTTGTTCAAGGTCACATTGTTCAATAGACCCAGCACCCAAATGACATGCTTCTAATTGCTAGTATGGAGTCTCTCAAACTTGCTGGGACTGGCTCATTGAAGCTAAAGATTATTGTGGTATTGTTTCAGGGAGTGAATGAAAATATAAGAGCTATTTATTCCACTTTTGGATTAGACCTTTGGTTCTTTTAAGTTCATACACGGACTTCATGGAAACCAAATGCACTACAGAGGCCCATGGAAAGACGGCAAGAGCACAGACAACAGTGAGTTCAAAGGTGACCAAGGTAACACTTGCAGCATGCCCTTGGTCTGAAACTTACTATCAAATGTTGTGTGGCCTCATTTGTTATGTTCTGTGAGATGGCCTGGTTACCTGTAGGTAAAGCTATTTTACCAGAGGTGATGAAGACAGCCACAAATTTCCATAGCTCCAATATCTGTCCCTTTATTTTCTTGCAAGCAGCCATCAGTTCATCCCCCTTCGTGTTTTTCTCTGCCTTCTGAAAAACTGAAAACCCCGTCTGACACCTTCATTCTTGCAGTTTCTGCCTAGGAAGTGCACTCTAGGATTGGCGGGGAATGTCATGGAGTGCAGTTGACATGGAGATTGATAACATGTAGAGGCCTGAAGTTCTAGGAGAATGAAATGGAAACTTTCTTTTTGCAGGCAGGAGAGGAGGCCTCCTGTGTATTGGGTATTGTGCTTGATTCTACACATATATCTTATTTAACTATACAAAATGGCCAGGAGTAGCAGTTATTATCTTCATGTTTTGATGGAGAAATTGTGGCTCAACTTAGTAACTTGCCTCAATTCCCTGTACATACTTCTTTCTGTGATGTCACACTATGTCCATAAACATAAAGGATAAGTTAGGCACACCAGAGTGAGAGAGTGGAGTGCTAAGTTTGAACTCAATGGAGAGAGCCTGATTAGTGTATTCCTGGAGGAAAAGTGGAGATACCAGAGTAGGAGAAAAGGTAGAAAGTGGATATGTTCTAGTCATCTTGACTTTGGAGACAAACATGCTTAAACTCTTAGCTTTTACTCATCAGTTTGGTTTGTCCAGCAGAGAAGCATATGAATATGGTTAAAGATTTAGAAAGACTTCTCTTCAATGACATTGTTCTTGTGGATATAACCAACCAATTAGCTTAAAATTTATTCCTAAAAAGCAGAGGACACATGAGCATCCTTTATTCCAGTGGCTCTCAGCGTGTGGCCCTATACCAGCAACATCAGCATCACCTGGGGACCTGTTAGAAATGCAAATTCTTGGGTACCACCCAGATATCTGTGAGTGGGGCCAGCAATGTGCATTTACCAAGACCCCCAGATGATTCTGAAGCTCCACGAAGTTTGAGAGCCACTTCTTTGCAATATCTTTTATGTGAGAATTTTAATTTCTTTGTTCATTTATATATGAAAAAGTACTTTTAAAAACAAATCCATCATCAGTCAAATGTATTTGATAAGGCACAGTCTGCTTTCTCCTCTAATGTTATGAAAGATGAGATAAATGTAATGTAGACTGTTCCTAGTACAATTGAAGCCAATGAAGGTTCTCATTTTTCCTTTTTTGGCAATATATTAGAATACTTTGACTTATAGAAAAAATTAAATATGACTTGTAAATAACAGGAACATCACATGTGAATTTTTACTTTTATCATAATATTCTTTGAGATTACCTGCTGAAGACAATGATTGAAACTTTAAAAGGTGAAAAATAATTCAAATTACCCCAGGAGACTTGTTACAATGTCATCTAACCATCTGCATTTAAAAATAACAATATCAAAATCCCTTTTAAAGCTTGAAATGAGCAAGCAAGAGATAAACATTCCTTCTTATCCCTGCCCTACTCCAATCCCCTAAGAAAAGAAGTATCCTTGAAATGATGGGATTCTAAAATTGCAAGATTTCAAAAGGACAAAAATATCGGTCTATGTATTAATGTTGTCAACATTGACTAAGACAGAAATACAGATAAGACTTTCTGAAATAACATGGTTTATTTTAATCTACTGTGCTGGTTATTTGTATGTATTGTCTTGTGCTGGACATCGATTTGGAGTAGGGGTTTGGAGAAGAATCGGCTACAAGAGCTGTGACAAAAATATTGTTAAAGGAATTGCTGTCAAACAGAAAATTATTGCTATTTTTGGCCCCCAATATCAAGTTCTCTCCTCTCCCTCACTCGAAGTGCACTGTTTATAAAATATGCCCACTCCATATATCTTTCCTTTTTCAATAGCAATTTAGATGAGTTCTCCCAGAAAATTTTCCCCACCGATAAATCCTATTTGCAAATGTTTTGATACATGTCTGTTGTTGACAAAATTTTATAGATGTTGATTTGTATAACCTAACATATTTAATCATATTTTAAAATCATTTTATTCTTCCAGGATACAAGGACCATATCCTATTAAATGTTTTTATTCTGCAGATATTTACTGATTTCCTATTACACATTTTATACTGTAATAGGAATTAAAATACACGAACCATATAATACCTGGTCCCTGTCATCTGGAAAATTAATGTTAAGTTCGCTGACAATACAAAGCCAGGATAAGTTAAGAATTGAATGCAATAATTCAGAAGATATTTGAAGACAGTACTTGAGTAAAAGGGAAATCAATTATTAAATATGCAATAGCTACTGTTATGAACTCAGAACATAGCACTGTCTACCTAAAGTATGAAATCCGTTTCATAGCATTTGAGCACCTTTTTCCTGTTAGTCAGAGGAGCCCAGCCTACGTGGTAGCAAGGGCCTCTCACCTCTTGTTCTGTGGATTAGACTGAATTTGCATACTGAACACCTTTCTTGAAATGTAACAAATGACAAATGGAATATAATTGGTAGTAACAGGAAAAATATTTCATATCTAGAAATTCAATTAGAAGGTTAAATTTCAGCTTTAAATAGTCATTCAGAATCCAACGTTTGTAACATGAACAAAACCTAATCTCATTCAGTTACAAGACTAAAAAAATTCACCATAATTTTCTGAGAAACAAAAACTTCAGTGATTTCAATTCTACATAATAATATAGAAATTAGAGTTGATAGGAGACATTATGAAGCTTCTGAATTGGAAGCTATTTGGATTAGAATATCACATACACGTAGGAAAATATATCAGGGTGGTTCCTTTTTATATGAATCACCTCTCCCTGGCACCCCATCGCATAGAGTTTTTGACCTAAAAGAAGGTTAAAGAATTATTATTTGCGAGACTTAGAGGATCAGTTAGCATCTTTGCAGTACCAAGGCGCCATCTTGCAGCAGCAGGATTCCTGCCTACGATTTTGACCTCCTCCCCTAGGCTGACTTCCACACAGCAACCAGAGTAACAGTCCAAAGTGCAGGCAGATGTCATTGTCGTTCTTTCATTTAAAAGCCTCTCATGTCTACCTCCCCAGTTCAACTGGAGTGCGATGCCCTCCAAGCCCCTACACCAGCTGGCTCCTGTCTGCCTCTCCGACCTCATCCTCTCTACCCTCCCAGTGGTGTACCAAGCTCTAGCCATGCCAGCCTCAAATAGAGTTTCTTCCCATGTCAGAACCTTGGTACTCTTTTTTCTTGTTACTTGAAAGTCTTCCTTCAGGTTTTCGAATGTCACCTAGAGACCTCCCTGTTGGCCAGAGCTAAGTCAACCCCTGTGTTCACCCTTTACATTATTATTCACTGTCTTCATAGCACTTACCAGTACCTGAAATTATCTCGTTTTCTCCATGCTTATTATTTATCTCTTTCTACTAGACAATAAGTTCCTTAAGGACAAACTGTCATGTTAATCTCTCTAGTCCTAATACCTACATGATAGTGCCTGGCACTAAATAAATAATAAGTATTTGTTGACACATTGTCTGAAAAAAAACCATCCTTCAACCAAGCTACACAAAATATTTGAGTCAGTGTCCTCCACTTAACGTATGATTATGTCCCCTTAGCCTGGAATAGAATTTATACAACTTCCATTCTTTGAATAAAGCTCTATTCTTTTATTCTCAATTGGAAAAAGAATGATGACTTGATTTAATCCAGTTTTGTACTGGATTAGTATCACCCGGGAAAACTTTAGGAAAAAAATCATTGCTTCTTGTGACCTTCAACCTTTTTCAGGATGGAGTCCTGACATCTGTGTTTTTGAAATATCCTAAGGTGATTCTGATGTACCAAGATGGTCGAGAAAGACTGGATTAATATTTAATACTTAAATATTTAATATATAATATTTACTGGCAACATGCTGCAGAATTATCAAATACATTCTCCTAAATTTGTATTCAAGTGAAATAGAAAGTATCAATTTAGGGCAGAAAACAGATCGATCTTTCTGCATTGAGGGTGGTCCCACATAACTGGCCATCATTTATAAGGATTCTTTGTTCTCATATAAAAATCTATTAGCATACTTTTTGGGCCCTATAAAATGGTTGATATAATATCTCATTCAGTTTCTAAAATATTAAAACATTCAGTTTAGAGGTGGTTATGGATAACTTCATATCTAAATATTAAGCAATTAAAATTATGTTTCTAGGTTTGCTAACTAATTTAGAATAGAGTATTATTGAGTATTTTGCAGCCATAATATGATAACAAAAATAGTCAATGGCTATCTTGTGAACTATGAAAATAAGCCTCCCTGAATTTACTGCTAATGATTAATTTGGAAAATTAGGAAAACCTGGATACTTATTTACTAAGTATATTATGACATTTTTAATTTGTTATTTTTCATATAATGTGTGTTGTTTAAATTGATTTTTTTTTATCCTTGATATTCTTCCTATACTCTTTTCCCCCTTTCATTATACTCTTTGAGCAAAGTATATACTACACATAGACTAGGAGAGGAAATACCTTTACTTCATAAATCAAGTAGATGTAGACTACTATCAAAGTCCATAATAAATGTTGAATTCTCTATTTCACTAATCTACAGTTAAATCATTCAGAGGAATCTTTGAGCTGCAGACATGGTTGATTTGTGTCTCTTCTACAACCAGTCTTCCTCTCTATTCCCCTTTCTTTTCTCTGATTTATTTGACAAATGTCTTTAATGCCTATTATTAATATGAATCAGGTCCTTTAAAACCATCTTGGCATTAAAAAATAATATAAAATAATAGAATTATGTGTATGTGGTGTTTGAAACTAGTTTTCAAACATTAGGATTCTCATGAGATTCATCTACTTAACATTTATTGACAATTATGGAGATAATTTTAGGTAGACAGCCTAATCCATCCAGTGACCAAATATACTTAGCAGCACAACTCTATTGTGTAGATATGTCATTGGTATGAATAAATTTATGGTCTAGATGTTTTAGCATTTGAGTGATTTATAAGAGTAAAAACATCATCTAGTTTTTTGAAATGTTATAGTGGCAACCTGTTTTGATGAATTCTAGTTAGGTATTTTATTGATGTGAGCCTTAACAAATTTGCTTTAACATAAAATGAGCTAGATATATCAATTCCTATCCCCATAGTTATGCATCTTTAAATGTATGAATTTTGAAATGTGTCAACCTTTAAGATGAGACATGAGAATAAAGGGTGGGTTATATGTCATCCACTTGTGGTTGGTATAGATCTTTATGAGCTTAAATGGGTTCACATTTGGATACTGAATCATCCTGCAGACTCTGTTTTATATATTGCCGTAGCAATCCATCTTTATCAGTGTTTATCAGTTGCCTACACAGGTTACACTTGACACACTCTTTGAGCTTCTGCCTGTAATTTTTTTCTAGCTGCATTTTTTACTGTTTTCAATTTTTCCTTCCTAGTAAAGGCAATATTATTTCCATTTTAACAACTGCTTTGGTAGTAACCCAAATCATATTCATTTCTGCTCATACCCAGCTACAGACCCGTAGGTAGCATTTACCAGGTGCTATCACTGAGCTATCTGGGCTATGTGAACAGTTTATGTATTTGTCTGATTTTAAATAATACATATGACCAGATGCTAAAGCATTAGAGTGGATTGCAGCCGAATAATATATTACCTCTTCAACACAGTCCCTGCTATGGCTTCCAGGTTAGTCAGAGACGAGGTACATGTTGATATGGCAGCTGGTTCTTGTCTCCTCTCTCCAGAATAGAACAGCACAGGGATGTAAGTGCTTAGCCTAGGGTATATATTGGTGGAATTCGCTCGGTCTTCGTTCCTTCCCCAAAGGGCAGAGGAAATCAGAGAGAAGGATGGTGTCAGGGAGGGTGGAGGGACGCTGACAGAGAAGGCTAAAGAAATGCTTTCAGGATTGCCTCTCCAAACATGGTCAGAATAGATACACTCAATTTTCTTAACTGGACAAGATTAATATTGATTAAGCCGACCGAATTATTCTTTTTTTTGGAAAATAGCCTTGGAATGACTGAATTATTAATATCTTTTTATTTTATGTCATCAGGCATAAACATTTAGTCTTTTTCTTCATTTCCCATCAGCTTAAATTGGTTTACCTCTCATGATACTCTCTGTGTACCCTTTCTGTTTGCCCTTTATAATCCAAGTAAATTGTATACCACACGTGGGGGCAAACAGGGAATAAAGTAGATTCTCTGTCTTCCTGTTCTCATTTCCTGTGAACCAGTGTATATTCCCATTCATGTATGAATAATCTGTATTGATAGCTTTTTATGTAATCTTTGTACAGCTGATAGTCTTATGTGAAATTATGAATTCTACTTATATCATTACTTCTTTTTCCTATTATATGTAGTTTAAAAAAAAAATTTCAGAATATTATGGGGGTTTTCACAATGGCAAAAAGTAGATGTGGTTTTTGTAGATATGCTAGGAAATGAAAACTTTTTATTTATAGAAAATGATTTGTAATTATTAGTTTGTTTTCAAATTGTCCAAAGTAGATTCCTATGGAAACGTGCCTATTTAAGATATTTCAAAAGTCTATTTTTAAAAGATGGAAATGTGGCAGTCATTGAGATACTCTTAAACAATATCTAAACTATTATTTCTTTGAAGAAACAATGACTAGTAGGTGGCCATTGGTATCTACCTATTCTTCCAAAGGCGTTATTTTTTTTTTTTTTTTTTTTTTTTGAGCAAAGGTGCTGTTCACGTGGTGTGGATATGGCACATTTTTTTGTAAGAGGTTAAAATATACATGAATTGGAGAGCTTTGAGCAATGGGTTGATATTTGCTACATAGCTTGCAAAATTATTGTAGTGATGACCTCATTTTTAGTTGTGACATCTCGAGTTCTACCCATTGTCTCACAAACCTCATGTGTAGCTTAGTACTCCTTGGTCTTTTAAAATTCCTTGGTTTTTGATCACAACAAATCAGCTATTCTAAATAAAAATAAATCCATTTCTTTCTTTCTCTGGCTTTCTTAAGTGGTGTAATCTTGTGTAATTCTTACTGTCTACTCAAAACTGTTGGGGGATCAACTAAAGATTCTATTTCAATGATTACAAAAGATAATGTCTTCTTTTCTTTGCTCTTGGCGACATCTTTTCCACATTCAGAAAATAATGAAAATGAGCCATTTTAGCTCTTGGCCATCTTCCTAATACGTGCTTTGAAGTTAATAACCTATAGACTGTGTCATTCTTTATTAAATTCAGTTTTTCCATTCCTAGGGAGCTTTTTAAAAATCTTAAGGAATATGATTCTGGGATTCCCAGATGTATACATTTTAGAACTGGGAAGGAACTTTTTGAAAGCTGCTTTTACTGTTGGCTTTGAAAACCACTATTGTCCTTTGTTATTTTTGTTGCGTATCTTTAAGCTAGTGTTTCTCAAAGAGTGATTCTTCAGGACTTTGTATCAGAATAACCAGGACTTATTAATATTGAGATACTTGAGACCCTATTTCAGAGCTACTGAATAAGCATTACTGGGGTGGACCTGGACACCTATGTTTTTAACAAACATCCCAGGAGCTTCTAATGCATTCTACTAATTGAAAACAACTGCTTTAATGGCTGGACCTAGTGACTGTGACTGATCTTAAGAGTAGAGACTATTACTTTGTTTCTAGTGACACGATTTACATTTGGTAACTGGAGTGAAACATATTAAAGACTTTAAATTCAACTTAAGGAGTTTGGATACTTCCAGAGTTACTCTTAAAAATTGCATGGTACTATTTGTGGTGGAACTGAGAGGTGAATCTCTTCAACCACTAAGATGAGGTGGCAGCATTTTATGGTGAGATAACAAAAGAAAGGCGAATATAAATGTGCAGCCAGGGTGTAATATAAAATAATGATTCAGGAGACAGACAAACTGGATTTACATTCAAGCTCCATGTATAATTATGGGCAAGTTATTTAATCTCTTAAAGTTTTAGTTTCCTTATCTGTAAAATGATAACTTATATTATAGTACCTACTGATAGTGTTACCGTAAGGATTAGATGAGCTGCTGTCTATAAAATACTTAGCATGGTGCCTGATTTATATCAAGCACTTAGCAAATGTTAGTATCTTACATTACTTTTTTAAATTAATGAAAAATGCCCTGCTTCACTGGCCATATTATTTAATTTAGGGCTTAATAGGTAGGATATGATGCTGGGAAAAGTACAGATAGCTTATGCTAGAATTTTTATAATGAGATATAGTTTAAGTGTCTTCATACAAAAATTATGGTTGACATGTTGCTAAAAGATCTGATTAATAAGCTATTTAGTCTATTAAAAATGTCCCTTGATTCAAAGAACTGATACTCCACATTCTTATTTCTTGTCAGGGTTTGTAAATGTGAATGAGATCAACTGATTGCATACAATTCTGTTGTAAGTAGATAGAGAGTATCTATGAAGAGTATTGGACAAGTGGAATAAACCTACTCACTAAGCATATTTTTTCTAAACATTGTGGGATAACAGAGTTTCTAGCATTGTAGATACACATTCTTAATGGCATTCAAAGGTGGGTTCCTTTGGAGTTTGTTAAATAGCAGGATTTGGAAAGTGGCACAGGCTTAGAAAAAGAGTGCTGGAATCCTGTATGGTGTGCATGATGTAGATCATGTCCTTGTATAATAATTTTTATGGATACAGCCCTAGAAATTGGGATTTAAAGTACCTGCTTCCTCCATAAGTTTCTCTATGAGTAAAATATGGCAATGCCTTCTTAGAAATTTCCACCACTACAGAATTTATACTTCTTCAAACACATAATCCTTTTCTGAACTAGTAGGTTTTTTTTTTGCCCCCTGAAAGAAGCAGGTGTACGTGTGTGTATATGTTGGAGAGAAAAAGGACATAAATAAAGGCACTCGTGTTGCACAGCGGTGAGCCAGGAACTGGAAAAATATTACAAGGGTACTGCAGACATTTTCTGACCCAGCTCCACCTATAGCCTCCTGCAGCTAAACACACACAAGGTTAAATATACAATGCATTAGTAGAAAAAGTAACTGTGCACAGGAATTCCAGGCTCTTCTGTTTTAATTTAACAAAATAATAAGCGAGACAAACTGGTCTTCGTGAGATAGCAAAGATTTTGGATTAAACATATCACCTAAAAAATAAATGCTCATATAACAAAAAAAAATGCAACTTCCTCGGCCGGGCGCGGTGGCTCACGCCTGTAATCCTAGCACTCTGGGAGGCCGAGGCGGGTGGATTGCTCAAGGTCAGGAGTTCGAGACCAGCCTGAGCGAGACCCCGTCTCTACTAAAAATAGAAAGACATTATATGGACACCTAAAAATCTATATAGAAAAAATTAGCCGGGCATAGTGGCGCATGCCTGTAGTCCCAGCTACTCGGGAGGCTGAGGCAGTAGGATCGCTTAAGCCCAGGAGTTTGAGGTTGCTGTGAGCTAAGCTGACGCCACGGCACTCACTCTAGCCTGGGCAACAAAGTGAGACTCTGTCTCAAACAAAAAAAAAAAAAAAAAAAAAAAAAAAAAAAAAAAAAAAAAAAAAAAATGCAACTTCCTAAGAAAAGGGTTTAAATATGTCCACTTAATTGCATGTATTGATCAAAGCATTCTAAGTCCCTGAAATTATTTTTATGCCAAACATGAATAGTCCAGATCTATACATTATTAGATATTACAGAAAATTTCAAGACCATTTACTGGGCATGTTAGCCTCTTAACAACTATTGTTCGGGTATTTAAGAATATATTGGCATTATATACAACTTCTAAAATAAGTTGAAGAAATCTTAATTGGTATCCCCAATAGAATGCATATAAAAATTTTATATATCATCTTTAATCAAATGCTACTAGAAAGACTGAAACTGGGCGCAGTGGCTCAAGCCTGTAATCCCAGCACTTTGGAAGGCCAAGACAGGAGGATCACTTGAGGCCAGTAGTTCGAGACCAGCCTGGGCAATAGCGAGACTGCGTCTTTCTCAAAAATTTTAAAAAACTAGCCAGGTATGGTGCTGCACACCTGTAGTCCCAGCTGCTTGGGAGGCTGAGGCAGGAGGATTGCTTGAGCCCAGGAGTTGGAGGTGCAGTGCACTATGATGATGACACTGTACTCTAGCCTGGGTGACAGAGCAAGATTCTGTCTCAAAAAATAAAAAGCTGAGAAAGCAGTGATTATGATTGACTAGAAATATTTGAAAACTGCACAGTTGACATTTAAATAGCTTCATATCTGAAACGCTATTTAACTATAATTTTTTTGTTCTTTATAGTGACTTCATTTGATAGGCACCAGAGTTTCTCATTTAGTAAAAAAAAGAATAGAATCACTAATTTAAACATGAAAGGGGCCATAAATGTCAAACAGATTAATCTTTTTATTGATAGATTGATGCCCAGAAAAGTTAAGTGACTTTCCCATGGTTATGGTCCTAATTATGGTAGAACTGAGACTAGAACTCAGTGCCCTCTGCATTAAACTGAACTCAGGTAGAAAAAAGAGGCAGTTCTTGACTTATGAATTATCACTAGATTTCCAGTCTCTTTTCTGGGCCACTGCTGTCTTAGAGTTACTGTCTCCTTAAGCAAAAGTATATAATATGTGCAAAAATATTCCATTTATGAAGGACACCAGTTTGATACAATATTCAAAGATTATAAGGTGGGCAAGAGAGGGTAGAGATAGCAGAAGTGCTGAAAACGGAGGTAAATTGAGATAAATTAGGATAAAGACAGATTAAGATATTAACCACGATTGTGGTTTGCAATAATATGTGTGTCTCCAATCTCAGACTCATTTCTTTTATCCCCTACAGGCAGGTGACTGGGAAGACATCTTTATGTCAGATGGGTTCAGAATGACTTTATTAAATGCTAGAATAGGTTATTCTTCCAGTAGAGTGCCTTTCACTTAAGATGTGAGGTTAACGTTGGGAGAGAAAGGAAGGATGAGAAGAGTGCACAACTGTAGAAACTCCACTGTGTACAAGACTGTAGGAGAAGAAAGGTAGGAGGTGAGGGGGAAACTGAGGCAACAATGAAAGTGCTGTAGGGGCGACCACAGACGGATGGATGTACGAGGCTCTAGGCCGGAGAATGTCTAGAAACTATCAACTTCATGAAAGGGTGCTGAGAATTTTTGTAAAGCATTATTAGGTTACAGAAATTATGGTCACAATAGGTGTTTAAAGACCCAAACATCAGTGAATACCAGGAAGGCCAAGTTACTGTTTTTAATAAAAGCACATTAGGCATGGAAGATAGTCCATGCAATGGAAAACTAATGGATAAAAGGGTAGAAAAGAAACCCCAAAAACACGTTTGGGAAAATATATGGCTATTCACAAAAAAAAGTTCTTATGAATTTTTTGTTAGAAATTCATTTATATAAACAACTTCTCTGGAGGAGGATGTGGTACCATTCTTTGGGAATGGTTTAAAGTGATTTTATTTAATAGCAGGGTAATGGACCATGTAACATTTAAGTGTTAATTCAAGGCCTAGGATTAGCCAATGCTGATTGAAAGTAGCAGTTCAAAGCATGAGAGTGGGATCAGAGACCACTCCAGTGACATTCACGGTTACTGCCATGCGCCACCTTCTGTCTTGGGCCAGCCTGAGTATCCATAACAAAGTTTGCTTTCGTTTGACTGTAGGATTTTTCTAGTTTGTTCACTTAATGATAGACCACTTTGTCCCATTAAGTGATAAAAACAATCTTTGGGGATTTATGAATCTTGGTATATGTTCTCACCTAAGACTCAACTGGGCATGTTCTGTTAATGGCTTTATTTCCTTCATTTAGTGTGCTCATATGACACATTTTCCTGAATTAAACAAATACTTGAATTTCTATCCTCATTTGGTTGCTCCCTCCAATTGGTAACTTTTGCCTAATACACCAATTTATTCTAAATCCCATAATGGCCTGCATATGCAAAACTAGTTTATAATTTTGTCCTGACAATTTTGAATTGCAAATCCCAGCACTCTACCACCAGTAATTTTGGTATCATGACCTTAATTTTAATTGTGGGTGACATTTTTTGGGGGAATGAGCATAAAAATTTATTATTTTTTTTAAGGCTAATCACACTTGAAAAATCAATGAATATACATAAACCTTGATTGAGCATCCACAAATGGAAAGTAAATTATGCAAACAATACTGAGAATGCATTACTAATAGCTGATTATATAGTCCTTATCTATATTGAGTTTGGACAATTCTCTTTTTGATAATAGTTTGTTCCACACTGAAACCCGATGCTCCCTACCGCCCCCATTAGCTGTTTATTACAATTGCTTTGTGGAAACAACCACTACCAGAAAAGAATAAACAATCAAACAATAATTCAAAGATTTGGGTATTAAAGACCTATACATAAACAGATTAGGAACCAAGTATCTATGTAATTCAGGAGAAAGCCATTGAAACCTATTATATAATAAAGGATTTTTTTTTCACATCTGCCACCATTATGGAATTAACTTTCATTCTTGTTTGCTGATATGCTTCTATTCAAAACTAGAAATGATGTAACTATAAATTAAGATCATTGTGACTCCCAGTGTATGGTGCTCCAGATCTCAAGAATGTTTGTCAAAAGCAGTCACTCTTCTCAGTGCCATAGCTTTTGGTCTATAACCCATATAGGAATAGAATGTAAAGCCATTTAAAATATTTTGTGTTGAATTCACAAAAATTGTACATGCCAGTGTTAAGCTGAATATTAAGTACTTTTTTATATCTAGTTCATTTTATTTATTTATTTATTTTTTTGAGACAGAGTCTTGCTCTGTTGCCCGGGCTAGAGTGAGTGCCGGGGCGTCAGCCCAGCTCACAGCAACCTCAAACTCCTGGGCTTAAGCGATCCTACTGCCTCAGCCTCCCGAGTAGCTGGGACGACAGGCATGTGTCACCATGCCCGGCTAATTTTTTCTATATATGTATTTAGTTGTCCAGATAATTTCTTTCTCTTTTTTAGTAGAGACGAGGTCTTGCTCTTGCTCAGGCTGGTCTTAAACTCCTGACCTCGAGCGATCCACCCGCCTCGGCCTCCCAGAGTCCAAGGATTACAGGCGTGAGCCACCGCGCCCTGCTTGCATTGTGCCTTCCCCTAGGTCTTGAGGATCATGAAATTTTAACTGTGGACATCAGATTGGGTGGAACAGCAATGATGACTGTGGCCAAGAGTAGCAAGATGCTATGGTACATTGACTGTAGAATGCGATGTATCCTGGGAGATGGCTGTGTCGTCATCAACACCTTTAAGGCTTTTGACAAGCATACGAGTTTGAGCCTCTGTGAGTGTGATAAGTTCAGGAAGATCAAGCCAAAGAGTTCAAAGCAGACAGAGCATGAAGAAAAGCAGGTTTTGGGTCTGGTCTTTCTGCATGGGGAGAATTTGTATCCATGGCTGTGGAGGGGCCACCCCCAAAGATACTGCATTGCTCGGGTACCACATGCTGGACCTGCAGGAGGCCCTGGAGTTGGTAGGGCAGCTGGCAGAGGAACGCCAGATGTTGTACCAATTCCCCAGGCTCCTGCGGGGTTAGCAGGCCCTGTCCAAGGAGCTGAAGGACCATCCCGGCAGGTAGTGACCCCATAGGGAAAAGGTGTGGTAGCAGCTGCTGCCATTGCTGAAGCCCCAACACAGTACCCACCAGGATGGGGGACTCTACCCCCACCTGTAGGCAGAGCAACCCCACGTCCAGGCATTATGGTTCCTCCACCTGGTATGAAGCCCACTCCCAATTGGGCTTTTCCCTGCTCAAGGAACACCAATAGGCCTGCCCCCTGCAGGAATGAGGCCCCCTTCACCCGGAATTAGAAGTCCACTTCTTCCAGGAATGCATCTACCAAGACCCTAGGACAGAGTTACCCATCTCAGTCACTTTTTCCCCTGCAATTCATCTTGTGAAATTGTGTAGAGTGTTTGAGCTTTTTGACCCCTCTTTCTGCACTAATAATAGCTAATAATAAATGCATAGAGCAATTATAAAATTTGATTTATATTTTGTGTATAGAATATGTTATGAAGGCTTTTACACAAAAGCTTTTATATTAGCAATTGAAATGAGCATATGTTTTAAGAGGTGGCTAGAGCAAATAACAATACTTAAATCTGCTGGATATTTTCAGAGCTGGAAACTTCAGTTGCTGTGTTCATTGTATAGTTCAGCACTCAGTGAAATGTGAAAATATGTAAAATTTATTTTCATTTCCATATGAAAATACGGAAAATTTGCTCTATTAAAATCAATTTCCTTTATTTTTGAAAAATATTCCAGATTAAAATGATCACCTCTCAGCCTACCCTCAATATTAAGTTTTCTAGAGAAGTCTAAATTATCTAGTTAAACAACTAGGACACAATATTTCTATAAGATTCTAGTTTCCCTAGAGAATTTCCAAATATAATAGGTATGATCAAAGAGATTATATAGTTGGAGACCATTTTTCACAATTTAGTTTTATGGTGTTCTGGAGATGAATTTCTTCTTGTTAACTCATCAAAATAATAAAGAGGGATTTGCATCTTTTAGAAGGCACAGGTGCTTTACATGATAAAGAACTGGGAATTGTGATGTAAAAATTCCTCCCCATAGTTCAGTTTTTTATTTTCGTGTGTCTGTGAGTAATCTAGGGATTCACTCCTTCATAAGATGAAAGAATTTGAAAGCTATTACAACAACAAATAAGCCTAATTAAATTCTGATCATTCCACTGTATGTTTTGTCTAACAGTGTAATTTTGCAAGGGACAATACAATGCTTATAAAAGTTAGAAGCAGAAGGAGATTTTTTTTGTTTTTTAGGAAAATTTTTATTTAAAAATATATCTTGAGTAGCCATCTGTACTATATAAATTTATTTTTCTATTGTACCATATTGAACAGAATAAAAATATCTACGGTCAGGGAGGATGGGGAAATACAACGATGTTTTGGTCCACAGTATTTACAGTGGTGGTCCCATAAGCTTATAATACTGTACTATTATTGTATCTTTTCTATGTTTAGATATATTTAGATGTACAGATTGTGTTACCCCTGTACTACTTTGAAATAAAAAAACCCAAGAATCTCTACTCAGTGTTTGAAGCACATGTCATTTGCCATCATTTTAAAGTGATAAAAGCTATCTTTCCTCTGAATCTCCATACACATAGCAGGACTAAGAGGTAAGTGCTGAAATGATATAAATTTAATAACAGCGATCATTTCAAGAGCGGTAGTATGTGTATACTATGAACACTTTGTCAAAACTTTATTTAGGTTTTTTTTTTTTTTTAACTTCCTTTCCTCTCTGAATTCTCCCATTTCCTTTTTTTTCTACTACATATTCTTTATTATCTACCAGTAAATAACAAGGGGGAAAGAATCGCTGCCCCTTTTGCTCAGCAAATTCAATTACGGTATGGGGAAGGGCATAAAGCCCCTGTGCTTGAGTGTGTACTTTTGAACATAAATTCCTTGCGGTCAGCATACCTCCTAAACATTATCTGGAATTGGGTAAGAACTTGAATCTGAATTAGTAAGGGAAAATAATCTTAAAGGAAATGAAAGTGTAGTAAAGAAACTAGCCCTTTCTTTCACACTAGGAATGAAGTTTAGGGCATTTACAGGCATCATATTTTCAAGAAATGTCTTCCACTTCAACCTGAAAAGTCTCTTACCATTTAGTCCCTTCCCTGAAGTAACAGACTCCCACGACTGAGAATCACTGTGTCGTTATCATATGGAGCGTTTCTTTAACCAGGGGTGGGTATCTTGACAACTGATTGAAAAACACATTTACTAAAATGGTCTTAATAAGCATGCCCTCATGACCTTCCTCCCCCATGGTCTCATCAGCTGGCAATAAACTAGGCTCATCATCCTCCATTCTCACATAAAAACTATCTGTCAGAGAAGTAATTACCTAGCCAGATATACGCCCCTCTGAGGAGAAGCCCAGAAATCATCATAATACTCTGTAATTAGTGTTTATTATTTTATCTGTTCATGTCAGTAGAAGTACCAAAAAAAAAGCGCCCCTCAGCTGAACAATCCTATCATAACAATACCTAGAAAATATTAATGTGAAAGCTGCTCGTTCTCTGCATTTTCTTTGCCATGGCAACTTAAAATCAGCTTGCTTCCAAGCAATTTGTAGCTCCACCATGCTCCCTAACCCTCACACGGACCTGGAATTTCATCCAGGAGTATCTAAAGCGTTAGCCTGACAACAGGTGTAGGTATTATCTTGACAAAGACCTGCATGATAAACTACTCATTTTTCTCTACAGGGACAAGTAGTACATTCAGGGCTTGTTCTTGGCAGATGTTATTCTAACAGAAATTCAGAATTCAAATCCTTCAAAACCCCTGCCAAGCTGTGTGCTAAGATGGGGAGTAAGTACACAGAGATGCTTCCTGCATCTCAATGAAGTGCTGTTAACAGGACCTTGGCTTTTGTTGCTCTGCACTTTGTAACCATGGTGGTCCTTTTATCTTTTTCAAGGAGATCTGATAAGAATTATCTGATTCAATGGGAACTTGAGACAGTCTGACTACGGTTTTACCAAGTTTAGGTATACAGTTTTACCTTTGAACACAGAATAGGTTCCTTTGTGGCAAGCAAAAGAAATGTATCTCTAATCTTTAAAATATTAATGCTATTGTGTTTTAAAGTAGGAATTAGGGAATTCATAAAAATCGTATTGTAGCTTAATACAGGTTAACATTGATCATCAATATTTCAAGATATGAAAACTACTAAATCCTAGGAGAAATTATGGTAACCGAGCTAAAGGCATGGATTTTAGATTCCTTAGGTCTCTAAGCCATATCCTCAACTTGTTAAGGATAGTATTACCTAGAATTGTCATAGGAATTAATGAGGTAAGATTGTCAAGTGTTTAGCACGGTGCCTAGCACACAGTAAGCTCTGAATAAAGTAGCAGCTATTTGAACTCCAGTAGACCACAAAGTGTCACGTATTGGTGCAAACTCTGTTTTGTGGGCTTGGGATTCTAGGAAACGTGCTACATTCCTGTGTCTAACTTTGGAGTCCCACATACGGGGTTGCCATACCTCAAGCAACCCCAGGAAACCTTCAGGGGTTCCAGGAAGGCAGATGTCATGAGTAAGTATTTCTAGGAGGCAGTGGATTAAGGGAAGGGGAGGACCTTTGCAAAGTCCACTTGGGGAATTGCAAGGGAAGCTTCTTCCAGTCCTGCTAAACAAGCCTTCTTCACTTTTCGGAAAGAACTTGCTTGACCCCAGGCACAGACAGACAGGTGTGATAGAAATTTGCTGATTGATTAGTATAAATGAATAAATGTGCCTGAACGCATTTCCAATTGCATCTTTGCTGAAGAGTCTCTCTGAACTCTGAGTCCTATCTGTTTTTTGGAGTATGCTAATTAGCTTCTGTTGATATTTACTCCACGGATCTAAATGGCAGGTGCTATTATTCTCTCTTTTGGTGGTGGTGGTTGTGAGGGGTGGTGGTTGAAGGAATGTTGGGAAAAAAAGGCAAAGAGTAGAGTTAAAATCTCTGCTTAATCTTGATAGGAAATATTTTCAAGTAAAATAGGCCAATTCTAAAAGAAATTTTCCAAAGATGTCAATTTTTTTCTGGAAAGGGGGTTTTAGATTTACAAATCAGAAAATATGATCCAAGTAGAGTTAGAAGGCATGGGTTGGATTACTAGTTAAGTC
Organism: Eulemur rufifrons; assembly: GCF_041146395.1. Classification (NCBI taxonomy): domain Eukaryota; kingdom Metazoa; phylum Chordata; class Mammalia; order Primates; family Lemuridae; genus Eulemur; species Eulemur rufifrons. The sequence continues at coordinate 61,481,332 of NC_090998.1, read as the reverse complement.
CTTTACTCTCTAGCATGACCTTTGGCAAGTTATTTAGTTTCCTTAGGCCTGTTTCCTCATCTTGTCAACAAGATACATAATGGCTATCTCAGGTTTGTTGTGCAGACGAGACTGCATGCAAAGTATTAAGCACAGTAAGTGAACCCTCAGCAATATTATTATTTTCATATTCCCTTTTGGATGATTTTAGTATCCTCTTAGTAAACATATTTATCAAAGTTAGAGTTCTGTTCGATGAGGTTTCAGTACACAAGCATACATATGATTACTATATTAAGAGGCAATAGACAAAACAGAGAGGTTTATTTGAAATCACAGCTTTCCAGGGGTTTGCTACTGAACTTAGAAATAAAGATCTCAACCAATCCAAAAGCTTGGTCTAAAAAGGACTTTGCATAAAACACCAGGAAGCTTTATGTGGATTTAGCATATTAGTATATTATTGTGTGGCATAGACTGCTCTTTGGGATTTTAAGATGATTAACAAAACCCATATGTATTTTCAGGGCTTTCAGAGGACTCCTTGTAATGGTACACAGCTGGCACCTTTCGGTAACCTTCAAAAAGGCCAATTTTCTTCATTCCTTGAAATATTACCCAGAAATATTTTCAACTGAGGTTTTAAAAAACAACAGGGTTTCATTTTGTGGCAGTCTTGTTAAACTAATTAAGTAATCAAGCGATTCATTATTTCAAGCATACCCTATTGTTTTTCCTGCATTTTGATTAACTTGCTAAAAAATTCTCTGCTGATACCGTTATTGGGTCTGAGGACCATTTACTAAACCATAATCTCAGAATGAAAATGAAGATGTAAATTGTCAAAACCATAACAGGAACACTAGAATTAAATGGATTTCTTTTCTCAGGAGGAAATTAACCATGAAAGGGTTTAGAGGGTAACACAATTGCAACCCCCACCTCTATTTTGAAACAACAAAAAACAAAAAACCAGAAAACAAAAATGCTTTGACCCAAGTCTTATTCTGAAACATAAACTAATTTTTTGTGTTGATTTTGGAAGTCACTGTTATAACTCACTCCATAAATTTGCTAGGCTCTGTATACAAGTCATTGATGTAAGAACTTTCCTAATTTGGGCTGTGTATTCATCCAATGACCATTTTTAGTTATGGTATTCAGTGTTTCCCCATGTAGGGTCCTTAGGTTGGGTCTGTATGGGCATTCCAGCCTGTTCCTTGAGTTAATCACTGCTGATCTGGATTCCAATCTTTATACTTTTGTTCTTGGCATGAGTTAGTGATTTAATGTTAGTGTCTCATCAAAAACATTTGTCTAACTGTGGGTCATGTTTTGTTTGTTTTTATAGCCAATGAGGCTAGTAAATTGTACTTTTGACTTTCACAAGTGGTTCTTGGATCACAATAGTGTAAAAATCATTGCCATATCAGGACCCAGACTTGTTTTTAATGAAGCAGTCTATGAGGCCACTAAATGAACCTCTTTTCAGTTGATTTTTTTTTAAAGACAATTATTTTTTTCACAAATTCACTTCTGTAAACTAGCTCAATAGGCAATGTCATCCAGCCTGTTTGGTAATAAGAAGAACCAAAAAGTTGTTTCCAATGAACTATTTTCTTTGAAGTTTTAAGAGTTCCATTTATGTGTCACAGATTATATAACAATGATAGAAAATCATCCAAAGTAGGTCATACTTGTGAGATTTCTGAAAGTTTCTAAATGTGTCCTGAAGAAAGGACAACCGCTTTAGTAAACTGGGGTTGGATTGGAAGGAGTTCATAAAGGAATCAAGCCTTGAGCATCTTCTAGTTAGTGAGGAAAATATTTGTAAGGGAAGGAAATTTTGAGTTTGATAATCTGGGCCAAGTATTTTAAGTATGGTGTGTGGCATAAAGAAGAAAGGCAAATTGAGGGTGAGGGAAACTTCCATGATTCATGGCCTGTGTTTTATATAGTTAAGAGCTTTAAGAATTAGATAGTATGAAGAATAAGTGAGAAAGATACCTTAGCCAATAACTTTCAAATGTCCTGGCAGTGATAAATAGGAGAAATTTGTCACGGTAGGGATGAAGAAAAAGGTAGTTTTCCATGGCAGTTTAGAAAACTTAAAAGAAATAAGTTATAATTTTGGTGATTAACTGCATATTAGACATCTTCATTTGTTGTACTAATTGGTATCATACACTGAACTTGTCCCTAATTAAGCTCATGCTGTTCATTCTTCCTGAACCTGAACTATTGCAGATTTCCACATCCCAGGGTTTAGTAACTCCATTCTTCCATTTGCTCAGGCCAAAATCAGTGCACCCATCCTCTGTTCCTTTCTCTCTTTCCTAGTCAGAAGCAAATGCTGTTGGCTCTTCCTGTAAAATACATCCAGAATCTTACTACTTTTCATCAACAGTCCCTGATTTATTTTTTTCCCCTAACTTCTTGATACCTAACACACTTTGTATTTTACTCACTTATCTTGTTTAGTGTTTTTCTCCTCCTCTAGAATATCATCCCTATGAGGGAGAATTGTTGCCTGTTTAATTCACTGCTTAACCTTAGCCTCTAGAACTCCTTAGCACATAGTAGATGCACAATAAATATTTTTGAATTAGTGAATAAAGCTATTAGGTAACGAAGAAGAAAAGGCAACAAATACTAAATTGGATTTATTTTTAACTAATTGAACAACTATTTTTACGTAATATGTCCCTATTTGAATATGAAATCTTTAAATCTTGTGTATATTGCATATATTTCACTAAAATTCTAAGAATTTAGGATAAAGTGATTCTAGAATATATATAATAGAATACATGCACAAAATATATATATTCATAGAATATCTATTTATGTCATTGAATGAATATCTCCCTACTTTTTTGATTTAACAAATTAGTAATCACAAATTAAAATTTTAAAAATCCCAGGGGATCTTATATTTGTACAGAGTTTTCTTGGAATTAATTTATTTTCAGAAATATGATTAAAATATTTTCTCATATAGACTATCCCTAGTTTAATTTTATTGAACATTGGAGTGATGAGAAAATATGTGTTAGAATGTTAAGTACAAGTACTCCTCAGCCAACGACAGGGTTTTCCTAAATATCAGATTGGGTATGTTGAGTAAATTGTACATAATTTTAGCACCCTGGATGGTCTCAATTTATAATTAGTCTTAAAGAATTTTAGAACTAAAAGGGAGAAAGGGAAACTAAGTCATTTATACACCAAAGACAATGTGGTCAAAGTCTGAATTTTCAAAAGCAACTCTCATATGTAAATGATATTAGATTTCAGGTTGCAAATATGCTCTCTAGGAAAGTAGAAGGATGACAGAAACACAAGATAATGCTTTTTAAAATCTGTTTATAAATAGTTCTGTGAATTTTTATATTTTGCCCTATCATTAGAATTGCTAGGCCTTTTATTTAGGCCATAATTACCCAAACATATTATATTATAGAACAAATAAATTGACGATTGAGATTTAAGCTATTTAGAAAGTAAACATGCTAAAAAACCCCAAAAAAGATTTAACAGTACCTGCTACATAGTAGGTGTTCAATAGATACTTATTGAATGAATGAATGAACTTGAACAACAAGGAGCAATATGAGTTAAAATTTAACATGGAAACGTGGATTTTATTGCTTACTGGTTTGCCCTGGAACAAGAGTCCTGGAAATCTAATGAATAGATAAATCATATATTTATAATTTATGTGACGTGATATTGGGTGGTAAAATATAAAGGGCTTTTGGCAATTTACACAAGGAGGCATATAGACATTTGGAGATCATTCATGAGACGGGCCACTTATTCTATCTCTGAGTTTTAAGTTAAAAAATTAGCCTGAACTGTGCATTAGAAACATTTTGCTTTAAGTATAGTGCAATATAAACTAGATTGCCCATCTAAATTGCCCATTTAGATTAAGAAAATTTCTTGAAACAAATGTATCTCAGTGGGAGAGGAAAAAGCCATGTACCAAAATGAAATGTAATTAGAACTTGCTCAAGAAAATAAACTTATTATGGATAAGACAGTTGTATAGAGAATGATTAATCATTTTTCTCAAAGCCTTTATTCCAAGTTTTTTTTTGTTTCAAATTTTCTCAATGCCTTTGTTCTAATAAATGATACTACATATTTATCCCATAAAATAAGAAGCAAGCATGGATAGTAAGCATGGATAGTTATAGAATGACAAGGTGGGAAAATATTGGCTTTGTGATTGATTTTCCCCCCCATTTATTCATTAACTACTTTTGGTCAGGCACCATGCTAGGCACTTGGTGTATGGATGACAATGTGGTCCTACAATCTGAAGGGGGCATCAGTCAAACAATAAGTTAGCAATGAAATTCACATTGCCAGCTGTGGCACTATGTGCACTAAGTGAAGCAAGTAGGTACAATAAGAGAGAATAACAAACAACAAGGTAGGGATTATCTTTTCTCATTTCAGATGAGGACTTTGAGATTTGGAGAGGATAAGAAAATGATTTGAGGTCATAGGCTTGGTGAGCAGTAGAACTGGGATTCTAACCTAAGTCAGGTTGACTCCATAGTCAGAGCTGGAATTGCTGTTATGGTACCTTTTCCTGCTGACCATTCCAACACAAACTTGCTACTGATACTTAATCCCCCAGTGGCTACTCATCACCTCCAGAGCATAAGGTTTAATTTCCTTGATAGGGCTCTGCCTATTTCTCTAACTTCATTTCTCAGTGGTTTCTCTGTACTCCCCAGGCTGTTTCATACAACCATACCTTTGCTCACAATTGTCCTTTGGGCCAGTCCCCTTGACCTGCATAATCCCTCATCTCAGTTCTTGCTTTCTCTTGGAAGCATCCATTCCACCCCCAGTTAGGGTTAAGTACCCTTCCTCCGAGCTCCTGTGAAATCCTGTTCATTAGCTCTCAGCAAATTACTGCCTGTGGACCAAATCTGGTTGCTGCATGTTTTTTGTAGGCTGTGAGAGAAGAAGATTTTTACATTTTTAAGAGTTGAAAAAAAAAACCAAAAGATTAATATTTTATGACATTTAATTATATAAAATTCACATGTCCATAAATAAAGTTTTATTAGAACACAGACGTGCCTATTTGTTATAGACAGTCTATGGCTGCTTTTATGTTACAATAGGGGAGTTGAATAGTTGCAAGAGACCAAGTGCCTGCAAAACCTAAAATATTTACTGTCTAGTCCTTTACAGAAAAAGTTTGTCGATTCCTACTCTAAATCACACACAGTATTTCTACACAGATCTCCTTGAGCCAGTTCCAAGCTCCTTGTAGGCTGGTATCACATTTTATTAATTGCTGTGTATCTAGCTCCCAGCCCATGTGGTCCTTAGCAGGTAGGTATTTAATGCATATTTCCCGAACATGTGAGTCCATACTTTTGTCTGTAGGACAGTTCTTCAAATCTTTGTGAGCAGCTGTCCGGCTACCCATCCAGTCTTTCCCTTTATTGGCTAAACATCCAGCCATTCCTATTCCTTTTGTGATATTGAGAGTCCCAAAACTAATCTGACTAGTGCCTCTTTACACATATTTTTCTCTTTAAAACATGGTGTTATTTCCAAAATTTATGAAAAACTTACCATTTGTTAGAATGTGACTATTTTTAAATAAAAATTAGGTATTACAATGATCGGGTTAATGAGTAACCTTTTAAGAAAAAAATTGAATATGATATTTTTCTGTCTTTGGTAAGAGAAAAGAAAGGAAATATAGTACTGCTGGCAGATTTTGGCTTATAAACTAGAAACCTCTGCGTTGTGGAGTTATGTGTTCCCCAGAAGAAAATATTAGAGTTTCTACTTTATTTTTTTCTTCTAAAAGTAAAGGTTTGGAAATTTACTCGCAATGGTGCCCTGTTTGGGCATGATTCACTCTCAGTACTCCAGGTTTCCTGAGGATGGCATGGAAGCACCACTGTGGGGCTGAGTGCCGGAGGGGCCCTCGCTTTATTTGCTTTCAGTATTTTTCTACATGCTGCACTTTGTGTGAGCCCAGTTAAACTGACTCATGGCTTATGTTATTTAATTGTAACCAAACTAATCCTCACAAAATCAGACCTTGCTTAAAATGATTCCTGAAAAACAACTGTGGCTTGAAGAAAACTTGATAATGCAAGCATGATAAGCATGGCAGAGCCAGTACCTCTTTCTTTTTCTGACTGAGCGCTGTGTCAGTCATGCTTAGAGGCAAGAGTGATAATCTATTTCAGATGGAGAAGTTGCCTAAAATTTTTAAAAGATTAAAAACTTCAGTGTGATGCCCTGTCATATTTTCTATGAATCTCAAACTAATCTACATTAAATAGTATAAATATTATGCATTTGTGAGGCATATTTTCAGAGGTGACCCTCTTTAAAACTAAGCATTGAAATAAGTGGAATTCAACATTATACTTGTGAATTGCTATATCATGAAGTTGAACCAATATCTTAAAAAATGAGACATATTTACTAACATAGTAATTATCGATATTTTAAAGGGAGAATAACATTTTTATCAAAAATCAAATAAAATTGTAAAATGCTTATTTTATTTGCTTTATCCTTTATATTTTTCTACTTATAAATAAGTTTATAATGTCCATTTTATGCTACCACAGTAGTAAATGTACAACATTTATAAGCCTACATGTAAATGTATTGTAAGTGGGTATGGCTGCCAGAAGCTTTACTAATAAGTGAACATTATCAAACTTGAAGTCATCTAGTTTCATTAGACAAACCTATGCTAGCTAAGCACAGATTGTATAGGGAGGGATATTTCCTTCTTTCCCAATCACTTACCTTTTTACAAAATGTTTATCTAGTTTATAAATAATCACGTTTTAATGAAAACGGATATAATTTTGAGAAAAGAATTGCCTGTACTCCTAAATCAGAGTCTGTGCTCTTTAGGTGAGGGAAACCTCCTTCCATTTCTCTGTCACATCCTTGTTAATGTTTTTTCCCAAAGGATTTGTGATCATTTATTTATTTATTTGGTACTTATTTATTGTTGGTCTCCTTTTTGAGACAGTAGGCTCCAAAAGTAGAGGGCCAATGATCTTACTGACTGACTCTCAAGTGGCTAATTCAGGGCGTAGCCCAGGTGGGGGGCACAGTGCCCAACGATTGACGGATTTTTAGCAGTTGGAGATAACAAGAGAGGAGAAGGGATAGGTGCCACTGCCGATGTGGCTTCCTCTCCCTCTGGGATCACAGCAAACCTTGGACCACGAATGTGACTTAGCCCTGGAAATGAAATTTCAGATCTACTTATTTGGGGCATCCTACTGTATAAACAACAATGTCAGTTTACATTGCTTTATACATTTGCTTTTTCAGAAATATGGTCAACCTTCCAGAGTTTGTTCTACATTTCTCAGCCATTCTTCAAATACACAGTGATTTAGAGTATGTCTACCATTATGGCCTCAGTTTATAGAACTAACTACAATATTAGGCCTAAAGATTGCTGACCTTTCTATGGTAGGTAACATAATAGGTAATACTAAGAGTATCAGTCACTGGAATTATATACATCATAGGTAGGCTGTGCTAATCAATTGGTCTACAAATTATAAATATAATCTGGATAACTTTATTCCAACATAATAATATCTTAATATATTCAGTTCATTTTGATTTGTTCTCATTCTATTTAATTCAATTCACTTGAGTTCAGTTCATACTATATGCCCAACACTGGGGGTTAATGAACCGTTCTAATTTTCACTTAATTTCCTTATGGGGGTCTACTATGTGCTAAGCAATGCTAGTTGATGGACATGCAAAAGCGCATTAAGTTGGGTCTCTGGCGAAAGGAGATCACAGAGCCAAGGACACAGATACCTACAGTGTGTGCCAAATCACAGGAAGAGATAACTCCAGTGTGCCATAGTAACACAGAAAAAGGAATAATGAGGGTGCTTGGCAACTCTGATGATTAAAGAACTCAGTCTCATCAGTGAGAAAACGTATTTACAGGACATAACCAAAGGTAACAGTGATCAAGGGGAAAAAATGTGGATGCTATAAAGGTAAAAAATAACAAAGATGGGGATAGGATATCTGGGGGCATTTCCTGGAGAAGCAAATGCTTGAATTGGTTCTATCCATTTTGGGGGGGCTACTTTTTGCCAAACTAAAAAAAACGGAGGGGCAAAAAAGAAAAAGACAAAATGCTATGGAGCTTTTTAGCTCATACCCCTGAGGCACAACTTCCAAAATGATTAAAAGTAAATTAAAACTGCCCAGGAACTCACGGGCTGCCTAGGATTGTCTTCTCACCAGGAAGTCACAGCTCACTGTTTCATGGCCGTTCTTTTTTATACTATGTGAACTTGTAAATGCTAACCTTCCTTTTTTTTTTTTTTTTTTAGTCATTGAATAGAACACATATTCCTTCTGGATGTTATTTTCCAGCAGAAATGAGAAACACACTGAAAAAATGAACACAGAGCAGTTGTTTCTTTGCTCATTAGGGCATTTGCTGTTTATCTATGAAGTCACAGGGATTTGCATGTGTTGGCATTTGCAGGCACAGTTGGATAGTGTTACTTTGTCAAAATAATCTATAGAGGGTATTAATTGTGAGTCAACTGATGATCATTTTGCAGCTCAGAAGCATTTATCATCTTCTAGGGTTGAGGTTTCTATGGTTTGGGAATTATGGGCAACTGAAATGACAGTGTGCGCGGTCTGGCTGGTGGGGTGCGCGGGGGAGGCAGGCAGGCAGGCTTAGGCGACAGACAGCTGGAGTGAGGAGCTGGGACCTGCCGTTTCTTCATCCTGTGACCTTGAGCAGTCACTTTTGCAAACCTTAGTTTTCTCATTTCTATATAGGGAAAATGATACCTACCTCATGGAATTATGAATAGGATCAAACAAAACCAAATTAGTAAATGCTTATCACAGAAAGCACTGATGAGATTACAACATTGTTATTAGCAGTGCTAGTCCTTCATTCTTATTAAGAAAAAAAATAAAATAATCACTCTTGGTGTGGATAAATTTGTCTTCCATAGATGGTTTTTCATGTGCTGATGTTGTCTTTAGCCTGGCCATGAGCTTTTAGTGCTGTAATTCTTGTCTAAAAGGAAACAGTTGTAGGGGATGGGAGAGACTTAACAGGTTAAGTACCTATGGCAGGTGTGTAGGGCATCCTCCCTAACTCGGTATTTCTGATAAGCTAGTCTCTAGCCTTTGCTTAGGAACTCAAATTGGAAGAAGCACGTATGAATCTCCATTGCTTACACCCGTTGATCCCAGTTCAGATTTTTATAGTTAACAAGAGTAAATTCCATTCTTTTCCCACATATTTTTAGGTAGTTATCATGTCCTCTCTCAGTCTTTTGTAGCTTAAACATCTCCAATTCTTTGAACCGTTCCTTAGCTGAGACTGTATCTGCCCTCTGCATGACCCTGACTTCCTGCTAGATTTGCTTCAGAAAGTTGATGTTTCTCCTCTTAAGTGTATTTCAAGAAATGAATGCAGTATCCCAGCCCTCTCAGTATAGAGTATAGGAACTCTGTTGCTGTAGTCTTACCTTTAAAATAAATAATCTCAGTTGGTAATAACATTTCACTGTTGTTTTACATTTCAGATTAATTCATTTTGACATTTAAATGGAAAGTTAGAGAGGCAATGACCACTCATACCAACAGCAAACAGAAATAAAAAGAAGTATCTTTTTGCTCACCCACCCAAGATAAAGAAAAATTTTCATTCCTGAGATCTTGCTTGTAAGCAAATATTAAGTTCTAGTAGCTTTAATTACTAGTTCCTCTTGCAGCATTAAAGATGGCTGTACTAATTTAGATTTAAAAAGCAATTAAGTGGCAGTTATAGGAGTCAAAATCTATATATGCTATAAAAGTGTGAGGGCAAGTTGATTTTAAAAAATAAGTACTATATATAATTTGGCTTGAGGATAGTATCTTTATCTTTGGGCTAAACTTACATATACTTTAATTCTATTGTATTGAATCCTACTGTATAAATACAAAAGATATATTTATTGGAAAAGAAAACAGCCCTGATTGTAGTATATTTGTGAAGAATTTTTCATTTGAGGACCAGGCTGACACATACCTCCTAATTTTGTGTTGATATCTTTCTTAGCATCCTGTGGAGCCCTGACACTTCCATCCCTAGAGTCTGAAATGCAGTCTTTAGGTTCGTGTTTCCTAAGCAATTGGTTTAACCTCGAGTCAGGCTGGCTAGTTTGAGAGAGGCACAGGTCAACGTTACTGATGTGGGCAGATTTAGCAATTAGTTAAATAACAAATCAACGTGGCATAGAGGAATCATCTCTCCTGTAGGACTAATACATAACAAATTTTCACATTTCCTACATACGTTCTTAGAAAATACTTTAACTGAGCTAGTTTTCCTATTGGCAAGTGGAACAATTCATTTGATTTAAGGGAAAGGCTGTAGAGCAGACCTATAATCCAATCAAAGCTCTTTCTATTTTTTGGAATGCCAAGATGGGCCCAGTCTAGGGATATGTTTGATATAGAAAATGAAATTTCAGCTAGAGGAAAACAAGCTGAAGAGGGTCAAAAGGTCTTTGGATGCAAGGATGTGCGACTATACATGGGTACTTTCCTTGGTTTTGGTGTTGATTTTATTGTGGCGATGTGAGAATTTGTAGAGATAAGTGAAAGTTGAAATCTTTACCACTAAATTATGCACCAACAATGAGCAACAAATGCTGACTCATACATATCCAATTAGGCATTTATTGGTTGGGGCACAATTATTTGGAAAGACAACCAGGAGTTGCCCTGGGACCAGGCTCTGCCACTTCTAGTCAAATTCACATTGCAACAGCAGGTTCCATCTTGTGGTGTTTCATTTTAGAGAGGAGAGTTTGTCCAGCGATCACATTAACTTGATAATTAGAATGACAGAGGCTCTGTTCTTGCTCTCTGTTTCTGTTTGTTGGCTCAATTAGCTGTCTTAGTCTTGGACCCGTTACCACAAAAGAAGTACTTGGAAGAGAACTTTGGTTTCTTAAATAAATAGCGAAAGAGCTAAAGGTGGTAGAAATCTACTACTGGTCTGATTTCTTATAAAATATGCTGGGTCTTGTGGCCAAAAAGTAAGAGGAGGAGTGAGGACGATTTGCCCTTAATTCAGGATGCCATCATAGGTGAGTCAAAGCAGATGACTGCCACCCAAATAATGAAGAGGCATTCTTTAAACACACACACACACACACACACACACGTGAAGTATTTATATCAGCCATATGGGAACACATATTCTCCTGGACCCAGAATATGAAGAGAAAAATTGAGTTAACCAAGGTCTGTCTTTGACTTAGAAATAACTTCATATAGTGCTTTCTACTTAGAGCTTCCACCTAACATTATCTCATCTGTTAACCCAACAACGTGGCTATCTTTAATGCCCCAATTCTATAGATGAACAGACTGAGGATCAGAAAGGTTAAAGGCTTCAGATCCAGGTTTTCCAATGCCAGTTGCTGTTCCCTTTCCGCTGCGCCCTGCTGTCTCTCAGGAGAAGGTCTGTTTATGGCTGAGTTACAACTCCACTGGAGGCCAAGGAGGCAAGGACAAATGCTGGCATTTTCAGATAGGTATTTATTATTAGGCTTTGCCCTGTAATAACTGTTAAATCATGCCTTAGGCATGCCTCTTGGCAAGGTCGGGGCATGTATAAAGCATTTCTATAAAGCTAAATTCCTGTTGGGAGGCTTTTAAGGTTTTTATATTTTAATGAAGTTATTAAAATGAAAGTTCAGACTTGCATAATTCATAAGCATTCACTGCTTCTTTTAAAATCTCTGCCTCTATTTTTTAGAATTTTTAGTGAAATCCTTATAAACATAAAGCATGAACCCCTTTCAGTTAAGATTAAAATAGATTTCTAATTATAGTAAACTGGAGCTTCACTGTCATGTGATGTATAGCTTTTAGGCTAGTTTCATTCACAATATTTCTGTTGCATTAAAGATGGTACTATAAAATTCAAGAGTGTATTCTAGATATATAACTTGAATTAGCAACCTTTAGCAAAAGAAGCTTTCAAATGTTTAATGATTTTAAGTCCAGAAATTGGAAAATTCTCTTAAAAATGCTGGGTTTTGACTTTCATAAAGGTGTATATTTTTACTTTGACTTTCAGTGACTGTCACAGATCTCTTCCAGTTGCTATTGTAACAATGCTGCTGAATTGAGTGTTTTAATGGATTCAAACTCCTGCAAATATAGTTGAAAATCTACAAGCTAATGACCTGATTTTTTCCGGGTACTCTTTGCAATCAATCCAGTGTCTTTTTAAGCAACACACTTTTAGTTTTTGAACTTAGGGTAATTACATCTTACTTTAAAATCCTTTTCTTATTTAGATGCATGATGAGATGGTATAAATGTAACATTTTACTTCTCAGCAACTGGAGCCAGTAGTAGAATAAGCAGCAAGCAAATTTTAGGAACATTAATAAAATGGAGACTTTCCCCATTGCTTTTCTTTCTCTTATTGATATGTAGGAACTCTTTGTATTATAGGGATGTTGACATTTCATCTGTTTATGTGAGGCAAGCTTTCTTTCAGTCTGTGGCTCATCTTTCAGATTCATTTATGGCATTTAATACTTGGGAGGAAGTGACATCTTTACTATATTGTTCCCTATCCTAGAGCACATTATGCTTCTGTTTATCTAGGTCCTGTTTGAATTCCTTTGGTGAAGTTATATAGTTTTTCTCATAGAGTTTTATGTACAAGAGAATTACTAAATACATTGACACATCCAAACAAGGGAATGCTATGCAACCAATAGATATAATGGCAGATCTGTATGTTGACCTGAAGGATCTCTATTATATCTTGCTAGGTGAAAAATAGTTACAGAATAATGTGTTTAAAATAATCTCATTTTTGTATCATGCCTATATATTTTTATATATGTATAATTGATATAAGCAGAAAGAAAATTTGGAAGGATATGAAATTTCAAATTATTTCCTTGAGAAAACTCTTTGAGGAATGGGAAAGGATTAGAGGAGCTGGTTTGAGTTCTTAATTTCTTGTCTTATGTAATAAGTGGTAGGGTTATGGATAATTTTAGCTTTTTTCCTTGAGCTTCTCTATACTTTTAAAACTAAAGTTCCAGAAAAATATTGAAATAGTGCTATTTGTGAAAGCATTTGTTTCCTTAATAAGGACATGAACATTCATAATATCAACAAATGACAGCTATAATATCAGTAGATAACCGTGTAATCTCACAGTTCCATGTGTATATGTATTAGTTCTGCACATTTATCACTAAATGTGCATTTGGCTCTTTTTTGTTAACAGAGGACAATTTATTAATTATACTGTCACTTTGTTGGCTGAAATCAGTACTTTGAAATCTATGGATTTCTTAAACATATGACTTTACTTTTCAATAAAAGCAGTTTCAGTGCTCCTGAGGATATAAAATAAATGTGCTTATTTCATATTTTTAAGTTAAAAAGTCAATTTCCTAAGTAAACACTTACAGGCTTTTATTTGTCGAAGAAAAAATTATAGGAAGCCTCTTGGTTTTCCAGCCATCACTGAGAATGATGTGTAGCAAAAGTTAGGCCATTAGTAATTCAAAAAGGCAACCAGCTGCTATGGTCTTTTGACTTCCTTTCATAAGGAATGAGTCTATAAAGCCGTGGACAAGTAAGATGCTGAATCATTGCCTTACCTGTTCATGCTGGGCAAAAGATGTGACAAGGGGATCATTCTGTCTTCACTTCGTCCCTGGAAAATGTCTTTATGACTGTCATTCAGGTATAATGACAGTAATGTGTGCATTTCTGTGTCACTCTCTTCTTTTATCTCTTGGAAATAGTCTGTTTTTCTTTCTTTCTTTCTTTTTTTTTTTTTTTTTTTTAACCACTAAAGAGAGTGGGGAGGGAGGAAGTAAAATCTCCTGGAAATGCTAACTAAAATAACCAATCAGCTGCAATCAGCTGCAAGGATTACATTTTCTGTTTTCTATTTATCAGCTGTTATTTCTATTATAATAAGATGACTACTATATGATGCCAAAAGAATTGCATTAAGTGGATAAAATTAAGTCAGATCCGTTGGAAGATGACAATATAATCAGACTGGTAGAATTTTAATATTCATAACTGGTTTATGCAGGGTACATTGATGTCTATTCCTCCAACATATATGCTAGGGGCTTTGAGTACGCAAACGTAAGTAGACACAATCCCTGTTCTCAAAATATCTCATAGTACAGCAGGTGGCAAGACTATGGAGAAAGTAAAGGAGTGATACACTTATAACTGAGATTAAGAATAAAAGACTAAGTGACCAAAATAAACAGTATATCCTTTTGGAAGTAGAGGTGACTATAATAAAGTAGGGGTTTGGTTTTGTTTTGTTTTTTAAATAGTTTTTGATGTTTCCTTTTCTCCAAGCACTATGGCAATGTTTGGGACTCAAAACTTTGCACATTTTTGTCACCTAACTGTTTTAGGCTTTACTAACAAGAATCTTACAGCTTCATAAAAGAAAGACAAAAATAGTACAGACTTTTGCTATATCTTCTTAATAGTTTTGTTAGGAAAAATCTCTTTACCAAATATGGACAATAAAATCTCTTGAGAGAGACCACCAAATCTAATTTTAAAAAGAACAATATTTGGAGGCTCTATTTCTACCAACCCAATTACCTATTAGAAATTGAGACCCTCCCTATTCCTTTTCTGTATACTAAATAGAAGGTGATAGAAATGTTCAACTCAAGGATGCAAATGTAGCTATTCTGGGTTGGGTTAGTGAGATACACAGCTGTGGGGCTGTTTCTGATGGTTACCCATGGATGGGCCTGGAGGAGTTCCTACGAGACAACACAAAGTAAAGGTTTACAGATGTCCCCTTTTAAGCTTATATCACAGCAGACTCTTACATTTATCTTAGCCTTCTATTTCAGTCTATCTCTTAGAGCAACACATTTTTAAGACCCAACTGTAAAGCAGTAAAGAAAATTGAACAAAGAATTTTTGAGTAGAAAGCTGCCTTTGAGATCATTCTGAAGAGCCACCCCTTTTATCTATTCTCTTTCAAACATCAAGGTTGCTTCCTAATTCCAGTATTGTGGGATGTGATAAACAGGTAGGTATTACTCTAGCTCTACCTTTCATGATTTTCAGACTTTAATCATATCTCTGCTCAGCCTACCTTTTCCAGACTACAAAGTCCCAATCTTCTCAGTCTATCCTCACATACAGCCTCCTTGTGCCTTTATTTTAGCTGCCTTCCTCTGGCAGCTGATCATCTAACACTCCTGTTTTTCCTGAGGGTGGGCAACCACAACTATGTGTATTTTACACATAGAATGAACTCTGGGCTTGGACAAATGTAGCGCATTTTGCCCCCGCCTTGTATCTACAAAATCTTCTCTGACAACATCAAGACTTTTGAGGGGAAGCACACTTGGTGAATGTCTTCAGCGGATGGTTGTATGTGACTTCTTTTCTTGGTTTATAATAGATCCTATTATTCGGGTTATTTTTTCTTTTCAATGTATCTTGTCTACAATGAAGCTCATCTACCCCATTTTGGCTTATGCAGCCTAGCTAGATTCTTCTCATTTACCCATTGAGCTTGGCATTTCAATGACTAGAAGCATTTATGTCATCTTCAGAATTGGGAGTTTTCAGATGACTAGTAAAAATGACATAAAACAAACCTCTTTGGAACACACTATGTCTACTTATCCATCTGTAGATTTGTTAACATTTTCCAGCTGAGATCTATTTTCCTGTTAAGTTGTCTTTTGGAATTCCAATGTCTTTAAATTTGACATTTAAATATGTAATTTTGACCTACAGAGTCCCCTTACAGGGGTAGTAAGCTTTTGTACTCTTACATCTTACCCCTTACCCCAATAATACCACATACGCCCTTTCAGAATCAGGCCTTGATAAAATGGTATAGTAAGTAAAGGTTTTCTTAGTGTCTCTCTACCACCTAAAAGGCACTCAAATTCCTTAGACTTGGACTGTCTTCTGTATCACTGATACAGTTGAAACATCACTGTTTCATATCTCATCCTCTTGTGTGCAAAGAATCAATCACTACAACAACATCCCAATCTGTACACAAGAGAGAAGGTCCTTTCCAGCATGGAAATAATCTATTAATATTCAGTGTCTGGTCTTAGGGATTCATTGATCCCATTTTTGCTAAGTACCAAATAACAACCAACCAACTTATTTATATTAGTGACTTCCATGATGAAATTTTAGTTTGGGCATAAAGGATATTTGGAAAAAGGTAGACTTTTTGGACATCTTTCAAACTATAACATGTGGTTAGCCACCTGCTCTCCAGTTTGAACCTGTTGAGAAAGGATAAAGATCTAAAAGTTATGTTTTATTCATGATGTCTGAAGACAGACTATTTGGGTTGACATCCTAGCTCTGCCAAATACTAATTCTGTGACCTTCGGCAAGTTATTTACCTCTCTCTCCTTCAGCTCCATCAATACAATAGAATTAAAAATAGTATCTACCTCATAGGGTTGTAATGGGTATTAAATCAGTTCACCATATGTAAAGCATTTAGAAGAGTGTCTGGCTCATATTTTGCTAAGCTGGTGTCTGCTGTTATTTTTACTTGTATTCCCAAGGACTGGCATGGTGCCTGGCGCCGAGTGGGTATTCACTTGATGTTTGTTGAATGATTGGATTGGATATGTACCTGCTGGCTAAAGAACTGACTTAGGAATGTTTGTGCTAACTGTTGTGAACTAACACATTTCAGCCTATCACTCATTTCTCTTGATTTCACATCTGCTGTTCTCATTTCCTTAAAACTACTCTTAGTCTTTTAGGCACAGCATTTTTATCCATTCTGTGGTACTAGTAACTGTGCCTGGGTCTTAATTTATATAGGGCTTGCTAGAGTCCTTTTTAATAACTCAATTTCTAGTTTCAAGCTTTGATCCAGTTTCAAGCTTTGTCATTTCTTTTTTAGATCAATCTGTTCACATCTTGGGGATTCAGATTATTTTATCAATATTGTAATTAAGCATTTTGAAGTGTCTCAGAATTAACATTATATTATAACATTCATGCCTAAAATTACGATGAAGCTTTTGACATCACAACCAACTTATTATGCATATTCCTGTCCCATTAACTCAATAAGATGCTAGTTTATTTGCATATTATTGTTTGACCCTGATATCATGGCCAATTATTTTGCATATCCCTGTCTAATTGGCTCAAATAAGTTTTTGCTATTTTATTTATTGGCCCAGCTCCCAGACTAGTGGCTTTTAGTTCAAATCAATTGAATTTGGAGTGGTTTTCTTTGTTGTGCTTTCAGCACCAATGGAAGGACAGATAAGGGTGGTGGTCAAGGGTGTTAGGAAAAAACTCCAGACCGCATAAAAGAAATATCTACTGCTTTTATCTCCCTTTTAGTGGAAAATACTGCAGAAAAAGGTAATGGGCAAGGTATTTTTCAGGGTAGAGGATACTGGACTGATGAAAGATATAGAACTTCTTATCTGAAAAAATTCCAGTATATAAAGCAAAGGATTCTATATTGCTAACAAAAACTTTTTTTAAGGGATGTATAAGAATAACATGGGAGTGTCTATGTGTGTGTGGTTGGGGAGACTTGTTTAAAATGCAATTTCCAGGTTCCCACCCTTCGATATTCAGTTATAGCTTGGTTTGAGTTCTTGAAATTTTAAATTTTAACACATACCCTGGGTGATTCTGATGGAGGTAGGCCAAAAATCACATTCTGACAAATACTGCCTGGAGGAATGATCCTGCTTCTGCTGATTCATGGTTTCTGCGTGGAATCTATGTGGTTACCTGAGTTTGGTTGAGTTGCTCTTTCCTAAATGACTTTGAATATTTAAATCTGGCTATGTTTCCCAAATTATATTTCTAGGGCAGTAGAAAAATAGATGGAGAAAATGGTATTTTTTAAAAAATGGCATCTTACAGAAAGGAGGGAGGGAGGAGGGGTGAGAGAGGGAGAGAGAGGTGTGGTGGGTGGGCAGGGGACAGAGTGAATTTTGCTGGTCCAGGTCTCAGTGACTGATCCGCACACTGGCAGTCTGACACACTGATGTTGACTCCTTTGCCACCTTTGTCACCCTTTCTTCTTCCCCCATCTTTTCCCTTAAGTAGTTGCTGCCACTTTCAGATTTCATTGTTGGACTTAGATGCTTTGGGGGACCTCTCCTACAACTTCACCCTTTGCTCTGCACAGTATAAATTTCATAGTGATAAGACAGAAGTAGGATAGCCAGGAAGAAGACTGGGGATGGGATGGAGGACAGATGGAAAAAGGGGAGGGTAAGACAATGGAGAACACTTTCCCCAGCCACTACCTCATAGTCACCTACCTAGCTCCTCGACATCAGGAGACCGTGGGAATAGATGCACATGGTTTCAGTCCTTTACATCTGTTTTCACAGCTCCCTCTTGCCCCCATGCTTGACATGCTTCTGTCATTTATTTCCCACCGTTCAGGTGAACACAAACCATAGCAAGGGGCGGGACTGCAAACTTCTTACCCTTATAGATTTCCCTTGGTTCCTAGTAGAACAAACACTTAGAACAATCTCAAAAGGCCTATGTGCTGCCTTCGGGGCACAAGGGAAGTAGAACAGGTCTATGAGACTGCCTTCTGTTTCACATTGAGCCAGGCAAGAAGAGAGTTCTGCCAGATGCCACAAATGAGTCAAGAAAATCAATGTGTGGTTCTAAGAAGGCCAGAAAGGTAGTGCCCTACAGCTGTCACGCTGGGAGTATCCATAGGGAATACTCCCTATGAACATTTGCCCCATCTGCAGGAATGCCTCAATTTCCCACAGTCCCCAAAACCTCCGTTTCTAGCCTTACCTACCCTGAGGACCTCATCTGGATGTTTCAGCTCCTGGAAGCCGGGAGGCACCTTTAGTAGGTTAGAGCAGGGAATCATTGCTCCCCCTCCTGGAAGGTGGGGGTGTGGGGAAGGGTGAATGGTGTATTGGAAAGTGCTCTTCATTGGCAATCAGGTGACTTTGAATGTTACCAACAATAAGAGTAATGGCAAGTATCGAACACCTCCACCTATACACATGCCACATAAAGGAAGAGAGTTTTTGTACATTTTCTAAGGCTCTAAGCTTCAATTTTCTCACTGGAAAATGAGAATATTACTTTCAGAAATGACCTTGCAGGACTTTTATGAGAATCATATGAGAAAACCAAGTTAAAAAATAATTTCTAAATTAGAAAGTGTTCTATAACTGATAATGTAACTTTTTAACAGTTAAAAGTAATTCTTAGATTTTAAATTGAAAGGTAGAATTTCTACCTAATAGGTCAAAATTTAAAAGCTGTAATCACTTTCATTTTGCTGATTCAGAAGTTTGGTCTTTCCTTTTTTAAACAGCACAAAACTTTCAGAATTTCATTTAATTTGTGATAGAAAGCTCAAACAAGTTATAGTCTTGACAGTCCTCATTAAAGCTGTACTCAGATGTCTCAAATTTCTGAGATGACAAAAAAAGACCTTGAGGAAAGTAATTGCTGTGACATAAATAAAGACAAGTATAATTTGAGTATAAAAATTCAGCTCAATAATACAGCTCAAAACTATGAGATACAATCTTGCACCTTTGAGAATCCTCAACCTTTCCCATCCCTTCAATTTCTTAGACCTCTTTATTCTCTCTCCCAATTTTTCCCAAATATAAAAGATTTGTCATTTGAAGGAAGATTTATTCCACACACAGAAATGCATAAAAGGCAGTGAGGATATTGACATACGTTTACTGAGCAGAAGGCAAATTCTCCCTAATTACAGGGCAAAATGGCTACACCTATTCTATTGCACTAACTTGCTCCTGAAGAACAGTTTTGCAGCCTGTAAGATTCAAGATCTCAATACAAATAGTCATTTTCTGTATAACTATGTTTGGGTCAAGGATGGACATATACAACGGTGGTCCATAACATTATAATACCGTATTTTTACTCTACCTCTTGTATGTTTAGATACACAAATACTTACCACTGTGTTACAATTACCTACAGTATTCGGTACAGTAATATGCTGTACAGGTTTGCAGTCTAGGAACAAGAGGTGATACCATATAGCCTAGGTATATAGTAGGCTATACCATCTAGGTTTGTGTAAGTACACTTTATGATCACACAACAACGAAATTACCTAATGATGCATTTCTCAGAATGTATCCATGTCGTTAAGTGATGCATGACTGTAGTTAGATACAGAAATCTCCACCACTGCTTACAAGTACTTGAGAGTTGGAATATTAAGAAAGCAAGTGCAAGGATTTACTGTAGAGATTTGCATTGTTTGTGATATGGATATATGATAGAGGCAAAATCTTTGCGCAGTTCATTTTTTTTTTTTTTTTTTTTTTGCTTCTTTTTTTTTTTTTTTAATTTAATTTTACAGAATCAAAGAGTCTAACAGTATATCTTGTTAGATACAGTATATCCTCATAATGTATACATTATTTCTTGTACAATGATATGAAATAACATGGGAAATATTCATGATAAATTATTAAGTGAACAGTGCAAGTTAAAAACAATAGTTTCATATTTTTCTCCCCACCCCCCCTTTCCCGAGTCAGCACCATCAAGTGTTACCACTCCCCAAACGGTGCGCAATGCACTCATTGTGTAGGCATACCCCCATCCCCTCCCCCACCCCCCACCTCAGTCTGATATCCAATTGGTGTCGTTTCCAGATTTGTATTTAGGTGATGATCAAGGAAACCAATTTTCTGGTGAGTACATGTGATGCTTGTTTTTCCATTCTTGGGATACTTCACTTAATATAATGGGTTCCAGCTCTCTCCAGGAGAACCATAGAGATGTTGTATCTTCATCATTCCTTATAGCTGAGTAGTATTCCATGGTATACATATACCACAGTTTACTAATCCAATCATGTATTGATGGGCATTTGGGTTGTTTCCACATCTTTGCTATTGTGAATTGTGCTGCTATAAACATTTGGGTACACGTGCCTTTGTTACAGAATGACCTTTTTTCCTTTGGGTATATGCCCAGTAATGGGATTGCCGGGTCAAATGGCAGGTCTACTTGAATCTGTTTAAGATACCTCCATAATGCTTTCCACAGAGGTTGCACTAGTTTGCAGTCCCACCAGCAGTGTATTAGTGTTCCTGTCTCTCCACACCCACGCCAACATGTGTTGTTTTGGGTTTTTTTGATAAAGGCCATTCTCACTGGGGTTAAGTGATATCTCATTGTGGTTTTGATTTGCATTTCCCTGATGATTAGAGATGTTGAACACTTTTTCATATGTTTGTTAGCCATTTTTATATCTTCTTTTGAAAAATTTCTATTCATGTCCTTTGCCCACTTTTTGATAGGGTTGCTTGATTTTTTCTTGCTGATTTTCCTGAGTTCTAAATAGATTCTTGTTATCAGTCCTTTATCTGATGTGTAGTATGCAAAAATTTTTTCCCATTCTGTAGGTGGTCTGTTTATTCTCTGGACTGTTTCTTTGGCTGTGCAGAAGCTTTTTAATTTAATCATGTCCCATTCATTTATTTTTGTTGCTGCTGTGATTGCCTTGGGGGTCTTCTTCATAAATTTTTTGCCTAGGCCAATGTCTGTAAGAGTCTTTCCTACATTTTCTTCTAGAATTCTGATTGTATCACGCCTAAGGTTTAAGTCCGTTATCCACCGTGATTTGATTTTTGTGAGAGGTGAAAGCTGTGGGTCCTGTTTCAGTCTTCTACAAGTGGCTAACCAATTCTCCCAGCACCATTTGTTGAATAGGGATTCTTGTCCCCAGAGTATATTCTTTCCCGCTTTGTCGAAAATTAGGTGACTATATGAGGATGGTTCTATATTTGGATTTTCTGTTGTGTTCCACTGGTCTGTGTCCCTGCACTTGTGCCAATACCAGGCTGTTTTAAGAACCACGGCCTTGTAGTATAGTTTGAGGTCTGGCAAATTAATGCCTCCCATTTTGTTTTTGTTGCTTAAAATTGCTTTTGCTATACGGGGTCTTCTTTGATTCCATACAAAGTGTATAATTATTTTCTCTATGTCTGTAAAGAATGATGTTGGTAATTTAATAGGGATTGCATTGAATCTGTAGATCACTTTGGGTAGTATAGACATTTTAACAATGTTGATTCTTCCGATCCACGAGCATGGTATATTTTTCCATCTATTTGCAAGTTCTGCTATTTCTTTTCTCAGTGTTTCATAGTTTTCCTTATAGAGGTCCTTTAACTCTTTAGTTAGATATATACCTAGATATTTTATTTTCTTTGTTGCTATTTTGAAGGGTATTGAGTCTTTAATTTGGTTTTCCGATTGACTGTTATTGGCATATATAAATGCCTCTGATTTGTGTATATTAATTTTGTAGCCTGAGACTTTGCTGTATTCGTTAATCAATTCCAGGAGTCTCTTGGTTGAATCCTGGGGGTTTTCCAGATATAACATCATATCATCAGCAAAAAGTGAGAGTTTGATCTCTTCCTTCCCTATTTGGACTCCCTTGATTCTGCTCTCTTGCCTGATAGCTCTCGCAAGGACTTCCAATACTATGTTGAAAAGTAATGGAGACAATGGGCAGCCCTGTCTGGTTCCAGTTCTAAGTGGGAGTGCTTTCAGTTTTTCCCCATTCAGTATGATGTTGGCTGTGGGTTTGTCATATATGGCTCGTATCATTTTTAGGTAGGTTCCATCAATGCCTATTTTGTTAAGCGTTTTTATCATAAAAGGGTGTTGAATTTTGTCAAATGCTTTTTCTGCATCTAATGAGAGTATCATATGGTTTTTGTTTTTGCTTCTATTTATGTGGTGAATTACATTTATAGATTTACGTATGTTGAACCACCCCTGCATCTCAGGGATGAAGCCCACTTGGTCGTGGTGGATTACTTTTTTGATAAGTACTTGGATTCGATTTGCTAGTATTTTATTGAAAATTTTTGCATCTATATTCATGAGGGAAATTGGTCTGTAGTTCTCTATTTTTGTTGTGTCCTTTCCAGGTTTTGGTATTAATGTTATATTGGCTTGGTAGAACGTGTTAGGGAGAACACCATCCTTCTCAATATTGGAGAATAGTTTATGTAGGATGGGCACCAGTTCTTCTTTGTATGTATGGTAAAATTCAGGTGTGAACCCATCTGGACCAGGGCTTTTCTTTTTGGGAAGGTTTTTTATTGCTGTTTCGATTTCAGTTCTTGATATTGGTCTGTTCAGGTACTCTATTTCTTCCTGGTTGAGCCTGGGAAGACTATGTGTTTCTAAAAATTTGTCCATTTCCTCCACGTTCTCCAGTTTGTGTGCATAAAGATTTTTGTAGAATTCATAGATGATATCTTGTATCTCTGTAGTATCGGTTGTGATTTCTCCTTTCATGTTCCTAATGGAGGTTATTAGAGATTTTAGTTTTGTGCTCTTGGTTAGTCTAGCCAGAGGTGTGTCTATTTTGTTTATCTTTTCAAAGAACCAACTTTTTGTTTTATTAATTTCCCTTATAGTTTCTTTGTTGTCCTTTTCATTTAGTTCTGATTTGATCTTAGTAATTTCTCGCCTTCTGCTGGGTTTGGGATCGTTCTGTTCTTCTTTCTCCAGTTCTTTGAGTCTATTCGTTAGGTTGTCTATTTGCATGTTTTCTGTCTTTTTGATATAGGCATTTATGGATATGAATTTTCCTCTCAGGACTGCTTTAGCTGCATCCCATAGATTTTGATAAGTTGTATCTCCATTGTCATTTAATTCAAAGAAATTTTTGATTTCCATCTTGATTTCTTCTTTTATAGAATAATTATTCAGGAGAAGGTTATTTAGCTTCCATGACTTTGAGTAAGAGTGAGGGTTTCTGTTTGTGATCATTGTTACTTTTATTCCGCTGTGGTCTGAGAAGATGCATGGTATAATTTCTATTTTTTTGAATTTTTGAAGACATGATTTATGTCCTAGGACATGGTCAATCTTAGAGAATGTCCCGTGAGCTGATGAGAAGAATGTATATTCTGTGGACTTTGGGTAGAATGTCCTATAGATGTCAGCCATGCCCATTTGTTCTAGCATTCTATTGAGGTCCATTATGTCTTTGTTTATTTTCTGTTTAGAGGATCTGTCCTGTACTGTCAGTGGGGTGTTAAAGTCTCCAGCTATTACAGTATTGTTATCTATCATTTGGTTGAGATCTAGTAGGGTTTGCTTTATGAATCTAGGTGCACCTAGGTTGGGTGCATATATATTGAGTATAGTCATGGCTTCTTGATGAATTGTGCCTTTAATCAGTATGTAGTAGCCATCTTTGTCTTTTATTATTTTTGTTGGTTTGAAAGCTAAGCTATTGGAAATTAAGATTGCCACACCAGCTTTCTTTTGGTTACCATTTGCTTGAAATATCGATTTCCATCCTTTTATTTTCAGTCTAAATGCATCTTTGCAGGTTAGGTGAGTTTCTTGAAGACAGAAGATACTTGGATTGTGTTTTTTTATCCATTGGGCCAGTCTATGTCTCTTGAGCGGGGAGTTCAAGCCATTCACATTTATTGAGAAAACTGATAGGTGAGACAGTTTTTTGTTCAGCTTGTTGGGTAGAACTTCATTGTGATGTTTTCTCTCCTGGGCCATTGTGGTATCTGGAATTTGATCTTTAGCTCTTGAGTAGTTTTACATTCGTGGATCTTTCTTGTGCTGATCCGTGTATAATTCTCTTTTGAGTACTTCTTGGAGGGCTGGTCTTGTCTTGGTGAATTCCCGCAACCTTTGTTTATCTGAGAATGTCTTGATTTCTCCTTCGTATAGAAAACTTAGCTTAGCTGGGTACAAGATTCTAGGCTGGGCATTATTCTGTTTCAGAAGCGTGAAAATGGGGCCCCAACCTCTTCTTGCTTGTAAGGTTTCAGCTGAGAAATCTGGCGTAATTCTGATGGGTTTTCCTTTGTAAGTTACTTGTTTCTTTCTCCTTACAGCTCGGAGAAGTGAGTCTTTAGTGGATATTTTGGTCAGCCTGATGACTACGTGGCGTGGTGTTTTCCTATTTGCTATGAATCTCCCAGGGGTCCTTTGAGCTTCTTGAATCTGTATGTCTAGAGTATTGGCAAGGCCTGGAAAATTTTCCTCGATTATGTCTTCAAATAGCTTGTCCAACCCTTGCTTGTTATCTTCTTCACCCTCAGGAATGCCAATAACTCTCAAGTTAGGTTTCTTCACATAATCCCACATTTCTTGAAGACTCAGATCATTTCTCTTACTTTTTCGATCTATCTCTGTGACTGACTTATTTAGTTGGAAGGAGTTATCTTCAATTTCTGAGATTCTTTCCTCTGTTTGATCTACCCTGCTCTTGAGACTTTCCACAGTGTTTTGTAGCTCTCTGAGTGAATTCTTCACTTCTAGGAGTTCAGTTTGGTTTTTCTTCAATATTTCAATTTCTTTAGTGAATTTTTCCTCCAAATCCTGAATTTTTTTTGCATTTTCCTTGTGTTGTCTGTCCATTGATTCTTGTATATTATTCAGCTTGTTTATAATCCATAATTGAAATTCTTCCTGTGACATGTTGGTGTTTTGAGTCTGGTTTGTGTCAGATTGTTGGGAGCTGGTATTTCTCTTTGGGGATGAGCTTTCCATTTGATTCTTTTTGCTCTCCGTGTTTTTTCGCTGGGCCCTTCCCATCTAGATTTATCGTTGGATCTTTACTTATAGATTTAGTCTGGTTAACAGGACTCTTTGTGCTCTATTCTTAGGCTGTGAAACAGTCTAGGTATGTTGCTTCTTTTGGCAAGAGGGGGAGACTGTTGTGTATTGTTCAGTTGCGCAGTTCATTTTGAATTAACACAGTAGGAAGAAAATAAACTGACCTTGTTGGAGAGTAGTAAAAAATTATTTAAAAAAGTTTCCATTTCTTATTTTCTTTAGTTTTTTGTTAATAATTATCTTAATTCACTATTAGGTCTATGGAAAACATGGGCCCACTGATACAAGTTTGCCTGAATTAGCTAATCTCATCAAACAAATAGATGAACTTTTTATTCTCCATTGAATCAAACAATTGCTAAACCATCCATTGGTTACTTTCACATGCTTTGTATTCAGCCCAAGATTTGATAGTTACTAATAGAAATAATTACAGTAATATTTAGTGCCAGGCCCTGGGCTCTCATTTATTTCTCATGATAACCTCATCAACAAGATCTTCTTATGATTTCCTCTTCATAGATAATGCAACTGAGACTTAGAAAAGCTAAATATCTTGTCCATTTTCAAATGGCTAGCAGTGGCAGATGGGGTTTAAACCCTGGCAAAGCAGGGGGGTCACGTTGGGTCCAATTATCTAGCCATTTCCAGCAAATGTAGCTTGGTATTTGAATTACCTGGAATGATCCTATTATATAATTATGGTCTCCTGGTACACAGGTCAACTTACTTTGAGACAGACCATCCAAGTGCTTAAAGTTATTTTAATGGTAAGTAGGTTAAACAAATTTGAAATGCAAGACTTGTTTTTTCAGGCCATAGCTCCTTTGTAAATAATTCATTATTCATTCAGTAGCTACACTAGGTGCTACCAGCCAGTGAGAGCATTGTGGGAGGCATAAATACAGAACACAGTCTAGTGAGTGACAAGTGTGATGTTTGAGAGAGATAAACAATACTACTAGGGGCATTTTAAAAAGGCAAAGATTTGTTCTACTGGGATGGATCCTAAAACATTCTCTCCCCTGAATACCCCATGGCTTTCTTCCTCACCTCTTCCAGGTTGTTGCTGAATGCCACCTACTCAGGAGGTCTTCCCTGACCACCGTTTAAAACTGCTCCCCAACACTCCTTACTTACATCCTGTATTACTGCTTCATAGCCCGTGTTACCCCTTAGTGGACTATATGCCTTTCCTATCTACTGGTTTCTTGTCTGTCTCCCTACATTAGCACGCAAGCTGCAGGAGAGCAGGGTCTTTGCACTATTTTATCCACTAATGTAAACCTATTGCTCCAAAGAATGCTGACTCAAATGAGGGACATGATACAAATGAATGGAGGAAATAATACTTAACCTGGGCCAGAAGAATGGGTAGGGTTTAGCTAGACATTGTTGGAAGGAAGGGATTTCAGGTGAAGGAAATGACCTAAGCAAAGAATGGAGGCAGCAATTCCCCTAGCTCCTTTGGAGAAGAGTATGCTGGTCAATTTGCTTAAAATGAGATATGGGATGACGTAGGCTGGAATTATCTACATTATGTAGGCCCGAGTGATTAGGACTTACTTGCAGAGGCAGCAGGGAGCCCTTAAAATTAGGGCTCTTCAAATACCTTTATTTAATATTTTAAAAATAAAATCATTCAAGGTAATTCAAATTTGGGGGTGCCTACAGGTTGTGTGGTTCCTGAGGCTCACATAATTTTGCTGGTTCTCTGTAGAAAAAATAATATATGATTATAACTGCTAAATTAGGTATGACCTCTGGCCTTGCCCCTTTTATGTCACAATGCTGAGTCAGTGCAACGGGTGGTAGAAGTCATCCCAGATGCCCTTCTTTCACTAGGGTATCTAGTAATAGCCTAACTGTACATAATATGATCATAAGCCACATAAATATATCCTGCTACACCCAACTTTCCTTAGCCAAATCCCCAAAATGCCTGGAGTCTTTCCAATGCCACTAAACCAGAAGAAATGGGTGGTGGAGGAGAAGTCAGAGTGGAAAGAGACAGCAAACTGTGATTAACAGACAGTGGTTGGAATAGCTATCTATGACCATGGGAACTCATTTCCAGGACCTTGGAAGAAGTTAGAACAATTGAGGGGCACTGAAGCTTTATTTGCTCCGTGGTAAAGCTGCTCTGTAACTCTGCTGAGGGTACAGGATTACTTAGGAGGAAGACGAGGGGAGTGCTAGACATAAGTGATGAGGGGATGGTTAGCATGGAAGTTTAGAATGAAGCATGTGAGAGAGAATACAAAGGGTACTTAGCTATTGAACCAAAGGACAGAAAAAGATCAGTCATTTCCGAATAATAAATGGTAATCTGGGAGTGAAATGTTACTATTGTTCAAAATTTCTCTGCGTGTTTTTCACATATAGTCACATTAAATACTCTTTATAATTTTGGAGGAAACAGTACTGAATTGCTTTAAATTTGCTATGTTATGCTATTGGGCAACAGAAGCAGCAAGTTACTAACTAAATAGGGTCTTAGTGACATGAAAGAATTGAGTACAGCTTCCTCAGGTGACTTACTTACAAAGAAAAATAAACTTAAGTACCAGGAGAATTTGGTTGACAAATGAGTGGGTCAGTGAGTGGAAGCTCAGCTTTAGCACTTTTTAAATTTTATGCTTTGGAACATAAAATCACCATGTTGCAATAGTATGATCTTTTGAAGTTTGCAATATTTTCGTGAGAGACAGTATGGAATAACAAGTAATGTTGGCTGTAATCCCACAGACATAAACCATGACAACTGTAGTCGATTTATGATGACCTTGTGGCATATCAAGAAAATTCCTCACACTTTAATGATTTACTGGAAAATTAAAAATGTAATTGATTTAATCATACAGAGAAAAAGAAAAATTATGTTCAACCGTGGAAATGACAAGTCCTTGAATTGACTTTGCTTTTGAGCAAGAGTATAGTTGACTTACCTTATTTGACTAAGGTTGGGTTGTACAGAATTTTTAATCCCTAAATCTCTCCCACCCCCAACATAAAACGTAGAATTAAGTGCATTACCATGAGGATTCACTCTCAAACAGAGATTTTTATTATTCATATATGTATTTGAAATGCTGAGTATTTAATAAAATGGTATTGTAAAACTGTTAGGTTATCAAATACCTAATACATAAGTCTCAGATAAAACACTATTTTTTATATCATGGGTAAATTTTGACCAAAAAAAAAAAAAAATTCAACACAACTGTAATCTGTCATAGGCATTGCCTTTCAGAAGAGAACCAAAAATTTTCGGCTTTCAATGCCATAGAAATGACAATTGAAACTTTGGCTATGAAGAAGGAAAACAGATTTTCTCTTCTATGCCAATTCCGATAAATTGAGAGTGGCTTCCTGGGGCACTGTGCTGGGATGAATTCTGAGACTGCTTCCAGGCTCTGTTTGAAAGAGAACTGTGATCAATTAAGGAGTGGGGAGTCGCAGCGTGTGTGCTATGCATTTGGTATCCATGATGAAACAGCATTTAAAAAAAATCAATAAACACCACAGGCTTACCAGATAAGCCACCCACATCCATCTTCTTCAGGTTCTTTGCCTCCAGAATGACAACAGTCAGTTTGCCAGCAGTCGGTACATAGCGAAGGGAGAAGCAGATATCACCCAGTTTCTCTTGCTATGAAAACCAATAAGAAAATGTTAGTAAGTTTTCACATCAAGGTGAATACAGCTTTTACATAGACATTTTAAATCCTTCAAGAGGAGGGCTATGGCAATTAGGATTTGAAAATGGTCAGGTCCAATGCTTATTTACACAGTGGTCTTTTTTTCAAAAGACCATCTATTTCAGCTTGTAAAAAAGACCATCCATGCCTTAATATTGATCAAAATTATCTATGCGTATACAGGAAATGAGACCAAGATGACTTTTTTAGTGATTCTGTACTATGAATAGGACTACAAAACTCTCAGCAGAATTTTCATGTTACTAAATAGCTTTGAAAAGAGCCTAACGTTTCGTCAGGAGAATCAACCTATCTAAATTTTTGTCTTTTTAAATTTCAAATAGGATTACCTCTGATACTCTATATTTAGGTTTTTGCGAAAAAAGACTTGCATTTGTATTCCATCAAATTCTATTTATTGATGAGAAATTCTGAATTCCTAAAAGCATAAGCTTTTGCACTTTGAAATTTTCTAATTTCAAATGAGGTCTAACTTTTTTTCCTTATCCTAAGATTTTAAAAAATCTAATCAGTAGTCTGGAAAATTAAACACATTATTATACAATACAAACCATATCATAGCTCCTCATGTGACTTCATTGGTACTATATTTTAGGCCCAAAGAATATTCACCAGTCCTGTACTCAGGCATTTTTTGACAACTGATCCAGAGTTTAAAATGATAATATAGAGAACTTTTATTTTTTTCAGAAAGGACTCCTACTGATTCTCCCACCTTGCATCTTATTCTCTAGGATAACTAAGACCCATGCTATTGTTCAATGCTAGTGGAATTCGTATTTATAAACATGAGAGAAAGAGGAGTTTGTTGTACCCTCCTCAGACACTGTAGGCTCTAGATTGCTTTTTGACATATAGGGAATTAGTAATATGGCAAATCAGGGTTTATTTCTTAGTGTTTTCTCCCACAAAATGTGAATTCTGATTCTAAAGAAGGCAACAGTTGTGTTAGAGTTCTGCGGATAAACTTTTAACATAGGGGTGAGGTACAGAAGACCATATTCTAAGGACTTCTCATGTTATACTCTTCTTTTTTTTTTTTTTTTTTTTTAGACAGAGTCTCCCTTTGTTGCCCAGGCTAGAGTGAGTGCCGTGGCGTCAGCCTAGCTCACAGCAACCTCAAACTCCTGGGCTTAAGCGATCCTACTGCCTCAGCCTCCCGACTAGCTGGGACTACAGGCATGTGCCACCATGCCCGGCTAATTTTTTCTATATATATTTTAGTTGGCCAGATAATTTCTTTCTATTTTTAGTAGAGACGGGGTCTCGCTCTTGCTCAGTCTGGTCTCGAACTGACCTTGAGCGATCCACCCGCCTCGGCCTCCCAGAGTGCTAGGATTACAGGCGTTGAGCCACCGCGCCCGGCCACCTGTTACACTCTTCTTATGATGACATTTGGCTTATCTATAACTTGACATACTGTGCTAAATAAGCCAGAGTCTCTGGTGTGGAAATAACTGCCTAGATGTAATTTAAGGATGTAAGGAAATATAATTCCTTTTTTTGTTTGTTTTTTTGGATAGTCTATAACCACCTTTCAAAGAAGAAAGAATATGATTTACCTATAGGTAAGGAGCAATATATTCAACTTGTGTGTGTATGTGTGTGTGTGAGAGAGAGAGAGAGAAAGAGAGACACTTTCTGCTAAAGTGATGCCTCTGTGGGAAACATCACATGTGTTTATGGCCCCAATCCTTTCATTTCTTGAGTCCCTAGAGCACCTTACCAAGCATCTCAATGTTATTAATACTAAGAATTTTGTTTTTGTCTTATTTTTCACCTGTCTTAATTATTCCACATGATTGTAAACTCCTTGAAGACAGGATCCTTGTCTGAATGATCACTTTGTACACGTTTTCAAAATGTAAATAAATGGAAACTTTAGAAAATATCCCTGTTTTGAATTATCTAGGTCATAGTTCCCTTCCATTAGTACAGATAATAGAGAGCTACTTCTAATGTGCCAAATTCACCTGACGTGCCTACTCAGCCCTAGGAATTAATTTACACGTCAGAAGAGGCTAGTGGAATAAATTATTCTTCATAGTCTCTGAAAATAGAGAATGGAAGTCGATATCATGAAAATTAATATAAAGTGTGGACAAATTCATCTGAACTTTATGAGACAAGAGAAATGTAAATGAACAAAATTGCTGTTCAGAAATGCTCATTAGCAGGAGCGTTCTTTTTGCAGGATTCTGTCTATTCTCCACAATAGCCTCCTTGGGGAACTTGCTGTGTTGCAGGCTCAGGTTACTCTAACTGTTCTAATTAGGCATTTCAGACATGACTGCTCTCTCTTAAATAACACCTCTCTTTATGGGCCATAATCTAATTCCACGAGTAATTTAGGGGCATCACAATCACTTTAAACAAAGAAAGAGTACAAATTATCTTTCCTCCAGTATCTTTTTATTCCTCAATATTACAATATATAAGGGATTTAAAAGATTTTACATAATGTTTAGCTTCAGAAGAGAGCATTTGTAGAGCATTAAACAATATGTCTCAAGTAGGAGAAATATGTGAGGTTACCTATAATTTTAAAGCTATGGGATGGGGAAAGAGTGAGTGTTTAAAAGAAAAATATGGATGTTTCAGGAGAAAAAGAAATATGGAAAAGTGCTTATTTTAGCACTCTTTATAGATCCACATTTTATTCATTAACTTAGGAACTTGAACATGTGAAATTTCATTTGGTCATAAAATTATCATAATTGGTATACCAATTTAAATACATATTTTCTATTAATTAACTGAAGTTACTTTTCAAAATTTTAATATTTTATTAGTTCTGGATCTATAAGCTATTTGAAAGCTAGTCACTGTTTTTTTCTGAAATTTGTGTCCTTTGTGGCATCAAGAACCTAGAGAACAACTAATTTCCAGAAAAAGGCAAGGAAAATATCCAGTTTCTAAGAACATTTGTCTTGTTTTTAAAATTTTCTGAGTTGTAACTATTTGAGGTACAAGTATATGCTTTTCCTGATGCTTTAAGAATCAGCTATAACGATGTGCTAAAACTAAAAGTTTGAAAATTGGGGCAACTTTCTTCGACTACGTGAAGGTTTGACCCTTTATTAATTGACTTAGGATACTTGTGAATATGATTGCTATGGTTTTTCACATGTTGTGGGAACCTGACATTCATGGGAAGCAAGAAGAGGAACAGGTGGACCATGGGGAGGCCGTGACACCACCTGCAGGAAGGACATGCAGGGCAGGACTCTGCACTGCTGTGTCAGCCCCTGAAGGGGTGTCCTGTCTGCTATAGTCAAAACGAGGCTCACGTCTGTGATATACATAGTAATCTGGTGTTGGTACCTTTGAATCTTAGATTTAGGGACTCATACCAGTATGAATGGTTGGAAATAAATATTTTCTTTTCCTCAATGAAGTATTTCCCTGAACTTCTGTGATTAGAGGAGTACTTTTGTCCCTACAGTTTTGTTCTAGCATGTGAAGATTTTACTGTATCTGTTGTCCATCTACATAAAAGATAGTTTTTGGTGAACAGTCTTATATTGAACTCTTATTTCATAGTTCTGACATGTCAGTTTGGGAGAAGTGTGGTTGGACAGCAACAAATACACATTTAACATTAAACATTTTATTTATCACTCTAAAGTTCTAGAAATAAAGATTTTCTAAATTTTTGAAGTTTTATTTGGTGGGATTATCATGATGGGGAACAAAAGGAGGGGAGAGTTCTTGGAAAATTTACGAAGGAAAAAGAAGATGCCCAAGTCTGTATCTCAGACCCTTACTGCTTCTTCACAATTCTGTCTAGTTTTTTTCCACAACAGCCCTGTCACTGAAGTAGGTACTGACATGTCCATTTTATAAAGAAAGATTTTGAGGCTCAGGAGTTATAGAAGGTTACATAGGTATCTCTGTGGAATTTGAAACAAGTTCTTTTGACTTAAAATCTTGAGTTTCTTTACTATTAAACTGCCATCTGGAATGATGGAAATAATGTTTCAGCTAACCATGCACTTGGATATCCATCTTCACTTTAATTATATCTCTAACTATTAATAAATGGGTGTTCAACACCAACCCCTTCCTCTTGACTGTTCTTCTTTTCAATATCCTTTTCTTTCACTTTTTTCTTTCACAATCAACATGACCTATACCTAACCACATCCACCTCACTATGACATCTGTCTCCATTGCCACCACTGCCACCACCTTAAGCCTACACCATGACCTTGGCCACTGCCATCAATCACACTTCTATCACCCCCACTTCCAATTTTACCGCAAGTCCCACTGTGTCTGAGCTCAAGCCCTCACCACTTATGTTGTATTTTTTTGAAACAGTCTGATGAAAGACTTCTTTAGTTACAGTCTCTCTGAAGTCCAATGTAGGCTGCATACTAATGCCACATTAACGTCTGAAAAGTCCGAACTGAACTCCTCATCCTGCCTTTCTATAAGCTCTAGACTTTGCCTCTACTTCACTGTCTCCTTAACCTTTAGAATATATTTTGAATCTGAGCACATCTTCCCACTTACAGGGTCATCACTCTAGTCCGTGTAGGGTGACCAAACATCCTGATTTGCTCAAGACTCTCCTGGTTTGAGCCCTGAATGTCCTGCATCTGGGGAAACCCCCCGGTCCCAGGCAAACCATGACTATAGTGGCAACAGTAATTCCATGGCGTCGTCATTCCTGGCCCAGACTTCTATAATAGCCTCACAATAGCCTCTCTGCATTAATGTTTGCTCCTTCCTAGTCTCTTTATCACATAAAAAACAGGGTGATCCTTTTACAATGGAAATCTGATTATGGGACACTCCTACTCAAAGCCCTTCGATATCTTCCCATTTCACTTAGGATGATAATATGTGTTTCTTGGCCGGGCGCGGTGGCTCACGCCTGTAATCCTAGCACTCTGGGAGGCCGAGGTGGGCGGATCGTTTGAGCTCAGGAGTTCGAGACCAGCCTGAGCAAGAGCGAGACCCCACCTCTACTAAAAATAGAAAGGAATTATATGGACAGCTAAAAATATATATAGAAAAAATTAGCCGGGCATGGTGGCGCATGCCTGTAGTCCCAGCTACTCGGGAGGCTGAGGCAGGAGAATTGCTTGAGCTCAGGAGTTTGAGGTTGCTGTGAGCTAGGCTGACGCCACGGCACTCACTCTAGCCTGGGCAACAGAGTGAGACTCTGTCTCAAAAAAAAAAAAAAAAAAAAAAAAAATATGTGTTTCTTGCACTAAAAGGGCTTATATGATCTGACCCCTGTTCTCCTGATCTCACTTTGCCTTTGCAAACCATGCCAAACACACTTCTATCTCAGGGTCTTTGTGTTGCTATTACTTCTGTCTGCAATATTCTTGCCCCAGATACTAGTCTGAATCTTGCCATTAGTTTATTCAGCTTTCTGCTTGTATGTCATCTCTTTAGGGACTTTTTCCATGGCCGTCCTATCTAAAGCAGTCCAATTTGCTCTTAGACACATAGACTACCACTCCTCTTGCCCTGCTGCTTTTTGTTTTAGCACATATCATCACTTCACATTCTGTTATGTTTATTCAGATATTCCTCACCAGAATATCAGATCCATGAGAGAAGAGACTTGTTTTTTTTCTCACTGCTGGGTTTCCAATGTTAGAATAGTGCCTATGTCTGTTGAGTGAATAAATGCACATTCTCTACAGTTGAATACAGTCAGGGTGGTCTTTTCAGTATCCTCTTTTGTCAAAAGTTGGGTTTGCTGGGGAAGCGGAATCAGATTTGCAAGCAGGTTTATTGGAGTGTATCCTTTAGATCAGTCTGGGGGGCACTGAGGGAAGCAGGATTGCACAGGCAGAGAAGTTGGGCTATGATACAGTTACATCAAAGGGCTCAGCCGATCCCATGGGGAACTCTGGAGCTGGGATAGTTTCTCAGAGATATTCTGAACTGGGGCAACAGGGATGAGATTTTACAACCCTGAATCCCCTAAGCATTGGGTATGGGCTGCCCCCACATCTTGGGTCAGCGCCTCTTCAGCTGAGGGTGATACTGAGAAGGGGAAAATCAGTTACGAGCTGTCAGCCATCCACACTGTTGACAGCTGGGTCAATAATGCCTTGATCATGAAGATGGTACAAAGATTTGGGGAGGTGGAGGAAATGTGCCACAGTAGTCACTATTTCTCTATGAGCTATGTTCTTTCCCATCTCCAGATATTTGCTCAGTTGGAAAATCCATCTGCAATGCCTTTATTCCCTTCTGCCTAATCAAATTACTCCTAACCATTAAGCCCTAGTCCAAGTTCCATAAAAAGCACCTCTTTACTATTCTAGTACACATGGATTTCTGCTAGCAATTGCTTTATACCAAGTAAAATGGTGCCTAGAGATTATTTTTCCCTATTTATTTTGTCTAGGTGAGCTCAGCTAATCTTGAACTCCCAAAGAGGAGGTGGGTTGTACATTATACTACTTTTCTATGCCTAGCTCCAGGTGTAATAAAGGCTCCTAAATAATTGTTGGTGGACTGTATTGAAATGAGAACCTCACCAGTCTTCTGCTTTGTAAACAGCGCTGATGCTAGTACTCCATCAACAGTGCCTCCAGTTTAATTGACAAATCAACTAATGAATTTATCTGGAGCTCCTCCTTTGTGCCTAGAACTATAGACACTGCCATATTAGCCCTGTCATGAAACTAGGAATGAAAACATTTCTGGAGGTATAGATTTTATAAGATAATTTCAAGACCCTGTAGGGTTGTAGCCAACAGATGAGTGCTTTTGCTGGTGTGATTATCTCATGAAGGGGCCTTATTACTATTAGGAATTTCAGCTGTATGTATAATTTTTTTTAGTCAATTGCCTTGATCACTAGGTGGAAACTGCCAGTTAGTGTTAGAAAGTTCCAACTGTGAGATTCAGAGAAATTAACCTGCTCTTTTAGAATATGGAGCTGACAATCAGAAAGCACCTTTGTTCTGAGCAGCTTGATAATTTCATTATTTTTTTTAAAAGCAGCTACTGAATAGAGTAGACACAAATTAATGATTTAATAGACAACCGCAGAAATACCTTTCCTTTTTGAAAAGGATTATAGATATTAGAACAAAGGTCATCTCCAATGGATAAATAAAAAGCTTGATTTAAAATGAATATTTATTTGATGGCTTCTGTAGTCCCATCCATCATTCTATGTGTAAAAAGAAGGGTTCACTTTAGTGACCTTTGCAAATGGGGATAAGTTTATACATTTGCTGAAAACACTGTACATTTGAGTGAGTTTCTTAAAAGTACCAGAATTGACTTAATGCTGTGACATTTTAAAAGGATATATTCTATTTATGTTAATCATCAGAAGATTTTTCTATGTGTTAAATTGGCAATGCATTCTCCAGTGAGTAGATGGTTTTTCAAAGGTTGAGAGTGTGTTTAGAGGTGACAAACAAATGGAAGTCCAATAATCTCTTGAAATGAAAATTCAGACCATTTGCATATTTTCCATTTGTAAAAATACTAAAAACGTTCTTCATTTATGAGAAGGACAATGTTATGTTTTTAATTTTAATAAGACAATGAGTGGCTTTAAATATATCCTGTGGATGGTAGTATTTTTCAGCTTTATTCCCAGAACTGCTCTCATACCCCTGAACTATCTGCCAAATCGGTATTTACATCTAATGGACCAGATGGTCACAGCGTGAAATGTTGCTGTGGAATGTACCCAGGCTGGAAGGACTGAATCTGGCCTAGTGTCCAAATGTGCAGTGAATTGTTCAGGTGAATGAGACAGTATGTTGTGTCTTTGAATGCTTATATAACCCATTAACTTTGTATTCATCCAATTATTCATTTATTTCTTATTAAAAAATAATTCTTAAGTTCACCATTGACTCTTCCAGGCTATAGTCTAGGCTCCAGGGATACCTAGATGAGTAACAATATAATGTGGTTGACTGCACCACAGAGGTAGCGTGCATGCTAGGGGAGGAGATGACCGAAACTTTCCAGGATGTAGTAACAGAACTAAGGAAAGGGGGACTTTAATTGGAGATTTGTTTCCTCCAATAATCATTATCATTTTCTCCAAGCCACTCATATGCCTGTTCTTTGTAAAAACCAATGTGCTTGCCATACAAATGTAGCTTTAAGACAAGCCTTCTAGCTCTGCCCATTTAATCATAGCTAATGTGTAAGTGGGGGGAGGAGGGCAGGTGACATATAAGTATCCTGGAAGAGACCCATCGTCCTGGCTGAGATGTGAAAATTCAGTAGGAAGAGTCAGCATGAACCCTAGGCACAAGAGGGCAAGAGTGTTCTAGGCGTGGGATACAGATACAAAGTACTTTACCCCTTTAAAAACTTAAACCAAGTTACACTTCTCTAAATGTAAAATCCATATAATTTAATTAAAAATGGATTTTTTACCTTATCATGAAGAAATTTTGAAGATTTAAATCATATCTTTAGTTTATATTTTGATTAAGATATACACTTTGGTCTTATTAGAAATGATAATTAACAAAAGAAAAATGAATATCCTGACGTGACTGAAATAAGGATGGTGAAGATAGAAAATAAAAGTGCCTATTAAAAGTAACAGTAAAGAACAGCATAAAGTGATGGAATGAGTACTAGACTGCCGTGGGCATTAGTTCACTATTTGTTTATTCAACAGATATCTGTTGGACACCTGTGTGCCCGGCACTGTCCTAGGCACTGGGGCACAAAGCATGCAAAAATCAATGAACAAAATAAACATAGTAAAATAAAAAGCATGTTTGGTGTGGTATGGGCTATGGAAACATAAATGAGGCAGGAGAGAGGCAGATTAATTTCAAATAGGAAGGTGTGAGGGAAAGTCTCTATGAGAAGGATTTGAAGAAGGTGAAATGTGGTCAACTACTTAATCATCTGGGCCTCACATTCCTTGTCTTTATGAAATAGGCCTGGATGACATAGCTGTGAAGATTCTTCCAGTTGGGAAATCATATGTTTCCGTGATTTTTATGTATCCTAGTTACCTGTCTGGTGGTTCTCTGAGCTTTACTGGACTGTGAGATAATAAATGGCTGTTTTAAGCTGCTAAGTTTGTAGTAATTTGTCATGTACAATAGAAACCAGTAAATGCACTCAGTTCTTTTGTTTTCTTTAAGACTATCCTCTTCCTCTCTTCTCTAGTTGCCTTCATTGTGGATTTCATAAGGCAATCCATTGGAGTATGGAAAGAAAATATTAGGCCTTCTATTTATATTTATTTTTATCCCATATTTTTATTTCTTTTTTATTGTTTCATTTATGTTTTATAAAACATCATATATTGGTATAGTAGAATGTATATATAGTTAATAGATAAACAGATATATTAGGAGTATGTGCCAAATATTTTACCACTGACAAAAGACAAAATAAAGTTTGGAATCTTTTCTTTAAAATATGTTTAGGAGACTCCTCAGCAACTGTGAAGTCAGATTACTTGGGTTTAATTCCCAGGTTGGCCCGTGTTGGCTACCAAGCCTGGGAAAGTTACTCTTTTGAGCCTCACTTTTCCCCTAACACCATAGTCATGGAGTTGGTAGAATTATGAGTTAGTATGTGTAAAGGAGTTAGAAGAGTTCTTGGTCTATAAGATATACCGTATGAGCTATTATTAAATGAAAATCCTATTTCAACCACCTTCTTTCCTACATAGTGTCATGTCTCTCTGCTCCTTTTCACAGACAGTAAAGGGATTGGCTATAATCTGTCTCTATTTCTTCATGTTCTACTGATTTCTCTCTCCCTCATTTTATTGAAATGGCTGCTACTCAGGTTTCAAATGACATCCTATCACTAAGCCATAAATATTTTTCAGGTCTCACTTCTGTGACCTCTCCACAGACTTTGTTTCCCCCCTCTTTGTTAGATTCTGTCACATAATGCTTTCCTGATAGCAGTTTTTCTACTTCTTTCGCCACTCATTATTGTTCTCCTTTCTCAAGGGTTAGTTCTAGCCCACTTCTTTTCTTCATAAACTAATCTTATTCCAATTTATAGCTTTAGTTACAAAATAGAAGTCATTTTCAAGATTATATCTCTAGCACTGGTCTTTTATCTAAGCCCCAGACTCATGTCCAATCGTCTACTTGTCATTGAACATTTCATACACATCTGAGACTCAAATGCCAAAGAACAAAGTTATGATCTTTCTTCCAAACCTGGTTCACTCTATTTCAATGAGTGGTACTGGCACCCAACTACTTGCTTCAGCCAGAAAAATGGGGCATTGCCATGGACCATCGACTTCTTTTGCATTCTGATTTTATTAAAAATATCTCAAGTGGGTTTACTTATTTCCATCCTTATCACCTTTACCACCCTAATCTAATAATCTCTCATCTGGATTATTCCAGTAGTCTTAATTGGTCTCCTGAAGTTTATTCCTGGAATACGGCTGATGGAGTCAACTTACAAATAACAAATCTTAAAATCCTTATGTACGGCTCCTGTCCCTCTTGGGATAAAGACCCAAGTCCTTACCATCAGTTATCATGTTCTTCAAGTTCTATTTCCTGTCTGCTCGTCAGCCTCATCATCTGCCACCCTTCCCCCGTACTTGCAGAGCCTGCATATGAACTGATCCTTTTGTTGATACATTCTGTCCTCTTGCCACCCTCCCTTTCACTTAGTTAACTTTTACTCATCCTTCAGACCTCACCTCAAAATTCATTTGTTTTGAGAAGCTTTACCTGGCTCATTAGACTAGATCAGGCCCTTCTTATATATCCTTTACCAGTTCCTTGTATTCTTCTTTTGAAATATCCATTAGTTTGTAATCATGTATTGATTTGTGTGATTATTGGATTATATCTCACCTCCGTGAACTTGATCATCTTTACATAGTACCGTTTAACCTATATGCATAGTACCTGACACATAGATTATTAGTGCCTACTTATTAAGCCAAAGAATCGATATGTGAATGTTGAATGCTCAGCTCTGGCAGAGACTACTAGCTGTTTATCAGAATCCATTCTCTTCTTTCTGGGAACACAGCTAGACTACATTTCTCAGCCTTCCTTGTAACCATATGTGGCCTTGTGATTGGGTTCTAGCTAATGGAACATGAACAAAGTGATGGGTACTACTTCTAAACCCAAACCCCCAAAACTCCTACCCATGATCTTTTCTCTCTATCTATGACAATGACCTCAGAGTGACCTCGATAGCTACATTGCTGAAGATGCCAGAGATTCAATGAGCCAGGATTCCTGCAGATTCAATAAAGCAGAGCACTACCTGCCAATCTAGAATCTCCTTATCTTATTGAGCAAGCAAGAAATAAACTTCTTTTGCTGAACCATTACATGTTTGGGTCTATTTGTTATTGCAGCCTAGCCTAGCATAATTAATACCAGTAAGTGAATGAATTCTAAACAGTGTTTTAGGAGGTATGATTGGTGGTCCATTTAACATTTTGTGGTTTGTAGAAAATGAGTCAAACTTAGTCTTCTATGTGAAATTTTTATTATGTGTTTAGTCAGTCAGTCATGGCGTGAAGTACTGGGAACAAAAGATGATTAAAACTCATCCCTGCCCTGAGGTACAAAGGCAATATATGTAACCAAAGTGTTTGTTCCCCCATAATATTCTGAAATAAAAATAAATTTAAAAAAACTAAAAAGTGATAATAGCAAAAACAAAACAAACAAACAAACAAAAAAACCCACCTTACTCTGTGCAGGGGTGAACAAGTATATAAATAGCAAGCAACATAAAATTGTAAGTGCCATTATAGAAACATGTATTAGGCAGGGCCACCGTGTAGAAGGTAGAGGAATTTGTTGTGAATAATTGCATATGTGAATTCTGAATGGGGAGTGGGGGAAAGTGAATCCCAAAAATGTCCTTGTCAAAAGATTCCTCATGTTATAGTGTGCTGGGGGTGCCTGAAATTCCACTGTTTGTTCCCTTTAGCTAAAACTTTAGATCTCTGAGCCCTTTAAAATAATATGAAACACTATTTTGCCCACCACATGGCATCCATGATGGTATTAAATTTTAGGTGACAGTTTTTTGGGTTATGGAAGATGTATCTAAGTGAGTGGAAATGGGCAAAAATGGGGAAGATGGTAGGTTGGGCCATAGTTTGGGTGCTGCTGTAGGTACTAGAGGGCCAGTGGGAATCTAGGTAAATGGCCAAATGCCTAAGGACATGTGAAGATGAAGGACAATACTGGGGAACAGTTTGTGGCAGGTGTCCAAAGACAAACATTTATCCAGTTGCTTTGTACCTTTAACATTCTTCCTCTGTCAACCCCATGTCCTTGATTTTTCTGGGTCAAATCCAATTTTAAATGTTCTATTTTCTTGTCCTTACCTGACTTTGAGGCTCTGGGATAAAGTAGCCTCATGGTGATTTGGATTATGGGAACCAGTGTTATGTTCTGTTAAAATGTAAATGTAGATATCAAGTAAATTTGAAATATGGGCACCATATATTTCTAAATAACAGTGTATATTTAACCTATGTGGTTATAAAGGAGGATTTTACAGAAATATGTCTGAAAGTGGGCCATTGATCCCGGAGCATTCATGGAAAACAATGGCCGAAATCCTTGGAAGGCATTGTTCAGTACTTCTTGCACTTACAGGTGTCCTCTCTAGCAGCAGGGGTGTGTATTTGAATGATTTATACCTCCGCTTCCTGAGAGAACAGCATCACATTTTTACTAATCAGACTCAACAGCTTCAAAAAAGCATTGTAGCTGGAAGTTCTGTCACTCTGTTGTTACACTGACTGGTGCATTCTAATTAATGTGAGAGGATATTATGGGAGAAATGGGGTCTTGATAGAGAAAGCTCAGAAGCCGGGTGGTGGTGTTCTACCCAAGGAACACTTTCCCCTTTTTAGTTCCAAGAGAAAACCTTGGAAGGAATGGCAGTGGTCACTCGTTTTGAGATGCCATCACCCAAAGAAAGTTTTCCTTTTCCTTGTCAGGGAGGGATGGGTAAAAGAGGAAAGGGTGAACGCTCAGCAGACCTGAGTTCTGCCACTAACCAGCTCACGGTGGTGCTCTGAGCAAGGACTGCTCCCACCACTGAAATGGAGAAATAATGCCTGCTTTATCTACTGCGGTATTGTGTAGTGAATGTCTGTTCACCAGTCTTCGAGCCCAGGGGAACCCAAAACTGGAGAAGAGAACCAAAAAGAAGGCGATAAAAAGAGCACGGTACAGACCAAGACAAGTCACACAGAAGCTGGTGAGGAGAGAAAAGCCACTTAAAAAGCAGTGTCAGAGAGGTCAGAAGGGGCCAAACCCAGCTTCTCCACTTTTGGCTTCAGCTGGCTAAGAGGTCTGTCAATGGCAAATGGGAGCCTTGGAAAAAAAAAAAAAAGAGAAGGCAGGAAAAAAATAAAAATAAAAAACTGAAGAATTGTAGTTGAGGAGGCAAAGCAGTAGAAAAAAATAAAGGAATGGAGGAGAGAAAAGAAGCTTGAGGAAGATAGTAAAGAAAAAGTGCTATTAATGATTTGCCTGTTTTATCCTCTATTAGAAAGAGGACTGAAGGAAGAGAGAAGATAAGGAAAATCAACTCTGGAATCACGAGGAAAGCAGTGGGAGGATTTTGAAAGACTTTTTTGTGTGGATTTACTTCATAAGGGATGAGAGCCATTGCCTGGCAGGGGACCCTGGGGTAGGATCCTAATTATTAGTTCAACTGGGAAGAACCCAGGGGACATATTTGCAGTAATTCAAATCCACAGAAATAAAGGGTTTGATGTGAACCTCAGATGACAGAGTAAATGGATATGTTTTGTAGACTGCATCAGGAGGAAGAGCACGAGGCACTGTGGTGATTTCCCCAAGCAAGATAAGGCCAAAGCCTGTTAGTTCTCTTTGGAATTGAAACATGGGATATGGGTCATATGTCAATTTCGTTGAAAAACCCCACACTATGATATAGTGAAATTCCATTAACAGCAGCAGAGAGGTTTGGCATCAGGATAGGGAAATGTAAGAACAAAATAGCTGTTGAGGTGAATGTGGACATTTACCGTACAATCCTGTAGTAGATAAAGCAAGTATCATTTCTGCCTTCCAGTTGCTGTTAATCTAAAGCAGAGACAAGTTCTGGCTGTTGCTAGAAAAGCCAGAGATGTTTTTTAAATGTGTGTTGATAAATCACTTGAGCAGAAAGTGCCTGGAGAAAAGTCTTCACTCAGGACAAGGTAGCATGCGGTGGGGGGTGGTGTTTGTTTTTGGGTAGATTGCCCCTAAAAAAAAAGTTGCCATTGGGTACTTTGGGGAGGAGGGTATGCATGGAGGAAATTAGTGTTCATTGAATGGAGAAAAATATTATCAATGTTACATATTATACTTCTTTCAAAATGGATTTAAAGATACAGCAGGAATTTAGATAAGCTAGTCAGAGCAAGAGCTAAGACAAAAACGCCTGGAGAAGATGGTTCTTACAGAGGAAAGGATAAATGACTACCCAAGAAGACAGGCCAGTGTTTGAAGTCCACAGAGGAATAAAGAAAGGATTTTGGAAGTAAA
Organism: Eulemur rufifrons; assembly: GCF_041146395.1. Lineage (NCBI taxonomy): Eukaryota > Metazoa > Chordata > Mammalia > Primates > Lemuridae > Eulemur > Eulemur rufifrons. The sequence goes on along the minus strand of NC_090998.1, from coordinate 61,437,402 downwards.
GAGCATTCAGAGAACACAAAGAAATGCATGTGGGGGTATGCAAGGAAATACAAAAGAAACGCAAGGAAAGGCTGACAAAATAGACAAAAATAACAGGCTTTCTGTGGATGACATCCAAGTTCCAGAAAAAAGGAATATAGAAGAGTGTGAGACAAGAGGAGGGATTAGATCTCAGAAAGGAGGAGGACAGTTTAAAAAGACCTGCAGGCCTAAATAAAATCACTGAAGTTTAGGGACAGCACTGCTGGCAGTAAGACTGTGTAAGATCAAAAGCAATGAGCGCCAAAGCTTAGAAGCAGAATGAAATCTGACAATTAAGTACTTTATAAGAAAGTAAAGAAGGAGGTGAACACATCTGAAGGGATTGGCTTGGGGTTTTGTTTTTGATACTCGTCAATAAAGGGAAGAACATCAGCTAGAGTCGGAAGATGAATTGTTGGAAAGGGAAAATGCCAGTTAAATGTGTGCGTGTGAACGTGTAGTGAGAAAAAAAAAAGAGCATCTTTGTGAACGTTCCTGGCTCTCCTAATCTTTGTGGGGAAGAAGAATTAAGACTGTAGACATGAGAGGGCCCAGGTTAAATACAACCTGCCCTTTTGACAGACTCTTGGAAAAGGGTGGTCCCAGTAGAAAAGACTTTTGAAAATATAAAGGGCAACCCAAGCAGATGATACCAGAGTAGAGGATAAAAGCTATAGACATAACAAGGAAAATGATAAAAGTATTACACAAAGAAGTATCAAAGGAAGTGTACACTTAAACAACAGAAATGTTACTACGTGAAAGCAAATTCATATGAGGTGGCAGGAAATAGAACAAGGAGAACTACGACTTGCATCATCTTGATTGCACCTTTGAACATGCTGCTTCCTCTGCCTGGTATAATCTCCTTCCCTCGTTTTTCTACTGGTCTCCTACTTACTTCTCCACTGTCATCTCTGTACTGAGTCTTTCTCAGTGACCATTCTTGGCAGAGTTTGGCTCTCTTCTCTCTTTGCATTTCTATAACACCTTTCCAAATTCTGAGTACAGCACTCGCAATATTGTACTGTAGATGTCTGTTCGTCTCTCTGCCTCTTTTATTGAACAAGTCCATTATTTTAATCAGTTTTGCCTAACAGTATCTGCCATATGGCTAGAGGTAAATATGGAGTTACAGGTCAAGAGAAATTGTTTCTTACTGTGGGAAAGGCACAGGACAGAGAAATCTGGAGTTAGTTGGTCAAGACCATGAGGAAAACAATGAAAAGCTACGTTACATGCAGTAGTAATATAAAAATATACATATATATATAGCTGTCTAGCACATAGCTGATAATAAAAATTTTTTAGAGTTAAGGTATCATTTAGATTTATTAATAAAAGCAAAGAAAAAATAAGGAAGTAGGATTTGGGGGCTCAAGCAAGCTGTCTGCAAGAATAGAAATGCCAAGGACAGCATATAAAGATCCTTGGGGGAATAAGCAGGTAGGATATGTTGATGAGGTAAAGAGAAAACAATCACAATTTGGGAGAACTGAAAAGGTTTGCAAAATGATACATGAGTAACATTGGGTATTTTGGCTAGTTTGGAGAGAAATTATAACTATATATAATAAAGTACCTTTCATAATAAAGAGCTGCTAAGAGTAAAAAATCAAAATATGAGTGTTACAATATTAAACCTGTTCTATAAATGAAAGATACCAGGTTTTTTTTTTCTTGCTAGTTTAATGCCAGTAGAATAAGCATTTTTAAAAAGTCTCCTTGACACTCTTGCTTCATTATTTTTTAAAGACATTGAGTGGCTGAATCTTGTAAAGATGCAAAAGAATTCTTCAGATTTAGATTTAGACACGACTGAATCCTGTAAAGATGAAAAAGAGCCCTTATTACTTGATGACACAATAGCTGATGTGGAATATTTGAATTTCTGAATAGGTATGCCACTGTCTGAATGTTTGTGTGTCCCTCACTGCCCAATTCAAATGTTAAAATCCTAACCCTCAAGGTAATAGTACTATAGGAGGTGATGTCTATGGGAGGTGATGAGGTCATGAGGACTGAGCCCTTGTGAATGTGATCAGTGCCCTTGTAAAAGGTCAGAGTGAGCTCCTTTGCCCCTTCTGAACGTGAGGACACAGCAACAAGACCAGTAAGTAGGACTTCACCAGACACCGAATTTGCTGGTACCTTGATCTTGGACTCCTCAGCTTGCAGAACTGTGAGAAATAAATGTCTGCTGTTTATGAGTCACCCAGTTTATGGTATTTTGTTATAGCACCCTGCATGGACCAAGACAAGATATAAAACTTAATTATGACTATGACCAGTTTAGTTGCATTCAAGGGAATTATAATTCTCTGTAGATGGAATGTTCTGAGAATTACAAGGATGATGAAGAAAGTAAGGTCTATCTTTTGTGCCACCAGCGTGTTTCATCTACTTGATAGTTTCATAATGTCACTGAAAATAATATAATCAGATTGTGGGTAACAGAAACAAAATCTTTTTCATGCACAGTTTATTCAGTTTTTGGGTATGATGAGAGTATGTGTACAGCAGCAGTTATAGGCATATAGATTAGGAATTTGAATTTAGATTTTCATTGTGACTAAATGACCTTCTTGAAACAATGTGAAGAAATTTGAGTTACCTCCTTTACAAAATAGGTTAAAAAGAACCAATTTGAAGGCAAGTGAATACCTCCCACAATATCTATGTTAATCTCATGCTTTCTTAGTGCAGCTGTTCCATCTACATATTATTTATTTTTCAGAGTTTTTGACTTTTATCTCTTAGATGGTGATCTTCTGTTCTCATTCATTTCTGCTTAAAGGTTATGCAACTAATTAGTGTATTTCCCATGTAGGCCTTAAACGCATTGCATGTTGTGGCAGTTACAGAGAAAGTCAAGATCATCTCTAAGTATATTTGGAATTCAATTTGCTAAGATTTCACAAATTGTTCATTTTGCAGAAACAATTTAGTTTCCATCTGGTTTGCCTAGGGGAAAGTTCACTAGTGTTCATTGTTAAGAAAATCAGAACATCATTAGAGAGCTCAATGGTCCTTTGCATAAAAATGTGATGTCACTAAATCACATACTGCAAAAATACAGTTTATCTGCAAATGAGTATGATGTGAATTTCAATGAAAGCCATTCTCTTCAGAGAAAGAAAGCACATAGGTATATCTTATTTGCCTCATTTTGCATGTATTCAGACTGACAGCTGGAGTGACCCTGCTGAGATGCCAGGGATTTTTTTAGTTATGTAAAGTACATCACAGATTTTTATGAGAAATGACAACTAGACTACATTTTTTTTAACAGCATATGTTATGCAATTGTAACTTAAGGCATTTTAAACTATGACAATTTTCCTCTTTATTTATAATGATATTCTGGCTTTCAACTTTTGAACATCACATATTGATGAAGAAAAATTAATAAGTTTCTAAAAAAATGCAAATGAAAAAACTAACCCCTAAATTTCTGATAAATTTCAACAGATAAGTTTTATCATTTTATTTTTATTTATGACTTTCGTCTATGATTTTATTACGTGACATCCTTTTCAATGGAGGTCAAACCAAAAAATTAGTTATATTTTTTTACATGTGAAATCTTGTAAAAGCATGTTTACAAACATTGTACTTGAAGTTTGTAGATTTCTCTGGAAATCTGCCTCATAAAGGTAGTAACTATTGTTTAATAAATTCTTCCAAGAGATTAAAAAAAAAACTCTGCAAAGGGATGAATTAAAAGCCTGAAGTAATCCTTATTTCCATTGTTTGAAAATGCATACCAATTCTTGGCAAAATAAAAAAGGAAGAAAAAAATTCAGAAGACATAAACTTAAAAAAATCGCCACACAAATTCCAGATGGTCCCCAAAATCTTTCAACTAGGAGAAAGAATAAGAAAAATCTAAGGGAAGGCATTTTAAATTTAAAGCTGAAAAAGAATATGTACACAATTGTGTTATCTGAAAAAAAGCCTTTAGGCAGATGGAGTCCTTGAATACTTGAGAACATTTGGCTGAAGGAGATGAATCATAGACATATATGATGACTTTTGCGAGATGTTAAGATAAAAGAAAAACCTTGTAGGTTTATGTTTGTGGGAAAAATTGTAAAGAAAATGTGTGAAATTGTATAAGGTGACTTCTAAATTTATCCAGAGTGAATTAAAGGTAGAGAAATGAGCCAGTGATATTGCTTATAGGTAAGACAGGTACAGAGTTAGGTGGGAAAGCTTTCCGAAAGAAGCGGTTTCTGTCATAAATTAGGAATATTCTTCGATTGCATGTTGAGGGTAAAATTAAACAAGAAACTGAGATAAGCTGGGGCAATTTTTCCTGGGATCTTTTGAGAAAACTGTTTTCTAGGTTTAAGAATAAGGTACATCAAGAAACGAAAAGGGACTAGATATTAAGTCTGTATTCTTGAAAGATGTGCGGTTCTCCAAAATGATTTTAGAGGAGGTTATAGCTGTAACTAAGTTTGCAGTTAGACTACTGGGTAAATCTTGGCTTTTCATTTACTAGCTGTGTGATCTGGGAATATTCTTAACCTTTATGGGCCTTCGTATATTCATCAATAGAATGAGAATGATCATAACACCTAAATCAAAGGACTGCTATGAGGATTAAATGGATTAATATAAGAGAAGTGCATATAATAGAATCTGGCACATAGTAAATGCTCAACAAATGTTAGTCATAGTTAATAACAGGCTATCACTTATACAACAGCTTCTATGTGACAGGTACTTCATATAATTTATTTCATATCTTCACAGCCCTGAAGTATAGCTATCATTATCTCCATTTTGTGAATGAACAAATTGAGGCTTAGCCCTGTGAAGTAGCTTTCTTAAGGTAATATGGTTATTAGAACTCAGAGGATGGATTTGTTAAGCACCACTGTCCATGCTCTTTCTTCTATGTAGAGAAAATTTCTGAAATTTTAATTTTCTTTTTATACTGGGTCATTATTCAATAACATTCAATATTATGTCAGTAAGACACTGTTAGCACAAGGTGCTGAACTGGAAAAAAAAATGACATGGCAGACTTTCCTGGTGTAAGTGTTCACAGCCAGATTCTTCATCTCTAATATTATGCATCATCTGTTAAGCAATTGGTAATTGCTTTCATGTCTTCTTGAATGCACAGGAATCAGCAGGCTACAATTCCTGAATGACCGTCTCAAGGTCTTCCACGGAAATCTGTAGACTGTTGAGGTGAAAGAGCTTCTCGGAGGAGCCAGAAGTGTGTCCAAACACAAGCTCTCGATTTTCCTTTATGTTCCTGAGGTTGCCTGAATTAAGCAGATTGACTAAAAGGAGATGTTTTGCATTGCCTTGAATCAGGAGGGATAAAAAAATTTATTCCTCCCTCCTCATAAGGATTTAATGAGGTCAAATAAGATAAAATAGGTGGAAGGATAAGCTTTCTGCAAAAGAGGGGATAAAGAAATGCAATAGAGGGATTATGTTAAGGAGTGAATTAGAAATATATAAAAGCAAGTTGCCTTCTCTAAACAGGTGATAAGTGCTATATTATCTGTTTTCATATGGCTGAAGGTCAATGGATACAGTGTCAAGATGGCTGTGGGACTGAAGTACCTGTTAGGCTTAGAGTACGGGTTTAGAGCTGAAGCCTAAAGTCAGACCCAGATTTGAAACCCTGGCTTGCCACTTACTGCCACTTGACCTTGGGCAGATGGTTTCAGCTCTCTAAGCGTTAGTTTCCTACTGTATAAAATGGGGATAGTAACTGTATTGATCCCACCTGGTTGCTGTCTAGTGCTTAGAAGAGTATCTAGAATGTGGGAAATGTACATGTGTGCTAGTTATTTCATTATTTCAAAGACAGCAGCATTTCTATCCATATGTAATTAAGAATAATAAAAAACGTTTTATCCAACTCTGTATGTTTCCTACACAGCTAGTGCCTGGCATATAGCAGACACTCATATTTTTGTTGTGTTAATTAATGGAAAGATAACGTTATATAAGTGTTTACACAGAGACATCACCCTAAGTCAGCCCTCTTACTAGGCTCTTGAATGAGCATGGACAGCCAGGAGTGGGGCCTGGTAAGATATCTATGAGGAGATGAGTATCTTACCATGCTTTGGGCCCTGCCCAAACTTCTCCTCCTCCTGCAGGAATGCTCAGGGCCTCCTCACACAGTGGATCATTCAGTGTTGACGTCCACTGAATTCTGCTCTTGCATAACACACTTTGGATTTCATCTTCCACTTGACCCCTCAGTGGACTTGAGCTTGGATCAACATAGTAGGTAGCAGGTGGTTTTAGTGGCTTATTACACCTGGCTGCTAACTGGGGTGTGTTGAAATGGAAATCACAAAGTCCATGAGGAAACTTGAAAATACATCAGCCTAAGCTGCAAACATGAAGGCCAAGCTTCCTTCAGGGCATTTTTTTCTTTGGAATTTTTTTTTTTTTTTTTAAGAAAGGATATGGCTTTTGGCTTTATAAGCAATCTTAGAAAAGTGTTAAACTAGTAAGGAGATGGTGGAATCAGAAAAATTAAGCAATGCTACTTGATTGTGAGTATGGTACTGTTTGGGAGAATGCTAAACATATTGTATGTAAATTATTTAAACAAGTTGTGGTGGCAAAAAGGATTAAGATGATCTTTAAACAGAAATGAATTCTGTTTTAGTCAACATACCCAAAACAGAACTTACTGTTTTCCCTTAAAATCGGTACATCTTTCTGTAATTTCATTATATTGCCTTATTTGCTCATTTCTCAAACCTAGAATTGGAATCATTTTCAATAGTCCTCTGCTTCTTACTCCTGCATCTAATCAATGACAAAATTCTGTAAATTCTAATTCTTAACATACTTTTTCAAATTTGAGTTCATATTTTATCTTCACAACCATATAATTTAGTGGACTCTGCAATAACCTCTGAAATGGAGGTGAGAACCTCCAATTCATCTTCACGCTGCCAAAGTGTGGCATTCTAACCCACAGAGCTGATATGGCTACTGGCAGCTTTAATACTCGCCCTGGCCCCCAATTACAAAAATAACTCCCACCTTCATGGTTCTAAAATATTTCCCTTATTTATTGTTCTTTCTTACCTCTCACTCAACTCCCCTCTCACAGGTACAGTACTAGATCCTAATCGGATCTGGACATCTTGTTGTTCTATAAATGTTCCAATGCCCACTCTACTTGTTCTCCTTATTCTCAACCTGCTGAATTCCTAATTATCCTTTATAACCCATTTCAAATTCACATTCTGACCATCTCTTCTGAACTCCCCACTTTCAAAAAGCACCACCCCTTCCTCATGGTCTATGAACTCTTTGAGTGTAGAAGCAATGTCTACCTCATCTTTATATCACCAGGGCCCAGCAGAGAATGATCTGTAGATGTACGTTTGCTGAACTGAATCGTCAGATTAATGAGAAATTTTCCAGAGAGAAGCCATTTCCTTTGCTGGTACCTTTACATCTGAGATTGTTAAATGTAGAAGCTACAGAACGTAGTTGCTTACCCTAGAAGACATAGGGGATTGGTTGCTGGAAAGAAACAGGGCAGGGGTGTTCGTGGTTATGTGTCACCTGGAACATAGGCTTTGCAGTCACACTGACCTGAGTGAAAACAGACTCTGTGAGTTAACTGTCACGTGCCTTTGGAGGATCTCTTTACTTTTCCCTCATAAAATGAGGATAACAATACATCCATATCATGTAGGATGGCTGTGGTTATTAATACGTACAGCACTGAATATAGTGCTCTTCATTTTATTAAAACAGAGGAGCTTTGATATACAGATTTAAAAATTGGGTGGTATATCACTAGTACTTCTGAACAGACAGGAAAAATATTGTGCTAAAAGATTTATGAAGGAAATGTAGAGGCTTATTATAATACTATGTGATGTTGCCTAAACCAAATTGTCAAGCTTGTAGATTGAAGAGGTACAAAGCTCCTTTAAATTATCGTCTAGTTCTTGTCTATAGTGACAATAGGGAAATCTCCATTTGCCTTATAGTTTGATTTTTTTGTTGCAACAGTTGAAATATTAGAGCTCAAATGGAAAAAGACTTATCCAGGCATTTTGTAATAAGTAAAAGACTTATTACACCAGCCATTTTGGTCTTCTGGTCCCCGAGGCATCTCATTCCTCCTAGGCCCAACATACATCTTTTAACTGTTTGTAGACAGTATATTTGTTTGTTCCATTGGTAAGGGGGGTGTGTGGGGAATCTGAAGACGTCTCTGAAAAAAACACAACCGTTAGGACTTTAAAATGCCACTTTTCGGTTATCAGTTTAAAAGCTATTAACAATCAGCTGCCTCTTGCAGGCAGAGGAAAAAAAATACGTGGGTTGAAAGACACTTGAAATCAGAGGTTAGCAGGAAGATGGCCTTTCATTTCCAAACATGGAGCCAGGATGTCAACATCTCTAGTTTCTCCAAAGACAAAAATCAGTATTTTTTTTTTTTTAAGGGCAAAATGAACTAAAACAACCCGCTCCCCGAGTTTGCGGTAATAACATCCCGCACCTCTTAGCCCGTGTTCACAGACGCGTGCAGTGGCTGCTGTGCTCTGACGACCGCATCTCATTCTGCCTTGCTACTTGGCTCCCTCTCAGCTCCTGCCTGATCATATTTTGAAATGTCATTCACATTTATGCAGGCCAGTGCACAGAACGAAATTAATTCACAATGGCGTGTTAATATTATTACTTTTGACACCATGGAAAACTTATTAACTATAGCTTGTCATAGGCCCCTTAGAGTGAATAACCTAACTACAACATTGAGAGGAAAGTAATATGATCTAAAGGTTTTTTGATCACTAGATATTATATTATTACAGTTGTTGAGTATTCAACAACTTTCAACTATCAGAGTAGTTGAGTTTTTCAATAATTTTGATAAAATTAACTGTCTTTCTATGAGTGGCAAGCAAATCTGTCCCATTTTGCTGGACTACCCATTAAGGAAATATTTTATGGAACATGATGTAAGCTGTATGTATTTTTCCCTCTATCAATAAATATGTTCTGCATTTTAAAGAGGTAGTAGGAAATTTAAGCAACATAATCAATTAGTTGATGTGTGAATTATAATAGCCCAAGAGCTTAAAGGAAGAAAAAGAGAAAGGAGAGCTAGTATTCATTGCATACTTGATAGCTTTGGGTGTTTTCATGTACTGTGTCTCATTTAATCCTTACAATAAACTGCGATGAGATTTTATATTCTTTATCATATATATATATATATATATATATGGTGGCCAGGAGAAGGGAACAAAAATTTGATGGCTACTTATAATAGAGCTCAGCTGGCATTAAAAATGCAAGTTAAAAAAAATCTGTGATTCAAGAAAGTATTTTGTATATCATTGTATGATGGTATCTTAACGGTGTTGAAAGCCTTTTAACAATATATTTTCAGTTGCATTAACCCAGGGTATAAGTCTTTATCTGTTTATTTTGCCCCATTCCTTGTAGGGCATGGAAAATTCACCAAAAAAACCTTTTCTTTGCCAGTCATGATTTTATTCTAACAGCACAGCTTTTCTTAGCTCTTTCCAAATTTCTCTGTTTTGTGGCGATATGAGATATGTATGACGCATCACGTCTCAAACCCCGCAGATGCAGCACAGGTGTGCTCTGGGTCTTATACTTAAATGTTAATCCATTTTGACCTTCTTATTTTCTAATTTCTTAAAGGCAAATATTAAATGCTTTTCTTGAATAATCCAGTGGATAATTTCTGGGCAAACTAATTTGGAAAAAGGAAAAGAAAAACTCACGAGAGATAGATCTAAGTTAAAGTGGAAACCCATGCCATGTATGTGTATTCCTGCTGGCAGGCGTCTTGGGAGAAGAAAAGGGAATGAAGAAGGGATCCATGTGGGGTTTACACCTTTTTTCTTATAACTCACAGCAAAGCACTGATGGTCTGAAACCATAACGCTACTGAACTGAATTTTGAAAGAATGGTCATTCGTTATATCAAGTATATATCTGTGTGTATGTATGCATTTATACTTACGTGTGTTAAGAATGGGACCAAAAGCACCAAAATCTTAATATCCTAAGATAATTATTCTCATTTCATAGATTCCCAGATTGTGTTTATACATACGTAAATACTTTAAAAACCCTCTACAAAAGCATATATAATTTATATAATTTTATATTCTGCTTTTTCCACTTAACATGCTAAAGGATTTTTCCATATAATTATGTCTAATGTCTATCTAATATTCCGTTAAGTCATAAGTAGACATTTCATTATTGAACACAAAGGCTATTTTAATGTGTAAAATTATAAGTTAGAGTAAGTGGGCATCCACGAATGAGTATCTATAGTAGTTTATGACAGCCAGAGGCTAGTTGGTTAGTGTTTCTATTTATGATAATTCTTTATAATGTGAAATTTCACATCTCTGGACTGAATTTTTTGGTGTTAAGTAACCTGCATTAAAATAATTTTTTTTAAAACTTTGTACCTTTTTTTTGCAAGGTACCTGGTAAGAAAATCAACATGGTATGACTTTTGTTTGTGTTATATTTATCTGACTTTCCACTGAGAGTTTGCTGCCTGTAGGCACTTTCCCAAGAAAGTCAGCCAGGGCTGATAGATGGAAACTCACTCAGGTAAATCAGCTCCCCAAATCTATCATTGTAGTTCACAGCTTCAGGATTCACCTTCCTCTATTTTTCACTGTCAAAAGTGGCTTACTTTGGGAGACACTAAAAATCCAAGTACTGTTATCACTGTTTGTCAAAGTAATTGTAGAGGGTATGTCCTACTGTGATGGGTCTTATGAAAATGCAGAGAGAGATTAGAAGTGGGGGACAAAAAGAGAAAGTACATGTAAGGCTTGATTTAGATTGATGCTACTGCTCTTTTTCTCCCATGGCTTTGCTTTTTAAGTACCTTCTTTGATGAATCACAGGGCTGTTAGATCCCAGGGGAGATCACCTTGTCTATTCCCTTACCTTGAAGCAGGACTACAAATCCATGCCCCAATTCTTATTTTTAAAAATCCTCCAGAGAGGTAGGCTCTTTTAGATACCTGTTTCAACATTTTAACACTTCCAGGAGGGTCTTATTGGGTTTAATTTTTCTTTCCACATTTAAATGCCTTTCTTTTTATTTGAATTACAGTGTCTCCAGAAAGTCATGCTAAGCTGTCTCAAATGGATGTTTTACACTTTATTAATGGACACTCATCACTGAGTTCTCTCACTCCAAGAAAGAGACTCTGATTCTTCTAATTTAAGAGAACAAATGAGATCGGAAACTAATAGATTGCACATCTCTGAGGTTTGAGGGCGGAGAGAATTTGGTTCAGAAACACAAGGCTGGGTTCTCGTGGCTTCTACAGCACATGAAAGCATCCTGCAAATGTGAAGCCACATTAATAATCACTGATACACTCATAAGAACAAAGATCATGTAAATCTTAAGCTCATCACTTGTCCCATGACCTGCATTTTGGGGGACAAATATGAACTAATAAAGGTTGAAATATATGGGACATGAAAGGTAATCCAAACAGTTGCAGGCATTTAAGTAAGAAATCTCAGAGTTTTTCTAAAGGAAGGAAAAGGCACCGAAGATGATGTCGTTAGCAGTTTCCATTTGAGGAAAAATGAGTCCTCAAGTATCCTCATCTCAGAATATGTTTGAATAAGTTATGTCTTAATCTCTATGGGAGATTTTAGTTTATCATTTACAAAATTTTTGCTTAGGGATGCCAGAACTTGCACTTAGGAAGAACCATTTGTTCTCAGTTCTGAAGTCAAATATATGTGATTTCATCTGGAAAGGAGGCGTACCGAAGCATTTTCTTAGAAAATACAGGCCAGGCTAGTATACCAAGACCAGGAAGGGTGGTGGGAAACAGCGGGTCACCCCATGGGGCCCTAAAAGAAGCAATCAATGGCACTCCCCTTGTTCTGTTCCCAACCTCTGCATCCCTCCTTTCATCCAGGCACTCTAATGTCAGGGCAAGTGGCTCTGTGCTCCACTAAGAGGAGATCACACAACGTCTCAAGCATTATCTTCCTGTAGAAATTACACATGATGAACCTGTTTCTGCTCCCAGTTACTTAAGTTCTAGCCCAGGGCACCAAATTCATTATGTGCTGCGCATGAGGATCTGAAAGAAGGTTTGATCCTTGTGATTGTGTACTGGGTTTTTCCATGGATTTATCTCCTAGTGACTTGTACAGCACATCCTGGTAAATACTTATCTCAGACTCAAACCCAATACCAACACCCACTGCCCTGGCCTAAATCAGCCCAGTTAAAATTCAGCTATGTCCCATCCCTCTTCTATCCTCAGGTTCAGTTCTGTTGTCTATAGAGCAGCAGTTGCTGGGATAAATAATTTCCTTTCCTCTAGACACCAAGAGAAGAACTAGAATTCAAACTGCCTGTATGTTATTTGAACAGGAATCTTTCTGATCCTGATTACTTCTTTAGGAAAACTCTCAATCCATTTTTTAAAAGAGAAACGTGCTACATTTCTTTCATAAGTTGATTACCAGGGTCCCTTATACTTGAATATTTTCTGATAATCCCAATGCCAGAAATTTCACATGATGTCCATTCTCTAATGGAATTTTTTTTTTTAGGCCCCAGACAAAGGACTTTATTACTCATTACACAGCATGAGCAGCATATTTTTGTCAGTTTTCTCTGCCCAAATCCCATGACGGTGATGCAGGTGGGCCCAGATGGATGCCTGCACATACTCTGAATTGTGTTTTAGGAGAGGAACCCTGAGTTTAGGGAATCTGAATCTTTTAAAATGGGCAGCAAATTATGCCTGCTCTTTGTTCCAGAGACACTGTATTTTCTTTCTGTTCTTCTTTTTTTTTTTTTTTTTAAATTTCAGAGTATTAAGGGGGTACAAACATTTTGGTTACATGAATTGCTTTTGTGCCATTTGAGTCAAAGTTTTAAGTGTGCCCATCACCAAGATAGCATGCATTGTACTTGTTAAGTGTGAATTTACCTGTCCCCTTCTCCCCCGTCCTACCTGCTTGGTTTCCACCGAGTTTTGCTACCATATGTGCACATGAATGCTGACCAATTAGATCTAGTTTAATAGTGAGTACATGTGGTGTTTGTTTTTCCATTCTTGCTATACTTTGCTTGGAAGAATAGTCTCCAGTTCCATCCAGGTTGTTACAAAGGGTGTTATTAGTTCACCATCTTTTTCATGGCTGGGTAGTACTCCATAGTATACATATACTACATTTTATTAATCCACTCATGTATTGATGGGCATTTGGGTTGTTTCCACATCTTTGTGATTGTGAATTGTGCTGCTATAAACATTCAGGAGTTTGGAATAAGGAACTATTTGATTTGAATTTCTGGATATTGCTTGCTAGTTATGTGATTTCAGACAAGTTTCTTAGCCTCTGTGAGTTTCAGTTTCCTCATTTGCAAATTTGGCTTAATAACATAAGACAGTTCGTGAGATTTCATTGAACTAGTGTATTTAATTATTTCAGATTTCAATTAAATTTGTCAATTCTTTTTCTTCCCAAGGGGATTGGCCAGCAGTTAGAATCACAAAATTAGGAAAGGTCTGAGGAGGGCATGCAAGCCAGCAGACAGAAGAGGTTGGGGGTTTGCAGTGATGGTGACAATCAAGGGCTCCAGAAATCACCTGAGAGGGCTGCTGTTGCTGCAGGAAACCGGGTCCAGTGCTAGCTGATAGGAAGTTCTGACAGTCATAACTAAAAATGGCAACAACCACTCATTTAATAAAGGCTAGCTATGCTGCAAAATTCAGACTTCACATAGAAAGTGTTCAAAAGTTTAGCTAAGTTACATGCAAAATTGGTTGAAATAATTCCCATAAAGATGACAAGAAAGCCTCCAGGCAGAAATGCTGTAATTTATTCTTCAAACGATTAAATATTTGGATTTCGAGAAAGGATAAATGGGGGACAAAATGACATGCATTTAGTAATTATCTGGTTTTGTAAGATGTAGCGTGTGCTTTTGCTCTTCCTTTTTTTCCCTCTTTCATAAGAGGTAGGGTTTTGAAATGGAGATCTAGGAGGATGGTCAGTGCCATATTTCAAATTGTAGTACTTTATAGGGGAACTATTCATTTTTGGCAGCTTTATTGCTCTTTAAAATTTTTCATAATGACAAAAAATTGGGCAGTTCTTCACAGCTCACTCTCTTTTTTCTGCTAGAGGGTTCTAATAAGGAGTTTCTTCTATTACGGAACACAGGGGCTTAGAAAACCTAAGCGCACAAAAATATTTTGCTTTGCAAAGAAATTTATATTCAAGTATACCTAATTAAATGCTACGTGGAGAACATTCAAATACACACTTCATCAATGGTTGGTGTTTTAGGGATAATTACAATTTAGGATGTTCTACTCCATGTTCTTCATTATAGCTGGTATGAGGGAAGATGATGAAAGAGATGGAAATAATTATTTCCTCCTTCCAGGAATGTGCAATGTAATGGAATGAGAGAAACCAGAGGATAGGGACTAGAGGGACTTGAAAACAGAGTTTGAATCCTACGTGGGGTCTTTCATGCATATCTGTATCATGGAAAGAGTGACCCAAAAATCTTGAAAGCAGCTAAGAGACTTGGAAACAGGGAGTGGTATGGAATCGAGGCGGGCTGTTGTGGGGCTCCTTTTGCACAGTGTGGGTTGGCAGAATTGTTGGGAGTTGGGACTAAGGGAAACGTACAGACTACAGGGTGAGTGCATATGTTTGCAAACTAAAGCATCATCCCTAGCACAGGCCCTGTAACCTCCTTCTCAGAGGCAGTTTATCATGACAGATAAGAACCCTTGGCGTCAGATAAAATTCTGAACGCTAGCCCTCCTACGATGAGTTATATGGCCACATGCAATTCCACCTTCTCTGAGTTTTAGCCTCTTTGTCTATAAATTGCAGAGAATAAAGATGTCTACCCCATAGTGTTGTTGTGAGGAATAAATGAGTTACGCACCCAGCACACTGCCTGGGTTGTACAGACACTCAATAGATGTGAGCTTAAATGTGGTTAAAGGTAATATTTGTACTATACTTGATTTTCCAGGTAACAGAGAGCGCATATATATGTATATATATATATATATATTTTTTTTAACTAAAATTAGGCAATAGTACTGTGACACTTAGGTCCACAGCCTTTCTGTCATTTTCAAACATGGTCTAATATAAACAAAGTATCAGTATGATACTGCTTAGGGAGTCAATGACCTTAAAAAGAAAAGTGCATCTTTCCTCAGATTCTAAGTTAAACATTGATGTTGATTTTCTATCAGGCAGGCATTTCAAAGGCTGCTTTCTGCATTCCTTGTCTGTGACTTTGGCTATCCAAAAATATGTCCTAAAATCAAAACATAAAACTCCAGACTCTTTACCTATTTTGATATTCTAACCTCACTCTATTTTTATTTTTTGACACTGAAATACAATTAAGAACAGACAATTCCTGACACTATTGGTTCCTGAAAGACATTTTTTTCTCCTTTCTTTAAAACACTAGCAGAAAGCAAAAATTCAGGGAAGTACCCTGTCAGAATATTGATTTGTTCACATAGAAATAATAAACTAAAGAGCAGTCGGTTAACTTCTGGTAAATAGCAACCTCTGACCACATTCCAGACTGCAGCTTAGAGAATGAGAAGACTTTGACTATAGGTATTTTCAAATTTCCCTTTTTGTCCTCTGCTAGAATGGTATGTGGGGCCTTCTGCTTCACTCCCAAATGCTCATGTCTGAGTTCCGGTGTTGTACAGGGTCCAGAAATTTATTCTTGCATATATACTAATTAAGTTCCACATGAAAAGAAAAATACCAATGTAGAAGGTACTTTCAGAAAGGATGTTGAAAACAGGGTCTTCTTCAGGGATGAAAGGAGTCACCACTAACACTGTCCTGTAAGCATTTTAAAGTTGTCAGTGGCTGGTTTGGCCCCAGCTGGATTTGCTGTGCTCTGGGTCCTCCCCCTGCCCAGTGCTCTGCTGTGTCCCCCAGGCCCGAGTCTGCCAGCTCCCAAAGCCCAGGAGCATGACGCCCCAGTGAGTTACTCTGCCACACGTCTCTTGTTCTCAGTCCTGCTGTGGCCAGTTTCAGGGGGAAAATAATTGCACATTGTTAATGATTTGGGAGACATTTCAAGAAAAGCAAAAATTAAGAAAAGAGAAGATAAGGCAGGCAGGAAGACAGCGAGTGCCCGTAGTTGTGTACAAAGTAGACTAACAGGGAATTCTTGTATCAGCTTTCGGAAAAAAGGCTTAGGGCCCATTCCACTTTGCCTTTGGAAAGTGGAAATCTGGGAAAGTTGGAAGGGAGTGGTGATAAAGACATTGAGACTGTCACTGGCCCTACAGAGAGAGAGAGAAAAAATGCTCCTAAAGCTTTTAAATGGTCCTGGAAAGGATGGATTTTTTTTCTCTCCCTTAAAATAGAGAAAGTGAGCAGCTGCTCAATATATCTAATTGTTTGTTTAGGAATCCATTTGGTATTAAACAGACCTGAGCTTGAAAAATAACTTTTAAATTTCAAACACGTTTAAGTACATAAGCTATGTTACGTTTTTCAATAGTGTTTTATATATGAGGAAATGAGACTCAGAGTTTATGGGATATGGACCTTAAGTTCGATACTCCTTTGAGCTTATACTCTGTCAAGACAACCATACAGGTAAACAAGGCATCTATTTTGCTAACAGCAGTATGTGGCTCTGCGGCTACACTTAGAGGATAAGAACATATGTGATGAGCTACCAACTGTGTGGTACGGGATAGACAATACACCACCAAGGATCAAGGTGGTTCTGAGCACCATCTGGAAGGCTAGTGACAATGAGAAGAAAACATGATTGAATCCTACACAGTAGGTATCACAACACATTTCTATATACATTATTACCTGAGGTCCTGGTCATCTTAGCTTTAAAGAAGCAAGGTATAAACCAGCAATTCCAGAAGAGATGAAAACATGTGTCCATAGAAAGCTGTACGTGTGTATTTATAATGCCTTTATTTATAATAACCCCAAACTGGAAATAACCCAAAAGTCCATCAATGGGAAAATGGATGAACAAGTTTTGATATATTCGTACAACAGAATGCCACTCAGCAATAAAAAGTGAAATACTGCTGTACATAACAATCTCCAAAACATATCGGGCAAAAGAAGCTAGACACAAAATAGTATTATTCCCTGTATATGTAGTTCAACAACAGGAAAACTAACCTACGATGAAAAAAATCAGAACAGAGGTTACCTGGGGATTGGAAAGAAGCATGAGGAACTTTTGAGAGGGGTAAGACATGTTCTGTAACTGGACTGGAGGGGTGGTGATATTGGTGTTTACAATTGTCAAGACTCATTGGACTGTACACTTCTGTGCATGTTAATTTTATCTCAGTTATAAAAGGAATGATGTTGATTGAAAAGGTCCGGAAAAGAGCAATTAAATGACTAGGGGAACCTCTGAGAAGCTACAGTGTGAAGACAAAAAGGAGTAGTTCTCATATTTGGAACTGTACTTTTATACCGAGAGAATTAAGCCTAGAGCTTCTTACACTAAAGGAGAGTAGGGTAGTAGAAAATAGCTCTGCAATCGGAGAAACTGATGTTTAAGTCCTGAGTTCTCATTGACTAGCCTATGGCCTAAGCCTGGGTTCCTTATCCCTAAAGAAGGGAATCTTAGTATCGTCCTTATATCAAGAAAAGTGGTAATAAGGAGACAAATGCCCTGATTTAAAGAGAGACTGGAATATTTTCAAGAAATATCCCAAAAATTTTGGAACAGTATTAGGGAAGACATTCCCAGAACACCTGAGTGCTGTTTGAAATGAGGCCTTTTAGGATTTTAGTGCCTAAAACTTTTTTTAAAAAACAGCTTTGAAGAATAATTCACACACCATAAAATTTACCACTTTGAAGTGTACAATTTGGTGGATTTTAGTATATTTACTAGGTTATGTAACCATCCCTACTATCTAATTTTAGGATACACTCATCACTCCAAAAAGACATTCCATACTCATTACCTGTTGTTCTCCATTGCCCTACCTGACCTCTTAGTCTTAGGCAATTGCTAATCTACTTTCTGTCTGTAGATTTGCCTATCTGGTTCATTAATGTAGCATATATCAGTACTTAATTCCTTCTTATGGCTGAATAATTTTCTATTGTATGGATGTACCACATTGTTTATCCATTAATCAACTGATGAACATTTAGGTTGTTTCTACTTTTTGGCTATTACGAAAAATGCTGTTACTAACATTCTTGTACATTTCTGGGTGTGTGTGTATGTGTTTCCATTTTTCTTGGGTGTATAACTAGTGGAATTGCTGAGTAACATGGTGACTCTCTAATGTTTTGAGGAACTGTCAGACTGTTTTCCAAAGTGGCTACCTCATTTTACATTCCTACGAGTTCCAACTTTTTCACATCTTTGCCAACACTTGTTGTTGTTGTCTTTTTGATTTTCGCAGAGCCTGAAACTTTGAGTTGCTTTCTATGGTGTCAGAGCTTATAGGAGTTCCTTGGTGCATGGTTATTGGGGTCATACCATGCTAGCACCATCTTCCACTCACATATGCTGAGCCATTACCCTGGGTTGGCCTTTGTGAGATCTTTTCACAATGCACGGATTCTTCCACATGACATCTAGGCTCAGACATCTCCTCTTCCATCAAAACCATGCATTCTGAACTCTTCGACTGCCTTAGTTTACTCACAAAAGGAAAGATATGAGTCTAGTCAGAGCAATGCCATTTCAGCTGGCAAGGAAATAAGGGCTCTGATCATTGTTTTCAATATCAAAAAATTTATTGAGTTTATCTAGTGCCAAGTATTGTTCTAAGTGTATTACACTTGTGGAGGTGAGTAATATTAATCCCATTTTATGGAAGGATGAAGTGACAAGCTCAAGGACACACCAGTGGTAAGTGGAGTCATGGTGAGTCACATAGGTTGAGTTCAAGGCCAGAGCTTTGATCTACCCTGCAATTCTGTCTCACCATTAATTTATAGTTGAATAAGCCTAATGAGTCTATCTTATTCACCATTGTATTCTCAGAAACATATTGCATATAAAAGGGTCTTAATAAATACATGTCAAATAAATAAAATTAATTTGCAGTATTTAAGAGCTCTTGTTCATAATTGGAAAAAATTTAATCATTTTTAAAGTAAGTGAGTTTTGATGTCTGTACATGCTCTCTCTCTCTTTCATCCTTTAATTATTTAAGCTCTTGTTTTTTAGCAAGACCTCATTCTCCTCCCTTACTCTGTAGTGCAACTAGTACAACTCAATTACTGACATTTCATCTAATTGCAGAGTAACAGATTGTAATGGATTAAAGATTTCATAGTACAAACATTTGGCCTGCTCAAAGGTAGGTAGGAGTAAGACAGAAGGTAAAAACGTTTAATTTGAAGATTCACAAACAAGATAATACAAAAATTGCTTCAAAACATATGATGAAATCAACAGAAAAGATTACATTTTAAAAGGTTCCAATGTGTGGAAGATGGAAAAAGGCATTCTCCTGCATTGATCACATTGCTTCCCACTCAAAATCTCACCACCATTTCAATAATATGGAAAACCAGATGCAGATGAGATTTCTCTTGTCTATATCATTTTTTTCTCATTCTTTTGTTTTCTATTTGTTCCCATATCAACTTCAACTCCTTACTATCTTCTCTGCCAACCTATATATGTGAAAGCCTTGCTTCTAAACTACTTTGTGTGCTTTATATAAAATACAACTGAAAACTCTCCTTTTATTCTTTGGATGAAAAGAAAAATACATTGGTTTCTATTAAAACAATTAGATTTCCTTAGCACCGCTTGTATCAGAATTCGTATCTCCTAATGAGAATTCTCCTCATTTGAGAGACCACGTAACAAATCCAATGCTCAAAACATTAGCAAGCCTCACAAGAACATCCATCTTATCACTTTATCATAGTCGGTAAAACTGTTTTACCCAATTGGATCATCAACTATTATTCTTGACCCTAAATTGTTTATGGCCATTTTAATGAAACTTGCCTTTTAAAGCCAAAGACAAGCCGTTATTGAAGACAGACAAAAGAATGTATTTTACATTGAGAAACATATTGGGAGAGAGAGGCTGGCAGTGGAAAGTATTTTGAGCTACCATGTAAGCAGTGCAACTGAAATAATTGTGCATCCTTCAAATATGACTTCCTTGAAGGTGATATGACTTATGAAACATGTTTATGTTTTTTTTTTTTTCACTTTAAGAAGAAGTTTATTTACATTTAGGTCATATTTTTTACACAGTGTGAGGAGTGTTATAAACCTTTTAGAGTTTAAGCTCCTAAGAGTCAGTTGTTAAAGAATTGGGGTGCAATGTATACTACTTGGGTGATGGTTACAGCAAAAGCTCGGGCTCCACCACTGTACAATATAGATGTGTAAAGGAATTCAACTTGTACCCCATAAATCTATTAAAAAATTAAAATGCTTATTCTAATTCAGCCAATTTACTTGAAAATATTTATTTAAGCACTTTGGATGCTTAACATCCAAGCACAGTGTTATGTACTGAGGATAAGAAGGTAAACAAAACAGACAATATTCTTGCACTCACCGAGCATTAGTCAACTAAGGGGCAAAGTGGCAGAGTAGAGAAAATGGGATTGGGAGTCAGAACTAGGTCTAAATGCTCTGTTGCTTATTTTCTGAGTGGCACAGGGCAGATTACATGATCCAATATGTAAAAGGGGGATATGAAGAGAAAAACTAGTGGGCATTGGGATTTTACATGGCAATGCAATTTACAGCTACATTTTAGGGCTGAAAAGACCAAGAAAGACTGTTTAAAGCAGATGGTGTGATAAAATAAAAAGAGTGTGGGCTTCAGACCTGTGTTTGAATTTTAGTTCTGGCATTGCTTGTGTGAACTTGGACAAATTACTTAAACTTTCCTGGGTCTTAGGTCTCTTTCTCCCCTGTTTTGTAGATAAGATTTAATGCCAATTTTGAAGAATGTTACGAGAATTTTTGTTTGCCTAACTGCAGACGCTAAGAAATGGTAGCTATTCTTTGTGTTTACAGCTTAGGTAGAGAAAGTAAACTCTAATGAAGATGAACTTTGGAAATAAGGAGGCCGGGCTGTGAACACAGGCCTTTGGGTGGTTACAGCTGTGAAGGGGAAGGGACATGAGGTAGGTTAGAGTCTGACGATGGGAGGGCAATGGAAGATAGTCAAAGGGCATTTTGAATATTCCCAGGGTTTCTCCCCTTCATTTAATTCATGCTTTACAGCCTAATATGTATTACTTTTCTAGGGAATTCACAAAAAATATTAAATTTTTGTTTAGAAATTTTTATCTCTAAAGTGAAAATTTGGATTTTTTTTCTACCTGTACCTGAAAAGTCTTTTTAACTAGAAAGGCAATTAAATTATAGGCCTACACAATGGAGAGATATACCAAGTTATTTTCTTTTTCCTATGATGTTTTTAGAAACCACATCATAAAGTGGATAATATGTATTATTCCTAAGAATACAGTTATAATTGGTGATTGAAATTCTGACCAAAGACTCAGATTCAAGTAAACCATAGCTGTGGCCCAAAACATACCATAATCAAATGTATCTATACTTCTATTGAAGTTTAAAGGGAAATCAATATATTCCAAGTCCTATAAAATGGACACATAGATACTAAGTACACGAAGATATGTTAGTTTTAATATACTATAAAACAATTCAATACTACTCAACCATAAGTACTATATTATAAACTTGGCTAGATATGATAACCTTAGATTTTGTTCCAATTTTTTGAATCCTCCTTAGAATTGATTCTTCCTTATTTTCCTCTGGGTTAAGTTATACATTGTAAGCAGAGACTTACATAATAATTTTACCTAAGTCTTAACTTTAAATAAAAGCTAAATTAGGCTAACCTTTAAGCTCTATGTGCATCATGGAAACAGGCTTAAAATTAGGGTTAGGGAGAGAAAGACACTGAATACGCTTTCCCAAAAAAAAAAAAAAAAGCTAGAGAAAATCTATTATTACTTTCAAAATCATCAATAAAAACAGTAACAACAACGATTTTGCCGAAGCATCTATATTCCTTCTCTTTGAAGAAACATACTGAAAAACCAAAGAGGTACTATTTTCAGTGTTCACTGCTAAGACATTTTATAGGCCTTTGGAATACTTCAGGCTTCATTTGTAAAATAACACAATTATTATTATTAACGAGGATGTTTTTGCACACCTACTGTGTGCTTATCTCTGTGATCAAACTTGGTTTTACAGTGGGGAACAACAGCTATGGCTGCTGCCTGGATGGAGCTTACAGCCTAGTGGGAAAGACAATGAACAAGTAAACAAAAACAAGTATACCTTCCTGGAATGCTATGGATATAAATGAATGTCTTTGTTGTATTTCTCAAAGGTGAGAGATTGTGAATGACAAGGAAGGTTCTTGTTGGCATCCATGCTTTAAAGTTCTAGCAATTAACCTTTATAAGGATTTCCAATGAGGGCACTGATTTGTTAGGTGGCGATTCTCAGAGATCATAAGTCACCATTTGAGTGCTAAATGTACTTAGAAAAAACATTAGTTCTTTCATGATCCTTGGGCATTAAAAGATGCCATGAGGAATAATGGCTTTAACCCATTCTGAAGAAATATCCAGTAAGTGACCATTGGAAGCTAAAAAAAAAACTTGTGCTATTTGATCGAATATGCATTCTCCAAATGCTTTTTTGTGAAGTAAATGTTTTTCTAATTAGGCTTAAAAATGTGAAATTTTCTTGCAAAATTGATTTTCCATTAAGGCACTAAAGTAGTTTCTCTTTCCTTCTGCTTGGGTACTAATTAAATTATGTCCCAACTTTGTTTTAATTCAGCAATCAATTTTTTTTCCATTTGCACTGGGTTACAGAATCTCATTTAAAAATCACTCTTTACTGAATTCCACACAAAGCAGAGGTGACAGACTTACTCTCTAATGGAGATAAAACAGTACTGGTCAAGTCATGAAAGCTTGCAGCGGATCAGGGCAGAATGTTATTTTAAAAAAGCTCAGTTGTTTTCTGGAGCTATCTATTTCTTGTGCTGTTTTTAGAGATAAGAAGCAGTAGTGAAAAGCATGAGGATGAAAATAAGTTAAAAATAGAAACAAAATGAATAATATAAAAAGGGTCTAAGTCCTTTGTTGATGAACCTGATGCCAGGGTGTGGAACGAAGACTATTTCAAAAATGGTCATAAATATAATTTTTAAAAAGAAAAATGGAGTCATAGCTGTTGATTGTAAAATTTGAAATAATTAAGTCAAAGTATTAAATGGATTATTCTGAAAGTATAAAGGTTGGTTTCAGGTTTGACTTGTGGGTGATATAATTATTGTTTGAATGATTAAAAAGAAAAAAAAAATCTCAATTCAACATAGATAGCTTGAGGCTATACATATCAATAGCCTTTTGCAAATGGAAGAAACGTATATACTGATTACAAAGGATGATTTTGAGGCCACATCCTGAGAAAGAGAAAATTAATAATTTTGTATTTATCCACCTCCCAATTCAGATCTGTTTTAAAGAAATCAAAGAGAAAGGTTGAGTTGTCTGTAAGGTCCAATTCCACCTTCATCTGTTAGAAGGTGAGGAGGTGGACGAAGGAAGTAGTCAATCATGCATCACTAAAGAAAACTAAAATTAAGTGAACCTGAACCTAAATCAGTAAGGTAGCTTTGATTGTGTTAATTTGAGGAGCGTTATCAAGCTCAGTGGCAACTCACCAGTGATGTTTCTATCTGAAGATAGAATTTAATAGTGAGAGCCATGTGCTGTTGTGAATCTTCCTGGCCCAGCTTATCTCTTCCACACCCCCTTCATTAGAAACATGTGCTTAGTCACTTCCAGATGAGGCTCTCACACCAGCCATGCTCTTTGCTATTTCTTTCTAAATTGCTTGCACATTAATTGATCACTGAAATAACACATAATCCTTTAACTTACGCAATTGCTTCATAATTTTATGACTTTGAAGTTGTCAACTTTCTGGCAACAAAACTTTACCCCATTCTATCAAAATCATAGAAGTGGATCTCAGTGGGTCTGATTTAAGCTGTTTAAATCCAAGTCCATAAATGAATAGCCTACTATGATTAGTGGTTTCATTTCTACATTCCAAAGGTGTTCCTTGAATTCATTTTTCTGACTTTCTTTGATATCTTTTAACTCATTATGACATAAAAATAACATTTAGCACTGGTAGATGAAAGCAAAACTAAAATCATGAACAAAATCACTCATGTAAAATGGAAAAACAATTTCTTTAAAATTATAGGAACTAAAGTCAATATAAGATTTCAATTCACAAAATTATAATTTTCTGCAGTTAATGGACAGTAGCATGAAAAGATAAAGCACATGTCATTGAGAATATGTAATTCTTCAGTTATAAAATGTAATTGGAATCTTATTTCCTTTATTACGAGAAAGTTGTTAACTGGATCTAGACATCCAGAGATACTTTGTAAGCCACACATCTGTTGTGTGAGGTTTCCTATACCTTGATAAAGGGAAATAGCCACTCAACTAAAAATCAAAAGTTACTATTCCTGGGTGGATGTCAAAGAGGAAAGTCTCAAGAGTTTTAAAAATATAATGGCAGAATTATTATTTTCCATTAATAACTCCCAGAGTCACTCAATAAGCACAATGGTGGTAAAGAAAAGAATGGATATAGAGGCAAAAGAGCATAACAAAGAGGAGGATGAAAACACAAAAGGAGAATAGAACACAAAGAAGATTGACCAAGAAAAAAAGAATGAGAGATCTCTCACTGACTGAACATTTGCACTCTATGCTAGGTGTACTGTCCACTCTATTCCATTTAATCTGTAAGTAAGATAAGGGACAAATAACATTAAGCCACTTTCTAGATTGAAAAAAACTGAATTTTAGAGCACTTAAATGACTTGTCCAAAGTCTCAGAACTAGTAAATGCATCAGTCAGGATTGAAACCTAGAGTGTTTGAGCTTAAAGATAGATCTTTCTCCAGAAACCAGTTTTGTTGGTAATAAGGCACAAAGATTGGACCTAGGGAGGAAGAGGAGCTGACACTAAACTCCATGAAAGCAGAAGCAGTCTATTCTTTTCTCTTTAAAAAAAACACCTAGCACAGTTTCAGGAATGTAGTAAATGTTGTCATAATGAATATTTTTGAATGACTCGGGTGACAAAAGTCTTAGAGAAGACATGGAAGAAGAAGAAAGAAATAGAAAAGACAGAAAGAGAAAGAAGGGGGTGAAAACAAAGATGTGATTCTCTCTGGGCAATCTACCTAACATTCTAGATTCTAGAGTCAAACCTGTAAGTTTAGTTTTAAGGCTCAAACTCAGCTAATACTCAAAGATTTTTGAAAGAGGAAAATTGCTTTGCTGGTTTATATTCTCTTAACTCAGGCAAAATACTTAACTTTTCACAATCCCACTGGGTGTGGTCGTGGGATCCCATACCACCTGACAGTTATTCAGATAAAGGGAAGGCATGTGAGCCATGCCTTCTGCACAGGTGGGCATTGTGACACACAAGTGTGTCATACTCCAATGTTTAACAAGCCAACCAAAACCAGTCAACTAATACAAACCAATGAGTTAATATTTGTTATGGTCCTACTTTATCCCTCAGAGAAGGAATTTACACAAAGTCAAACACTTCAATAAAATATGAAAATTCTATGAAACATCTCACTACTTTGCTAAATAATTAAAAACAATATGATTGATTAAATATTCCTTTTTCAAATAAGTGTTGAATTTAAGGTTTATATCAGTTAACTCATAGGGAAGAACTATTATACTTAAAAACATCATAAAATTTAAAACTCAGCATGTTTCTTGGGTATTCTTGTATATACACAGTAGGGCTAAATCCACCTCAATATCTAAGAATGTTGACTAACCTATTTATATAAGATATATATTTGTACAATATATATACCTGCCTCCAAAATGAAAGCAGATCTTAAGTAATTTTGATTCCTATTTGTATAACCTAATAATAAATTTAGAGCACAAACAAAATCTAATTTCAGCATAGCAATTAACAAGCCTATTCTAAAACCTTACTTCATCATACAGGGGGTATGAAGTTGGTAGCTTCAGAGTAGTCACAGAAAACCTTAGGCTAAGAGGATTCCCAGGTGATGCACTTGGTTGAGTTTCTCTGAGGCCTTTATTCTCTCTGATCTCCCTGGTGACCCCAAAATGACTACATCTTATGGAATTCTAGGGATCTGGCCACCCTAAATGGCGAGCCTGTTTGCAATCCCTTGAGTAATTACAGCTACATGTCGGGACCTAAAAAGTGGCTGGGAAAGGAGTTGCTTTAGAAATTTGGAGAAGCTAGAAATTGTTTGATTTTTCTGGTATTGGCCTACTGAAATGTTTGCAGAGAAAAATGCTAGTGCCAGGCAGGCATAGCGTAATCAAATAGACTTGATCATTATGTAGCTTAAATGCACTAAAGATATTGAACTTTCCTTTTTAAGTCACGGAAAAATACTGGGCTAACCTATTAAAACTGGGAAAAAAACAATGTGTGGAGTACTATAAAAATGTGAGTCATTTAAAAAATGGATTTAATATCAAGCCTTGTGAATTATATTGGGTGTTTTGCCCATCATACTCTGATATCCTCAGGAGAAACACTGAACTGTGATACACAGAAATAATCAAGGAAAAAGTGCCATTTTATTTCTATGTAATAGCTATATAACTTATGTAGAAAATACAAAATAATTGTGGAAAAATATGAGGAATAAGATGATTTTTCACAGTCCTTATAAAGAAGCAAGTTGTTTGCTTGTGTAGCATTTTGTAAGTTTTTAGAAATAGTTCACACGTGTGTGTGTTTGTGTCCGGGGCAGTTGTTCATAGAGCCAGTACACAAATCTCTTTTCTTTCAAATAACACCCAGAAGACCTATATATTTAATACTTTTGAGCAAGGTTATGCAGTCCCCCTGACCCTATTTTATAACCAGCTGTTAACAGATAGAGGCCCACGTCACCCTTTGTAAAGAACAACCCTCAATGGGCTATTATATGAGCAACTGGTGAATACAGCTTGTGATATCAGAAATGATAATAATTTCTAACCTCTTCCTTCTCAGCACTTTGCAGATCACGCCATTCCTCGGTTACATGGCCAAAATCCACTGTGTTCATGGGGACTTTAAATTCTCCAATGATGTCATGCTTGGAGAAACGATCAAAATCATACACGGCCATCACCAGGGTTTTGCCACCTAATTCCGAGTACGGCACCTAAATAAAAAGAGATGAGGATAAAATACCTGGTCACAAAAATGCTTAAAACATGTTACTTTGTTCATAGTGTTTAATTTTTTATGTCAGATAAATAGAACAGGGTGATAATTTTGCTTTTGCTTATTTCTTAAATGGAGACTTTTGACTAACTGCTCGAGGCTTTAATTACTTGAGAGAAAATGGGAACTTACAGTGATTTATCACTTTATCCCAAAGTTCTAGAAGCTGTTAGTATTATTAATAATGGATCCTACTATTAGTCATGCTATAAATACTTCAAGATTAATAAAAGGATAAACCAACCAATTGCATTTGCCTCTGTAAATCAGTTTTTCTTATAGAATATTTTATTGTTATAAGTTATATTGTCAGGATGTAAATTACGGAGGGGCCGACAACTTGTTTCAAAAGTTCCATTAACTCTTTCAAGCCATTTAAATGCTACAGTTTAACAGAGCAATGATTTATTAAAAGATATGCTAGGAGTCTGAAAGAATTTAAACAAAATTCACAAGTGCCTCACCTACTCCCTAAAATAATTTACTGATTGACAAGAACTGACTAGAAAATTGACGTTTTGAATATCAGAGATGCATTATAATGTGGATCTTGAAGTTCCTTCTTAGGTATGACACACGTTAGGCTAAGTGTGGCAAAAGGCCAAGAACTGATGAATTCTCCAGCTGTTCAAATATATCTGGGACAGATGCTACGGGTTGGGGTGTTGATTAGTGACATTTTTAATATTCAGGGAAAGCAATGCAATCCGAGTAAGCTACACTTCAGTAACTGGATAGAAATACCTAATTAAGAAATTGTTTAGACTTGTCTTGAAGGTTTGATCAATTTTCATACACTTCCTATTATTTTATCAGTGTAAATGATTGTCTTATGCTCCAGCAAACATTTCTCAATTAACTCTGTATATTAAGGAGGGAAGAAGGAAGAATATTTGGCCATATACATAAAAAGTTTTAGTTTTCCCAAGAGTTTTTAATCTGTCATTTATTTATCGTCGGTTTAGAATCTGAGTATTCTATTAAAACACTATGATTAAAAACTAGGCATGATACTTTTTTCATTTTAGAAGGAATTTAAAATCCTTCCAAAGAGCTGAGTTTCAAAGGAAGACATGTAGGAATAAACCCTTAAAAATTTTATTGTATTTCTAAAATCTCTCTAGACTTTTTGATGATTGTACTGAAATGGCAATAGTCAAAACCCTGGGCTGAGGGTTGGAAAGACCTGGGCCCGGATTTCCTAACTTTCCAGCTGAAGGGCCTGAGGTAAGTGAATAAACCTCAGCTTATTCATATATCAAACTGCGATAATACTATAAAAGTGCCTACTTCGTGGGGCACTATTTTGAGGATGAATGAATATATGTAAAATACCTAGCACAGAGTAGACACTTAAATAATACTTGTTTAAATGATGAGTAGCTCCTTCAGATAAGAGTTTATTTTGGGTGGGAAAAAGAAGATGAATTTAGTTTGGGGCACATTGAATTAATGTTAAATGGATCTAAATCAATTCTAAAGACTATCCTCTTTAAACTCTTATATTTCATTCCTATATCATATTGTCTCTTGGCATTTCAAGATGAGCAGTTTACAATGTCTACTGAAGAAATTGACCAGTTATTTAGAAAAATTGGCATAGTTCTTAAATATATCAAAATACATTGTACTTTGGGTTTATTTATAGTTTTATCAAGTACCTTTCAGGAAGGTTGGTCAAAGTTTATAGAGAATTTCAAAATTTCAATAATTATACTTCTTCGAGTCATAGAAATTACTAATAAAATTATTAGCAAGTTTTTTAGAAATATATGCAGGTAACTCAAAGCCCCTATAACAATATTTCAAATAATTTAAGAAATTGCTTACTAAATTCTGGTTGGAAACTGCTGACCTAAATTAAGATTAATACATAGTTAAGTAAAACAATTGTGATTACTCTTGGCAATAATTTTTCTTTTTATGCTTTGTGTGGTATATCAACCACAGTGATTAGCTCTTCATAAGCTCGGTATTTTCCGAATGTTTTTTTACTGCTACTCTAAATTAACTGGGCACAGAAAAACTATAGATTTTAAATAAGATTACTGAGAATGTGTTAGGGACTTTGTCTTGAAAATTCAAAAATTTTAGAGTGAATAAGGACACTGCTACTTTACAAAATTGAAAACAAGGTTTGAGAAAATGACTCATGCCCTCAGTTTCATAAATTTATTTCATAACAGAATGTTTGCCAACATGGGGCACATGCTCTTGCTAAGCCTGGCTGATAGATGGGGCGATTTCGAATCAGCCTGCTGGCACATTCCCAGACATTTCATTTTTTAGAAATGTATTGTTCTGAATAATGCATTTAAAATATTTTCACATATTAAAAATATTCACCAAAGAATTGTTTTTATGAATGACTTCAAGCCAAGGGCTACAAAGATCTCTGAGGCCTGTAGGGCATGTTTTTATATGGACAAGTTATTATATGGACAGAATCTCTCTTTGTTATTGTTTGTCAACTGAGGTGTCTCAACAAGATGAAGAACATCAGGGAAGAGCCTAGAGTAAAGGAAAAAGGCTATAAATGCAGTAAAACAATATGTTCATATTCTTTTTGTTGATAAGAATGGTTATAAAGCACTTACACACAGAATTTTGCCCCTGTATACATGGAATTTTGCAACAAGAGTAATACCTATTTGTACCATTTAAGCACTGGAACATAGCTTACTTTATTCTGTAATTGCACTGGGGTTTTACCTATTTTCAGGAACTTTGAAAC
Organism: Eulemur rufifrons; assembly: GCF_041146395.1. Taxonomy (NCBI): domain Eukaryota; kingdom Metazoa; phylum Chordata; class Mammalia; order Primates; family Lemuridae; genus Eulemur; species Eulemur rufifrons. The sequence continues at coordinate 61,407,250 of NC_090998.1, read as the reverse complement.
TCAGACAAATGATTTCATTGCTTGGGCTTTATTTTACAGAGCGACCTCAGTGTTTAGATGTGTCTATGACACCCTCATCATGTTCCAGTCCATATTCCATAATGAAATGACAGAGCTGAATCCTCCTTGACCACACTGAAATGCATTATAGAATCCTCACCAGGCCAAAGATAAGAATTTCAGATATTCTGAATAGAATCATTGTGAGTCCCTGAACAACAATTCATGTGCATATCTATGTATGTATGTGTGAGGATAATATCAGTCTTTTATCTAAAACAACAAAGGAAAAGTTATAAGTAAATACATAGAAATACCTTGAAAGTAAATTGCTCATTGAAGACAGGATTAAGGGTTTTTCGGTGGACTTTTGTCTCAAATTTCTTCTTTTTATCAGGCAGCAGAAACACTTTCACATAAGGATCAGATGTGCCCCCCATGTCTAAGGCAGGCAGTTCAGCAGCCTGGATGATCCCTACGAGCAGCTGAAATAAATGACAGCAGACAGCACACACAGACATTGGTAGACATTTTGGAAAAGATCAATTTGTTCACAAGGCTGTATATTGTGATTTCTCCCTCTTCCTCTTTGTTTTTAATAAACTTCTATTCTTTTATGAATCTGAACACAGAAGGCAAATGAAGTCAGCTATAAAGTCTTCAGAAACCCAGTTATGACAGATGCAGGCTCTGGGAGGCCTCATTTTAAGTACAAAAGAGGCTTTTAAAAGGTTGCTGATTACAGTTAAATATGGAATTCATATTTGCAAAAGGGTTGCAATCAAATAACTTTCCAGTTGCTAAAAGCACTCGTGCATTGTTTTTCTTTCCAAGGCGTGATTTGTAAGTGGAAATAAATTGTTAAACAATCAGTAGTCTGTAATTATAAAGTAGGAAATTTTTATTCTTTACCAAAGCCTCAGTCAGACCAGCTAGATCCAAATTTCTTAGAAATTGGGTAGCATTTTGAGATAAAAAAAAATAAGATCTGCCAGTTTCTATTATATTCAACCTTCACTTGCGTGCTGGCTACATTTATTTTAACGTACAGTAGAATGAGTATCTATTAAATTCTGTGTTTAAACATAAGACATGGAGTTAAATGTAATTTCAGCTTCATAAAGAAGGGGAGGTTACAGTATGGTTTTTAAATGCTAAGTAACTATGCTTCTGTTTTTTTCAAAAACAAAAATACCTACATTTCCTCCAGTCTATTTTTTCATTGATACATTCCTAAGCTTTATTAGAAATATCAGAATATTTATGGCATCAATATTTTTGAAAATAAAAGATCAGTATACATGGACTATTATTGATATTCTTTCTTCAGAGATCTTGTGTCAACAGACTGGTTTAGATCCATATGGGAAAGAAAGGTAGAGTTTTATTGTTATTCAAGGTATATACTATTCAGTAAATGCAGCCACACCACAGGTTCTCACATCAGAGCCTGAAAATTTGAGTCTGTGACTTTTAGCTGATAGTGTGAAAAAGCAATTCACCTTCTTAAAAAAAAAAAAAAAAAAGTCACACTCATTTTCTGTGAAACTGACCCACCATGTTTTTAAGTGCATTTTGGCTAGTTGTCTCAGTTTTTAACCTGGACCAATACCCTGAATGATTATGTTGTTTACATTTTAATGCTTCAATATCTTTTCTGTGGCATCATGATACAACAGTAGCAATAAGGGTGCTAGATTGTAGGTACACAAAACACAGACAGATGGTCAAAGAATAGCTAAAATAGGCATCGGATTATAAAGACTTGATTAGTAAAGCAAACAGTCTGTTTCTTCGTTTGCTAAATTGGTATTTGCCTTTATGTAGCAATGGCATAAGCAAGATTCTATTTCCTCATTCTCACTTTTTGTAACCAATTTTCTTTTGGACAGGGAAAACACTAGAGATGTAATCATCTAGTTTTAAAGAGTTTAAACTATATTTTAGAGATTTTTGGATATTTGTTAACAAAGAATGAAGTTCTTCCAATCTCTCTCTGACTTCTACCTAAGAGATAAATACTACATTTCTCTCTACCATGAGAGCTTCTCAATTAGAGTATTTCCATGTTATCTTTTAGTTTCGGTAAGCAAATGTGTAGTCATTAAAACTTTATCTATGAAGTTCTCCAGTCTTTATCTTCTCTGCCTCACAGGAATCATCTTATAAATCAAAGTAGCTCAGAACATTTGGAAAAATCAATGCATAATATTAAAAAAATTTCATCTGATAGAATCTTCTAGATTCTCAGAATGAAATAACCTTTTTAGACTTGATAGTTTGCTTGTTAGTAAAAAAATAAGTGCTATTTATTTTCTTAAAAATACTGCCCTATAAAACACTTAATAATTAAAGCTAATTTAGAAGTTTCAAAATGATGACTAACCAGGATGAGATACTACTAGATTTCCACTGGAAAAAATGAATGGAGAATAAATTAGGAGAAAAACACTGGATGCAAATGTAAAGGTTGGGTAAATTTTTGGAAAATATATGTTAAGATAACATAAGTTAACCTTGACCTTTCCTAGAATATATACGTAATAAGAGATTTTGCTCCCAATCCAGTCTCAATGCTCAAATTTTGGTAGAAGTGATAGAAATGACCTCAAATCCCATACTTAATTAACTATAAATGATATACCTATAAGCCTATATAAATCCATACCGATAAACCTGTACCTACAACCCAATATGCAGCTTTCTAGAATGTATTGTGAAATAACTAGCTAGGGCTGTAATGAAGCTGATCACATAAAATTATTTTCAATAGGACAGAGCATACTTATATATCCTTCATGAAAAACCCTCTGGAAACGTCAGAAAGTGAAGACATTATTTGAACTGTCAATTCCTAAATAAAGCACAGAATTCCTGCAGCTGTAAATACTGAGAGCTCCCACACTCACTTTGGATATTAGTTATCAAAGATGAACATTAGTGTTTGATTCATTTATCATTCATTCCTCATCAAACAGGAAATCATGAACACATGCTGCATTAGGAGTAATTTGCCTTTACTTTACATTTATCTGTTCTTTTTTGGCCAAAAAGATGAATGATTCAAAACAAACTGGAGAGATTTAAAACTCCCCTAGTTGGAGAAGGGATATGTCTTACAGATTTTTAAGAACTTGAACTCTAACATAGCCAATTCCACTAATTCTTTTTTTTTCTTCTTTTTTTTTTTTTTGGTTGAGACAGAATCTCACTTTGTTGCCCAGGCTAGAGTGAGTGCCGTGGCGTCAGCTTAGCTCACAGCAACCTCAGACTCCTCGGCTTAAGCGATCCTACTGCCTCAGCCTCCCGAGTAGCTGGGACTACAGGCATCCGCCACTATGCCCGGCTAATTTTTTCTATATTGATTTTTAGTTGTCCATATAATGTCTTTCTATTTTTAGTAGAGACGGGGTCTCGCTCTTGCTCAGGCTGGTCTCGAACTCCTGACCTCGAGCGATCCACCCGCCTCGGCCTCCCAGAGTGCTAGGATTACAGGCGTGAGCCACTGCGCCCGGCCTCAATTCCACTAATTCTTATCTAGCTTTTTAATTTTTTTTTTTAACAATACAGAAGGTAAAGAAAGATCCTTACTAACAACATGGATCCTAGAAGATCTTTGAATGTAGAAAGATTTTTAGCAGTTATCTTTGAGCTATCTGTATAACAGGCAGTCAATAAATGGTAGCTAATATTATCATCCATCTAGTTGGCACCTCGTGACTTTTTGAGATATTGAAGCAGGAATGCTTGTTTTGTTACCTTCTGTTCTTTGTCATTTTTTGGGCAGCATTCATTGGAACTAGAAATCAAGCTGGTCTTCCTATTTTTCTATAATTGCTATCTCATTAGCAATGAGAGTTTCATTTAGTATCATGATATTATATAAGGCACCCCTGCCTTTAAAATCTATGGACCATAGTCAATTTTTTATCTTTGATTGTTCCAGCTCAGAATGAGGGGTAAGGTTGTGGCTGGAAGCTCTCAGAAGCAGACTGAATGCTTCTAATTAATTTATATTCTGTCTCCCTGCCGAAAGTGCCATAAGTAGATGTAATCTGTTGAATACTGTGAATTCTAATTACCAGAAGTTAAATTAGCAAGTAGGGGACTGCCTGTACTTAGAAATTATTTCATCAATAGCTTTGATAATTGCATTTTCCCCTTGCAGCAAATGAAATATGTTAAGAATTTTGCTGCACTTTCTACTTGGTAATTTCAGAAAATGTAATGGAATTAGAAGACATTTCCCCCCTCAGACCTGGTTATTCTGGAAATCATAATCCAGTGAGTATTGGAGTTTTCCCAGTTTCTCCTCTTCTTTGGGTTCTTCTTTTTCTTCCCCATCAGTCAATCCAGTTTCAGCATCATCATCCTTAAGGGCCTATGATTAGAAAAATGGATCATATATGAATTCAAGTGAATTTACACTGAAACCCAAATTAAACTGGGCCTGTAGTTATACTTCCAAGCTGTTAGAAGCAAGCACTGAGATGCTGGAAATCTGTTTGTCTGACACACATTCACATTTGCTGCTTACATATTTTTTAAATTCCATTTGTGCACGGAATTTTTTCCCCCAATCAGCAAGCAATATGGAAGCAATGGAAGAAGCCCCTCAGAATATTGCAAGCAAAAAATGTATAATTGTTGCAAAGAAAATGTCAACTTGGTGTTATATTTGGCTCTGATACAACTGCCTCTTTCGGAGGAAAGTGTGATAAACATGCTATTAACCAGGCCAGGTTTCACATTCATGTAGTTTAAAGAGATGCTCAGCATCATATAAAACATTGCTACATGCAGTGGAGTCATTTGTACAAAATGCATGGCCTCTTGTTGCCTTATTTCCTATGGCAAAGATAGTTGAGTAAGTGATCCTCAGAATATTTTAATTCCCTGTGCCTTACATATACATGTATAATGGTTATGGAAAGAGAGGAAAAAACATGCCACCAGCAAATCCATGTTTAGAGAAAAGTTCACCCCACTTCCAGTTTAAGTTTACCATTTTATTTTCATAGCAGCTCCACAGAAAGCTAGGCTGAATTAAATTGATTTAAGAGTCTATTTGACATCAAAAGATAAAACGAGTTATGTTTACAATCTTATCAAAAACTCAGATTGGTATAAAAATTCATTTTGCATTAAAGAACAAAATCAATTCTATTGAACTCTTGAAACTCAGTCTGACAAAGTGAATATTCTTTATGACCTAAAACTTAAGTGTAACATAAATTGAAATACTAGAAAGCTCATTACCTTACACATTCAAATGCTCCTCTTTTTAAAAAATCAAATATATAATGTATTTTCCTAGCCAGCAAAAATTTTGCTAAAAACATCCAAGGTTATAAAGGCTGTAAATATTTGAAGCTTTGTTTCTGGGGATGTATAGTCTTATGACTTTAAATAATTAGAAAAAATAATCAGAAATCTATACACAGTTGTTATTCAAAATTAAAAATAATAAAAAGTTACATTTTCCTGATCCCTAGTGAGGTTGAAAAATTGAAAATCTTTATATTAGCCACTTGTATTTTTTCTGCCGGGGACTACCTGTACATCTCCTTTGCTAATTTTTCTATTATATTGTTGGCCTTTTTCTTATTGATTTATAGAGGCTCTTTGTATTTTAGTGGCCTCAACTTTGTTGTTATATGTAGCAAATATTGTCTCCTAGTTTTTAGTTATGGCATTTTCATTGCAGTGTGTGTGTGTATGTGTTACTGTAGAATCTCACTGAAAGCAAGGTAGACATACTATTATAATGATGCGTGGTTTTATATCTCTGACAAAGTAAAGGAATCTTGACTGTTGTCACCTTTGAAACTGAATTTGAAAATTCTCATGGAACTTAAATGCAAGAAGTATAACCAGGCTTTAGCTAGGCATCTCAGTCATCAGACTATAGTTCCACCACCCTGCTATCCCCACCCTCCAGACCATGTGCTTTTTTTCTCTGCTGTGTTCATCACTCTCAGGAGGGAGATTCTCTGTTCAATCACCCACTCCCACAGAGACCCCCAGTGGTGCTTCAGAATGGTACCCTCAGTTCCTGAATTTACAAAATTTTCCAATTTGACTGCATCCAGTTAACTTCAATTTGATTCTAAAAAATTGAGACTTGGATGCATCACAGATTAATCGAACTCATTCAGGTGGGAAGAACATATAAACAGAGTCAAGCTTTGTCAGAGATGCCTCCCCTTTTGTGCTTCTTGAAATTTTTCAGGCGTTGACAAAAGGTTTGGAAAATTGAAAATTACCATTATTACATACATTTATGTAGAAACACGCTCAAATTTGGTTAGCCACACACCATTTAATTTAGAAAGGTTAATTTATGCTTGGTGGTTCTGTGAATATTAAAATGTTGGTTTACTATTAGCCGAAGGCAGAAAGCAACAGAAAAATATTTAAAAATTTTACTAATCTTTTAATTTGAGGGCAGGGCGTCATTAAAGGGAACATGAGCTTAATAAAGTGACAAAAAAAGACTACTGAGAGAACTTTAGGCAGTGGAATCCTATTGCCCTTTCAAAACCTTAGCTATGTAGAAGTCTTTAACACTGTCACAAGAAGATATGCTTAGAAAATTGCAGTTTAGGTAATTGCCTCTCTGTAAGGTTTTAATTTTTAAAAAATAATAGCAAACTACTTTAACACGTAGTTCTGTCTGAAAAATTTGCACATCACTCTATCATTATAATAAAAAAATTCATAGATTAAAATACCTTTTCAAAGGTCTCTTTCAGAACTGACAATTTATGTATCATGTATCAGCCAGTCCAATTTGAAGTAGCTGAGATATTAAATCTCCTTCTCCCTAAGTGGTTTTTGCTTGAATAGAAGGTGCAGGACCATCTCTGCAATTATTCTGCATAAAATAATGCTAAATTTTTGATAATTTCTCAGTGCTACTGTTCATCACTGAAGTGATTAAGTCTATTCCTGTCCCAAAGGCTAAGCTTAAGTAAGACATTTTCTGTACCATCACATTAAATTCAGACCTATTAAATCAGTAGCTATTATATCTCGAGAGCAATATTTTTCCCTCTATGGAACAAAATTTGGATGGAAAAAGCTTGTAAACCCAGCAGTTTTGAGGTTTGATAAATTGCAGTAGAAAAAGCTGTGTTGGGAACATGAGGCCTTATTTTAAATTTCAAAGATTTTAGCGCAAGCGGTTATGTTTTGCTTTCACATTCAAAAGGTGCTTAGTTCACACTCATCAGAAGGAGCATTTGTTCATTCTCAGTTACACTGTCTAGCTTTGGATTTGATAAGGCACACTGAAAAGGTACCACAAGGGACTGCATTTTCTTTCTATGTCCATCAGTTTTAAACTTGAGCTTTCTAATACTGTTATGTTTAATCTGTTAGCACTGTTTAAAATGAGAATAGTTTATCTTTAAAAAAAAATCAGTTTAGTTCAGCCTCTTGATGTGTGTCAGAATGGTATACCCTCAGCTGTGGAGCCCCAGCTGCCAGGCCACTAAATGTATCTGAGCATTGACTAGGGATGTCTAAGTAGCAGAGGAAACCTACCGCAAGGGACAATCCAGAACAGTCATGAGACACAACACAGATAAGGAGGACATAGAAGGAAGAAATAAAAATTAAAATATCCACACACATTAGTGAGAACCATGGAGAAATGACCTTTCCAAACCTGTGATTTTGCAAGTTGATATTTTTCTTCTGTAGGTTCTCAAGTTTTAAGGCATAAAAAGAACCCTTAAATATATATCTTACACAATATAAATATCAATAGTTTTTGTAGCCATTGAAGAATATTTTTAAAATTCTTCCTTGGTTATAAAGGCTTACTATAGTGATATGTAGCCGTGAACACTGAAATTGAATTTCTGTGAGTTTGATATGAATTGAAATGGTAAAAACTTATTGATTGCCCTAGAGCCTATATATCTTAAGAAATCATATCTAAAATGCCTCTCACATCTGTTTTTAAATGAGAGGCATAAACTACCTTTATTGTCTTTCCCATGTTCACTTCAAAAGTCTGCTTAAGATATTTTGAAAATATAATTTAAGAATTTTAGTTTGTATTTATGCTGTTTTGAATTTGGATGATATGATGATCACTATGTGACATAATATCTTTTTAAAATTTGCACATTTTATTTTTCTTCTTGAGCCTTCCTCTTCATAAAATGATAGAACCCATTATAAACCACTTTTTTTGTCTGCTTTGAAAGTAGCATAAGATGTTATATAAATGTTTCTCATTGAAGCCTATTTTTACTTGTCCAAATTTTATTCTGTACATTTAATTGTTCATAATTGCAAACCAAGACCTAGCTAACATTCTATGTAGACAAAGTAATCTACTTAAAATGATTAAAAAAATTTTTGGGTGGTTGAAATTCTAAATAATCTGCAATAATGCATTATTACAAAATATTGCTAACTTAGTATTTCTTTATTTGACTCATTTTCTCTGTCCCTCCCCATCCAAAAAAACAGATGATCAATGAAAAATTATACCATCAATTCTTTATATTCGAGATCTTGGTCATTTATCCATGTCATAACAGGGGTAATAAACCCTACCACTATGCTATCAATTACGGTCTTACATAATACAGAACAAATTCCACAAATAAAAATATAGGTTTCTTATCCTAGGAAGAAATGCTATAGTTATCATTTCACATTGTTCAGTACTTTTAATTGTTAATTCTAGAACACAGAGAATCCACATTTGAATTTTATGGTAATTATGAAAATGACAGTATTCTGTTTTTAAATTATTTTCACAATATAGCTAAAATTTAACATGCATATTATTTAGTGCATATCCATCTAGGAGATTAGTTCCATGCTTAATCTCCCAATAAGTTGTTTAAAGAAATCTGTATCAAGTCCTGCTTGCTATGGAAAATTTAGAAATAAAGACACAATTTAAAATTTTAGTTTCTACTTAACAAATTAACTGAAGAGAAAGATCCTTATTAGACATCTGTAGTTAAACATTTGTGCATAGATACTTATGACTGTGATTAGAAATTGTCAGAAAAATTGAACCCTTGTTACTCAGAGCTCAGGCCAAAGCTCTCAGAGTGAGTACAGGCATAATATCCGTTCTATGGCTCTGAAAGCAAACAGAAGTAGGCAGTATAAAACGAGCTTTTGTGAAATTGTTGTCAATAGATACCACAGTGTCTTTGAGAAAAAGTTTAAAACTCAGACTGGGAAGGGGATTAGTGTCCTGAGTGTGTGATTAACTAGGAAACTATGCAAATGCACTTAAAATGTCTATTGTAATACCTGATTAAATTGTCCTTAAGGAGATTCACATATTGAACAGTTCAATTAATCGCAATTAATATTATAAGATGAATTTATAAAACTGCCAGTATATATTATTTGTGAATAAATGGAACTTATGAATTATTTGATGGAAATTTGATTGAAAATATTATTTTCATGAAAAATCTCTATATTTTACATTTTAAAATATGAATTACATGTGCTTTAGAAATATTCGACATGAATATCACCAGAAAATGAAGAGATATTTCATAATTATTAATAGTAAACATAATCTTGAACCAAATTTTCCAATTTAGCCAAAAATAGCTATATAAAGGACATCCAAATACCTTCCTTGGGATTGGGAAGATAACCCAGCCAGATGGATTCTACAGCAACCGTTATGGTTTTAATTGTCCTTAAGTGAGGAAATAAGAATTTTGCCTTCAAATTCTATACTATTCTTGAGGATTAGCTCATACTTCTCTCCATTCCCCCATGTAACTCATTATTCTTGAGAACTAATTATTCAGCTGGATGGCTATGCAGGAATGGTAGCTTTCATCAAGTTTGATGAACAGCTATAAAGCTGTAATTTAACAGTGACTATGAACGGTGAAAATTAGACCCCTGCCCAAGAGGGAAAACACTTAGGTACTCTTTATTCAGTTTCTCTGACTATAAACACAGTTAAGACTGGCTGCACAGATGTAATCAAAATGTTCAGGCATCTTCTCATACGTTGGACCCATGCGGGGACCCTTTTCTGGTCTGTATGCACAGGAGACTGGAGAACCCTGTCAAATGTCTCCATTACACTTTGGGCCTTAAGTAATGACTGAGGGGATTACAAAGCACCTTAACAATGGTATGTACCCAGGAGTTGTTTATTTCTATAATTACCTGGCATAAAATAATAGACCACTTATTTATTTTTAACAGTCTAAGAAGAAATACGGAATGAGTACGTTACCTGATCTTTCATGGTCTTCCCTAAGTCTTTCACATCTTTCATGTTAATGGCATTCTTCCCTCCCTTTTCCTTTCCCTTCTTCTTGTTCTTCTTTTTGAACAAACATTTCTTACAAATACAAAAGCAGCAGGTCAGGACTAAAAGGACTGCGACTATGGCTATGGCAATTAAGGCCCATGGTGGCACTGAAAGAAAAAAACACACAGAAGCGTTAGTCATAAGACACTTAGATGTGCAAAACCTTTTAAGTCATGGGCTACAAAGGTATTCATTTCTTCATTTGTGTTTATTGAGCACCCATGATGTTCCGGGTACACTGATCTCTGGGGTACTTTATCCACATCATTTTCTCCTCTTAGCCTGTTGGTTGTTTCTTTTCCACTTCTCCCTTCCAGATATGTCAAATGTCATCTCCTCCCTATGGCTTTTCCTGACTCTCCAAGCTAGATCTCCATTAATCCATTCCTTCTTATTCAGAGCCAAGCTCTGGAGTTTGATCTTTGAGTTTAAATCCATTTACTTGCTATGTGATCTTGGGCAAATCTTCTAACCTCTCTCTGCTAGTTTCCTCATCTCTAAAGTGGAAATAAATTGGTAAGTACCTCATAGAATCTTTATGAGGGTTACATAATAAGATGTAGTGCTAGGCACCTGGCATAAAGCTTCATAAATGTTAGCTGTTATTACTCATTTATGAAATATTAACATGTTCTGGCATCATGGGAAGGGCAGGTATTAATCACATAAACTTGTACAAATGTAAAATCATAACAGTAGTGAAGGTTGGGAAGAAGTACTTGGTGCTCTGGTGAAGGTCGATCATGGAGAGAGAGACCCACTCATGGTCTCCAAGGCAGGGTGCTGCTTATGTGTTCAGAGGCTCTTAAAACAGGCTTGGATTCAGGTTTGGTCGCTTAAGGGCTGTGTGACTCTGGTCAGACTGCTTAACTGTTCTGAGTTTCTATTTTCTTCTCTATGAAGTGATGATTATAATGGTACCCATTTCATCTGGTTTGAAGATTAAAGGAGTTAATATTCTTAAAGCTTAGAATGCATCTGGCACATAGCAAGACCTCAATGTTAGCTATCATTTCTTTATATTCAAGGCATTGTGGGTAATGCAGAGAGCTCAGGGTATACGAGGTGACAAAAAACACATACATACACCAATACATATCTTAAAAAGATGAATACGTGGAGAGGAGCTGAGTGAAAATGCTAAGGGAACTGAGGGGCAGACGAGATGATTTTTAGATAAGAGGACAGGCTTTAGATTTACAGGGTTTGTGAAATAATAGAGCATATATAAATAAATATACTCAAACATTTAGTTTTCCATTACAAGTGTCCATCTGCTAAAAGTTAGCATAATATTTGCCATCCCCTACACAATGTACTTATAAAAACCGTCTCAGGGAAACAGGATTTCACGTAGACTGGAAAGAAGTTATTCATGATACAAATCACAGCTATTGAGATTAATCAGAAGTAATTAGACTTGTCTGTTGTAATAAAAAAATAAATTGGACACTGAAATGATAAAAAATAAATGTTATTTTCTTCTAGCCACATGAGCATTGTTAGTGGCAATGATTGCTGAACACAAGTCAGGAGTACTTTGATGAGGTAAAAACACTTAAAAATTAACCTCTCTTCAAAATTGAGAAAAATCTCTTCTCTTTGCTCTCTGTCTGCATTTAGTGTCCTGGTGTGGAATACTCACTATGTGTGTTATTCTAGTTTATTGCTGGATACTAGATGTTAACCTAAGGACATAAAATTACAATTTCTGAAATTGTGTTTTCAAGCAAAGAAATACTTGTGTGAGAGTTATAGATAAGCCCACACCCAAAGACATGTTTTCTTATAGTTCTTTGATCTCATTAAACAATTCACATATTTTTTAAAAGATGTAAATTGAAGTAGGCTTATGTAACCAATGATATCATTCATAATACTTCATTTAAAAGCTTCTACCTCCCTTGATCTTGTTAAAATCCTGCCATGCATGAACGAGAAAGCCTATGTACTCATTGCAGGCCAGACAGCATTAATAATGACCCTTCATTTTGAACCCCGTAAATTATTCTCCCAGTCGGACTTGTGTGATAGTCTCTCAGAGAGCTACATAAAAGTCTCTTAAATTATACAAGACAAGACAGAGATGATTTGACAAGTTCACAAAAAGAAAATAGTGAAAGCAGAGGAACATTATTTAATCAAAAGGAATTAAAGAGATAGGAACATGGAATTACAGGAAGAAATTTGAAATAGGGCAACGTGAAGGTAATTTAAAACCACTGAAAAACTTATTTTGTGACTTTTATTTCTTAAAGCACTGCTGTCTTCTAGATTTGCTTTCAGTGGATCTTCTGAATAATTTAATTTTGAATATGTTGTGTTGAATATAATGAAATTAACAAAATTTTCTTCAAAATTGGCATCTTTTAGATAGAATTAAAAAATGCTTCATGTTATTATTTTGTATACCATAGGAAAACCTGACTCATTAGTCAGTTATAATGCAAAGAAACAGCCATTTTTAGTATATAGGGTTACCTGAATGCTCATGTTAAAAAATTTATTTTGTGTAGAATAACCAAATATTTAAAATTTGATAAGTTTACTAAGAAATAACATCCCCAGTATTATTAATTTGCAGTATTTATAGAAACATGTTTCACTATTGGAAAATCTCTTGGAATATATTTTGGATTAGGCTAAATGTTTATTGAAGACCTACTTATTATGGCCCAGCAATTGGTTGTACATATATTATCTCATTTAATCTTCATAGCAATTTTGTTCATTATCACTTCAATTTTACAGAGCAAAAACTAGGTTAAATAGTTTGAAAAATTCAAATATATCTTTAGGTTAAAAATGTGTATCTTACAAATGTATACAGAAGAAAAAAACCTTATCTAGCTTTGAAGCCTCTTTAATAGAACATTTTATATTAAAAAATCCAGTGAAGCAAATAAATAACACCATAACATGCTTCCAACAGTGAATTCTTTAATATAAAATATAGTTTCAGTCATAAATAGGCTCATCAAAATATTGCTACTGGCAAAAACTATCTGCTTATTGTTATTGCTACCTAACTATCATTAAATGGAATTTTATAATAAGAATTTTAACATTTAACTTAAAGGCCTTTCAGCAGAAAATAATAGACTAGTATAAAAACTCTCTATTAAAAATGTTATTTTCATTTTGTAGTTAATGAATCAATCTCACATACATTATTTGACCCAAAGGTAAACTGATGCATAAGAATTAAGTCAAACGTAAGTTAATTTGAAACTGCTTATGTTTTAACTTAGACCTTGAGGTAGGAAGAATAATGGCCTTTCAAAGATGTTTGTAGTCTATTTCCTGAAAGCTGTGAATATGTTACCTTACGTAGCAAGAGAGACTTTGCAAATGTGACTAAATTAAAGATCTCGAGATGGGGAGATTATCCTGGATTATCTGGGTAGACCCAATGTAATTACTAGGGTCCTTATAGATAGGCAGGAGTTTCAGAGTCAAAGAGAGATTTGAAGATTCTGAGATGCTGGTTTTCAAGACGGGAAAAGGAACCATGAGCCAAGGAATGCAGTGGCTTCTAGAAGCTGGACAAAGCAAGGGAATGGATTCTGCTCTACAGTTTCAAGAAGGAATCAGCCCTACCCATACCTCGATTTTAGCTCAGTGAAACCCATTTTGGACTTCTGGTCTCCAGAACTGGAAAATGATAAATGTGTTGTTTTATGCCAGTAAATTTGTAATTAATTACAACAGCAATAGGAACTCAAGAGATACAAAGAAGAGCTCAAGAGATTTGTAATACAGGCTGCATAGAGGTGCCTGGACAATTGTAGTATTCATGTGAGCTATTCATGTATTTCCTGCTATCTTTTCTTATCCACCCCTTTTATCTACCCATTCTGCGACCATTCTCATGACTTTAACATTATTTCCAGGACAAAACTGGAGGAATCACAGATTACCTGAATTCAAATTATACTATAGAGCTGTATTAAATAAAGCAGCATAGTACTGGCATAAAAATAGACACATAGGCCAGTGGAACAGAATAGAGAACACAGAAATAAATCCACACATCTATTATTTATCTTTGACAAAATCACCAAGAACATACAGTAGAGAAAGGACAGTCTCTTCAATCAATTGTGCTGAGAAAACTGGATATTCATATATGGAAGAATCAAACTAGACCCTTATCTCTAGTCATATACAAAAATCAAATCAAAATGGATTAAAGATTTAAATTTAAGAACTGAAACTATGAAACTACCAAAAGAAAACATTGGAGAAATACTTCAAGACAGTGGTCTGGGCTTCTTGAGTGATACCTCCAAAACATAAGCAATCAAAGCAAAATTGGACAAATGGGATCCCATCAAGCTAAAAAGCTTCTGCACAGCAAAGGGAACAATCAACAAAGTGAAGGATAACCCACAAAATGGCAGATAATATTTATTAATACAAAGTATCCATTTGACAAAGGATTCATAACTAGACTAAATAAGGAGCTCTAAGAACTTCATAGGAAAAAAATCCAATCTGATTTAAAAAATGGGGGAAGGATCTAAATAGACATTTCTCAAAAGACATATAAATGGCCAACAGGTATATAAAAAAAATGCTGAACATCATCAGTTATCGGAGAAATACAAATAAAAACTACAATGAGCTATCATCCCAGTTAAAATAGCTTTTATCAAAAGACAGGCAATAACGAGTGCTGGTAAGGATACGGAGAAAGGGGGACCCATATACACTCTTGGTGGGAATGTAAATTAGTGCATCCACTATGGAAAACAGTATGGAGGTTCCTCAGAAAACTAAAACTAGAACTCCCCTATGACTCAGCAACCCTATTGTTTGGTATATATCCAAAGGAGGGGGAATTCAGCGTATCAAAAGGCTATCTGTACTCCCATGTTTATTGCAACACTATTCACAATAGCTAAGATGTGGAATCAACCTAAGTGTCCATCAATGGATGAATAGATAAAGGAATTGTAGTACATATATGTACACAATGGAATATTATATAGCCATAAAAAGAATGAAATCCTGCCGTATGCAACAACACGAGTAGAACTGGAGAATATTATGTTAAGTGAAATAAGCCAAGCACAGAAAGACAAATAGTACATGTTGTTACCCATATGTGGGAGCTAAATATTAAAAACAATCAATCTCATGGAGACAGAGAGTAGAATGATGGCAATCGGAGGCTGGAAAGGGTAGCAAGGAGTGGGGGAAATGGTTAATGGGTATAAAAATATAGTTTACATAGATAGAATGAACAATATTTGATAGTACAACAAAGTGACTATAATCAACAGTAAGTTAGGATATACTTTAAAATAAAAGAGTGGAATTGGAATGTTCCTAACACACAAAAAATGATAAATGCCTGATGTGATGGAAATCCCAGTTACCCTGATTTTATTAATCCACATTATAATGCCTGTATCAAAACATCACATGTACTCTATAAAGATAGACAACTACTATGTACCCATAATCATTAAAATTTTAGAAAATAAAAAAAGATGATGCTCTCAATCATAAAATAATAATAAAGACAGACCAATTCTTAGGAGAAAAAGGCTAGACATAGGCAATACAGAGTTAAGCACAAAATTCAGTGGAGCAGATGGGATTTATAAGTAGCAAGTTATAGAAAGGCAAGAGAGAAGGGGCTGGAGTTCAGGGAAGGCTTCATGAAGCAGGGGGGAGGTTTGAGGTGTGCTCCAAAGCCCTGCTTTCTACACAGTGAAAATGCATTTGGGGGCTCCAGCTCTTTCCCTTCCTGACTTTCATTTATTCTCCTTCCTTGCTTTCTGTCCCTTTGTTTTTAGACTCCTTTTAATCTACTTTATCACCCAGTGATTACCTTGTTAAACAAAGCTGTCAATACGACATAGATATCAAAATCTGCATTCGCCTTTTTTTTTAATCATAGTGGATGAAAAACTGTTTACTTGTAGTAAACTCATGCAGCCTTCTCCAAATAGCCTTCAGAATTACATTCTTAAGAACACATGTCACATTCTCCTCCCACATAGTTCTATTTTGCTTTTCAATTTGTGTTCCTGACAAAAAGGAAACTGGAAGATGTGTCTGTGCAAATATGCTGTAAAAATGGTCCAAGACATTGACTTGGGTCAGCTAGCTGGGGCTTTTTAGGGCGGATAGATTGTGGTTAATAGCAAAGTAGGAGAGAGGCTCATTCATTCACTTACTCATCCATTGTAGTGTCTATTTAACACATTAATGCTCAGCATTTTGAAGAAACTGAACAAGTTTGAAATAGTTAAAGAGTTTACTGTCCAGTTGGGCAGATTTGACTAATATACATGAAACCAACTGCGAACAATACCACATTGTAAAATGCCAAATTAAATGAGGTTTTTGCTAGATTCTGATTCTACTACATAGTCACAGCATCCATATTCCACATGAGAAATGAACACTTCTTGAGAATTTTTAGAAAATCTTAAAATTTAATAAAATGGAAAATCTAATCTTTGCCCATAAACTATTAAAAACTATTAATACGTAAAATATATTATTGCTTTGATATACACGAAGTCCCAACCTACACATTGATAAATTTTTACCAGAACCTCTGTCCCTTGATCTGATTTCTGTTGTTACTGTGCTATGGAAAAAAAATTCACAGTCCCTGATAAATAACTTGTTAAGGTTACTGATGTTTGTCACTGAATGCAATGATTGGTCTTGCTGATGAAATTTAGTTGACTGAAGGACATTTTGTCTGTACATGTATTAGTTAAATAAATTTATAAATGTCTCTAATAATAATCTGCTTTAAATGATAAGACGAAGTTAACCATATCTTCACAATATTGGAATGTCTGAAATTTGACATGGAAAATGACGTTGGGTCTTCAGGCAGAGATAAACCCCAGCACAACTTCCAGAGGATTTAGATAAAGCTCCACAGTCAGCCCAGGAGCTTGCTGTGTGCGGGCTCCAGGGAGAAGTGTGCTGGTAAACATAAAGGGATGCCAGGTAAGTTGGCAGAGGTGAAGGCAATTCACAGGCTAATCAGTTCTTAAGCCTTTGCAAGTTTGTAACAATTTTCAATCATGCTACGGGCAACACAATTTTGTGGTTAAAGGGAAATCCATTTATCCTATGAAATTTTCAGAATGTCTCTCGAGTTCTGATTTCTAAGTTCAAAACTAAAAACACATTATGTCTCCGTTTTTTTCCCCCTCGTGGAAGCTAGCTTTCTTCTCAACTTTTATATTAGAAGTCTTCAAAATAAGCAGCTCTTGGTTTGTGATCCAATTCGTATTTAGCTTTATTTTAATGCTTTGATTTGGTTAGTAATTCAAAGCATCCAAATATTAACCTGTTTTTTATCTTTGGCAAAGATGCCCAAGGTGGAGGGGGGGGAACTGTTCCAAGAATTAAACATGGCTCCTATTGGTAACTTTGGATGATTCAATATTTAAGTATCTACTTGTTTGTTTTCTAAGCAATTTAATGATGTTAAGATTAAATTATGATAAGAGTCTCAGCTAAAGGGGCAGATATATTCTCTGCTATTTTACAATTTAAGGCTAACAGTTATAAGCCATAAACAAAAATGCCACTTAGTCTTACTGTCTACTTTTTGGAAGGATTTTTTGTTTTTCCTCCAGTACTTTCAGTTTAATATTCTAGAAATAAGTGAGCACATTTTTAGAATTCCCTGCAACTTGGAGAGATTTGATTGCCCTGACAGGAGAATTGTGTGGCTGCTGTGCATGAGTGGAGAAGAACAGGGTGTTTGAGTCTTTTCAGTCTTGAAAGGGAAGAGTCAGGCTCATTAATTTCATTACTATACAAAGTGACAGGTAGACAACAGTGAAAACAAAGCCCTTTGCTTGTCTAGCGATCCACGGGACGTTTTTCCGTGATTATCCAATGAATTTCTGTTGCTACAGACCAAACCTACTAATTTCCTCTCAAACTGTTGTTGTCTCTGTTTCTGTCAATATATTTCTCACCATGGCAATTTTATCTGCCCAATTCCCAGTTTGTAGCATTATTTCTTCTTTTTGTTTCCTGTCTCTTGGATTTGAACTTTCATCTTTATTTTTCTACAACTCCCATGATCCTTGATTTATTTTCTGGTCTTCCTTTTGAAGGAGCTTCTCTATGCCTGTCAATCTCCTACATAGTGCCTTTTTCTTTGCCTTTTTTTTTTTTCCTTTAAAAATCTTATCCCTCTTCTGTTTCAGAGTTCGTACTTCTAAGCATTGCAACTGTAAGCACATGACTATAAGGCCCTGCATGACTCTTGCTTGTTTTTGGAGGTTCTCACAGATCTCCACTAAGAATGTTGAATTCTCTTTGTTTTCTTTTCTTTGCCAAAGTCAGACATGTCTCCCAATAGATGTCTTCTAAATGTCTACCTATGTAACACCACACATGAGCCCTTTGCTTTGTTTCTTATCAGCATTTATTCATGCCTTTTGTATTATCATATATTAATCCTTGCTTTCTAGTAGCTTTGAGACTTGCCTCTTTAACATGAGGGGGAGGGTACCCAAAGAGGGATACTGTTACCTTCCTTTCCTTTGTCTTCCATGAAGAATCAAGTAGGCTGGGTACATGATAAGTCTTTAGCAAATGCTTGCTGAATAAATGAAAGTATAATTAGGGGCAGAGAAAGCCTTGTTCAAATATTGTTATGCATAGTGAAAACATGGCTTCATTGGATACCTTGTTAAGACTAAACGGTACACTTTAAACAATTACTATGGATCAAATCCTGATACAACTTCAGAGCTAGATCAACATTTTCAGAACATTTAGAAAATCTGTGCATATTCCCTACTTTTTATTCTGGATAAACTACGGACATGGCAGTGAGGCTCATTTTTTCATTCTGTCAGTTATTTTTTTCTAAATAATTTTTATATTGTATATCACCTTGAAAAGATTCTCTTAAACATGTATTAATAATGCTAATATGGTTTTCCCATTCTAACAGGCAGCATCCACAATATTTACTAATTCTGTCCTTAATTTATAATCTTTCACTTTATGAGACTCTTTCACATTACTTCAACTGGTTTCACCCTAAAAACCAAATTGTAGAGTAGCTAAGCTAGATAGTATTATCTTCACTGTACAGATTATAAGATTGAGGATATAAAATATGACTTCTGTAATGTGATTCCTATTAAAGTTGGGATCAGATGTAGAGACTTGGGTCTTTGGGGTTCAACTTTCACCCTCTTTCCACATATTCTGGCATTCTTTTGAGTCCACGTTGAAAATTGAGCAAACACTAATAACATTACTGGTAAGAAGACTTTAGTTTTGTAAACATATCCCCTAGTATATTACTATCAGTCTTCTTTTAAATGAAATAATCTTAAACTATTTTACTCCAAATAAATGAAAATATTTGTCAAAAGTTTGATATTAATCATAACAGGGCAATATCAAATATAAGAAAGATCATGAACTTTGATTCCTAGCCTTGCCACTTAAAGTGACAAATAAATTTGATCAAGTTAGTTAAATTTTCTGAACCTTAGTTTCACTATCAGTAAAATGAGAGGTGGGTGGAGAGAGGAGATAATTATATAGATTCAGTAAGTGATTTGTGATATGTATACTTGTAATACGTGAAGTACTTAGTATAGTGGTTAATACGAAGGGTTTAAAAATGCCAATTATTATTTTCCAGGACTTCCTATTAAACTAAATAATTAAAAATGCTAAAAACTTGTCTAAAATAAGCAAAGTTTAAAAGCTATCCAGGTAAAAGATGAAATATAAGGAATTTTATCCATACAATACAATTTCCAAATGTAGTCAACGTGTTCTAACTTAATGATACATCCCAATGTCAGAGTAGCATTCTAAAATAAAGATTGCTGTCGGAAAACTGAAAGGCAAGACATTTGGAAGTACTCAAGCTATTCATGAATAAATAATAGAATGAGTAAATCAAACTTTGGGAGAATAAAGAATAGTCCTTTGAAGTCATAGTGGCCAACAACTGTTTGTTATTCAAATAATGCAAGCAGCATTAGAATAATATTGAATTTGAGTAATGGAAATAAATAATATGTGCTAGTTTGTATTTTCAATAATTATTCAACCCAGCTAACACTACCTAAGGTGTTTTAACACAGCAGTAAAGATATTAGTAGCAAGATTTTTCACTGTCTTTCTATTGGCAAAATTCTAGGCTTTGCTTGAACACACTCTCAATTCTATAGTGCGTATGCATTAACAACAATATGCTCTGGGGTGCAGCTTTTTTTTTTTCTTCAAAATTGGTCAAGTATTTTAAGTGACTGAATAAACTACTTGAATTCAGCTTTTATTATTCAATAAGTATTTACACACATTTAAATTGCAATCATTTTTTATTAACCAACTTTAGGTTTATATGTTTCCATTGAATAATTGTTTGGCTTATTTCATTTAGTCAATATTATATTCATTCATAGATGGTAAATTTAAGGTACAGAAAATAGTATAACTATTTTCAAATATATAGTATTCATAGTATAACTATGTCCAAAGATCCTTGAAAAAAATCATGGCCCAATCCCGAGTTTAGTTCTTTGAAGCGTTGAGTTCTTTTTATTAGTCCAATCTTTGATAATTTCTGTTTCAAATCAGTCAACGATAATGGAATTTAAACTTAGCACCACAACTTTTTACATCATCCCAATATAGACGCCATATTAGTTTACAGAAATCCCTTATTTTCTGTTGTCCCTGCTCATAATTTTTAAGAAAATAAGATTAGAAGTCCACAGTTTTCCTTTGGTGGTTTTGACTAGAATTGTAACATTAGCTGAAATTTACATTTTAATATGATTTGGTAAAACAGTGAAGTAGCTAAAGTATTTTCTTAGGGGACTAAAAGCTATGAGATTTAATGGAAGAAATGGCTGTGTTTTTTGGTCTTTCTTCAGTATTTTACTTACATATAATCACCAAAGTCAAGAAACTGGGCACTATGCAAATACTGTAATATATATACCCTTATAGGATCACAAAATCCAGCTATTGCCTGGGAGAAATATTATCTTACTATACTTGTGGCCTCTTAATTCAAAATTCTTGGAAAAACTATAGTAGATACATTATTTAACATATTTAGGCAAATGCCATTCAAGCAATGTAAACATTTATAATTGAAATTCATATTAATGCTTTTAAATGAAAAGAATATAAAACACAGAATTCAGTGGGCTGATATTCTTAAATCTTTTGACTAAGGGTCACATTATTATCTCCAAAAAAGATATATTAAAATACTCATTTTAAAATAAATACTGTTTAGCAGAGAGGAAGAAAATAACAGAGCTCTAGACATCAAAAAAAAAAAAAAAAAAATTTACCAGAAGAAAGATCTTGAGGAAAAAAACAACAAAACAAATGAATGAGAGTGCTATCTGCCATTGAAAAAGCTTACCACTCATCCCAGAAGGGTAGCTCATTGACTTCTAAGTGCTGATTGATTGCACTAAATAATTCTTTAATCATTATTCTTCAAAGTTCTATCATGCATTTGAGACAACTTAGGAATTGAATGAAAATTAGGAATGAAATTTATGGACACTGCAAAGGGGTCAGTAAGTGGCCACATGTTTGTTAACCTAGGTCAGTTCTCTCCTGAACCTTGTGCTCGAAGCTTTATTCCTGGTCCTTCTTGAAGTACACAGTGCTGCCTCATGCCTTGGTTTTCTCTTTTCCATTTACTCTACTTCTTCCGTGAGCTGCTTTATGCCTATTTGATATGTAGGGGAGTCAAGAGAGGGGAGAATACAGTAAGAGTGGGGGAGGGGGGAGCTATTTGGAGCTATTTTGTTCTTTGGCACTGTTTTGAATAGTCTCTGAGCAGCACAATTTGTGAAATGGGGAGTGAAGGTGGTGAGGAGTATGACAGTTGTAGTACATTTCCCAGAGAAGGAGAGTTGAAGATTGCTTCAGAGTTGGCAGAGAAAATAGTTGGCACCCCACATTCCTACACTGTGAGGAGGGGTTGAGCTGCTTTGTTTAAGGGTTGTATGGATGAGAATCTCAGGTACAATCTCAAAAACATGAATTTGAAAATAATTAAGATGACCTTAAAGATGTACACTCTTGCATGCAGTTCCAGTAATGTGTGGAGTTGGACGTGTGGCATAATTGTATAATATTTCATGTAAAAAGTGATCTTGGTTAGTGGGGACTGAGGTGAGGACTAGAGCCAACACCAAACATTTAACAGCAGCAGATGCTAACACCTACGGCTGGAAAAATACCAAGAGTCATGAGATTGGAGTTAGATAGAAGTTTCTCTTTCTTTGGAAAGTTGGGATGAATACTGTTCACATTGAGTGATTTTGTAATTTTCTAGGCAAAAGTCCAGCTATGCTGTAAACCAAAATAGGGTCTTTGGAAAAAACCAAAATATAAGGAGAAAAAACTTGTTAACCACAACTGTTCAGAATCATTAACAATATACAGCAATGGAAAATAATAAGTTCCTGAAATGGCTGAAACATAATGATTATTTTGTTATTATAAAGCAATACACACAAGGGCTTTGACTTTCTAAATCATAATGGATTTGAATTAATTGACCTCAGAGAGCAATTATTTTGGCATGATGTCAGTATAATTTGATTTTAAATTAAAATGAATATTTATGTGTGAATTTTAATAAATGTAAAATTTGATGGCACAGTAAAATAATAGAAAATCAATGATAATGTTACATATTACTTAATCTCTTTATGGTATACTAGAGGTTTGAAGTCAGAATCCTGTGTTTAGAACTCAGTGAGTCTTTTTCTTCTTTGAGACTTTATTTCTTTACATGACAAATAGGAATAATAATACCATAATAATTGTGAATTATATGCAATGATACATGTGAATACCTAGCACATAGATGAAATTTAATAAATGCTAATTCTCTTTCCCATTTTCAATAATAAGAAATATATATCAAATTCTGTTTTAAAATTTTTTTTTATCCTAAAAGTATTCCTTGGTAACATATTTAAAATGATTAGACCCAAATAATAAAATTATATGAAGTCTGCTGGGTTTCTCCAAAGACTTGGTTCAATTAGCTTCTCTTAAAAATTAAAGAAAAATAAAATTGGCCCAGTGTAATTTCTACATCTCAGAAGAGATACAGATGACTTAAAAATTAATCCAGCAAAAATAAAAACTTTTAAGTCCAAGACAGTGGCATCTACTAGACGTGTGAGAGAATTAAGGACCTGTTCTCTATTTTCCGAGAAGGGAGAGTAGTGAGAGGAAATACACACAGTGTAGGGAGAAGAGATGAAAATATTGAGGGTAGGGAGGTTGAAATCTCTGAACTTTAAGAATTGATACTTTCTGAAAGAATTTTACAGGAGCAGATCTGGCATAGACCATTAAGTTTTGTAGGCAATGAAGGGTTGTTGGCAGGTATTTTTTTTCCTTGCTTGGCCATCACTTAGAGTCCTACTGGGTTTTAAACTTAAAGCTCTAAAGTGTACTACCTTAAGCTGTTACTTCTCTTTGATAAATCTGCATATTAAGACTACCGAGCACTTAATGGCCTTTACCAACCCAAAGAACAATGACAGTTTGGGTAGGGGAGTGGTTTGGAATTAAGGACTGTGCAAAAATGGCTAAAGTTCCCACAGTGAGGCCATTCTGAAAGTTCACAAGGATTTAGACATGAAGAGTTTATCCAGGTAGAGGGACTCACTAGACAATCCTCAAGATAAGTCTTTACCCTTTGATCTCGTGATATGGTCAGATATTTTAATATACTACGATTACCCCCTTCCTTTATTGACAGAATGGCTTGAGACCCAGGCCTACTAAAAAAATGAAACTTTTCTGTAAAAACAGAACCTTAAATTTTTCCTTAGAAAAATATGAATGGAAGAATTCTTAATTTCAGTTTTTGAACAGGTTTTTATTATTGCATGAGGACTGTGGGGTGGAGAAAAATATAATGAGATTTGGGAGCTACAAGAAGTATCTCAGCCACCTGAGAAAGTCCAAACCCAGGAAAGACGGGATGCTCACTGCTTCGTCCCATCCAAGGCACCCAGCAGTCTTAGTTCAGAAAGACAGTATCACCAGAACACAACAGAATTTGTCTTACCGTTCGGTTCATGTTAATTGACCCACACTTATCGAACCACGAGGAGTTGCTATTACCTTCTGAGGCATTAGGGCAGATTTGAAAATACTTGTTGCTATTGTCATTTTTATTCCATAAATCTCAATTTCTTGTTAAAGTAGCATTATGTCTAAGTGAAACTTCTATGGTATTTGTGACTCTGAGGAAGCGCTACTTTGTGCTTCTGTTTCTGAAGGCATTTTGGTGAGTGTGTATGTGAAATTAGCCGCCAATAAAAATTTCTGACAGAAGATGTTTGCGTTACGTCTGTCTGCATTATTCAGAGCTACAGAACAACAGAATCTTTTAAAAAAGTTTCCTTTGAAGTTCAATGAACTAGCCTTTTTTCTCTAATTGCTTATTTACCACAACCAATGAAGACAAAGCATTGGCCTAGAAAACAATACTCTCCAATTTCAAAGAAACCAAGAGAACCTGACTGAAATTGAGTAAAATAAAATAAATCCAACAGAACAATAGTAGTTAAATTATAGATTCTACCCTGAAATTTTCAAAGCGGTGCCGTATTTGAATATATCCAAGCCCATGAAAAATAAGAAACACTGGAATCAAAACAAAGGAATATCTTTTTGTAAATCATTCTCAGCAAGTTTTGCTCTTCCTGGCTGTGAATAATTATAGGAAAAATAAGTATTTTTAAATCACTCTGTGTGCTTTGCTCCATACGTCTCCATATAATCAAGTTTCTTTAGAAAATAAATTTGAGGATTTTGATGGCATAATTACCACAGAAGTGAGAAATTCTCCTTATTTTTGTTTATCGTTGACTTATTTTACATGCCTAGTGTAAGTTTTAAGTCTGAAGGTGTTGTTAGACTCTGTCAAATTCAGAATATGCAGTAAGTAGTAAATTTAGTTTATTGTCAGGTATTGTGTCCGTAACGTTTAAAAACCGTGAACATGTTTTCACCTTGTTTTGAGTTCTAAATTGTATTTTCTTATAGAACTATGAGTATTATCTCTAGACATTCATATAAAATGAAGTGTTTTTCTTTAATCAGAAGATTGTAAAATGATTTGGTGAGTATAAGGGAGAGAATGGAAAGACCAGTTTCAAATTGGTGAGACTGATTTATGTGAAAGAAGCGTCAGTTTCTCTTAAGTTACAGTCTCCCTGTCTTGATCACCAAAACTTCAACTCACTTTTCTCATCAATTTCTCTCCAAATTTCTCATAATTCTACCACTGTAACAAGTTGCCTCTTTCTACCTCTCTTGCCTTCATCTGTACACGAATATTGAGCGTTGCCTTCACAGCACGTACCATTTAGTAATCAGGATTTTACAGTACGAATTCTCATGTTACTTCATGGATTTCTTTTACGTTTCAGAAGATTATGGGGGTACAAATGTTTTGGTTACATAGATTGCTTTTGTACAGCTTGAGTCAAAGTTATCCAGTGTGCCCATCACCCAGACAGTGTGCATTGTACTGATTAGGTGTGATTTCACCCAACCCCTTCCCACCTGCTGATTTCCACTGAGTTTTACTTCCACCTGTGCACATGAGTGCTGACAGGTTAGTTCCAATTTAATAGCATATTATTTATTTTTCCATTCTTGCTATATTTCACTTAGGAAAATGGTCTCCAGTTCCATACAGGTTGTTATAAAAGGTATTAATTCATCATTTTTTTTATAGCTGAGTAGTACTCCATGGTACATATATACCACATTTTATTAACCCAGTCATGAAGTGAAGAGCACTTGGGTTGATTCCACATCTATGTGATTGTGAATTGTGCTGCAGTAAACATGTGTGTACAAGTGTCATTTTGGCTTTTTTTCCTTTGGGTAAATACCCAGTAATGGGATTGCTGGATCAAATGGTAGGTGTACTTTTAGTTCTTTGACGAATCTCCATATTATTTTCCATAAAGGTTGTACTAATTTACAGTTCTACCAATGGTGTATAAGTGTTCCTTTCTTTCTGCATCCGTGCCAGCATCTGTTGTCTTGGGACTTTTGATAAAAGTCATTCTCACTGGACTTAGGTGATATCTCCCTGTGGTTTTGATTTGCATTTCCCTGATAATTAGAGACCTAGAGCATTTTTTCATATGTTTATTGGCCATTAGTCTATGTTCTTTTGAAAAGTTTCTGTTATGTCTTTTGCCCACTTTTTAATGACGTTGTTTGATTTTTTTCTTGCTGATTTGCTTGGCTTCTTTGTAGATTCCAGTTATTATCCCTTTATCAGATGTATAGCATGCAAATATTTTCTCCCACTTTGCTCAGTTGTTTTCTTAGCTGTGCAGAAGCTTTTTCATAGACTTCTTTAATTCTTTCAAACATTATTATTAAAATTTAAGCCAAGCAAAAAGGAATAAAGTGTACTATCTGTTTACCCACACTCAGCTGAAAACCAAAAGATTATGGGTACTGCTGAGGCCACATAATGACCACCTCTGATTATATCCCTTTCCCTTTTGCCAAGAGGTAACTTCTAGACAAAATCTAGTGTTTTTATTTCTGTACATTTCATAGTGCTTGTATTGTGCAATGTCGTCTTAGGAAATTTTTAGACTTTTTCTTCCTAAGAAAACCCTTGTACACATCACACCTATGTCTTAACAGCTCTTTGAACTTTCATGTGTGAGTCAAAATCACCTAAATTCAAAACCACAGTGGAACAGTCAATGAACCATACGTTATTTGTGTCTCGATTTATCTAAAGGCATCCCCCATCCCCAGAAACCCATGCTATGTTTTATGTAGTTCAGCATTTACACACTCTATCCTTGGAAGGACTACCAGAGTTTGCAAAAATGATGCTGTCCAGGTAGTCTCTCAGCCTACTCCCTCATCTAATTGGTACTCTCATTTCCTTTGGAGTGCTTGCAAGTCAGCCAAGATGCTAAGTCAGAAAAACAAGAGAAAAGAAACATAAAACTCTGCTTCTTACACTGTCACTATCATTTTAAAATAAAATAAATCTGATTTATTATTCCTTAGTATTCTTAAATGTGTAATCCACAGGGATATATAAAATAAAGGGGTACTTTAGGTTGACTTTCTTCTGAGAATGAGATATCTTGTTTATTTTCATAGCAAAAACAAAATACTCTCTTCTTAAATTAACTGCTTCATTTTGCTTTCTCATCTAAGAAGTTGATCTTTTTCTCCTTTTAGCAGCTTTGCCCTTTGGGAAATAAAATGCTAAGCATCAGAAAGAAAGATTCAGATGCTGTGATACATCCTAAAACATTTGAGTTAGCTTACATTCTACTTTTTTGACCCACTGTATAGAACAAGAGATTTTCACCTTCAAGGCCATTACCCAACACTTCACAGGCGATGTGGACACAAACATCCATTTCCAAAAGTGTATGAGGTTAATAGATGCTTTTCTTTCCTTCTTGGTTCACTTAACAGTAATGTTACATTGGGATGATGATGATAGATTCCTGGTTTCTGTTTGTTCTGCACCAAAAGTGTGACCTCGTTGTAGAAGCCACTGACAAGTTGATAAATAGATTGAGTTAGTATTAGCCATGAGACAAACATGTCATTTAAACTCAATACATGATTGCTAATCATCAAAACCAAGTTTTCAGCAATCAAGCATGCTGATTTATGATATAGAAGGGTACTAGTTGGCTATTTTCCTATATTATTTTCTGTAATATCATCTTTGTCTATAAGTTTGAAAGGGAGTTAGTTATTGTCTTATTATAACATCCAATACATTTTATTCAGTTTCAGATAAAATTGAATTTTGATACATGCTGATAAATACCTGTTAATGCTAAATGTAACTAAATTGTTTTTGGTGCTCTAAATCTTCAGGGTCATTTGTCTTGGCCATGACCACACAGAGACACTCCTAGAAAGTTGCTAGAAGCTATTTTTGTTAGTAGTAAGGGTAAGGTCTCTGCTGGAAATGGGGCTCAAGTTTATATAATCAAGCTTTGATTTGAGATAACCTGAAGTTAAAGGTGAATCAGGGATATACACAGGGAAATATATCCTCATATTGTTACATCAATTTTGTAATATTGTTACTCGGAAATAAAATTCAATGTAGGATAAACCAATGAGAAATACGGATTAATTAATTTGGGTAGACTGCATTTTTTTTTCTGTATCAGGCAGAATAACTGGCATTAAATTTTTAGAAGGATTCCTATTGTTAGTAAACTTTTGGAAGGATACCTACTGTAAGAGTATATATCTCCTCATCAAAAAAAAAATGATTTAGAATTATTGTCCAATCCCTTTTAAAGGTCTTGGAACTATAGCATGAGAAAAATATATGTTCCAATCATTGGACTTGATAAAAATATTCAGTAGAATTATTTTAATTTTAGCACAAATAACTCAAATCACAAGGGTTGGCAGAACATTTGTGCTTGAGAGAGTAATGATTTGATAATTTAAATGCCATTCTAAAGCAAGCACAATAAGAAAGAAAAAAATCCCTGGATATATTAAAATCAATCTGCAGCTACAAGATTCTGCAGGCCAACAAAGCCTGAGATTCCTTTTGGGCTCCTATTTTCAACACTGAATGGGTTTGCATTGCAATATTCAGAGGAAATTAAATACACCTGTGCTATTAAAATTGGAATTGCAAATATTAGTAAGGAAAATGTGTGCCACAGGTAGAATTTGTTTTGCTGTTTCTTTTGCCTTCCTGGATGGTCACCTTACGGAAAGACATGGTAGTCATCTGTATTTAGCTTTTAATTGGAATCCATGCTTTTAAACAGCAAATTGTGTCATTTTTTTAAAGCCATAATGGGGTTGCAGAGCAGACTGTCCTTATTCTCTGGTAAGCTTCTTTCTTCCCACCTTTCTCACCTTAGAATAAAGTAAGCCAGTTTTCATTTTGTATTCTAGTCATATATTTTAATTCAAGAACTGTTGAAAGTTGGGAATGATCATAATCTAGATAATTTATGATTACACATTTTCCCTATTAACATACTTTAGTGTACATTAAATTATTAGGCATTTATCTAATACTGTGGCTGAGCAAATCTATTTAGAATTCCACATTATCCATTTTAGTATGCAAGCAGTGATATTTACCAGTGTACCTCAGTTTCTTCTCATAGACGTAAAATTCTCTCCTAGGACAAACTGCAAGCATAGGAAAACCTCATTTTAAGAAGTTGTTTTTCAGTTCTACAAAGAGTCTTGTAGAAGGCCATTATTCCTGTGAAAAATGCTCTTGGTTGCTTAGACAAACAAACTTTCCCTGTGCCTATAAAAGTTATGTTTACACTATACTGTAGTCTATTAAGTTTGCAAAAGCATTATGTCTAAAAAATGTATATACCTTAATATAAAAACTTTATTGCTAAAAATACTGGCAGTCATTTGAACCTGCATCAAGTCATAATCAGCTTGCAGGTGGAGGGTCTTGCCTTGATGTTTAAGGCTAACAGCTGTTGACTGATCAGGTGGTAGTGGCTAAAGGTTGGAGCAGCTATGGCAATTTCTTAAGATAAGACATCAATCAAGTTTGTGACATCCATTAACTCTTTCCTGAAATATTTTTCTGTAGCATGTGATGCTGTTTGATAGCATTTTACCAACAGTAGATCTTTCAAAATGAGAGTCAATTCTCTCAAACCCTGCTTTATCAACTAAGTTTATGAAATATTCTAATCCATTGTCATTTCAACAATGTTCACAACATCTTCACCAGGTTTCCATCTCAAGAAACCGCTCTCTGCTAATCCATAAAAAGCAACTCCTCACTGATTCAAGTTTTATCATGAGATTTCAGCAATTCAGTCATATCTTCAGACTCCACTTCTAATTCTAGCTTTCTTGCTATTCCCACCACATCTGTAATTACCTTCAAAGTCATCCATGAGTGTTGGAATCAATTTTTTCCAAACTCCTGTTAATGTTGACATTTTGACCTCCTTCCATGAATCATGTAATTGATGGCATGTAGAATACTGAATCCTTTCCAGAAGGGTTTCAGTGTACTTTGCCCAGATCCATCAGTGGAATCACTATCTATGTCAGCTAATGCCTACAAAATGTATGTTTTAAATAAAAGATTTGAAAGTCAAAATTACTCCTTGATCCATGGGCTGCAGAATGGATGTTTTGTTAGCAGATCTTAAACAATGTTAACCTCCTTGTACATCTCCATCAGAGCTCTTGTGTAACTGGGTCCATAGGCAATGAGCAGTAATATTTTGAAGGAAATCTCTTTTTTTTTTTTTTTTCCCCTGTGCAGTAGGTCTCAACAGTGGGCTTAAAATATTCAGTGAACCATGCTGTCAGCAGATGCACTGTTGTCTAGGTTTTGTTATTCCATTTATAGGGCACATGCAGGGTAGATTTGGCATAATTCCTAAGGGCCTTAGGATATGAGAAATGATAAATGAGCATTGGCTTCAACCTTAAATGTCACCATCTGCATTAGCCCCTAACAAGAGAGTTAGTCTGTCTTTTGAAACTTTGAAGCCAAGCCTTGACTACTCCTCTTTAGCAATGAAAGTACTAGATGACATCATCTTCCAAAAGAAGGCTATTTTGTCTACACTGAACATCTGTTGTTTAGTGTGGCCACCTTCATCTATTATCTTAGCTAGATCTTCTAGATAATTTGCTACAGCTTCTCCACCTGCACTTGCTACTTCACCTTGCACTTTTATGTTATGGAGATAACTTCTTTTTTTAAACCTTATGAACCTTCCTCTGCCAGCTTCAGACTTTTTTTCTGAAGCTTCCTCACTTCTCTCAGCCTTGAATTGAGTAGAGTTAGAGGCTTGCTCTGGATTAGGTTTTGACTTAAGAAAATGTGGCTGATCTGATCTTCTATTCAGATCACTAAAACTTTCTCCCTATCAGCGATAAAACTGTCTTGCTTTCTCATCATTTGTGTGTTCACTGAAGTAGCACTTTTAATTTGAGAACTTTTCTTTTGCCTTCGCAACTTGGCTAACTGTAACAAGAGGCCTAGCTTTAAGTCTGTCTTGGCTAAACTTAGTCATTTCTAGCTTTTGATTTAAAGTGAGACACACATGACTCTTCCTTTTGCTTGAACACTTAGTGGCCACTGTAGGGTTATTAATTGGCCTAATTTCACTATTGATGTGTCTCAGGGAATAGGGAGAGAGAAGGAGGGAATGGCAGGTCAATGGAGCATTTAAACCACGAACAACATTTACCAATTAGGTTCACTATCTTCTGTGGGTACAGTTTGTGGTGCCCTGAAAACAATTACAATGATAACATCAAATATGACTGATCATAGATCACCATAGATATAATAATAATGGAAAAGTTTGAAATGTTGTGAGAATTACCAAAATGTGACATAGAGACACAAAATAGGCACATGCTATTTGAAAAATGTCATGGGAACAATTTGTAAAACAATGCAATATCTGTGAAGTGCAGTAAAGCAAAGCACCATAAAATAAGGAAGGCCTATGATTGGTTTATTTTTGTCACTGATTAGTCTAGGGTTTGACACAAGGGAAATCTGTAGGGGGACTTCTGGAAAATATTTTATCCCTGATAAAAGAGAGAGCTCTGAGAGGAAATGATCCCTTTTGCCTTGGCTTCCCACTGTCCCACTTCTGGGTTGGATTGCCATGGGAGAATATGAGGTTTGGAGCTGCCACAGCTTTCTTTTAATCAGAGAAGGCTCAGAATTACTGGCTTTACCAGTAAACTAGCTCTGGAACTGTCTGCCCTAAGACTTTATCTGAGATAGTTAAATGCTTTATTGTGTAAGTTGCTTGTATTAGTCAGGATAAGTTAGATTATGCAGCAGTAACAAACAATCCACACGTTTCAGGGGCTTAATACAACAAAGGCTTATCTATCACTCATGCTACAGGTCTACTGTAGGTCAGCAGGGCTTCTGCTTATTGCAGGTAGCGATCTGGGTTGATGGAGTAGGAACACCTCCCAAATTTTTGGTTTCTGTTCCTGAAGCAAGAGTGAGTTCTGGATGGTTTCATATCAACAATCAAATACTCTAGCCCAGAACTGACAGATATTACTTGCACTGACAACTTACATCCCAGAACTAATCATACAGCTCTATCTATAAGAGGGCAAGTAAGTACAATTATGCCATGAGCCCTTAAGCAAGGATAGTCAGAAATATTTGTTGAACAGTACTAAAGACTACTGTATCAGCTTAAGTTGAGAATCCTGTTACTCGCAGTGAAGGTATCCTGAACATGGTGATCCTTAAACTTATTGAATGCTAATGGTACAGCAGCATTGGTCTAAGTGTTTTATGCTAATGCATTGAATAGGTACAATAATTTTATAATGTAAGTACTGTTATTTCTGTGATGAAAAACTGTCTCAGAGAAGTGTCCTGCTCAAGTTCATTTAGAAGCTTAATGTGAGAGTCATGATTTTTAAGGCAGTTTAGCGACATTCTACCTTCTTAACTACCATATCAGAAATCTCTAACAATTTTGCTTTTCAAATACCCATAGATAGACAGATGTGTCTATATATCTATATTTATCATGTTAAAAAAGTAAACATATCCAACTACCCTAACACTGTTGATAGAAAAAATAAAACTTCATTAGAAGATACTTAAGTCAGCATATTAGACAAATTTTGAATCAATTTTCCCAAAGCAGAGGGGGCAGTTTTTCCTCAAAAATATACAGGAACCCAAAGTAAATTTTATAAATTACCAAGCCTGAGGCCTCAGTCTCTAATAGCTTGAACTCTGCTCACTTGGGGGTGAGTCAAGATTGAACACACTTTTCACCATCCAGGAAAGAAACAAGTATCTATATAGCCCAGAGGTATTCCCTTGGTAAGTGCTGAAATTCTATAATAGATAAAGCTCAGACAATGCATGCAGACAATGGCTACAGATTGCTATTATCCATAGAAGTGCACTACACCCACCAATTTACTGTTTATCTCAAGACATTTTCCTACCTGTACTTGTTGACTAAATGAGGGAGCATCTAGACTTGGTGTTTCTGGAAACTTATTTAACTCATATTTTTATTTTCTTGTATCTGAGCATATTTTCTGGGACGATTTCCTCATTTGGCCTCCATGAATTTGGAGTTTTAACTGAAAATGTTTTTCTCCAGGGTCACACCCATTGTTTGGTAAAAGCACCCAAATTCCTCTTTGGGGAACTTCTACTTGCTCATTCTTGATCAAGGTAATTTGAGTGTTATTGATTCTGTCTTTCCTTCTTTAAGGGTGGGTATAATGTAAGTCTCAGGTTTGGTGAATCAGGACATTCCATTCCCCCAGGGCATAATACCCAGTCCATGGATGGGCATATTACCCAAGTCAGTATAACAGTAGTCAGACTTGGGACTATTCTTTAGATCTAGCATTTATCATGATAGTAGTCAGACTTGGAACTATTGTGACAAATGCTGGACCTAGACAAGGAAATAGAAGAGCAGAGATTTTCCTTTTCTTTACTGATGTATCTCCACATTGAGAACAGTGCTGACACATGGTAGGCACTCAAGATGTATTTGCCGAGTAAATGAAAAGTCGCTTTATGCTGCTATGCTGGTTGAATGTAAGCCTTGAGCTGCTGGGCAACCTCCATGTGGAGAATGCCTGCCTAAGAGAGAAGTCAAAACTGGAGAAATCCAATCCAAAAGATGGAAAGAGAGAAACCAAATTTAAATGACATTATTTGAGTTGTAGCACCCAGCTCTGTGTTAAAGCCAGGGTAGGTGCGTACCTCTTAGTTCTAAAAACCAAAAAATTCCCCTTATCACTTACCCAAGTTGGAGTTGTTTCACTAAAAAAAAATATGAGTTAACAGATCAGTCATTTTATCCTGTGAAAACTTCTAGCGCTGGGCTATTACAGTGGAATGACCATAGCTGTTTCACCCTAAAATCACTGACTTAAACATTTCATTCATAAATATTTTATTATTGCTGCAATATATAATTTATAATGCAGCAATAAAAACATCTTCAGAGATATATCAAAGTTGTACATGAGAATTACTCTCCAATTTAAAATATTTTAAGTAGTCTTCCTGGACTTAAGGAAGCTGACGTATCTGAGAGTGATTCAACTTCACTGAGTGTTCCAGGGAAACCTTTAATGGGAGTATAAGAAGTACATTTACATACTGGAATTTTATTTGTTAATAAAGGGTTTATGAAAACAGGAGCTAAGAACTCTACCATATTGGCAGGTACCTTGTTTTGGAAGGCAGACATACCCAGCAATGGCCTTTTTTTTCCTGGAAGGACTTCTAGAAGAAGTGTTCAGTCCTTGTCTGGAATCTTCCTTTTACCTACATAATGCTACCTTTTTGTCACTTAATAGATTTTGTAGCCTCCTGGGTACATACTATCTGTATACCTGAATGTAGTGTCTCTAAAATGGAAATAATGATATTATCCCTCTTAAAGGATTTCAATGAAGATTAAATAAGATGATTCTGATAAAGCACTTAATAATTACTGAATTAATGGTAATTATCATTACTATTACATGCTCCAGACCCCACCCCGTTTCTTGTATGGGGACTTTAAGGAGTTGTAGCTTTCTTGATTTGCTTTATTATGATTTGGAGATTCATTTCTACTGTCTGGGCTTTAAAACCTTGATCTTGTACATTCTAGTGGATTTTCTAGAATAGGCTTCATTTTCCTAAACTGCTGTTGATATGAAAAGCCTTAAACCCAGTTTCCCCAGTACTGAGAACCTAACCTGCTCTTGTGGATCCATCCACAGGAGTAAAGTCATTCCCACATTACCTGCCTGGATATCTCTGAATTATCAGACCATAGTTTCTACCTCCTCTCTGGAGGTACTCATCACTTACCTCTGCCTTAAATTTTTTGCTGTCATATATCTAAAAAAATAAGTCACCTTTGGTCTTTCTCCACCTACTTGATTGGGCAGCTAGTCCCTCCTTATAGTTGTGTATGTCCTGCAGACTCTGTCTCCTCTGGATGCATTTGACTTTTCACTACTCACACACACTTCCTACTCTTTGGATGGAAGACTGGGGAAGATCTCTAAACCCGAGCAGCCATATGCATGAGAGACGGAATGTGCTTGAGACGTGGCAAATTGCTAAAACACACACAGAAAAATGAAATGAGTTTATTTTGTCAAGGATCTTCTATATCTAAAAAATAGAGAATGAATTTCATGAACTTTTAATGGATCAGAACAGATTTTCTATATAATCATTTATATGTTAGAATTATTCCCTCAATTACCTCCTTTGTTGGGGCTAAGTCTCAAGTATAATTTCCTATCTGTCAAGGGTCTCTAGTTGACTTTAACTTTTGGCCCAGAGGTGTTTGTGTCAGCAACATAGGAAATCTAATATGTGCCAGAATCAATCCTGTCTTGCCTACTCTATTCCAACTAAACTGCTTTGTCAGCTTTTGCATTTTGCATTTCTCTAGTTTTAGCCTTGAGTTAATTTAGACTTCTCTGTCTTCTCTGCTACTCATTTACATCCTATTCACAGCTAAATTCCTCTCCATGGCATTTCTGAGACTCGAGACTTCTTTATTTTCACAAACACCATACTCCTCCATACTTTTGTTATTTCTATGACTGAAATGCTCTGATAATTTCTATGCAAGAAGGCGAGCGAGGTCTCTGGCTTTCATATTACTCTTAATTTTTTTTTCTTTTTTGAAGATGTTTATTTTTCTCTTTTAAGAATGTCAGGTGCAATACTGCCTAACCAAACCTCTCCCTCTATTGACTCCTAGTTTCTTTGTAACATATTTCTCTTGTAAGCAATCTAATCTTCCTGTATCCTCCCCATCCATCTCCCTCATTCCACTTACTATCAAATACTGTCTTTTGAATACACAATAATGTTCTTAACTCTCCATCAATGGAGGAGTTGCTGTATTTTTTTTTTCCAGAAAGGTCATTGGTTTGCAACAATCTTTTTTGTTTGTAAAGACAGGGTGTCCCTCTGTCACGTCTTGAACTCTTGGCCTCAAGCAGTCCTCCTGCCTCGGCCTCCCAAAGTGCTAGGATTATAGATGTGAGCCACGGTGCCTGGCCTTTGCACCAATCTTTATGTGACAAGTTCACCTGCTTCAGTGTAGGGCATTCTAGATGGGATTAAAATGGATTGAGTCAACTGGGTCAAATGGGCTTATTTCTGTCTCAGTGAACTTTAAAATTTTGACTTAACCACCCTATTCTTTGCTATTTTTTTAACCAATAATATCTTTATTGACCTGCATTTTCTGAAAGCCCAAATCAAGATGTACTTTCTCAAGAGAAATATTTTTAGACTCTAAGATGGCTGTTATTACTTTTCTATTGTGTGCTCCTTCCCTGTGTGTATGCCTAGATTTTTACTATAGTTTGCTGTGCTTTTTGAACTCTTGCTCTGGAAATTGTTCTTCAACTCTTTGAACATGTTCTGTTCTTTTCTTGTATAACTGTGAGACTTTTGAGTGCCTATGTTTGTGTGTGATAAGCATCTATTGTGTTGTTAACTCTCCTCTACTGCCATTGCTGTGTATTTTAGGTCATTTAGTACACAGCAGGTACTCATTAAATGTGGAGTAAGTGGTTGCAAAACAACCTACCAAGTGTTAAGGGAATATATGTTTTTATTTTTTTGCAATTGCTGGGGAGTTGTTGATAACCCTATATCCTTAAGAATTCCCTATAATTTGTTTCTGTCATAGCAAAGAGCTGTGAATCATTGATATGGCTTGTGCTCCTTTGCATTATACCTCATATATCTCAGCAGTAGTATGTTAGTGCTAAGCCAAGAATGTTTAAAAACAATATTATAAAGTCTAATTATGAGAAAAACCATCCCTACTTCATAGGTTGTAACTATTGGATGGTTTGTAATTTCTGATACATTTTTAAAAGCAGTGAACCAGAAGTGCTGGTAAATGGGAGAAATGAGAATGTATTTTCTGTATCGGTATACAAGATGCCTGATCATCCTTGACTTTTGTATAACTTCCCTCAGGTTTTAATATCTCCTCTATAACAACTACACACTGAAAGGTCACCGGTGATAAACTAATCACCAAACTCAATTATCCTCATTTTCTCTGACCTCATATGATATTTGGAATTAGAAACAGATTTTAAATTTTTTAAATTACAAAAATACCTCCTTCTTTGAAACTCTTGGTTTTATTCTTTGACCTCCCAGCAACTACACTACCTTAGTCTGTCAGTTTATCCCTGCAACACCTCCAACAAATGAAGGCTCAGTCACCCTTATACTGAACCCTATATTCTAGCCATTGGGCTGGATAAGAGTGATAAAAAGAAACTAAGGCATCACATCAATCTTCTAGGAAATCATAGTAGTTAAGATAAATGACTACGATACAGGATAGAATGAATGATAATTGCCTCAGAGGGTACTATGGTTTGAATGTGTCCCCCAAAATTCATACATTGAAACTTAATCAGCAGTGTGGTAGTACTAAGAGGTGAGGCCTTTGGGAGGTAATTAAATGACGAGGGCTCTGCCTTTTGTGAATGAGATCAAGGCCGTATAAAAGAGGCTTCACACAGTGTTTGCTCCTCTTTCTTCTACCATGTGAGGATACAGCAGAGAAAGTGAAAATTTCTATGAAGAGAGAAAAAAGTGCAAAAGAACTATGCAGGAAATCATGTGGAAAGTTCTTGCAGTGGTCCCCAACCTTTCTGGGACCAGTTTCATGGAAGACAGTTTATCCACGGATGGGAGCAGTGGGGTGGTGGTGGGCACGGCGGAGCTCTGCGGCCTGGTCTCTAACATTGCCCAGGGCTTGGGGACTGCAGCGAGGGTCAAGGTTACCGAACAGAAAAAACAAAAACAAAACTTTAGCAAATTGTAAAGATAATGAGGGTTGCAGCACTGTTCAAAGCCAGTGATAGCGATGAAGGTATTAATAAAGGCAACTTAATTTGGAGCTAGGAAAAGAGAACGCTGATAATTAGCAGTATGAAGTCCTTTGATACAGTTCTTTAAAGTGCCCAGAATGGAATTAAGATAAATTGATCGACTGTTTTAACACATTTGAAAATGTGTTGTAAGAGTTCACTGTGAAATTCTGTAAATGTGTAGCCACTTTCTTTTCTGACAGAGTATACTGGATTATGTTTTCATGTCATAAAATTGATACCACATTCTAAGCTTTATTAGGTATAATTTTACCACCCTCCTCTTGAATTTCCTCATCATTGTAATGTTGCCTTTCCCCTCACCTTTGAAAGCCCTGTTAACTTTGTTTTCCATTTCTGCAAAAAGGATACTAGGCACATATAAGGAGTAGAAGTTTGAAATTAAAATTACAATTAAGGTTTAACTCTGGGGTGGGTTTAGCTTTAGAGACCTCCTGCTTGCTGGTAACAGAGATTCATGATCCTTGAATTTGGAAAAGGAAAAAAGAACAAAATTTTCTGTAATGAATCTCCCACTTTAGTGAGCCTTGCTCCTAAGCAAGGTCCTCAAATTTATTCTTGTTGTGCTGATTTTGTTTTAGGATTTATTTTAATACACAAGCACAAAAGGGATCTAATAAGCATTCTTACCTTAATTTACCAGCAAAGTTGCATCAGTGTGAAAAAAAAAAAAATGCCCACTGCCTGATGTTTTGCTTGACACTGAAATGTGAGAAAACATGTGGTTGTACTTGAGTAATTTAAGAAATTCTATTTAACAAGCTATAGAGGAAAAAACTTCAAAACACAATGAAATGGAAAAACTATTCTCTTCCCATTTTGGAGATCATTTTAGGAGAAAAGTTACAAAATACATATTAAGTACAACACAGTTTCATGGGCATTTTGGGAGGATGAGGCAGTGTCTAGCTATAGAGAGCCCAGTTGGATCTGACCATTACGATGCTGTTAACCCTACAAAAATGTATTATTTTAGTGGCTGTAGTGGAAATGGCACCAAGAAGAGAACAAAACGAGAATAAGAATGATGCTTTCCAGTTCAAATCCTTTAAGATTTATAAAAAAATCAAAAGTAAATAGAGCAAGTTGACATTAGTTAGAGAAAAGATAATCTCCGTTGCCTTTTCATAAAGTAAAAATTATTTTGCTCTCTATCACACATTCTCTCTGTCCATATCTATGGTAAGCAGAATTCTAAGATGGCTCTCAAGACTTCACCCTCACCTGCATCCATGCTGTGTGTAACCTCCTGTCTTTGAGAATGGGAAACACCTGTGACTATAACGGCCCATGCTATCCAGCAAAAGTGGAAGGATTTTGCAGATGTAATTAAAGTCCCAAATCAGTTGTATTTCAGTTCATGAACAGGCAGACGTTAGGCTCTTGGGCGACCCCAACCTAAAGCTATTAAAGCAGAACTGGGCCCTTCCAGAGAGAGATGTTCTGCTGGCCTCGGAAAAGCAAGCAGTCATGTTGTAAACTGCCAATGGAAGAGTCACCTTTAGGAACTGAGGGTCTTAGTTCTACAACTGCAAGGAACAGAATTTCTGCCAAAAATCGGAAAGAACCCTGGCTCCCTCCTTTGTGGTCCAGGCAACACTTTGATGGCAGCCTGCTGAGACCCTAAGCAGAGGACCCGGTTTGACTGTGCCTGAATTCCTGACCCATGTAAACCATGAGATAATAGAAGTTTATTGTTTTAAGTCGCTATGTTTGCAGTAAATTTCTAAAA
Source organism: Eulemur rufifrons (assembly GCF_041146395.1). Classification (NCBI taxonomy): domain Eukaryota; kingdom Metazoa; phylum Chordata; class Mammalia; order Primates; family Lemuridae; genus Eulemur; species Eulemur rufifrons. The sequence continues at coordinate 61,367,198 of NC_090998.1, read as the reverse complement.
GTAAACTTTAAAGAATAGTTGTAGTCTTACAGAAAAGTTAAGACAACAGTTACAGAGATTTCTCTATACCCTAGGCCTGGTTTTCCCTATTACTAACATCTATACTAATTAATATGGGGCATTTATTATAATGAATGGGCCAATATTAGCATTATTATTAACTAAAGTCCACACTGTATTCAGATTTCCTTAGTTGATACCTAATTCTATTTCTGTCCCAGGATCTCAGGTAGGATAACACAGTCCATTTAGTCCTCATGTGTCCTTAGGCTGTGACAGTTTCTCAGATTTTGTTTTTGATGACCTTGATAATTTTGAGAAGTACTGGTCAGGTATTTTGTAGAATGTCTTTACATTGGGAGTTTTCTGATATTTTTTTTCATATAATTATACTTGGACTATGGGTTTTGGGGAGGAACAAGTTTGTGGTAAATTTTTATGCAGCAATAGAAAACTATGATATGTCTCCACAACCAATTTTTTTGCATATATTTATAATAGTGAAAGATAGTCTCTAAAGTCATTTCAATTCAATAAGTAGTTAGTGACTACTCTATAGGAGAAGTATACACTAGAATGTTCATCTCTGTGGCCAAAAATTTAGGATAATCTAGAAGAATAAGGCAAATATCTGGAACATAAGACTAAAACTGGCAACTGCTATAAACAGGATGCTGATAAAGAGTCCAAGGACAGGGTAACTATGACCAAGGATGCAAGAAAAACAGTGCAAATGTGTCAATATGCAGTCTCAGCAACACTTTTTGTAGGCAAAATAAATTAGCTGTGTGCCTATCAGAAAGGATTTCTCACATTATCAGTGAACTGTCATCAACTTCTCTAGCCGAGGTACACAAGCAATTTCTGTCACAAAAAATATGAAGGATTAGTGATGATACCAGGGATGTGTATATATTGGTAGTATTTGAAAGTAGCCCGGAAAGAGTTAACTCTGCCTTTGGCAATGAAAATCTATTTCTTTTCATCTCATTCCATTCAGCACCTCAACCCTTACTCAATTTCCTTGCATCCTGTTAAGTGCATGGGCTATAAGTCTATTTGTGTTCTTATAGTAGAGAACAGTTTACACTCACCTCTTAACTCCTTACCCTATATCCTGTAAGTTAACTTCTGATTCTAGCTCTCTAATGAAACAAGGCTTTCCAAGTCACCAAACAGCTCTAAATCACTGGCCTTTATCTCGGGCATAATGTTCTGTGATCTATTTGCAACATTTACCATGACTGGATGCTTATATCTCTAATTATTTCTTTCCATGGTCAAAAAAGAAAAAATTAAGTTGGGTCATACTCTGTTCTTTAAAGCCCACAGAAGCTTAGAGTTTGCAGAATAATGTATGACCTGCTTAGCAAGGCATTACATGTTCTCAAAAAATGGAGTCATGTGCCTTCTCTCCCAACCAAATCACTCAATGTATCCTACAGTACATTGTAGGATATGCAAGGTATTGTACACAAACCAATTACACCCACCTCACTGTTAACCACAAAACTCTGTGATGGTACTCACCTTGTTCAGTATGGAATGACTTTCTTTCAAATCTTTCAAGGCACAACCCAAAGGCTACCTCTTTTATAACTCCTTTTCTGTCATTTCCACAACAGTTCTCCTTCCTTTGTGCCTGCCTTACTTGTACCTCACTTTAATACTTATCTCATTATGCCTCATACTAAAATTTATTTTGCTTATTGTCTTTGAGAGTCTTTACTTCCCTGTAAAATTGGCATCATAAATGTATACCTAACAGGGTTGTTATGAGATATAATTGGTAAAATTATAATTCAATATATAGATGAGAGCTGGTAATAGGCATTCAGAAAATGTTGGTAATGGTGATGATGAAGTCTGCTCCTTTCTCCCCCATTAGACTGAAAACACTAAGGGCAGATTGCCTGTTTCAGTCATTTTTGTTTCTCCTAAATTTCAAGCAGTATATTAAAAAAATTTCTTTTGAATTGACTTGACTACTCTTTCTCAGAAACTCTCTCTTTACCTAGCTTCCATGAAACTCTCTGGTTCTGTTTTACCCAATACTCTCTGACAGCTCATTTATCTCCTTATCAACTTCTCTACTCTTCCATGAATTTTGTATCTGAAGAATTTATCAATAGTTTTCTCTATTTTTTCCTCCTTATATATCCTTATTAATGACAAGCATCCAATTTTACCACCTCAACTTGGATCTGGTCAACACGCAAATCTCAATTTCTAATGCTGGACTCTCTCTTGCGTTCCCCACTCCCTATAGGGCACGACCATGGAATGGTTACCCAGCCTCCCTGGAATTGTATTTCATTTTCTCTCCTCCACACACCTCAGACCCAGATGCAGTGCCTGTCAACTGCATGTTCACAGAGCCTGTCACATCTGTGCTTTCCTTTCCCTAGCAATTTAGGCTTTTATTATTTCGCTCCAGTGTTCCTTCAATTGCCTCTTTCCTGCCTGTCCTTCTCTCCAGGTTCTCCCCTCACAATCTATCCTACCCACACACTGCCAGATTGGCGTTCCCAAAACAAAACTATAACTATGTTACTTGTATGTTTGAATATCTTGAATGGTTCCTGGCTCCTCTTTAAAGTCTAAACTCCTTAGCCCAATATTGATGGACTTCTCTAAACTAATTCCAAATTACTCTTTGATGACTCTTCTACATATCTCAGTTTTAGCATGCATTACATTCTTATGTTGTCATTGTTTCCATACATATTCTATTTTATATCCTACCATCAAGCTGTTTATCCATGCTACATACATTTATTGACTGCTTTTTGTAAGGCATATAGCACATAGTCTGGAGTATATAACAATGAGTCAAACTCTGAAGCTATCTTCTAAGAACTTAAAATCTAGTAAAGAAGGTAAGATATGAACATAATACTACTACTTAGTAGAAGATGATAAATATATTAAATGAGTGACATTGGTATTCAGGAAGAGCTTTATAGAAGAGTTAACATTTGAATTGAGCCTTAGTCTTTTAGGATAGAGAGGCTTAAATAAGCAGACTAAATGACTAAAATGAAAAAGATTGACAATTCCAGGTGTTGGCAAGGATGTAGAGCAATTGGAGCTCTCATACATTGCTTATGGTGAGGTAAATAATTCAACCACTTTAAAAAACAGATTGGCAGTTTTTTAATAAACTAAAACTAATACTACTTGATATGGTTTGGATGTTTGGCCCCTCCAAATCTCATGTTGAAATTTGATCCTGTGGTGGAGGTGAGGCCTGGTTGGACTGTCCAGGTCATGGGGCTAGATCCTTCATGAATGGCTTGGTGCCCTCCACAGGATAATGAGTGAGTTCCTGCTTTACTAATTCACATGAGAGCTGGTTGTCTAAAGGAGCCTGGCACCACCACCTCCTGCTCTTACTCCTTCTTTTGCCATGTGACCTGACTGTTCCCTCTTTGCCTTCCACCTTGATTGGAAGTTCCCTGAAGCCCTCACCAGAAGCAGATGCAGCAATAAAAAGGAATGGACTACTGAAACATGCAGGAATATGGATCAATCTAAAACCATGAAGGTAAGTGAAAGAAATCAGACACAAAAGGCTACACAGTGCCTGGTTTCATTTTATGAAATGCTGGAACAGTTGTAAGTAATTTATAGTAACAGAAAGCACATCAATTATTGCTTAGAACTAGAGGTAGTAGGGCAGGCATTGCTGGAAAGGGACTAGGGGTAATACATTGGAGTGATGATTACATTGCTTGCATATGTTAAAATGCACAGAACTATACATTTACAATGGATGCATCTTCCTGTGTATAAATAATTCTTCAATAAAGTTAAGGTTACAAAAGAGGAGAGTTCAACAGAAAAATCAAGGCTGGGGATTGAGTTTTTGGTGTGATTTACATAAAGATAGCATTGGAAATTCTGAAATTATTAAGAAATCATAGAGGTAGAAAAATGTCAGAAGCAGATCCTTGGAAAGTACCTTTTTCTAGGCAACTGGAGGAGGCAGCAAGAATGCTCAGAAAGACTGGGAGTGAATTAGAGAATGGAGTATCATAAGCCAAGGAAGAAGTACACACAGGCCCAACTGTTCCAGGCTGGGTGAATGGTCAAAACAAGTAATCCAGAAAGAGGCAAGTCTGCATCCATCTCCAATGGAAGACAAAAGGAGCAGAACCGAGTTTGGGAAACTGCCTATATCTTTTTCTGTAATTGAAACACTGGCAAAATTGTGTAGTGCTCAACTTTTAGAAAGATGATTAAAATCAAGCTGTGACAGAAGTACTCTGGCTTTTACATCAGTAGTGCTAGTGTTATAGCTTAAGACTACTTAATGCAAAGTAGCAAAACAGATTCACTAATGGTGAGGACCTGGAAGGGATTGAGGTAAATCACATTAGAGCCACATTAGCAGATGTGGAACAGAAAGGTAGATGAATGACAGCAGCCGTGGAAAGGTGAGGTGACATGGAACGGTCCCAATCAGTGTAGGCAGAAGATGGCTGTCAAGGCCAGGTTGAAGCACCACTTCAAATGATATCCATAGTTGTGGCAGCATCAAGAAACAACAGTAGCTGCAAAACTAAACTGCTTTGTGTGCCTCCCAGGGTGAGACAGAGACTCACAGAAGTTTCCTATAAACAGCTACTTACCAAACCAAACCTCATAAAAGTACCCATTGTAGGAAAAGTCACTGTAGCAACATTTCCAGCTACCTTTTAAACTCGCTCAGTGAAAGCACAGGAAACTGGGCTGTATTATATAACAATAGTCATATGAAATGAGCTGATCTTATTTTCTAGGCATTCTAATACATCATCATTATTATTAGTGGTTTTTTGAGATGGGGTGTCATCATGTTACCCATGCTGGTCTCGAACATCAAGCGATCCTCCTGCCTCAGCCTTCCAAAGTGCTGGGATTACAGGCATGAGCCACAATACATTATCTTTAAAAATAAAAGATGAAACTTATACCGAGTCACAGATCTACACTTGGATAAAATGCTTGTGGGGAGAACTGTTTAAATGTAGGTCCAGTTTGGTGGCTGCTTGTATCTTGACTCTGAATCAGACTGGGCTGCCACCAGGCCAATGAGAATAAAACGAACATTTTTAGTTAGCACAGGCAAGGAGGAAAGAAAACAGATGATAATATTAAAGCACGGTGAAGGAAAGGGAGACAGCAAAAAAGAAAAGATATAAAGTATAGCATGGCCTAGGGCAAAACAAAATGGCTCCAGAAGGTTGCCCACCTTTAGGTTCAGCTTAACATTGAATATCGCCTTTACTTATTATGACCTCTCTCACCCTTTTCCAGGAATAGCTCTTTGGAATTCATCTTCTTGATAATATGAGCTCTTTGGAGCTAAAGGAAAATGATAATTCTGCCTACTATGAGCCAGATTTTGTGCTGGGACTGAAGATGAAAAGATAATGTCCCTGTCCTCAAGTAGATGGCATAGCATTAAGAGACAGACACAGATAAGTAAAACAAAGTAAAAGTTATAAGCATATGCAAAGTACAAATTTGTCACAAAGGGAGAATTGTTGATTTGTGGTAGATTAGAATAGCAGGGGATAGGAAAAGCTTTACATAAAAGTAGAGTTTTGAGGGATAACTAGAAGTAGTCCAGGTAGACATCCATGGCAAGCACAGAATTTCAGGCAGAGAAGACATTTTGTATAAAGATCTTGAAGCAAGAAACACTATGGATAATATATTTAGTAACTCTAAAACTACGGATAGTACATTTAGTAACTCGAAGAGGTTTTATCCCACTGAGCAAATTGTTGGAGAGGAGGCTGGAGCCACATGCATCAAATTATATTGTAAAAAGCCCTCAGTATCTTGCTGAGTCTGTAATGCTATTGAGGTCTAGAACAAATTTAAATTGTATGCTATGATGTCATTCCTTAGCATGGCTTTATATATCCTTGCACATAATAGGTGCTATATAAATATGTAGTAGAAGCTTATGGATTTTGAAGATGGCTAACAATATATATTACAGACAATTGTTTTAAGCACTTATATATATTAATACTTTACTGCTCATACCTTCCCAGAAGGTAAGTACTATTATTATCCTCATTTTACAGACAGATTACATGATTTGCCCAAAGTCATAATCAGGTACCTAGGCAGACCAACTTCACAGTCTCTCATCATAGCAAACAATGCTCCCCTGACAGAGGTTAGTCACCAATAAGGGGCCAGAGTCTCTGAGTGATTAATACAGCATATGGACAAAGTACTAATACTTTTAGGCTACTGAAGTACACCAAAAAATTTAGAGGGTGATATTTACATGATTATAACATCAATGTTTTTAATCCAGTATAATAGTTTATTGATTTTAAAGAATCAGCTCCAAATCCTTATGAAAATGAAATTATTACAATAAAAACTTAGTTTCAAGGCATTGGACAACATGACTCAGCCAATTATAGTTTATTACCCTGAGATCCTGACTCTTTTCTAAGTTTCTGTGGACAGGTCTATACTTTAAGAAAATGGCCTATTTGAGGAGAGTAAAGGCAAGATGGCCAACCGGCGATACCAGCTGCCAGAGTCTCAGCAAAAAGGAGAAGTTTTAATGAACAAACAGAGATTGGGTGGGGATCTGAGGGAGGGTGCTAGAACCTTCGGGAGAGTCCATGGGAAGCAGTTGCAGAACAGGAAGGTAGGGGCAGATAACAACCTTGAGAGGTGTGGAGTCCAGTGAGAAGGGTAGGTGGATCAGTTTGTTTCTCCCTCCCTCAGATCTCTGACAGGTGGTGGGTTCCTGAGCTGTTGGAGAGACTTTCTGCCCACATGATCCCAGAGGCTCCTGCCGCCAGGGAGCTGGGAGCTTGTTGTGGACAGGGCACCAGGCTCCCAGCCCCACTTGGGAAAATATATCATTTGCTTAAAGTGTATACCTGTCTATAGAAACTTAGAAAAGAGCCAAGATCTCAGAGTAATAAACTATAAGTGGCTGGGTCATATTATCCAAGGCCTGGAAAGTAAATGTTTATTTTAATCCCCCATCTCCACAGACCTGAACCAGAACAGCAGGCACCATATTGCTTTTCTAGCCACCATCCCTCTTTGCCCTCCCCTGCAGGCTTCAGCTTCTCAGGTTTTGTCTTGCTCGTACCCACACAGACATTTCCCAACTCTGCCCCAGACTGCAGAAGCCCCAGGGATCCCATGAGTACTGGGTGATCTGTGGGACTCCAGTGCCTGGACATTGAGTTGTCAGCCCCCCAGAGTGAGGGACAAACATGACCAGAGTGCTAGCTTTCCTCCCCTTCCCCTCCCCTATCCAAGACTGCCCAAAGAGACATTTTCTCATAGGGTCCTGCAGCAGACTGAAGCAAACCAAATTCAGCACCTCAATAAAATAACCTATGACAGGCCTGTGGGCTTCATCCCAGGTATGTAAGGATGCTTCAACATACATAAAGCCATAAATGTGATTCACCACACAAACAGAAGCAAAAACAAAGATGACATGATCATTTCAACAGATGCAAAAGAAGTATTTGACAAAATTCACCCTTTTTATAATAAAAATGCTTAAAAAATAGACATAGATGGAACATATCCATATACCATAAACCCATAGCCAACATCATACTAAATAGGGAAAAGTTGAAAGCATTCCCACTTAGAACTGGAACCAGACAAGCATGCCCACTGTGACCATTTCTATTCAACATAGTGCTGGAAGTCCTAGCCAGAGCAATAGCAAGAGAAGGAAATTAAGGGTATCCATAAGGGGAAAGAAGAGGTCAAAGTATTGCTGATACTATGATCTTATATGTAGAAAACCTCCAAACATTCTTCCAAGAGACTCCTGGAATTGATAATCAATGTACACAAATCAGTGGCATGCCTATACCCCAGCAACAGTCAAGCTGAGAGTCAAATCAAAGACTCAATACCTTCCACAACAGCTACAAAGCAAATAAAATACCTAGAAATATATTTAAACTAAAAGAACTGCAAATCACTGAGAAAGATGTAAACAAATAGAAAAACATATGCTTATGGATTGGGAGAATCAACATTGTTAAAATGTCCCTCCTACCCAAAGTGATTTACAGATTCAATACAATCTCCATCAAAATATCAATGTAATTTTTCACAGATGTAGAAAAATTATTTCTACACTGTGTTTGGAACCAGAAAAGAACCCAAATAGCCAAAGCAACCTTAACCAACAGGAACAAAGCTGGAGGCCTCACTTTACCAAACTAAGCTATACTACAGAGCTATAGTAACCAAAACAAACAGCATGGTACTGGCACAAAAATAGAGACATAGACCAATGGAATAGAACAGAGAACTCAGATATAAAACCATCCACATATTGCCATCTGATCTTTGACAAAGTAGACAGCAATATACACTGGGGAAAAGAAGCCCTATTCAATAAATAGTCACATGTAGAAGATTGAAACAGGGTCCGTATGTCTTACCAATCACAAAAATTAATAATTCTAGAAGAAAATGTTGGAAAACTCTTCTAGTTATTGGCGTAGGCAAAGAATGTATGAGGAAGATACCAAGGGCAATCACAGCAACAACAAAAATAAATAAAATGTACTTGATTAAATTAAAAAGCTTATGCACAGCCAAGGAAACAATCAAGAGAGCAAATAGACAATCTACAGAATGGGAGAAAATATTCACATACTATACTATACATCCAATAAAGGGCTAATAATCAGAATCTACAAATAAGCAAATCAGCACGAAAAAAATCAACCCCATTAAAAAGTGGGCAGAAGATAGACTAATGACCAATAAACACATGAAAAACTTCTCAGCATCACTAATCATCAGTGAAATGCAAATCAAAAACACAGTGAGATATCACTTAATCCCACCCAGAATGGCTTTTATCAAAAAGTCCCCAAACGATAGAGGATGGCGTGGAAGCAGAGAGAAAGGAACACTCATACACTGTGGGTGGGACTGCAAACTAGTTCAACCTCTATGGAAAATAATATGGAGATTCCTCAGAGAAGTAAAAGTAGACTTACCATTTGATTTAGCAATCCCACTTTGGGTATTTACCCAAAGGATGAAAAGTCATTTTACCAACAGGACACCTGCTCTAGAGTGTTTATTGCAGTACAATTCACAATCACAAAGATGTGGAATCAACCCAACTGCCCCTCAATTCATGAGTGTATTAATAAAATGAGGTACATGTATACCATGGAGTACTACTCAGCCATACAAAATGATGAATTAGTACCTTTTGCAACAATCTAGATGGAACTAGAGACCATTCTCCTAAGTGAGGTATCACAAGAATGGAAAAATAAATACTACATGTACTCACTATTAAATTGGAACTAATCGATCAGCACTCATGAGCACAGATGGAAGTAAAACTCAATGGAAATCGTGTAGGTGGGAGGGGATGGGTGAAATTGTATCTAACATGTACAAGGCACACTATCTACGTGATGGGTACACTTATAACTTTGACTCAAACAGTACAAAAGCAATTTCTGTAGCCAAAAAATTTGTTCTTCTGTAATATTTTGAAACTAAAAAAAGGAAAATAGCATATTTATTAGTCAAATAAATATATTTCCATTATTTGCAGTCTTCTATTATCTCTCTCTCTTTTTTGGGGGGGGGTAAACTCTTGTTTGAAAACAGCATGAATGAGAAGAGAAAAATGTGAGGGTTCAAGTGGTTTTGAGATTTCTCCAAGACAGCAGCTTTAATAAAAGCATTGCTTAGAGAGGAAATCTTTAAATGGGCCAATAGTCTTTTAGTGTTTATTTCCAAGTTATCTACATTCACTCAAAAGATAGATGGGGGAGTCACGTGGACTCAGAAGCTATCAAGCACAAATCCCTTTATTATAATAATCTTATAAATGAAAATCAAAACAAAGAAAAATAAAGCCAACTGCTAAAACTCTAATGGTACATCACATAAATTCCCTCTAGTTTCTGTTCCTAAATTCTTTATCTAATTTAAAAAAAATTAGCACAAACATCACAGGTCAGCAGTGCAGTGAGAAATCTACCCAGTCATTTATAAGGAGTAAGGGGAAAACCAGGAGTCTTCCAGCTTCTCTCATTCTGCTGTTGTCTTTATAGATTTGCTTTTGTAGTCAGGCTTTGCTTAGTGAAAACGTAGCCTCTATTTTGCAATGCAACTACTATGCGGTTAAGAAAAAGACTTTTTCAAGCTCCTATAAAGTATATATGTATAGTATTTCAGTGAGGTAATTCCTGAGTTATTTTAGATAGAGGTAAAATCTTATTCACACTCCTTATTTTCCTCAGGTGTTTTTATTCATATCTTTGAAATGCTGATGGAATGTAGCTAAATAAAGTTTAGAAACCTAGCTGAGATCTTAATTCACTTGGTGGCTTTATGTGTGCTTACTGTTACTCCATATTACCTATGTTTTAGAAGTTTACAAAATCCCTCAATACTAGTTTATTTTAAATGCATGAATTTCTTGGGTAAAATTTCTGCCCATTAGGCTTCTAAGGGGAAAACAAAATCCAAGGACACAATAAACAACCTTTCTGAACTGCTACGTTAGTAGCATGTATTTTTGTTAGGTTTGTACCTTGAATATACAATGTTGATAGAGTTATATTGCATACTTGTTCTTTAAAATCAATATTATTCGCAATGCCCCCATTGATAACATTTTATACTATTCTTTTTCCTATCTCAGAGTGTTAATACAACATAAATATATAATTTTAAAAATCAATAAAATATGCTATGATATAAAGGAAAAATAAGACAGTAATTTATAAAAAAAATTTGTATTTCAGGACAAAAATCTTCAGGCCCAACTACACTGGAAGGCACAATGAAGTAATCAAATGCTTGAAACTAATAAGAGAGAAGGAAATCAGAAGATTTTTTTTAAAAATCAGAAGAAAATCAAAGGTTAAAGTTAACCTGGACATTAGAATAAAAGCTAGACTATTCCCTGTATTTCAGAGCCATGCAAAAATACTTTGTGTTTATATGTAAAATAGTTCTAGGTTCAGATAATTATAAAAAAGATTTCCTTCTATATGCATGTCCTACACGGATTTTGAAATTTGTGTGGGATGTGGAACAATTCTTCTTTGTGTGAAAATGTCCCACACACTACAGGATGTGTAAGGTCCTTGGACCATGCCCCTCTAAATGTCAGGAGTTGCCTCTGCCCAATTTTAACAAAAATGGCCCAACAAATATCTACACTATCCTGTAGGGGGCAGTGGCAATTATATTAAGAACTACTGCTTTAGATGAACCTAACAGATATTTTCTGCCATAGGATTAACTTTTTAATGGTAACTCTTGAAACACACACACGTTTTCTATAGTTTGAATCAATATTAAACTGAAATTATAAACAAGATGATGAAATAAACTAAGATCTTGTACATTTCAGTAGCTATGTAATGTTGCATTTGAACAAAGGGCTAAAAAGTTTTGAAAACTATTGCTTTCTTGATCAGTTTCTCCAAGCATGACACAAGGACCACATGATTTGGTATAACGTTAATTTTTATAATTTGATATCTATATAGTTGTTTCTATCACAAATTAACCTAGTCTCAAACAAAACATCTCCCCTTCCCCTTTTTGCCTGCCACATGCATTGGAATAAGACCTTTGCTCTTGGTCGTAACCCTAACAGAATGCCCAGCATATCCCAAGTTTATTAGTGCCTTTGGTGTCAAATAATTTCAAGATGTAGGAGCTAGAAAGATGTACAAGAAATGGTCCTTGCCCCTGAGGAATTAACATTTCATTGAGAAAGACGGGCAGAAAACCTCAGATAACCATGACAGTGAGAGAGCTGAATGAAGAGCTTTGAAAGGTTGGAGGAGGATTCATATAATTCAGCCTTGGGAAATGAGGGAACTTCTCATCCAAGTGGTGACATATGAACTGATTCTTGAATGATAGGGTTAGTGGGGAAAGAGTCCAGGAACATAAAAAACCTTGAGAGAAGACACTGAAGTAGGGAAGTGCTGGCAAGTTTTGAGAAGTGTTTCAGGAAGAGAATTCAAAGGATTTGAATGAAGGCATAGAATTGGTGGTGAAATAGCTCAGGGAGGTAAGGGTAATAGATTTCTTATTTGAAGTGGTGGGTGAGTGAGATTGCCTAGGGAGAGCATGTCAGAATAAGAATGGAATAGGATTAAAAATGAAACCCTGGAAAGCAAGAACCTCTAACACTTTAGGGGAAGAGAGAAAATGGAAAGGAAGGACCAGTCAATGCAAGAGAATAAGAAGGGGAAGAAGGGTGGAGTCCTGGAAGTCAAGAGTTTTCAGAAGATGGCAGCCAATGGTGATAATACAGAAATATCTGATCAAATGAAGATTGATATTTAGTAATAACCCTCATAATTGTATATCAGGAGGTAGCTGGGGACTTTAGTGAAAGCAATTTCAATAGTACACGAAAGATGGAAATCCGAGTAGAAGGGGTTGAGTTGTTAATGGGAGTTGAATAAATAGATGTCAGGGTCCTGTTTATATTTCTAAATAAGTATGGTGGAGATGTGAAGGAGGAAGAGAGAATGGTAGTCTGATAGGGGAGGTGAGGTCAAAGGAAGAAAGTGTTACAGCCTGAAGGAAGAAAACTGATATTTCCTAGGAACATACTATACATGGAATTTTGCTAGGCACTTGCGGATATGTGAATCTTGAGCATATGTGTAGGATAAAGGGAATGTGGGAGTGAGAAAGATTACAGGAGAAAAAAAGGAAAATTAGAGGAGATAATGAAATGAGGAAACACCAAGAGGGAATTCATCTTCCCTAGTGCAGGAATCATTGGAGTGGCTCTAAAGACTGCAATGCATGTATATTTGGCTGCAAAATTTCTGGAATTTTCTCAATTTGGGTGACTGACCTGAATAGAGGGCTTTTCAAAAATAGAAATAGACTTGTTAAAATGACAGCTTGAGTTTAATGATAGCTAACATTTATAGAATGCTTACTCTGTGCCAGACACTCTGCTAAGCACTTTGTATGCATCGATGCCTTTACCCAACAACCCTATGATGGGGGTATTACTTTCATCCTCACTTTATGCAGGAAGAAACTGATACTCAGAAAAATTAACATGCCCGAGCCCATCTAGCTAGTATACAGTGGAGCTAGAATTTGAACTCTGCAGTCTGTGTCCAGAGCTTGTCTTTTTAATTCCTGTTATTAAACTGTCTATCCAATAACACTTCTGCATGAATTATACAGCTACCCTTAGTCCACTCTTATTTGGGACTCAGAGTCATATTCTAGCTATCTGGCTTTCGTTCGTGCTTAAGGAAACTTGAACTCTACTTCAAGAAGCTCATGAATATCAAAACCTTAACCATAGCTATTTGGATGACATGAGTTCATGCTTTACAAACCAAGCATGGCCCTAGTCATATTAAAATCAAAGTTGCAAAATAAAGAAATGTTCTGAAAAACCTTGTCTGCTTCATTTAGATAACAGTGTGCAGAATGAATTGAAAGATAAAAATGTTTAGCATTTGCCATTTCCTTCTCCTTTTTTTAAATTTTAAGCTCTGTGGTGTTATGGATGATATTATCAGGCAATTTGGTTTAAATATGTTCCATGCTGGACTGTGTAGATTACCCAACTAATGACATGCACACTCCTTGCCATTGTGACACCTCTCTTCTTTCAAGTGGGAATTTTAAGTGACAGACTAAAGCTGTTTGCTATCAATTTTGCAAAAAACACATCTGCCAGATAGCCAAGATTTAGTTCAGAGACCAAAATCGATTAATATTCTAATTTGTTACCTGTCATTAGTGTCACACTATATTATGCCAAGTCAAAAGTGATAACCTTTATATAACATATACTCCTAGAGGAATTTGATTTTAAGGATATGTTTTCTTTTTGTTTAGTGTTGCTCCCTGTGTATAAATCCCATTAGAAATTTCAATTACACAGGCAGTAAAAATTGTGATGGATTAAAATGAAAGTGTAAAATGTGTATACTGTTACATATTTTTAATAAAACTGCATGGCTATATTTATAATACAGTTTTTTTCTAATACTGATTTGCCATACCATTTTAACATTTTAGATGTTTCACTTGTTTCTTTCTATTAAGTCAAAGACAGCACTACAACATCATATTTTTCATGGACATTACCCAGATCCTTTGACATTCTCTGGTCAAAAGCAATTCTCCATGGAGGAGCAGGATGATTATCTGCTCTGATTTCCAGTGCCCAGTAAAGGGACACAGGACTAGGACAATGGCTTCGAAAGGAATGAGATGAGGTTAGCCAATGGAAACAAAAGAAAGAAAAGAAAATGTTATAAATAGTATTTGCCAGCCAATTGTTTTTCTACTGATGAACAGGGAGGAAAAAATAAATAGCTGCCTCTAAGTGGGAAAGGATAAAAGGAGGAGGTGTTGTCATCACAAAGATAGAGATAATTTACTTTTTCAGTATAAATGACATAGTCAAGCACTGAAATGTTGCTTTCCTAAAATACTTAAATTTGTCAGCATCTTAAGGCCTCAAAGTCTAAGATAGGTGGTTCAGGATATAAGTTTAATTGACATTCATTCATCAAATACATATTTAGTAACTCATATGTGCTACGCACCAGCAGTGATATAACTATGCCTAAAACAGACCCAACTTATTGCCCTCATAGAGCTTACGTTATTTTGGAGGGAGCCAGAGAAATTAAAAATCAAATAAAAAAAATGATAGTGCAGATGGTGCTAAGTAATACAATAAGAAATAAAGCAAGGTTGGGGGGCAAATGCCAGAGCTGGTGGTGGAGCTAGCCAGAACTCTGGTTTTAGGTCAGAGGATTTCCCTCTGGCCGGGCTGGTCTAAATGCTCCTGTGTGGGCACTGGCAGGGTTCTGCCCTGTGTAAGGGCAGCCCTGAGTTCCAATGCAGAGTCCCACAGTCACTTCACTTTTTCTCCCCTGGGCACACAGATTCTCTCTCCACTCAGTGCGCTGGTGTGGCATTACCAGGGGATGGGGGTGGGTGGGTAGGCAATGCAAGACTGTCCTTTCTGCTTTCTTCAGTGCCTCTTTACTCGACGTAAGGTTAAAACCAGGCACTGTAGTCGCTCATCTATCTGATTTTGGGTTCTTCTGAAGGCGCTTCCTTGTGTGGGTAGCTGTTGAATTTGGTGTTTGTGCAGAGGAACAATCACTGGAGATTGTTTTTCAGCCATCTTACTGCCCTAATCCTGGATTGCAGTTTTAAATAGTGTGATTGGGAGAGTCCTAACTAAGAAGATCACATTGGGCAAAGACTTCAAGGAAATGAGTGAATGAGCTATGCAAATACATGGGCAGCATTTCAGTCCCATAGTTATCAACGTCACCATGTGTCTCACATTGTTGACTCTTCCAGAGAGGAAGATGGTATTGAAGACAAGGCAGGATAATGTGTTTGATTTGGTGTTATTCATTGGTCTCTGCTTACCTGTAACACGTGTCTCTCAAAGTAAACATTTTCATAAAATATTCTTTAAGAGTTTGTATATGCATTGGTTTCTGCCTGGTAGTTATAACCTCAAAGTTATATCAAAAGTACCTGAAGTTTGCATATCAGTCCATTAGCTCAGCAGCAGAACAAGGACAAGAACTGAGATCTGTGTTTCCAATTCTAGGGCTTGATCTAATGGACCATCTCCGTCTTCACTTTGTTTATGAGTCTCCCTGCTGAGAATGGTAATTATCGACAATTGTGGTAACAATGTGTCTTAGATGATCTTGATTTTGTTAAAAGTGGACAAAGAAATTAACAAATTGCAAATTACTGAGGGATAAGAAGTGGGTTCCTGGCATTTTTCATTTAGTTTTTCAGGGTCCTCACAGAATAATTCTCTTATAAATTTTATAAATCTTTCATCTAGATTATTATAACAGCCTGCTTTATTTTCTGCTCTTGCCCCTCTACAATCCATTTTTCAACATTACAGCAGGAATGATATTCAAAAACCTAATTCAGATCATGGTACACCTTTGCTTAAAAATACTCAAAAAGGCATTTTATTTTACGGTACAATCCAAGTTCCTTAGAACAATCCACGTGTCCCCACATGATATGACTTCTCCTACAAATTCATGCACACACTGAGGCTTCTTGCTGTTCCAGATAGATTCTTGTCTAAGGGTCTTCATAGTATTTACTAGGTTTTTAGACAGTTTCTCCTCCACTTTCTTCAGGTCTCCTTATGAATGAAACCAGCCCTGATTATCCTACAAATAACAACCTTTTATGCTTTACCCCCTTCCTTATCCAACATACTCTCTTATGTTTTTCCTTAAGTCTTTTATTACCACCTGACATAATATATTTATTTGCCTCTTTATTGACTTATTACTTCTTTTCCGCGTAAGGATATAAGCTCTGGGAGGGTACAAATCTTTGTTCCCAACACTTAGAAAAAGTGTCTAGCACATAGTAAGTGTTCAAACTTGAAGAAAAAAAGACCAACCTTTAGTTTAAGATGTAAATTTAATGCTACTGGGATTGGGGCAGAGCAAGATGGCAGAGTTGGACTCTCCAGTGGCAATCTCTCCACAAAAACATCAATTTGGACAACTATCATGAACAACTATGCATGAAAATAACTTCACAACTCTAAGAAAACCAGGTGAGAGACCACAGTAGCTGGTAGTAGCACAGTAACATGAAAAGACACATTGAAGAGGGTAGGAAGGACAGTTTTACAACACCTGTGTCACTCCTCGCCCAACCCCAGGTAGCACAATATGAAGAGAGATACCATTGAGCATGGGGAAAGAGGGGAAAGCAAGGAAAATGAGCACAGGACTTTGCCTTGGACTCCAACTCTTGGCCTACCATAGTAAAGTTCAGCATCAGGCAGACTCCTACCACCCCATACCCAATGACTGAGCCTTTAGTCCTGCCCTGGAACCAGGTGGGACCACACAGCCCCAAGCTTCAGGCTTGTATGGCAAACTCGATTTCCGTTGTGTACTGCTGCTAAGCCGATGTCAATGGCCTTGGGTTCTGGACAACCCTGAGCAGGAGGCAGTCCCCAGCAGCCCGCGGCTTCAAGTGTCCCAGTACTATGCTTACTGTAGGAAATCTCCAACTTATGGAAGCTCTGTGCTGGCCACAGCTGCCATGAACTTCTGGCTTCCCCTAGTGCCACACTTTTTGTAGCATATTGAACATAATGAAACCAAACTATCTGAGGATTCTGGAAGCACTGAGCTAGCTGTGGCTATACCAGGCTTCTAGTGCACCCCAGTGCCTTGTGGACTGCATCTGCCCCAGGTTTCCAGCTTGTTCCAGTCCTACATCTGCTATAATGGGCCCTAGGCTTTTGGCAGTGCCATGCTGGCTGCAACTGCCCTGGGTTTCTGGTGCACACTAGTACCATAGCTGCCACAGGTCTTTCCCAGACAAAGGCAGTCTGTGAAGACTGGAAGAAATACCTACTTCTTCTAATGTGCAGACATTGATGCATGATCACAATGATCAAGAAGAATCAGGGAAACATGACATCATTAAACAAGCAAAATAAGGTAGTAGGGACTGACTCTAAAGATGTGTAAACATCCCCCCAAATACAAAATAACTGTTTTTTCCCCCTTTTTCTAGAGATAGGATCTCACTCTGCCACTTAGGCTAGAGTGCACTGGTATGATCATAGCTCACTGCAGCCTCAAACTTTTGGGCTCAAGTCATCCTCCCATGTCAGCCTGCCTAGTAGTTAAGACTACCAGTGTATACCATGCCTGGATAATTTTTCTATAAATAAAACTGACAAATCTTTAGTAATCTTAGAAAAAAGAGAGAAGACTCAAATAAATAAAATCAGAAATGAAAAGGGAGACATCAGAACTGATATAAAAGACATACAAAGGATCATAAGATATTATTGTGAACAATTATATACCAGCAAATTGGGTAACCCAGAAGAATTGGATAAAATCCTTGACACGTACAACCTACTAAGACTTAAGTATGTAGAATTAGATGATCTTAACAAGTGAATTATACGTAAGGAGATTGAATCAGTAACAAAAAGTCTCCCACCAAATAAAAGCCCAGGACCTGATGTCTTCACTGCTGATTTCTACGAAATATTTAAAGAGGAACTAATGCCAGTTCTTCTGAAATTCCTCCAAAAAATCAAAGAAGAAGGAATACTTTCAAACTTATTTTATAAGATCAGCAACACCTCGACACCAAAGCCAGACAGAGACACTTCAAAAAAAGAAAATTAGTCCAATATCTATGATGAACATAGATGTAAACATCTTCAACAAAATACTTTCAAACTGAATTCAACAGCACATTAAAAAGATCATTCACCATCATCAAGTGGGATTCATCTCAGAAATGCAAAGATGCTTCAACACACATTAATCAATAAATGTGACACATCACATGAACAGAATTAAAGATGAAAACCATATGATCATTTCAATAGATGCAGAAAAAGCATTTGACAAAATCCAACATCATTTCATGATAAAGACTCACAAAAATTTAGGTATAGAAGGAGTATACCTCAACACAATAAAGACCATATTTGACAAACCCACAGCTAATGTTATACTCAATGGAGAAAAGTTGAATGCTTTTTTCTCTAAGATCTTGAACAAGGCAAGGATTTCCGCTCTTACCACTTCTATTCAATATAGTGCTTGAGGTCCTTGCTACAGCAATTAGGGAAGAGAAAGAAAGAAAATGCCTCCTAATTGGAAAAGAAGAAGTTAAATTGTCCCTGTTTTGCAGATGACATGATCATATATATAGAAAAACCTACAGACACTAGCAAAAAACTGTTAGAATAAACAAATTCAGTAAAGTTGCATACAATAAACATACAAAAATCAGAAGAATTTCTATATGCTAATAGTCAAATATCTGGAGAAAAATCAAGAAAACATTCACATTTATAATAGCCACCAAAGCAAGAAAATAAAAGACTTCAGAATAAATTTAACCACTCTATACTACCCAAAGTGATCTACAGAGTCAATGTAATCCCAATTAAATTACCAACATCATTTTTCATAGATATAGAAAAAATAATTTTACGCTTTGTATGGAACCTGAGAAGACCCTGTTCAGCAAAAGCAATTTTAGGCGATAAGAACAAAATGGGAGGTATTAATTTACCAGACTTCAAACTATACTGCAAAGCTGTGGTTATTAAAACTGCATGGTATTGTATTGGTACAAGTACAGGGACACAGACCAGTGGAACACAACAGAAAATCGACATATAAAACCATCCTCATATAGCCATCTAATCTTTGACAAAGCAGAAAAAAAATACTCTGGGGAAAAGAATCCTTATTCAATAAATGGTGCTGGGAAAACTGGATAGCCACATGTAGAAGACTGAAACAGGACCCACAGCTTTCACCTCTCACAAAAATCAAATCACGGTGGATAACAGACTTAAACCTTAGGTGCGAAACTATTAGAATTCTAGAAGAAAATGTGGGAAAGACTCTTATAGACATTGGCCTAGACAAAGAATTTATAAAGAAGACCCCAAAGGCAATCACAGCAACAACAAAAATAAATGGGACCTGATTAAATTAAAAAGCTTCTGCACAGCCAAGGAAACAGTCACGAGAGCAAACAGACAACCTACAGAATGGGAAAAAATTTTTGCATGCTACACATCCGATAAAGGACTGATAACTAGAATCTATTTAGAACTCAGGAAAATCAGCAAGAAAAAATCAAACAACCCTGTCAAAAAGTGGGAAAAGGACATGAATAGAAATTTTTCAAAAGAAGACAGAAGAATGGCCAATAAACATATGAAAAAATGCTCAGCATCTCTAATCATCAGGGAAATGGAAATCAAAACCACAATGAGATATCACTTAACTCCAGTGAAAATGGCCTTTATTAAAAAGTCCCATAACAATAAATGCTGGCGTGGATGCAGAGACAGGAACACTCATACACTGCTGGTGGGACTGCAAACTAGTGCAACCTCTGTGGACAGCAATATGGAGATACCTTAAACAGATTCAAATAGATCTATCATTCGATCCAGCAATCCCATTACTGGGCATCTACCCAAAAGAACAAAAATCATTCTATAAAAAAGACATCTGCACCCAAATGTTTATAGTAGCACAATTCACAATTGCAAAGATGTGGAAACAAACCAAGTGCCCATCAATACATGAGTGGATTAATAAAATGTGGTATATGTATACCATGGAGTATTACTCAGCTATAAGAAATAATGATGATATAGAATCTCTTATGTTCTCCTGGATAGAGGTGGAACCCATTCTACTAAGTGAAGTATCCCAAGAATGGAAACATAAGCACTACATGTACTCACCAGCAAATTGGCTTCCCTGATCATCACCTAAGTGCACATTTGGGAATAACACTAATCGGGTGTCGGGCAGATGTGGGGGCTGGGGGGAGGGGACGGGTGTATACCTACACCTATACCTACAGTGTGATGCACACTGTCTGGGGAATGGACACGCTTGGAGCTCTGACTTGGGGGGGTGGGGGGGCAAGGGCAATATACATAAGTTAAACTTTTGTACCCCCATTATATGCTGAAATAAAAGAAAGGGGGGAAAAAGAATAAATTTAATCAAGAGGGTAAAAGTTCTCTACACTGAAAACTATAAAACATTGATGAAAAAAATTGAAGCAGATACAAATAAATGGAAAGATAGTTCATGTTCATGAATTGGAAGAATTTATATTGTTAAAATGTCCATATTACCCAAAGTGATCTACAGATTCAACACAATCCATGTCAAAACACCAACTAAATTCTTCACAGAAAGAGAGAAAACAATCCTAAAATTTGTATGGAACCACAAAAAGACCTGAATAGTAAAAGCAATCTTGAAAACAATGCTGGAGGCATCACACTACCTGACTTAAAAATATACTAGAGAGCTATAGTAACCCAAACCAGGATGGTACGGGGATAAAATCAGACTCATATACCAATGGGACAGCATAGAGTGCCCCCAAATAAACCCATTTCTAAGGGACCATCAATGGATGAATGGATAAGGAAAGTGTGGTGTATATACACAGTGGAATACTATTCAACTATAAAAAATAAAATCCTGTCATGTACAACAACAAGAATGAACCTGGAGGATACAATGCTATGCGGAGTAAGCCAAGCACAAATGACAAATATTGCAGAATCTCATTCCTATGTGGAATCTAAAAAAGTTGATCTCATAGACAGAGAAAGTAGAATTGTGTTTTTCAGTGGCAGAGGTGGTTGGGGGGAAGGGGGGAAGATTTTGGTCCATATGTATAAAATTTCAGTTAGACAGGAGAAATAAGTTCAAGAGAACTATTAGACAACATGATGACTATCATAAAAATATATCTGTATTCTTGAAAAAAAGCTAATAGAGTGAATGTAAAATGTTCTCATCATAAAAATAACTATGTGAAGTGGTATGTATGTGTGAATTAGCCAGATGTGTTAATTCCACAATGTATATATACTGCAAAACATCATGTTTTACATAGTAAATACATAGAATTTAGTGTGTCAATGTGAAAATAAAATTAAAAATGTTAAATACCACTGAGAGGACTTAGTGCTACACTTATCCAAATAAACTAAGGGCATAACCTTTTTTGTTATGACAACAAAGAAAATTTTAAAAACTACAAAAGATTTTAAAATGTAGACAAATGAATGGCAGAAAATAAAACTTACAATATTGGGAAAGTAAATCTTACCTTTAGTTTAGGAATAATCTTTGCAATGAAATAATTTTATAAATACAAATCCAAAATAGCTACAGTACAACCCATAAACATTAATATTCTTGACAGAAACAGATGTTGAAGAAGATAAAAAGGAACCTACCTACATTAAATACAAGATGCAGATGTTTTTTATAAACTAGATTTTCATTTACAGGATATATTTAAAGATATTAAGACTATTCTATTTGCAAGAATATTTTATTTTATATTGGAATACTACCATTCCAATAATAAAATATTAAATGTAAGTGTATAGTGTGTTAAGAGGTGTTCTGCTTTCTTTCTAATGGATAATGTGATTTTGAATTATTTTTTAATTCAAGTAATAATAAAGAATACTCACATGGAATTTTATGCAACTCATTCATGAACTTCTCCTTCAGCTTAGAAAAGGCATCTTCCTTTCCTTCTCCAGGACTGGCTGGCTCTGTGGCATTATGTGGTAGAACAGTCGCAATGGTGGTGACTGGCGGGGCTGCCAGGGCCTCATGATGACTCTCGCTCACCATTTTAGGTTCAGGTGAAACTGTGAGGGGAAGGAAGCCAAGAAAGAACAATTCAAAATGGCTTTACTGACCCTACAGCAAAGGATAACTAGAGATGAAAAAACATCACAGGTTGCACCTGCTCCCTGAGAAAACAGTCTATCATTAGCATATTACTTTGTGTTGGTTCATGAAATATTTATGGAACCACAGTGAGTGGAGAGTTCTTCCCCAGAAGGTAAGACTGCACAGCATCCCCTCCCAATGATACTATGTAAACTGTCAAATCTATTAGTTATTTATACAGCCAATTATTTGCCGTGTAGGTTTAACTTCTAACCCAAATCTTACTGAAATGTGTGTGAAACAATTGTTGACAACATACAGGCTCTATATGCTAAACATTTCATATTTTCTTTTTTTTTTTTTTTTTTTTTTTTTTGAGACAGAGTCTCACTTTGTTGCCCAGGCTAGAGTGAGTGCCATGGTGTCAGCCTAGCTCACAGCAACCTCAAACTCCTGCGCTTAAGCGATCCTACTACTGCCTCAGCCTCCCCGAGTAGCTAGGACTACAGGCATGCACCACCATGCCCGGCTAATTTTTTTCTATATATATTTTAGTTGTCCATATAATTTCTTTCTATTTTTAGTAGAGACGGGGTCTCGCTCTTGCTCAGGCTGGTCTCGAACTCCTGACCTTGAGCGATCCACCCGCCTCGGCCTCCCAGAGTGCTAGGATTACAGGCGTTGAGCCACCGCGCCTGGCCAACATTTCATATTTTCTAAAAGGAAAAAAGTGATAAAATATTTGTAATGGAAATGTTGATAAATTATAGCATACAAAATGTTAGTGACTTTTGAAATGGTTAAAATGGTTATAATATTGATACTCTAAAATGTCATGAACATTATACAGATATTGGCTCTTGAGTCTTATTGATGGTAAGTCTTCCACTTTTTTGACATATATTGTAGACAATACTCTGATCAATAATTCACTTGTCTTGCTGGGTAATTTTTTTAAAGTCACTGTAAATGTGGCATGATTGACCATATATATATCAAGGTGCTGATGATGAAACATGACTTGTTTAATTATTTTAATTCATTTAGCTTGATATTATTGAATTATTTTGTTAGTTTATTGAATTAGGTAAGTATTTATTTACCCCCAAAATACTCAAAAGCAATCCTTAAGGTAGGCAATGAAAACATTTTAGCCTTGAATTCAGAAGACATCAGTTCTCATCCTCTTCGCTAGCAAAATAAATTTTGAAATGGCATTTGACCTCTTAATATATCCACCTTCTGAGATATGAAAAAATGAACCCTGTTCTTCCTAGATTTTCTTAGCATATGTGAAGGTACAGATGTAAGGAAGGCATTCTAAAGGGGTAGAAATGAACTCACATTCTCCATTCTAAAACTATTCTGTAATTTATAATTTTATTGTATAAGATTTCAGGCTGTTCTGATGAGACAGTGAACATGATTTGTGGCAGAAATAGATAAATATAAATAGGTCTGGACAGGACTTAATTTCACAGTCTCAACAGGACAGTTGATGGACTTACAAAGACCTTTGATCTGTAAAGAAGTAGAGATAACCAGCAAACAGATAAAAATTTTTTTCATAAAATTCAAAACTTTGTGACTTAATTATGCATACTTACATATTTAGTGAAAGTGCAATTAAAGGTAGAATAATCTCAGATGTATGGGATTATTATTAATAATAAAACCTAAATCAAAACCTAGAGATTTGGGATCTCCTGGAAGGAGATCATGGCTGAGGCTAATATATATACGTAGTCAATTTTTATTTTATAATTGATTAGTTGTAATTTTCCACTAGTAGTTACTAACATAATCCTTAAGGGTAGAATTGGACAGATACGCGTTCAGATCTTCTTTCTTTCTTTCTTTTCTCTCTCTCTCTCTCTCTCTCTGCCTCCCAAGTAGCTGGGACTATAGGTGTGTACTACCACACCTGGCTAATTTTTCTACTTTTGTAGAGATGGGGTTCTCACTTTTGCTCAGGCTTGTCTTGAACTCCTGGGCTCAAGTGATCCTCCCGCCTCAGCTTCCCAAAGTGCGAGGCTTATAGGTGTGAGCCACCACACCCAGCCTCAGATCGTCTTAGTCAGTTTCTTCATTTGTAAAATGAGGATAATCAGACCAAATATGTAAGATTTTTATGAGTACAAAATGAGGTAATCTATGCAAAGAACTTTGTGTAGTGTCTGGCACATAAATTTGTTCCATTAATCCACTGATCAATTGATCCATCCATCCATCCATCCATCTCTAATAGCACTTGACAGCCCAGAATTTTCCACAGTGTGGAAACTTTTTATTTTTTTCTTTTAATTCAAGGTCTCTTCCCAGAAGCTTTTTCTGATTTTCTGATTTTGTTTAGCTTAGGAACCTGTCTCCCTGCAAAAATCTGAAGTCCTATTTGCACTGTTGGCACATCTTGGGTGAAACTATTGATATTGGTGATGCCATAACTTTTGTATTTCATTGAGTCAACCAGACCAAAATTATACACACACAGATGTAGTACAGAAATATTCAAGAAATGAATTTGTTTCTCTGCTATGAGGATCATCAGACATGATACACATTATTACTGATCTCTATAGGATAATTGAAGGTATTTGAGGAATTATGGTTTACTGTGGGATTTAAAGGAAATGATCGAGTTAAATAAAAGAGCTAAATACAATAGTGCCATCATTACTTAAGAGGCATATTGTCTGTGTTTCTTCTTAATTTTTGTCCAAGTGGCTACCCAGTTGGTTCTAGTCTTTGTGTATGCAAATCAATGGGTCCTCCTTTGCCATTGGGGTCGTTAAATATTTTTCATGTTACTCTAGCTTATCATGGAATACAAGACATTTCTATATATAATTTGAATGATATAAAAGACTGTAGGAACAATAATATTTTTGCTAAATAGGGTCAAAATTTAGAAATGTCTTTCAAGTTATTTTTTTTTAAGAGGACAAAGAATGTTTCTATAACTTCCAAGAACGATCCTCTTTAAACACAAGGTATCCTTGGTCAGTAAAAAAAGCTATAAGCTTTTAACTTTTATCTGTCAATGACATCATCTCTACAATTTCTGATTTTTTTAAAATCAAGAAAAGATAGTAATATAGACAAGGCTCTTTTTACCTAGTGCATACCACTGTAAAAGTTTAGAAAAATGTTTTATAAAATATAAAAATATGGATAATTGAGGATTTAATATACTGACAAAGGAAGACATTGATTCCTTAACATTTTATTTTTATTCCTTTAAATCTTAAGAGATATACTGCTTGTAAATAACATAACTAAAAGTAGTTACTTGGTTCTTGAAAATTCATATTTATACAAATAAAATGCTTATCAAGAAACATCATTTTATGGGTGGAAAAACTAGCTGATTATTCAGTCCCGGCTAATGTGACGACTTTATATTCTTTTATGTAATTTAGCAAATACAGCATTGTTTGCTTTGTTACAGTCTGAGTGTCACGCCGAAAAATCATTAATCTGCCATTCTGCTTCTATAAAACTTGCTCCTGCTTGCTACCCCCAACACAGAAATTCCTAAGTGACTACAACACCCATGTTCTGCGTAAAATGATTACAGCCCCCAAGTTTTGCGTGAAGCTATTCCGACACTCATGTTTTGTGTGAACAAGATATGGCCCAGAGCCCAAACTGCCCAGATCCTGTTACACCAAAGATAAGAAAATGATGTAACGCTTACTCAAGGCTTTTTGTACATGTGCTTGCTCAATCTTAATAATTTTCCATCCACAAACTTACAATATAAAAACTTTCTGTTTCAAAGGCTCACTGCTGCTTCTGTGCCGCCTTTGGGCGGTGCAGAAGGTAGTCACTGGCCAGCTAATAAAGACTCCTGATTTGGCTCAATTCAGTCTTTAGGTGGTCATTTCTCGCATCTCAGACCATAACAGCTTGTTCAGGAAAAAATTAGGTTCCACTCAAATTTTATAAAATAACAGCTAACAGTCGTCGAGGAACTGGTTAAGTGGTTTAGATTTATCAAAGTATATAATAGTTCTCATATTACTTCCATGGGATATGTACAATTATCATGCATTTCATAGGTGAGGAAATGAAGGCATAGGAAGGTTATGCAATTGGTCCAAAGTCATATAACAGTAATAGTGGAGTTGGGATTTGAACCTAGATGTCTTAGCCACTATAGTAATTAAGAGACTTGCAAGTCATGAAGACAAGTATATACTGATATCATAGTATACCTAGAGATGGAATTGAAATCTTCCATGGAGCAATTTGACATAATTTTCTCTGACTATGCTCATTGTCTACAATTTAACTGAAGCTCTCTCTCTTTAACTTTTGTATAGTAAGATGATACTAGATGCTTTTAGCAGTTATTGAAAAGATACAGCTTAGCTGGATCAAGCCAATTGGCTCTCAAAACGTTTTTTATAGAAGACACAGATAAATAATTTGGAATTTCCATTCTCCATGGCTTTGCTGAAGCTCAGCTCTGAACTCTTGCTGTTTCTGAGCTGCAGGCACCTGACAGAAAATCTAAGCCTGCAACTCAAAGCCCTCTTTTATCAAACTGTGTTCAAACTGTCATTGTTTTGTCACACAGTGAAGCAAAGCTTTAAAATTGATCTATACACAGTTCAGACTGTGGCAAATATGATGATGGAAAATGCTATAGTCTACCAGTTAGAAACAGTATATGAAAAAATAAAAAAATCTAACATGTATTAAGCTCATACTATTAGCCATATATTATAAGCATTTTAAACATATAAGCTCATTTAATGCTCACAAAATCAAGACCCCTTGAGCCAGGCAATATTATTATAATATCTCTCTATTATAGATAAAAAAACTTGCCAAAGGTTGCCTAGCTAGTAAGTGGTGGAGCCAGGTTTTGAATTGAAACAGGCTAGCTCCAGAGTCCATAAAATCCTGCCTCACTAATAAATGAGTAGATAAATGTTGATTGAATGAATAAATTGTGTGCCTGTAAGGTGTCCAAAATTATAGTAGGTGCTTTGAATAATTCTCAAGTGGTTCATTTACCATCTGACTGCCCAGGGACACAGCCGTGTACGCAGATGGTTGAAATCCAATGTGATATATGTTCTTGCAGAAATGATTATGGGCCACTGTACTGATAGAACATAATGCATAGAAAACCATTGAGATTTAAAATATTTGAGTTTAGCAGGGTCTGAAGACTAAGTTTATATGTTAAATATATCTGATATGAAGTACAAAAAGTGGTGATTTGTCTTCTCTTCAAATTCTACCTTCTATTGTATGCCAGTGAATTAATTGCAGACATGAGACAATCATGTCTTCATGGGACATAATTAATGAGACATGAATGAACAGTATCCACAATCTACAAAATAGTAATAAACAAGATTGTATGTTGGTTGTTTACCCAACAACTATTCCTTCCTTCCAATTTAAGATACACTTATTTTTTTCCCAGACAGCTGCTACTCTAGGGAGAATACTTTATCCCCATCTCATGGGCAAATCTTACTAGTCTATATATCAATCATGGAAATCCTATTCTTTTTGCCAATGGTTGGCTTAGGCAAGAGCATATGATTCAATTTGGGCCTGTTGTGATATAAGAGGAAGTTTGTTGGATGATTTCTGGGAAAGTTTTTAGAACTCTTAAAAAGATACAGAGACTCCATGGAAAGCTGGAGGTCTATGCAGGAAAAAAAAAACAAAAACAAAAACAAAAAAAACCCACAAAAAACCAAAACAAAACAAAAAAACAGAAAACACAGAAAAACAACCCAAAGATATACAGAAGAAGCAATGTCTCCTCTGCTGGGTGGTGGTGTGTTTGCATGTGGTACCTGGAACTGTTTGCAGCCATGTTGTGATTATGAGAGAATCTAGTGAAAGAGAAGGCAGATACTTTATGGATGACAGAGACGAAAATTGAAAGTAACATAACCTTCATGATGTTGAGCTGCTATGTTAACCAGCCCTATGACCACCATACCCTGGGACTTTTTGTAATGAAAAATAATGCATTTTCCTTACGGTTTAATTCATTTTTGTTACATTTGCTGTTGCTTGCAGTAGCAAATACTTATGATCTTATTTCTTCAATAACAAAAATAAAATTTATTTTTTTCTATAGGCTTATTTTCTACTACAACTTGCCTTTCTGCTCATACTCGAAGTTTCTTGTGCGGGTCTCTGACTTCTAGGTTTTGATTCCCAATAAGTCTAAGAGATATTCATTACATTTTCTCCTATTCAAAACAGGCCCGTATCTTCCCCACATTCTGTAAATTATGGTGAAGTTCAGTGCACTGCATCCTATGGAGCTAGATAAATACTGAGTTGATCTGAAATATAAAAAAGTTGGTTTCATGATTGGTTTAATCTAATTTAAAAGATTTGAAAGATTTAAAGTACCAATTTTATACATTATAGTCAAATTGAATGCTCTACCTTTTAATGTGTCCATCATTAATCAAAGTGTGTGAGTGAGGGGACGGTGTACAATTACACCTGGATCTACTAGGAGTACTTTAGAATTAAATTAGGGGGTGTCAAAAGATTGGAAAGAATATCTGAAAGGCAGGTACCCTACTGTGATTATTATGAGGCATAGTGTCCTTGTCTTTCTTAGAGGGTTCCTTTTCTTTTGCTTCTTCCCTTTCTGCTTCTCTTATTTGTTTTTGTTTCTTAATAAGAAACAGTTCGTTTTCTCTCTCTCCCACAAATCAAGCTTTAATAGAGTTAGGAATATATTCATGAAGAATTTTCACATTTTCTCTTTCCTCTTGACAAACCCAGATATCACACTACGTTAGGAAAGTGGGTTTAAGAACAGATTTCTTATAAAATGCCATTGAGTCACCATCTCACACTGAGGCATTACTTTGCACATTGTGACAAAAATAACTTTCATAAAAGATCATTATCTGTGGCTTTTTAACTTTTACTTTCATTTTGGCCAATGGCTGAACTTCATGCCATTTCTCTCTGAGTGGCTCAATATAAGACTGATGAATATGCCACAGTTTGCATCTTAGATCTTCAAAGAAAGAGTTTAGAAAGAATATAGTGTCTGGTTTGAAGTATGATCTGTAAATACCCTCTTATTTGCATCATAAGCAGGCATGCTGGCTTACTGACTAGTGAAATATATGGAGCCAAATTGACTTTTCATTTTATATTCAGTTATTATAGACACTATAATTTATCAATATGAAGTCATTCTACTAGCAGTTGGCTCATCTTTTTAGACTTTTTCCATACTTACTGATCAATAACTTGATATTATGACATATTAAAAGAAAACTAAAATGTTTATCTAAAGTACTTATACTGAGCATGCCAAACTTCCTCTTTCAAAGTTGTTAAATAAATGTTTTTATTCTCAAAATGCCGTACTATTATAATTTTTAAATATTCTTAAGTAGAAATCATTTCTACCTTATTGTAAAGCAACAAATATGGGGAGGATTTGCACCTTTTCCTATTGTGTAGCTCAAGATGGTTGGTGACTAGAATGCTAAGTTTTTTTCATCAATCCAGTTATAAACTATGATGTATTTATTTGCTGGGAGAAAATATGTTTACATTTAATCAGATTTTTTTTCTTCCATGCCATTAATATGAAACTGCTTTTCCTTAAAACAGGTAATATAAGTAGTTGAATCTCCATCAATATCCAACTGGCTATGGAGACATTTCTGAATGAGGGCACATTACTATAAATTCATAACTGAATACATTACAGAAAAATTAGCATTTTACTAAGATAACAAGTTTACTGATAGCATGAATAAAATATGAGTGTTGATTTTAATCAACTAAAAGTCACCCTGCATTATAGAAAGTGAAATATAGAACAAAATAGGAGATATGACTTAATAAAATTCTACTTGTTTACCAGAGGTTTTGTTTATAGAAATCACTCAGGAACTTTTGCAATCAAAGACAAAATCAACAGGGAGAGACAAAAACCCCAAAAGATTGTGTCAGAATTCTGTGCTTTAAAAAAGAAAAAAAGAAAGAAAGAAAAAAAGCAGGAATACTAACAAAGAACTATTAAAATATCTGGAGTAAAACTATAAAATCAAACTGAAATATATGAGAAAGAGTTTTAAAAAGGCAATTTAAAGTCAGAGAATTTTCCATGCTAGAAATAGAAAGAATAGTCAAAGTATCTCTCTACTAGAGAGTTTGAAGCTGCAAAGTTAAAAATAATAACAACATACCTAAAGGAAGAATAATTCATAATGAAATATAGGAATTAGGATATAACTAAAGTGTAAAATTCATGAAAGGGAGGGAACCTTTCATGAGGGCTGTGGTACAGTTAAGGGAGCCCCTTGGTGAGCATATGTGAGCTCTAGCATGGCTGACTTGAGAGGGATCTTACTTCTGACACCTGTCTTTTCTCAGTTACAAAAAGAAAGAGCAAGTCACTTGTATTCCAAGTCAGTATTTCCTCATTTGTTAAAAAGTACATACTCAAAGTTATTAAGGAATTAGTTAACATAATAAGCACACAACATAATAAGCACATAGTAGTTAATAATTGTGGTAATGTAATGTTAATAATAATTTTGTCTTCTTGTAGCAAATATATTCCTATTACAGAATTAGATGCAAGCAACTCCTACTCTGACTCCAAGAAGGTTATATAACATTATTCAACACATACATTTCTCTATCAGGAGAGAATGCATTGACATAAACAATTATTGGCATTCTGGTTTATACATTAGTGCCTTGTGAATTGGTTAGTGTGAGTCATACCAAAAGATGACTTTCAAAACAATTTCTTGAAGGTCAAATCCTGGAATATAACCAACTTTTTCTGTCTGCCTCTTTACATCACTAACCTTTCATCTTGTAACAACATCAATTAGAATCATAAAGAAATGAAAATATTTTTGTTCGATTCTTGATGGAAGCTATTCATCTTTCTCTATGGAACAGGATCTAAGTATATTTTCAGATCTATCAAATTTTAAATAAAATGGTAGCTGCTGCCAAAGGAATTTTTCAGGATTCTGTGTGAAGCTAGAATTCCTGAAGCTCACTGGCTCTGGTAAGGCTTGGCAGGACGCTCAGAGGTTGTCAACTATGTACAAAACCAGACCTCCAGAAAGTACATACATGGAAATCATCCTTATCTAACATGAGCAATTCCACTACAGCTGCCAGGAACATTAGCCTGAAAAACCATGAGGCTTTTAGAGGATCTGGGGCATCATAAATGAAAAAAGTGAAAAATTACAAGAATCAGAAAGAGCCAGCAAGGGATCTGAGGATGACTACATGGAACAACTGTCTGATCCATGTGATAATGCTCTGATTCCAAAATACATTTCCTTGATTTTTTTTTTTTTTTTCACCTTTTCACTATTTGTACAGGTTGATGAATCACCAGTTGGATATTTGTAGTACAAAAAAGTCCCCTTTACCAAAGGCAAATGTGGCATGGAGAGCAGGCAGGTTATGTTACTGAATTACGTAGACTAGTCCAGTTATGAACTGGATAAGAGCATGGGCACGGAAGCTAGGAAGTCTATAGTTGAATCTTATGTTGATTAATCTCAGTGACTGGTATGAATTTCTTCTAAATTGGGCAAGTCTCCTTGCCCAGTTAGCCTCTTCTCTGAATGGAAGTGTTGACTGGGAGCTTGGTATACAGGCTTATGGTGAATGGATGAACAGGCTTTCCTTCTAGATGCCTGGGCAGGTAGCATAGGTAGGTTAGGAATTCCCTCACTTTTTAAGGCAAGGAAGGAATTTCTCTGGATGTGAACTGTATTTTCTTTCTGGCAGAGGGGCTATTCCTACTCTTCCTCTTTATATCCTTTTGGGATTTGGAGGACTTTTCTGTGCTTCTCTTTCATACTAAATCCTCCCCACATTACTCGGAGAGCTCTCATGGTGGCTCTGAGTACCTCTATGTAAACTGGAGCCAGTTGTCCAGCTGTGAGTAGACAAATCTCTATTAATAAATTACTCCATTGCAATTACTCTCCAGGCAGAAATCCTTCGGCGATTTGATAGAATATCAAGGGCCAGCTGGGGAAAATAGCTCCCCTCTCTAGAATACATTTCTCTCAAGCCTTCCTAGGTTGTAGTTTTCTCAGATCTGGTGTTTTTATTAGTTATTATAAAATACTTTCAATATTTTGGAAACATCTCAGAATTTCTGATTCATTAAGGTACTTTCGTGTTGTCCAGAGTTTTATGTCCTTCACCCTTTTCATCTCTTTTCTACCATTTCGATAGCTTTTGGAAGGAAGCATAAATAATCTCTTGTGGTTAATATGCTACCAGGAATAGAAATCCTATTTCTATTAGACAATTCTAATAAAAACATTTTATGCTCCCTTTTCCTTAAACATGTAAAAAGCTCCCACCTTTTTGTATTATTGAAAAAGAGAAAAGATCAGAGCTTTTATGCATTATTGCATTTCTAAAATTATATCATGATTACCTGCTTGTACACCCATTTCGTCCATCAGCCACTTCAGCTCCTTGAGTTTTGGGACAGGGTCTTATTCATATGTAAATTTGCAATACTCAGCACTATCACATATGGAATTTGATGGTGCTTATATATTTATATTGGTATAAACTAATATTGCATTACTGTAAGGTAGTAAAACATATAAATATAGGGAATTTAGGTGAATTTGTCCATAATTCTTCATTTTTCTCTGGTGCCATGAGTAGGCTTTGGATGCATTTCTGGGTTTTGCATGTTAGATCAGATTAAGTTTAATTTTGGAGAGAACTAGTATTTGGAGAGGTGATAGGGCATTTCAAAAGTGAGAATGGAAGCCTGCCTCAAAGCCTGAGTGAACAGAAAGCCTACATGATATTGGGCACACATTGTTACTGAGCCTTTTTCATCACAAAATGCTGACAGTGGAGAGAGAGAAGGCAGCTGGTAGAGAGAACACAGACATAAAGCATTCAGCACTGAAAGAGGGGAACATGTAGCTGCAAAATCATGCTGTTATTCATGGTAACAAGGAAGGAATCCAGCCAGCATTTTGCAGAGCGTGTTAGAGAGAGGGAAAGTCTCTGCGGAAATCTGCTGATTAAGATGGAACATTGTAGAAGTTCATCAGCAGAGACTGAATTGAATTGAATCGGTTGTGAATGAGAAACAGCCTTCTGGGAAGAGGGAAGAGGTAAGAATGGTGTGGCCTTAAAGAGGATCAAAAGAATTTAGACAGCAGCAGGAGTCTCCACTGCCCTTGAAACTTCTTTCTTGGCCATGCTGCTGAAAGATTATAACCACTTCCTCAGGGAAGAAAGTCTGGAAATCAAGATCAGAATGTCGATTGATATCAGAATGTCAATGTACAAGGTTTGTAGTTCCAGAAATTCATGCAGGCTTCGCTTTCTTCATGCCTGTCTCCATGACGTCTGTGTATTTTCTGTTACATATATAATTTAGGCCCGAGTCTTCTGCTATCATCAACCAGATTGAAAGAAAATGACTGAAGTCTTTAAATTTAAGTGTTTTCTTTATGAATAGGAATGAAGGAGAGAAAAGCTGTAGGAATTTCTTTCCGCATGATCATTCTGTCATCTTGCACACTTACATCTTGTTTCCCAAAGCTTTTATCTATATCTCTACTCCCCTGACACTTCCGGCCATAGACATTTATGCTACTGCATAAGACAAAAAGCTCATATAAAATTAATATTCGACTTGATTTAGGCATGAAATTCTAATACCATCCAGAGAGGGCTCATGCTGCTTCAAAATAATTTTTAGTGTAATTCTACAAATCAAGAAACTGATTTTATCAATAAAATAGTTGTTTCTTGTGTATTGCATAAAATCATTTATATTAAAATATTTGACTACTGCCAAATTGATGTCTTTTAGAGAGCTTCGAAACAAAAGAACTGTAAAGATTAACTGTGAAACATTTTGCATTACAAAGAATGATAAAACAAATTAGAATATTAGCAAGAGAGCAAAGCAATACTGACAAGTTCACTTTGGTATTTATGGGTCATTTCTGAATTAATGATTTTTTTACACTTTTCTAGCAATTGATGGATTTTTTCCCCCTCTGGTCCCGATTTACTTATTCATTAACTAAAGGGATTAGTAAAATTAACTGGAACACAAAAGTTGATGTAAGTACTAAAACACCAAAGATAAGGAGCTGAGAATATCAATTTGCTTTCCCTCCTAGTTAATTCCTAGAATTAAATTACAAAATGGAATTTTATAACAAATTTCTACAAGATTTTTCCAGAAAGGTTAGGAAAACTTGCAGTAGGTAAGATGAATTCTTTCTCATTTTGGTCTAGAAATGGATTTAATATTTAGAATTAACTTTCTCTGTTAGTATTACATTGTTTTTCTGGGTGATAGTGATGTTTTATTTGCCTTCCTTATGCCTTAGCAGTTTTATTTGTATCCAGAGAGTTTTTTAGCAAGAAATTATTTATTCATCAAAGTAACAGTGTTGCCTTTTAAGAAATATAAATTTTCTCTAAGGGATTAAATTTGAGTCACTCTAGAACACTTCTCTCAGACGGTGTGGGTTTTAAATAGTATACACATACACATGTTAACATCAGTATTCCATTTATTCCTCTACTGAAGTCTGAACAAACTAGTAGATAATGTGAAACTGATCAGGGATTTACTTTCTGGGCTTAGGGAGCTTTGATCATTATATAGGCTAATCTCTAAACTCAAAACTTGATGGAATTATGGCTTTAAACTCCTTCATATATTTTGCTTTAAAAGAAATATGATTTGTATTAAAATTCTTGGACATTTTCCTTTTTTCACTGTTTTAAATGAAATGTTCTTGACTATTTTTATTCCTTTCTTTCTGCTTTCTCAGTCCCCAGACCAGTGGGACCTCAGTTTCTTGTCAGGCTCAGCCCCTCACATCTTTCTGCATCAGATGTAACTTTGAGTTCACTTAGAGCGAGGCTATCACCCTTGGTCCACCCTGAATTTTATACCCTGATTTGCAACAAACACTAAATCAAGAATTCTGTATGACCTGAGGACCCCATCAAATTGTATTACTTCAAGTTGACTCATATTTTCTTGTCTGCAGGTTCATCAATCTCATAAATCTTAAAATATTCCTATGCATTACATTTACTAAGTACAAATACCGATAAAAATGGACTCCAAAGAAGGCATCAGGTTACACTGAATATTTTGTCCCCCAGTTTCCAACCTAATACCCATATAGAAGGGGAGTCACAGAATTGTATCTTCTAATTAATCACATTGAGTTTTTCAGGAGCACTTCAGCCACATAATCTTAAAGCTAAAATCAGCAGCCTTCCAAATCCATGAATACAACTTGACTGGTTTTGACAGTCCATTTATTAATTGCTGCCAAACTGTAATTGTTATTGGATTAATGTCACCTATCTGTGGAAGAGCGGTATCAACTAAGCATCTGCCTCTAAAATTTGAATATAAATTTATTTCTTTAGGTTTCACCACTGATCTTTAATGTTCTTAACATTTTCAGGCAATTTCATCTACAATATCAAATAAATTGTAGAAACTGGAACTAATTGTTCTCTAATTGATTGATTCTCTTACCTCCTGTGGTGTGTACAATGCATGTCATCCGGCTATACTTAGCAGCAGGAGGGAAACTATCAATCAATCCCAGAACAATTAGTTGTGATCTGAAGCTTTCACCCCCTCTGCTGAAAGGGAAAATAGCTTCTTCAAAGGTTAAAGGGACACATTGCTCCTCTGTAGCTGTTACTAAAGGAAAAGGGATATAGGTTAGACTGATTTTTTCCCCCCCACATAAAATTTAAACTAAATTCTAAATTTGGGTTCCTTAAGTTTGAGAGGAGTACCCAGATATCACAGGACTAGAGACTCCTGTTACATTGTATCATAGCTCCATGTACGTGTTCTTGCTATTAGTTGTTTCTTCGGATGCCTTAACCACTAGGCTGAGCTATGGATATGTGGTAACAATTGTATTTCCTTCACCTAACACTTGGCACACAGAAATTGCATAATAAATGTCTATTGAATGAAATAATGAATAGAATTTATAGTCTTCAAATATGAACAATGTAATCAATTTTAAATTATTCATGCCACTGGAGGCAGTTCTCTATAAGAAATCCATAGCTACAGCAGTTAAAGTGAGACATGTTTCAACTTTGTCTTTTATAATTTTATATAATCAAAAAAAGGAAAAAAGTAGGTAATTAGGTTTTTATCATTTCTTCCTTAGTTTCCCCCAGGTTAGACAGCAAAAGAAGGTAGACCATGTGAAAAATGGTGAATTTGGCACCTTTTAATCTGTTAAACCTAAACCATTACTTTAAGCATTTCCTTATACTACATTGGGCATATTCTTCCCTCCCCATACATAAACAGTCTCAAAGCCTGATGATGATTGTGTGGTTATCTTCTTGGGTGCCAAATAGTCCCACGTTTCTGAACTTCTGTATTCTCACATTCCCCAACCCCAGCTTATTTGTACTGTGTTCTCTTTTTCTTCCTTCTCTTTTTTTCAAGCATATGATTATGCAAGAGGTAACTCTTAATTCATCAATACAACTGGTAGACTCTATATTACTCAATCCAACAAAATACAGCATTTCTTTTTTTAAATAAATAGTTAAATAAATATAGCTACACTTTTCATTTTGGTGGAGTGAAAAAACAAGTTAAAAATTTTGGACTCTGATAACAGATTATAGACAAGTGTAGGAAAAAATTAGAGAGTTAAGAAAGGAATGATAGAATGACAGCAAACACCTTTTCAAAGGTTTTTATATTTTCTGTAAATGTAGGGAAGCTGCTACTATAATTACATCAGGCATCTACATCTAATACAACATGGAAAAGGCAAAATGAAAAACCCAGCAAGTGGAGACCAGATTTCATTATAGAGTCTGATATGCCCTTACAAATTAAAAGGGGTAGTGATAAATATGCAAGATGGGTTCAGTTAACAATAGGGATTTCTTCACTTATTTGTGTTTTAATCAGGGCTCCAAGGTTAACAGAATTTGTGTTATTAAAGTTTAGCAAAGTAGCTTATCAAAATGCCAATTTTATATCTATCTTACTGGCATTAAATCCAGCCAGGCAGGATTCTATTGACAATTTTGACCTCAGCATTTAAGGCATTTCCAGCAGCTGAGAATTGGTTTTGCAAGCTTTGCACATCAAAACTGCTCTATCGGGTGGAAGTGGTTATGTTCACTACTACGTAACTACAAAAGGACTGATAGATTAAAGAATGAGGTTCACAGGCACATGGGTATTTAAAAAAATACACCCTTTATAATAAAAAATTAATTTAACAATGTAGATATTTATGTGTGTGTGCATGCATCAGCATCACTGTTAACTTGTTAGAAATGCAAATTCTGAAGTCCCATTCCAGACCTACTGAAAGTACAATTTTGTAATCTATTTTAAAAAGCCCTCTGGGTG
Source organism: Eulemur rufifrons (assembly GCF_041146395.1). Taxonomy (NCBI): domain Eukaryota; kingdom Metazoa; phylum Chordata; class Mammalia; order Primates; family Lemuridae; genus Eulemur; species Eulemur rufifrons. Next base: position 61,329,455 of record NC_090998.1, on the reverse strand, counting down.
ATTCTGATTCTGCTTATCTTTGAGAACAACTACAGTAGTTACATAATACCTAGCTAGGAAAAAAAAATAGCAACAACCACCATTTTTTTTTAATATACAAAATGGCTTTTAACTCAAGGCCATTATTGCTTTTAGATCTTCAACTAAGAATACTGATCTCTTTCAATGTTGTGCTAGATTTACTGAGAGACAGGAAAAATCAGCCTACTGCATTGTATGGTAGGCTTATTTTCAAAAGTAATTTACATTAGAGATAATTTTTCCTTCAGATGGTCACTCTGCATAATCCACTACTTTTCTGAATAAATATAAACAAGTTTCAGCACTTAGCAGGGACTTGAAATTTGGGGTTCAACAAAGGTTACATGGTTAGATGATGACAATGAAGAGTCTGTGAACTTTCAAGCCAATTACATTCCTTCTTTTTTCACATTTCTACTTAAATTTATGTGCTTTATAATTTTTATTATTTTCACCGATATATAATATTTTATGCATTTATGGGGTACATGTGATATTTTGTTACATGCATAGAATGTGTAATGACCAAGTCAAGGTATTTGAGGTATCAATCACCCTGAATATTTATCATTTCTATGTGTTAGGAATAATTCAGGTCCTCTCTTCTAGCTATTTTGAAACATACAATACACTGTTGTTAACTATAGTCATTCTACTCTGCTGTAAAACAATAGAACTTACCTTTTATCTAACTATATGTTTGTACCCATTAACTTACATCTCTTCATACCTCACTACAATAATTATTTATCAGAGCATATTGGGATTTAAAAATACCTAAGAAGTAGGGAAAAATAAAACCAAAACCAAATAAATTTTTAAATGAGAAAAAAATCATGAAATTTGATGAAGAAATATATAAGAAAGCTATTTAAATTCAGCTTCATTCATTTTTCATGTATTACACAAAAATATATTTTGGTCATGATGCCTTAATAGATCTTAATAATAGTCAAAAATGAAAATGTGGAAATAAGTAATGATAAGCAGGGAACTGAAAGTAAATTCTTGGTGTGATATACCCCTAAATTTCTACTCTATTAAGTAATACACCATATTGATAGGAGCCCAATTTCCCCCAGTCCCAGCAAACTTTCTACCCAAACTCTGTACCCACCTAATTCTTTATTATCCTAAACTTTTTAATGCTTTCAAGTTCTAAGTCCACTGTTTCCTTCTTTTCTGAGCCAGTCGGGTCAAAATTTATTTTCCTAGTATATCTCTTACATCCTAATGCTCAGTATGGTATTTAGTATTTACACATATTTTTCTTATTTGTAAAAAAAAATAAGGCCTACAGTAAGTCTTATTGTCAACTCCTTCAGAGCCAGTTAGTGGCATCTTCACATCCCATTAAGTCTAGCACCACCCCTGGTATAAAGAGGATATTTAAAAATTGTTTCTTGGACTGATTTCATTATCCTATGTGCCTTCCCTGAAGTTTGTTGGAAAATTAAAAGAACACCTTCAGGCTATTAAGAGATTGTTTTGTGTTACTAGGGTAGTCCCCTGACTGTGGCACTGTGTAGAATGGAATGTAGGATCACCTGAATAGAACTGACCTTAATTCAGGTATGATTTACCAGTTTGCGAGACCACAGTTTTGAAAGGAATCACTTAATTTTAGAGAATCCATTTGTGAGAAGAGTAGATAATGGTATCAACTAATTGGAAAAGAAGGAAAAAAATTGCTTACTTTGGTTCTATTAGTGGTCAGTGGGTCTTAAAATTTGAATATGTGATAAATAGTGAACCCATTCACATTAGTAAACTTCCATATCATGGGGCAGATGCTGGGGGCAGACATTGTCCTTCCATGAATAGTGACAGTCCATAAGGCTGGCCCCTAAGTGAGCCAGAAAGATTTCACAAAATACTTCACCTACAAGCAAGATCACTCAGCTTAGCTGTGGGGCAAAGTTCACCTTTGCCACCTTCAAAACTGGTGTCTTGGGTGAGATTGACAGAAGAGAATTAACAAGTTGATCCTTACTCCTTTGCATCCCTTTATTCACATTCTAGGTATTCACATTAGTAAACTTCCAGACCCTTGGTAGTCGATGCCCTTCTTGTTTCATCTCTGAGTAATGAGCCTCTGAGCCTCAAATGTCCTTTACATGTGATCAGAAGCTACAGTCTTCTGTCTTTACCTTTACCATCCTGAAGACAGAGATTCTCCTCCGACATCTAGTTAGGTCAACTCAGGCAACAAATAAACCAGACTGTCTTAATGGTGTCAACTGGTGATTGTACCAAGGGAGCATCAAATGATGATTTTCCTGCTCTCCATTCTTTTATTTTTAACTCGTTAGGAATAGATCTTGGCTCCTTTCATCTTACACAATCTCTTTTTCACAAATACACATACTCCGGTTCCTTGGCCATCCTAGTCCTTGCTAGGAACTTCAGACCTTCTCTAGCCTTCAATCTCTTTCATTTTTCCTTGCATCCCTACCTCCTTTCAGGTTTTTGTTGGGGCATCATCCTAATCTCATTTGTTTAACACAAGAATAATGCTAGTGATACACGTCTAAAGTAAAAGGGAAGTTAGAAGGTTTAGAATAAAAATAGAAATACTGTTTTTTTCCTCAGGTCTGACCTTAAAGTCACTTCTTAAGGTAGCCTTTTTTTCTTCATTCAGATGGAAGCAATATTTTCCCTCTGTACAGCTGTTGCTATTTATCGCTGTACCTTGCTTATAGTGGTCATCATTTTGTGTCTCAAGTTGTCATTCTGGTGTATGTCTCATCTTCCACATTAGATCAGCAAATCCTCACAGGTTGCTGTGAGGATTAAAGGAGATGTTACGCATGTGTGAAGTCCCTGGGACACAGCAATGTCCAGTACAAGTTTGTTGACAATAAAAAAGAAATTTACTTGTCACTCATTTTCGAAATCTAGAGAATGTCCTAAAATTCTTAAAATCTCAACAAATATCTCTACCTAATTACCCTGGTATAATGAAAGCCACATATCCTCATGGATGTAAGTGTAAGAGGAAACAGAAGAAAAGAGAAAATGTTGATTGCATAGCAACTAAAATACAGGATGTCATACTGTAATTATAAATATTTCTATTAGCAGGAATCATCATTACAAGGCATGGTCTCTTCTTTATTACTAAGCTCTTCATGTACGAGAATCTACCACTTCAGAAAAAAAAAAGTCTTTGAACAGCAAAATAGTTTTTATACATGTTCTTGATAAGTTAAATTTAGTAAGAAAAAAACCTATTATTTACATGGACTTAGAGATCAGGAATATCTATATATCTACGTTCATATTTATCTATCATGAAGACATTCCTTATTTTCATCATTGGCTTTTGGCAAAAGAATAGTGACTTATGTTGAGAGATCCTGTGACTAATCTGAATTTAGCAATAAGAACAACTACAAGAGTAAACAATAGATACTTGAGAAATGGAGCAAAGAGTTTATATATATATATTCAGTGCAAATTACTAGCCAATAATAAATGTGTTAGACAAACATCTAAACCCCTGATCTTCTCCGCTCCAAGACTCACATTTTAATTACCTCATTTGTAAGTGAAAGGTAGAACTTTCTGTGCATAACTAGCACAAGGAACGTGAACCTTTTTGCTTTTGTAAGTACCTGCTCTCATTATTGGGGGCACAGACACATCTTTGTAGACAGAAACATGTAATAGATTACTCTATCAAAAGAATGATTGTGGGACACACAGTCCTGAAAAAGAGGGGGCAAGTGGGAAGTAAAATGATCAAATGCTATAAAAATTAGCCTTGCAAACAGAACTAATGAAAAGCTAGGCTTTTAAAGTCCATCAACCCATGATATTAGTGAATAATGACTGTAAGTGAATGAATATAAATTGCTTCCCAAATGAAGGGCATATAGTCTAAAATAGCTGAAAGTCATTTTTCTGAAAGAAAAGCATTAATCTGGGGAATGAAACATTGATGTTTCTTCCCAGTGCTGTGGGGTGCTGTCCTAGGATGATAACATGGAGATTGAAATATATCGATTTCAAAAGTCATAATTTTCACCAGCTATGGAAAGTGATGAAGTCAAAGCTCTGGCTTCTTACATTTGAAATGAAGATATTTGTGTGCGCACGTGAGGGTATGTGTGAGTGTTTTGATGTAGTTTCTTCTATGGTGCTCTTATAGGCCTTTCAACAGTAATTTTATCTAGCTTTGGGTGAATTCCAGGCTAAATCTAAATAAGTTTCTGACCTTCCCAAGAAACCTAATCCTTTACATGTGATTTTGATAGGAAAGGAAGAGAGAGGAGTAACAAGCTGTGGTTTGAATTCATGGGTTTGCATGCCCCCAAATAATATGCATCTTGTTCCAAAGTTCATGAGCAAGTTTGGAAAAGAATTAATATAAATAAATTTATTTACAAATAAATAAATAAAGATGATTCAAGAAAGATGGAAAGGTTGATTTTCATTAGGATATAGTGCTGCATTTAATTACAGATTAATGATCTAGACCGAAGGCAGGAGACACTAGAGAGGAAGGCAGTATATAGTCCAGTGATTAAAAGAGTAAACTCTGGGGAAGAAAATCTGCTTATGTTTATATGCTACCTCCAGCACATTTTAACTTGTGTGACTGTGTGTTTATGTAGGCTAATTTTTTTGCGGGTAAACCAGAGATAATTGTATCTTCTACACAGTTACTGTGAAGAGTAAATGAGATTTACCAATGAAGAACTTAATGTTTGGCATATAATAAGCACTTGATAAATGTTGGCTGTTACACAGAGATTTAAGAATTATATTATTTACATTTTCAGTTATGCCAATTGTTTAATGTATCTATGATAACTTGAAAATAGCTCTCAGAATCAAATAATAGCTAAAAATTATTAAATGCTATTAATAACTAAGCACTTACATCATTTTATGTAATTCCTTCCATAGTAGGTACTGCAATGACCTCCATTTTATAGATGAGGAAACTAAAGTATAGACAGATTAAGTAGCTTATGTAAGATCACATAGTTAACAGGGTGATGGAATCCAAATTCAGACCTAAGAAGCTTATTGCAGAGCCATTTTTAAAAAGTATGCTGAGCTTCTTAATTTTAGAGGAGGAAAATAATCTTCAGAAAGGGACAGTTGCTTCCAAAAGCCAGAAAACTAGATAGTCGTCTAGTCATCTTATTACCTAATTCGGTATTATTCCACTAGCTGTGCTAAAAATAAGAATGTGAAAGTTGGTGCAACTATCATAGAATAAAAAAAGTCTGACTGAGAGAGAACTACTTTCAGAATTTGAGTGTAAGATTTTAAAAAATGAGTTAGTGATTTAATACAGAGATCTTTGGTTTTCATATAAATAACAAAATGGGACTCTCTATTCCTCCATGCGTTTTCATAGACTTGAAAAATTTCTAATTACATCTAGACATGTATTCCCACATGCATTGGATTTTCACTTGATGGTCTACCATTAGAGATTCATTCACTTGGTTTGATTATTTCCTCTCTTTACTCTTTGTGGGGGAAAACAGCAAATGCTTTTTTGGAGTTATGCCATTAGGTATTAAGACCCTTCCCTCAAAACAGAAAAAAAGAGTGTTAGCTAGAAAGCCACACTGGACGTGTAATAGGAGATGTGGAGGTAGGAAGGAGAAGTCGGAACAAAGAAAATAAAGCCTTATTTATGGTTTTGCCTCTGATCAACCCTTGTAAGCGTTGTAAAAACATGCTTTTCCCACTCCATGAGAATGCACTAGGAATAAAGCAAGTCAAAATAAGAGAAAACAATCTAAGTCCTGAGGAAAAGGTTTAAAATCCAAATTACACCTTTTCCTTCTCCTTAAAAAATCAATTAGGCAGGGCCACTTTCAGAAAGGAAGAAATTGCTTTTAAACCATAGATCTGAATTCTCAAATCCAATAAAAAATCTTGCACTCAGATGTTCCAGATACATTTTTTATAAGTTCCAAATCCATTTTTCATAAGGGCTAAAATGGAAAAAAAAATCTGTCATTTGTAGAATGTCTCTATTTTAAAAATATATTTTGGTATGTTGGGCTTTTTACCAGCTTACATGCTATACAATCTTACTAAAATCTCTGGATGAATAAGGGAAAAAAAATGGAAAATTCTTATAAAAAACAGCACAGTAAATATAAAAGTTATAAGATATCAATATGGTGTGAATAAATTATTTGTAATTAAAACAAGAAACTGTGTGCATGCGCTTTGTCTCTCGCTCGCTGTGTGTGTGTGTGTGTGTGTGTGTGTGAATAGATGTATTTCTTTCCCAACAGGGTCTTGATATCTCAATGAAAGAAATGTGGAAATAATGAAATATTACATACTTTTTAAATACTACAAATGAGAAGTATTGGGGGGAAGGAGACAAAATGTGAAGATTAGCTGAACAGAGGCTGTCATGGGAGAATCAAAATTAGACTTTCTTACATATCAGGGAGATTCTTAGAGGTCTCGGGAAGGTTCTCTTTTGTTCACTACTGAATATGCCTTCTTTGAAGGGAATTCTTTTCTGCTTTTTCAGGAAAAGAGAAAATCTACTGGAACAGTCAGAAAGCTATTTGTAGGGCTCCTACTAATCTTTTATGAAGGCTTGTCTGTTCTCACCATTAGAAACTAAAAATAACGTGAGGTGATACATGAATATACAATGAAATATTAAAGTTGCTCGCCCAACTTGGGGGAAGGTTCTCACTGTTACAATTGGGAAATTACCAAAATTAATGTGACTTTATGAAATCTAGCAGGAATGAAATCCCAGGTGCTTGACAGCTGTTGAGATTCAAATGATAGGCAGACATGAAAACTAAAGGAGAAAGTGAAGGTGCTAAGAGAGAGTATTGCTTTCTGGACTATACATGCAGTATGATGATGGGAGAATTATTCCAGCACTCTCTGAGCAGCTGCTGCTTATGACCTCCCTATTATACCCACTGTTATGCTCAATGACTTTTAAAAAGCTATTTTGGGTGCAGTTCCTGGGCTCCATCCAACAGATTTTTTTTATTCTTCACCGGTATATTGCCACTTGAATGGGCTGAGAGAGTTACGTAAAATAAGCCAGATGGCAGTGCTTGAGGTTTGAGATACCTTGTGCTGCAAGGGGGTATAGAAAAACACACACACACACACACACACACACACACAATAAAAACCTAAAAGCAAGTATAAATAAAATAATGTTTAGAGGAGACGACTCTTCCTTGTATCTAATTAGCAAAATACTCCTGAAGTTATCTATAGAGAAGACAAGTGTTAAGTAAACTTTTAAATGAGACCAGATTAGATGATCTTTTAAGGAGAAAAACAACAATAATATTTACGTTCATCATCTCCAGGAATTGGTGTATCATCACAGAAAAGTGCCTGTTAAATATTTTAACAGGACTATTTTTGTCTTTCTCAGGGACTAAAAAAAAAAAAAAAAAAGTGAAATTGACATTCACTAATTATTCATTTGCAAGGAAAATGAATCTCAGGCCTTAATTGTCTACTACTTAGAAGATGACAAATTACAATTTCAAGAGAAATCTGATTGGAGGAAGTATATCCAGCAGTGGGAGCTGGAAGTCTGCTTCCAACTTTATCACTTATTAGACATCTTATCTTTGGGGAATCAGCCTCTCAGAGATGTTTTTACTAAAGGAAATGGACATCATGAATAAAATTCTCAATAGAAATGATCTCAATAAAAAAGTTCCTAAAGTTCAATTTCTTTTCAAGAACTGGGGAGGGTAATAAAGTACCCATGAATAAAAAGCACACACATCATAATAAATCTTTTCTGCATTTGAGGAAAGAAAATGTCAAACAACATAGAACTAGCCCCTAGGTTTTACACACTCTCTCCACTGTACTGTAAGAATAGCTTTTACAAAGTAATGGTTTTATGCAACAAATATAAATAAAATGCCAACTAACTATAGATATCATGCATTTGAGGTAGAATCTATAAAAGAAGTTCGAATGTTCAAAGATTGATAGAGTAACTGAATTTTATGTTTTGTCATTTATAAATATTTTATGCTTATAAAGGAAGTAAAATCCAGAGGATACTAGAAAATTACATGCAAAGAATAACAAGAGGAAAGTTTTAGAAGACGTAAAATATGAGGGTATCCTTGAGCATGGAGAAAATTCTGTACTGTCAAGAGAAAAGGAAAAGGAAGGAACTTACTGAACAAAGAGAGATGATATAAAAAGTTTTATAACAGCAAAATAAACTTTTTGAGAATTAAAATATCAGAAGATAAAACACTTCAATTCTTAACATGGTAAAGGACTGCATTTGAACTTTTATTGGTCAAAAAGAGTCTTTTCAAAAACAAGAATATCTTCCAATTTTTCTAATGGATGTTAATGGAAATACAGGACATACACTTTATAGAAAAAGCACGTATAATGAAAACTATAAAATATTCATGAAAGAAGCTAAAGAGAACACAGAAAAAATGGAAGGATATGCCATGCTAATGGATTGGAAGAATCAATACTGTTAAAATGTTCATACTATCCAAAGCAATCTAAAGATTCAACACATTCCTCATCAAAATATCAATAACATTCTTCATGGAAATAGAAAAAATAATCCTAAAATTTATATGGAATCACAAAAGACGCAGAATAGCCAAAGCCTTCCTAAGTGAAAAGAACAAAACTAGAGGAATCACACATTACCTGACTTCAAATTATACTATAGAGCAGTATTAAACAAAACAGCATAGAATTGGCATAAAAATAGACACATAGACCAAAGGTACAGAGAACTCAGAAATAAATCCACATATCTGCAGCGAACTTATCTTCCACAAAGTTGCCAAGAAGATACAGTGGGGAAAGGACAGTCTCTTCAATAAACGGTGCTGGGAAAACTGGATATTCATATGCAGAAGAATCAGACTAGACCCTTATCACTGGCAATATACAAAAATCAAATCAAAATAGATTAAAGACTTACATTTAAGAACTTAAACTCTGAAACTACTAAAAGAAAATATTGGAGAAACGCTTCAAGACATTGGTCTGGGTAAGGACTTCTTGAGTGACACCCCCAAAACACAGGAAACAAAAGCAAAATTGGACAGATGGGATCACATCAACCTAAAAAGCCTCTGCACAGCAAAGGAAACAATCAACAAAATGAAGAGACAACCCACAGGATGGAAGAAAATATTTGCAAACTACCCATTTGACAAAGGATTAATAACAGAATATATAAGGAGCTACCACAACTCAATAAGAAAAAAACCAAATAATCTGATTAAAGAATGGGCAAAGGATCTGAAGGAGACATTTCTCAAAGAAAGACATACAAATGGCCAACAGATATATGAAAAAAAAAATGTTCAACATCATTAGTTATCAGAGAGATGCAAATCAAAACTACAATAAGATATCATCTTACCCCAGTTAAATGGCTTTTATAAAAAAGACAGGCAATAATACATGATGGCAAGGATGAGGAGAAAGAGAAACACTTGTACACTGTTGGTGAGAACTTAAATTAATGCATCCACTATGGAGAACAGTGTGGAGGTTCCTTAAAAAACTAAAGATAGAATTCCCTTAGGACCCAGCAATCCTACTACTGGGTATATATCCACAGGAGGGCAATTCAGTAAATCTAAAAGATATCTGTACTCTCATGTTTATTGCAGCACTATTCACAATAGCCAAGATTTGGAATCAACCTAAGTTTTCATAAATGGATGAATGGATAAAGAAATTGTAGTACATATACATAATGGAATATTATATAGCCCCCAAAAGAATTAAGTCCTTCCATTTGCAAAAACATGTATGTAACTGGAGAACACTATGTTAAATGAAATAAGCCAAGCACAGAAAGACAAATCTTACAAGTTCTCACTTATGTGTGGGAGCTAAATATTAAAAACAATTGATCTCATGAAAACAGAGAATAGAATGATGGTTATCAGAGGCTGGGAAGGGTATTGGGGAAGGGGGAATGGGTAGTGGGTACAAAAAATATAGATAGAATGAACAGTATTTGATAGCACAACAAAGTGACTATAATAAACAGTAAGTTAGGGTATACTTTAAAATAACTAAAAGAGTAGAATTGGAATGTTCCTAACACAAAGAAATGATAAATGCCTGAGGTGATGGATACTCCAATTGCCTAGATTTGATTAATTCAGGCCTGGGTCAAACCACCACATGCACCCTATAAAATATATATAAGTATTATGCACCCATAAGTAAAAAATAAAAAAAAAATCTAAAAATGAAAAAGCATGTACAGTTAACTTTTCTATAAAATACCTAATCATTAAATGATATATCACTTGGTTTGTTGGAACTGGCATATAATCATGAATATTTTCAAATTACTTCTATATACCACTGTTTCACATCTTTAGTCCATATTGCTTACACATAGCTGATACTATGATGACTTACTGTAAGTTACTGATTTTTTTTTTTAAATGGAGTACTCTTTTTTACATGTATGTGTCTTTTACCTCCAATAACAATGTCAGCTCCTTGAAGAATCAGACCATTTCTTCTGCAAACCTAAATAACAAGATGTAGTGTGGCCACTTATTAGCTGGGCACTCTGAAGGAATACAAGAAAGGACACTGGAAAGGTGGGATGGTTGTTCTGTTAAATATCACACTAGAATAGTTCCAACGTGCATTCACCCTTAAAAGTGTCTGATGGAGAACACCTTACCATACTCAATAGGGTTGCCTAGAAAAATAGTCTGGATGCATTGAAATGCAAATAGATAGGTGAAGGGTAAACGAAGTGGCATTTAATTTTCATTTAATATTCCCTCAACACCTAGTTATTTGTCATTCAAACTGGTGATTAATTTCTTGTGAGCACAGGTAATTAGAAATTCACACAATCTGAGAATAATGTCTGAGGTCCACTTCTGAGCAAAACTAGTGCTCTTGAGTATTAGTAGCCATAGACTAAGATGGCAGAAGAAGCTATTAATATCAATAACTTCCTTTCACTAGGTGACATATCTGTTTGCTAGTGAAGATACTCTTGCTGTAAGAACAAGGCTCATGCAGTTTTATGTTAGGAAAGAAGAGAAATTCTGAGACAGAAGAATTTTCAGAGAAAATGCTTAACTTTTACCAGTCTAAGGAGAAATATTCCCTTTCCAAGTATTTGTATTAATAGTTTCCCGGTGAATCTAAAGTACCTAGAGTGTGCATGTTAACAAAGATGATATCAAGAACCAAATGTAATTTGCACCCCTATATTTCTATGTCTAGGTATGGAGTATAGTTACTTTACTTGGAAAAAGAGCTAAAACATACAGTTTTAAAACCTACCTAATTTTCACCAGTATAGAAATCCTGAACATTTGATATCATCTCTTAAAATAGTTAAGAGTGATTTTCAGTTGTGTCTGTAAAAGACGTGTTCAAGATAACCATCTGGTGGTAACAATAGCAAAGGCAAAAATCTCTGAAATGCCCACATTAATCTCGTCTCATTAGAATCTCTCTAAATGGTGAATAACTTGTTGATGGCCACATGGCCAGAAACTGGTGATGCTGAATTCAAACCCAAGATTCTCATGCTAGGTACTTGTTCAACTCCTTTAGTTAATATATTTCTAAATTCAGGACTTGAAAGGTTAAATGATTTATTTAATGTTATATAATTAGTAAAGGTATAAATCCCATTTGGAGTTTAACTGTTGTCTAGTAACTTAGTTCATATCTGGTCATACAGTTCTACAGGTGTCATGATGCCATTACATCCTAATTTTTTTTTCTCCAGCATTTAAAAGAAAGGGAAATCATGAGTGAATTTTGGACTAACACCAAGATCCCTGTGAGTTTTCTACCATTTGAAATATAATACTAATAATGATTCACATGACTAGCTTCCTCCTTCTATTCACATTTTCATAATAATTTATTGTCTATTTTATAGCAACATAACAACTGTATGGGAAAAATACTGATCCATGTGGGCAAAACTGCAGAATGTTTCCTCACCCTAGGAGGTTTGTTGCTTCTGATATTTTAGGAATGTGGCTAGAAAAATGGGGGCTGGCAGACACTGTGATGTGGCCCTGCTGGGAGCTACTGAGGGTACAAACACACTAGAAAGGAATTGTAATTTGTGGATTGTGCTTGTGCTTCTTGTTATGAGATTTTAAAAACGAAGCTGCTTCCTATAATTATGCCCAGCAGGCACAGAACTTACTACCTTAGTGCTTGCTTGAAAACTTTAGTAACCATTGATTGACCCTTGAGAACAGCTCAGAAAACAAATAGAAAGTACAAATTTCAACCAAACATTCTAAGTTTGCCCAGGAAACAAAAAAAAAAAAAAAAAAAAGGCCAGAGGAATGAGCCTGAAAGGAGATCTATCTGGTCAAAGGTAGGAGAAAAGGATGGTTTATGTTCTTCTAAGAGACAACCCAAGAATTAAGCCACATGGACCCATTATCCTAGAGCAGGGTTTCGCAGCCTTGATGCTGTTAATATTTTGGACCAGATAATTCTTTGGTGGGTGGGGGCAGCTGTCCTGTGTATTGTAGGATGTTTAGTAACATTGCTAAACGGCAGTAGCAACTTTACCCCTGAGTTATGACAATTACCAATGTCTCCAGATATTGCCAAATGTCCCCTGGGGTCAATATCACCCCTGGTTGAGAATCCCTGGCCAGGATGAACCAGCTCCTCTTTATGGGAGACAAATATCTTCCTATCTGTCCAACTTAGTGTATTCATAAAAAGCTGGTATATCCTATTCAGCACCACTCAACTGCAGGAAGAGACAGGTATAAACTAGACATGCCATAACATCTCAGCCAGTTTAATTCATTCAAATGAAATGTGTATGCTCCAGGGGCCAACGGCTTTGTCTGGCTTGAATCCCTAATGCCCAGAAGTACGACTTGCACAGAAACAGTTCACAATAAATATTTGCTGACTTAGGCAATGGTTGTGTGATTAAATATTTCTAAATTCCTCACTAAAAGGTCATAACACATTTGGTTCTTCTTCTGAATGAGTACTACAAAGACCAGGTTGCATCAGAAATTGACCTACAATAAATGAAGCTATAACAATATTATGTGTACAAAATATTTAAATATTCAAAATTGTTGGACCTTAAAGGATGGAGAAACAGAATTGATTTCTAATGAGAAGTAACAGATGATTATTAATGCCATAACTAAGGACAGTTTAGACATAGGAATATGATGTAATTGGTTTGGGTTATTATTATAGAATAAGATAAAATCCTTTCAGCAAAAATGCTAAAGGAAAGGTTAACATTTATGTTCATATCTCTGCTTTCAATCAGTGAAAAATTATTGTTGTGATTAACTATAATACATAATAGCCCAAGAAAGTCCTAGAACTATTAATATACGCATATGATCTGAGCTTATATATATCTATAGTTTATACTTCTATTACTCTTGGGCTTTGTGTATCATGTCCCCAAAATGCATTATGTCATTTTTACAATCCAAGAGATATATCCTCATGTCTGCTCCTCCAACTTGTTGACCTGGTGAGCTACTCAAAGAGGGCTTTTGAAGACATTTCAGGGAATACTTAATTTTAGGATTAGGACAAACTAATGAACAAGAGAGAGCAAGAGAAGTTAGGGGGAAAAACCATGATAACAATGTGTCCTGAAAATCACAGAAAGAGAGTTTGTAGAAAAAGACCAATCAATAGTTCCAAGCATTACAGTGAGTTTAAGGAGGATGGAGATCAGTAAAAGACAACTGAAATTCGAGTTTAGAGGTCACTAGGAACTTCGGAGAGAACAGCTTTATGAAGTATAACTCAGATTATTAGGGCTTGACAAGTGAGCAAAAAGCTGTGATTTTAAAACAGTGCAGAATTTTGCAGGTGAAAGGACAAAGTAAGAACTCAAGGTAGCAAGGTGAAAGCAGCTGTCTTAGGATGTGAGAGACTCACGAATGTGTGTAGACAAAGAGAAGTTGCCAGAAGAGAGAAAGATTTTTAAAACTGTAAATTAACACAGCTCCAGAGAAAGAGCATGGGGTGGAGTGGGGCTGGGGTTAGACTGGAGAAAGAGAAGTAAGAGTGAAAATAAAGTATTAACTGATCAACACTTATGTGCACATATGGTAGTAACATTCATCAGATGTCGGGCAGGTGGGAGGTGGGAGGAGGGGATTCACACCTAATGGGTGCCCTGTGTACTGTCTGGTGGATGGACATGCTTGAAGCTCCGACTCGGGCAGGGCAAAGGCAATACGTGTAACCTAAACATTTGTACCCCCATAATATTCTGAAATAAAATATATATATTAAAAATTTTTTTTAAAAGGAAAAAAAGATGTTATGGAAAATGGGGGATAGATTGGGTAGAAACACAAACTGAATATCCTTAATTTTCATGTTAAGTGAAAACCAAGGTCATCAGCTGAAAGAGAAAGTGTTTGGGGATATTGGGGAAATTGCAGACATCTGAAGCCAGGAGCAGGAAGGAGTGTTAAATAGCAATGAAAGCCCATTGGTGTCTCACGAAGGGAATCCATAGTGGTCCTGATCACATGACCTGGTCTGCCATACTTAGGAACGTGGGAATGGGAACCAAGAAATCAGATTGTGAGATCTTAGGAACTGTTTAACTAGAAATATTAGAAGTCTAGAGAGGTATAGGGTTGATATGGGGAACAATGAGAGCCCTAGAAGATAAATAAAGGGAGAGGAAATTATATTTTGAATAGAGAGTATCAAAAAGACTTTATAGAACCACACTCTAAGCAGAAACAATGTGATATGCATCTAAACATTTTTATATTCTTTACTTTCTGTTAACATGATCCATAAAGATAAATCTCTGCAATTGCTTCCCACTCTAAATTTCTATGGTATGAATTATTTTTATTTTATATTTTTAATCAGTTCAAGAGAAATGCAATCACAAATAGAGATGGTTCAAAATATTCTGTGTCCAGGCTTGCCTAGTATTACAGTCTGCTTTGTGTTTCTGCAGTGGCATATACTATCTCTAACATTTAAATTTGAGTTTGGAATCGGGAAGTGAGTGTATAAGGAATTCATATCCTTATACTTGTTCTATAATCGTTTTTTATTTTTAAATATTATTATTAATATTTTCAGGAAGAAATAATGATCTGGTTATTCTAAGAAGTATAATACAATGGTGGAAACACAAAATGGTACAATTTCTATGAAGGGTAATTTAGCAATGTGTGACGAAAGTATGTATCTTTGGTAACTCCTGCCTTTGCAAGCTCACTTCTAGAAATTTACTCTGATGACATATCTTCAACAATATAAAATAACATGCACAAATTAAGTCATTGTAGCATAATATTAGGAAAAAACACTCCAAATGCCAAATTATAGAGATTGGTTGAGTAACTTGTGAAAGATCCACAAATTGGAGTACTATGAAGCCATAAAAAAGAATAAAGGGTATCTCTACGACTGATGTATACTTTCAAGATACATTGTTAAGTGAAACATCCTTAGTAGAACATAGTCTAAAGACAAAAAGAATAGTTAGAAAACATTGAATTTGACATAGTTTTTTGTTAGTACTGCTATTGGTATAGTAATTCCGAGACTATATTTTGTGTATCATAGGATAGAACAAATAGCAAATATATCAATGACGTTGGAAACAATTGTTCTCACACAGAGAGAAGGGAGATAAATATATGGATGGAGAAAGTGGGGAAAAAATCCTGTGGTGTTGAATTTGAATTAGGATTAAGTATGTACTCATTATTATGTTTTTTAAATCTAGCTCTGTCCATCAAAAGAAGCTAGAAGAATGATATTCCAGTAAAAATGAGCATATTTTGGTTTCCAAATACCATTGCCAATAGAAGAAACCCAGGACTTCGTTTTTCTAAGTCTGAGACAGGAAGGAGCAAGGTGGGCCTAGAGTACTTTAGTGTGTAAGTACGGACATGCCCAAATCTACTGGGGTTGTTTTGGAAAGACACAGGAGCTGGTTTTCAGGGGGCTCCAACTGATCAAATTTGGGACAATGTGAGCATTAAAAAGAAAAATGATGCTAATATAAAATGGTAAATAAAAAAGGAATCTATGAGCCCATGGTGATATTATTAAATGAATGAAAGAGAACATTCTTCTTTATTAGAAGGCTGTCTCAAAATGGAGGAGAAAGCACAGGCTTATGTGCACATATAGTAGTAACATTCATCGGGTGTCAGGCAGAGGGGAGAGGGAGAAAGGAACGGGTATATTCACACCTAATGGGTGCGGTGCGCACCGTGTGGGGGATGGACATGCTTGAAGCTCTGACTCAGGTGGGGCAAAGGCAATATATGTAACTTAAACATTTGTACCCCTGTAATATGCTGAAACAAAACAAAACAGAACAAAACAAAAAACCCAAAAAACTATTACATAAAAAAGACATATTTCCAAAGTACAATGAAATGTAATCTAATGGCCTTCCAGATTAAAAAAAAAAAGGATAGAATGAGAAAAATCGCCCTTTTTTCAATATCCAATATAATAAGTTCTACTGTGACCATCATCTTCAGTTTTGCCACTCAGTCTGGGCAGCATTAGATCTCTTGTTCCCACAACCTTGAAAATCTGTAGACAATGCCATCATTCACATAGATACCACCTTCTTTTCCAGATCAATTCTGTATTTTCTGAACTGAATTAAAGCACAAATTTGTCTAAGGACAAATACTTCTGAAAATAATATGATAAATAGGTCCAATAATTTTTAAATTGAAATTATTTCAAATATTGTATCAGTTTAACATTGTTGACAGTGGTGATGTTACCCCTTTAGGTATTTAGAAATAATATTAATGTACATTTTTCTAGAGCGGTTTATGTATGTTTATGCCTGCTGATAGAGGGGTAAACCCAGGGCTTTCATGAGTTCTGCATGGGCAAACTATTTAGTGATTCAACATACACACGACAATAAAGATGATGAAATTGACTCTACTCTTGCCTTTGCCTCATAGAAAAATAATTAAACAAGCTAACTCATAAAGCTAATTTACCATGGAGATTCAAATAATGAATTTTCATGGCAATGGAGAATATCATCACCAAAGGTTTGAGTGTGCCAAATAGGATGTATCTAAAATTACTTTTCAATACATTTTCAAAGAGACGTGCAATAAACTTGAAAGCTGTGCTTTTATAAAAATTTTAAGAAGGGTCCCTGCTAATGGCAGCTTGATTTATTCTCCTTTGTCAGCAGCCAAATTAAAGTTTCCCGTTTAAGTTTGCCCATATGACCTTACAGAGAAACTGAGACTAAATAAAAGTCAAGTCAAAAGTATTTATTACATTATTACTACACTGATGAGCATACCGTGAAGGATAAAACCCAGAGCACCAATAAAATCACGGCAGCAAATATCCATTACTTTCCTCTGATCAACCAGGACTATGTTGCAGATGTTATTTTCCATTGTTTCTATTAGAACTAAAATTGAATACAGTGTAAGACCCATTATTTCATGGTTCCTTATTGCATTAATGTAGATAGAAGACAGGCTAAATCATGTTTCCCAGAGCATAATCCATATAGAAAACAAGCTGGATATAACTCCATTAGCTTAGAATTGTATAGCAAATCAAATCTCTCCTATGTGATGTTTGAAGTACAATAAAACACTTCATATAAGCTTGCTGAAACTTTGATAAATATTTACTATAAAATAAAATATATTGTTAAAGAGCAACGCAAAGTGCATGCAAAGTAACCAAACTGACCACTGGATGGCATTGTGACTGCACTAGAATGCGTTGGCAAGACCTTGTCTCTGTCTCTAAAAACTCCCACATAGTTAGCAGCAAGCTCTGATAGGATGACGCCAATTCCTGTTCCTAATTATAAAGTGTTGAAGGAATATAATTTTTCAACATCCCGAAGTGACTCGGCAATACCATTCCAAAGGACTGACAATGATTAAATTATGCCACCTTCTGTACTGTCAACAGTTGCCTGGAGCTTCTCGCTCTAACCATGTTTTCCTCCTCCTTGCTGTTGAGAGTTCGCTGCTCCTGCTTCCTATTTGGATTGCTCTTGTTCCCCAGGGCACTAACCTCTGGCCCAGTACCTTACCAGTATCTCATACATTATATATTATGACTGCCTGCATTTTAGTACACATTGTAATACATTCTCAAATCTTTTTTCAAAATTCTTTATACCTTTTATGAACTGAAATTCTATTTTCTCCGATGATGCCTCTAGCCTATTTTTCTATAAGGTCAAGAGAATAAGTCAGCACATTATTTGTCACCCAATGCTACTTCCAGATTATTAACCAAGAGCATGTACTTAAACCACTTACTTTTTCTACTTCTATTTAATTCTTTATCAGGGGCACCAACAACTTCTGTGGTGGGTGTCCATCTTCCTCCACTAGCTTACACTGCACTCTGCCAACATTTTTACAGGCATCCTTAGTGATTTCATCATCCATTGATGACCCTCACCTTCTGTTCTTTGGCCCTCAAAATTCGTTTTTAAAAAATTCTAATGATTTTTATAATTAGGGTGGATTTCATCTCTGCAGGGCATTGTTTTCTTTATACACATTCTGGAATTTCTCTTTCACTATGGCCTCTGTCTACTTTTTCCTATAAATCTGTTCATAATTTCCCCCTTTCTATACTCCTTCTAGACTGACACAGACACCGGCTGCATTTGCCCAGCAACTGAGCCTGAACCCCACAACATCTGTTGTAATGATACACAATTTTCATAGAATGTCTTATTCACTTAAAGAACCACCACAAGCACTTGCTAATTGTAAACACCTTATGATGTCTGTCTCATCCTTCTTTCCTAAATATTAATGAAGAAAGTCCCAAATCATATTGACCAAGTTCATTAAAAATTCACTTCAGTGTCAACTGGATCCTCCTTAATGCTTGTGAATTCTTCTAGTTATTTCTTCTGGACTTCCTACCAGGCTCCTTATGGTAGCCCTGTTCTTTCATCCTGCCTAACTTGTATTCCTCTTTTAAGCCTACCTCAGATACTAACTCCTCTCTGAATTATTTCCTGATCATTTCAACCATATGGGATCTTTCTTCTTTGAACCACACATATGCTGTCTCTTAGGACAGAAATGCTTACTTTCACTCCTCCTATGCCAACCGAGTGAAGGGAGAATTTCCATTGCACTCCTTAAAAGCAGTACCATTCATCTGCCTGCCAGCAGAGAGGCTGCATGCTTCTGTACCAGATAAGCAGTGAGCTTACAGGGGTACACTCTGCACTTGCAGGGGAGCATTGCTGATTTGAACTGCAAGCTCAAATCAAAGAAACAAATTGGGACTATATATTTAAGCCCATAGTGCAATTAACCTGCTCCAAAAAGCTATTATTTTGATCTGTAGCAGCTTAATTCTTTGATTTACCTCTTGAATAGAGATGCTATTAATCAGTCCCCTAAAATTCCAAGAGTTTGTACACCTTATCTGCCACATCATTTTATTCCTTGGGTGTTTATCTTACTTGTTGCAAAACTCCTTTGTTGAGAGCAGGAACTCTTACTGATCTAAATTACATATAGTAGCATCTTGACACATGTTTGTTGAATTGAACTATGATGCAAATGTGAGAAAGGCATCTAGAACTTGAAACCCTGTGCTGTGATCACAGTATTTCCAAGGGAAAATGCTGCTACCTTAGGCTTAAGAGAAAATGTCTCACTCTGGTAAGTAAGTAAAACGAATGAATGAATGAATGAATGTAAAGAAGTTGCAGAATAATGAGAGAGTTCATGGAAGTTCCATAACCAAAACTGTTTACAAATGGAGAACTACAATTCATTAGAAAATTAATATTAAGTGGTATGAATGATATTTTTTAGCTCATAAATTTAATTCAGAGCATTATAAATGCCATCATATTAGATGGTCCCTGCATAACTAACCCTATTCTTTAGGAAAAAAATTCTAAGATAGAAGACAGAAAACTAATAAAATAGTAACAAATAATAACAGGAAAAAGCCCACAAAAAAGATCTAACTTATCTTTTTGAATTACCAAGGCCTGCTTTTAAAAAGACATTAAAGTTATCTTAACATCCTCTCCCACATATTGTCTTCATATTTTTTTCGTTATGATTTTACTCTGTGCTCAATAAATGTCTTATCACTTAAAAAATTGAAGCATTATAAAATGAAGTCCCAATATAGCTCAAGTTAGGTTATCCTATGTATACATTTTATGTTTGAAATAAAATTTAAAATATTGGAAGTTTAAGCATCTAGTTCAAAGCTAGAACCATTTTACAAGCAGTAGTTGTAAAACTCCAATGAACTGAAACACTGTAAATTTAAAAGTGTTTACATCTCCATTTAGAAATTTCTCAGGCACTTGGATAATTCATTCTGAATTTTTCAGTTTTTATAATATTTTTCTCTATTTTACAGAAATCAATAAAAGATATAGCTTTGTAAGATATAGTAGTAAAAATCAAAATACCTTAAAAATAAGTGGTCTCTTTAAGTCTAGAAATTCTAACAATAACTAGCATATATTGGTCATTCATAATATGCCAGATATTGTGTAAGTGCTCTCTTAACATGCTATTATTTAATATTCTCATTAAAATAAGGAAGGAGACATTATTATTCTCCCAAGGAAACTGAGATTTGAGGAGATTAAGCAGTTTACCCTTGTCCCAAGGAATATAATAGCCAAGATCTAAGCCAAGATCTAAACCCAAATAGTCCAGCTCCAGAATCCATAGTTCTTTTTTTTTTTTTTTTTTTTTTTTTGAGACAGAGTCTCACTCTGTTGCCCTGGCTAGAGTGCCATGGCATCAGCCTAGCTCACAGCAACCTCAAACTCCTGGGCTCAAGCGATCCTCCTGTCTCAGCCTCCCGAGTAGCTGGGACTACAGGCATGTGCCACCATGCCCGGCTAATTTTTTCTGTATATATTTTTAATTGTCTATATAATTTCTTTCTATTTTTAGTAGAGACGGGGTCTCACTCTTGCTTAGGCTGATCTCAAACTCCTGAGCTCAAATAATCCACCCGCCTTGGCCTCTCAGAGTGCTAGGATTACAGGCATGAGCCACCACGCCCGGCCCAGAATCCATAGTTCTAATTGTTCTTCTTCCCTACCCCTTTTCTTTGTAAAATCATGCAATGGTTTTGACAGACTAACTTTTACTGAATGAATAACTGAATTCTAAAAGGAATATGTAAAACATACTGAATGATATTAGTTTGAAAGACCTATTTTGTTTACAATAATATGATTAATATGAAAGTCAAATTGATTCTTCCTCTTCTTTGGTTATTTAGAAGCAGCAAGAATCTTCCTTACAAACTGTTCTGGTCATACTGCTCCCCTTCCCAGAAGCACATATGGCAAATTCCAGGGGTATCCTTTCAAATCTGCAGTTAGATTTCGTCACATAGGTCAAATCTACTTGCAGTTTTTGCAGGTGAATTTGAACCTTCATTGATTCTGTCTTCTTCCTGAAAAGGCTTTAAAATTCTGCTTGTCTCACTATATCTAGCAAACCTTCTCTAAATCATCCTGCTCACTGATTCATATGATAATAAGCAGATAGCTAAATGAGATTGTATATATTCCTGTTTTTCCCTGCATGAGTTCTTATATTCTCTTTAGATGTTAAAACATTTTTTCATACCATTTATAATTTATACTTCTGGAAGTCATGGATGTATATACTTGTAGGAGTCCTCCAGTGACTAGTACTACATTTGATGCATTTTATAAAATTTGGTAAATACAGTTGCCTGTTGCTTTACAACTATTCTCATATGAATTTTGGGAGTCACATACACACAAAAAAAGAATGAGAATTACCTCAAAATAATGAGGCACTGGCATTAATGGGTTAATATCTGTAAAAAGTTCTAAGGATGGCATTTTTTTGAAAGACATTTGCAAATGGAGAAAAATCACAGACTTCCTGCTGTCCCTTGATTCATCCATAATTTCACCAGGACTATCATTTAAAACTATCTGCATTGTTGAAAACCCATTTAATTTCCAATTCACAAAAGCATTCAACTAGTGATTGCTGCAAACAGGGAAAATTGCTGCTCAAGTATTCAAGATGCCTTGAAAAGAATATTGAAAACTTCAAAGATGAGGAAACTAATGGCCCACAAAGATATGGGAAAGCTATTTAGAAACTTGACTGTTGATTATTATCACTGAGGCCTAGTTAAATTAGAAAATGTTATCTGCTAATTAAGGCAAACCTATAAATAATTAGCCTCTCATCTCATTGTATCTTGTACACATTCAGTAAACAACAGCTGATTGTGACCTCAAAATTACATCCTTGCTAACCTCAAACAATAATACCCAAGCTGAAATATTTCTGAGGACAAAGCCCTAGTTAGTTTAAAACATTTCTATTAAGGAAAAAGATTTCAGGAAATTGTATTATTTTCTCACCATAACAAATTATGTTCCTTATCTTCCTAGTGACTATATTAGACAAGGTTAAAATATAAATTAAAAATTAAAATATAAAAAGAGATGTCTTTATTCTGTAATTATTAGTGATTCGCCAGTAAGAATTAGCAATATTCTGTGGGAAAGAGAAAGAATAGTTTAGTGGCGGGTGTCCCCTCACACCTGATCAAAATATCACTTGATGGTTTTATTAAGAATAAACATTACTGACTAAATAATCACTCACTTTTTGAGTGCCAACCTTTTTTCCAGCACAGTTTTGGTCACTTTTGTTCATTAAAACATTGAATATTTCATTATGGTTTTGATTTGCAAGTAATACTCTGAGATAAATTAAAAAAAGAATTTTACATACCAAGAGGCAGCTCAGTATGTGCCAATATTGAAAGACCTCCATGATATATTAAGTATAGGAAGCAAAAAACAAAACATTGTACATAGAATGCTAAGATTTACATGAAGAAAAAAGAACATATGTGTTTGTGTTTGTTCATGTGTATAAAATGTCTTTTGAATGATATGCAAAAACCCAAAAACAAATAAAATTATTTCACAATTAAAGCTCAAAAAAAACATTGAATCTTCATATGAACCACGTAAGTTAGGACTTTCCTTATAGATGAGGAAACTGAGGCTTGGTGAGGAAATTTGACAACTGTCACTCAAATGAGGCTTTGACCAGATCTGGTTGACTCCCCTAGCTCCCTGTTTCTTCACATGTCTAAAGAAATTACCAGAAGAAGTATACGTATGTGTTAGACCATAATATAATTTATTCTTAATTTTTAATGTTTTGATTGCAACTTATGAGACTTTGGGGAAAATATAGCTGCAACTATTTGGTCCCTGATACTTAGTATTTTAATTTTTTTTTTGTAAAAATAATTAAAGACCATTTTTTGCCTAGTAGGCTCAATGAGTTTCAATAATACTTCCTTGTATAAGTCATTTGATATTCATTTTGTGCTCCTTCACATCATAAAATTTAATGTTTCTGAAGTATGTAAGCTTATTAAGGGAAAGGAAACAAACATATATTTACACTTTTTTGTAGTATACATTTTAACTCCATCCCCATTACACACAAGCACACACAAACACAGACTCTCCCACAAATCAGGGCATAGTACAATGTTTTCTATACAATTAATTCTCAATAAACAAGTATTAATGATGCTAGGAATTAGATTTAACCATGAAAGTGGCTTATATTGCCAATTTTAATTTCCTTTATATCTTGTAGAGACACAAAGTATGCCCTACCTCTTCTTGAAACGGTGAGGTTTTCAGGACTTTGTCCGCCATTTCTCTGCTATGCTCCATAGGGATGCTGAGATGATTATATGATAACTACTCAATAGAAGAACTCATTTCGATTGGCAATTCTTTCTCAATAGTTTTTTTACTTAATTGTATTTATTTTGTTGTAAATGTCATTTTTTACCTATATTTAATAACTAATCATTCTGTTAACAATTTGTTATCTTAATATTGTGCCTCATTGTTTATAAAACACTTTCATTATAGATCTCATGTTGTTTGAGGTGATTTACAAAACAGCACTGTGGTAGAAAATTATTATCTCCATTTTACATATAAAAAGTGAGATCCAGAGGACTTAAATTTAAATAATTTGCTCAGGAGAGCACAGCTAACAAAACTCAGATTTTTCAAGCACCAAGTCAAGGATCCTTCCACTGTGCAAAGCCATCTCTAAAGCCTTCCCCTAAAATCCAGCTAACATATTATATTGCATCTGGAGTCTTTTATATACATTATCTCATTTGATCCTCACAAAACTCAGGGAGGTAGGTATTTTTAGATCAATTTTGATGTCAATTGCATTTCTAAAAATAGGAGAACATGTTATCACCCAGGGTTTAGGACTATTTGTGATGCTACTGAACTATTACTGGGGCATTAGTCATAAAAATAAAATTAAATAAAATTTTGGTCTAAAATAACCTAGAAGGATGTTCAATTCTCCACATTTCTCCCTAATATATTTTTCTTTAGAATATCACCTTTGCCTCCCAGATAGTGTCTGTAGTAAACACATTGATATAGCATTTGGTCTTCCCTGCATAGAAGATGAAGTGACCACTATTAAAATCAGCTATTGAATTCTATTTTATGAATTGCATTAAACTTTTATATTCCTTATTGATATATTCTATTGCAATTATATGGTAGAACTGACCATAATTGAATTTTTAAAAAATTAATGACCAGTAGAACTTTTCACAGACTCTGATAACTGGTATGTACTTAAAAATTCCATTGCTTTCTGAAAAATTATTTGTGTAAAACGGTGTTGTGCAAAAACAGTTCTAATGGCTCTTAAGTTTCAGATGGCATATAAATGAAAAATTTTTTTCTATAGGTACTGTTCCATATTTTGTATAATCAAATCTTGGAACTCCAAACTGATGAATCTGGCATAACATTCAATTTTGATTACTGTCTTAGGTTTGCCTTTCCATTTGAAAATCAAGGATAATGATTTCTTGTAAACAGGAACATTGTATAAGAAGGCAGGCAATCAAAATGAAAAAGGGTAAGAAAAGTTGATGAATTTCATGGGTAAATTTGTAGTGAGTAATTAGATTTTAGCTAGAAGCAGCAAAAAAAAAAGTTTCCTATGATATTATTATTTAAAAGAAAATGTACTGTTGTGCTCATTCTATTGTATATATTTAATGTATATCTTTATAAACAATGGAGAAAGTTGACAATTCAGCTCCCATTTAGTATTTATTCATTAGTTCATAGAATAGGCTAGCAAAAGAGTAAGCTGTGTTACAAGGACCAAAAGCAAGCAGATTAATATTCACTTATTTAGGAATGGGAATCAGGTCTTCAAATAGCAAGTGCTTGATGATAAAAGCTCTTGAATTATTATAAGGATAAATAATTGTTCCAAATTGCCATCTTCCATTGCAATCAAGATAAATTTCTTAGGCGTCTGCTTGAAGGATAAATTTTCAGTGAAACACATTTTAATAGAAGAGTCTTCACAGTAAACCATCAAATAAAATCAACAACCATATCGTCCTTAAAGAACATTAGAAATTTTGGGATATGTTTAGTGAACAAAACCTTTCCAAAACTATTCTAAATCTGAGTTGGGATCGTGCCCAGCTCAAAAAAAAGCTTTTATTCTTGAAGAATTCTCTCAAGCTACAAATATGCAATAAATGGGGCTATTTAAATACCACACAAGCTATATAATTAATCAACAGAGATTTTTTTCTAACTGTTCAATTACAATTTTCAGCCATAAATGACATAGAAAAACAGAGTTAAGCATGATTTCTAAAGATAAATGCAGCAAAAATGTCACCCAGAACAAGCTTCCCTTAAATGAGCTTAGATGGTATTTTTCTAAGAAAAATTACATTTCTAAACACAAATGGGACATCCTGAGCAAAAATTTTGAAACTGATGAAAATAAAGTTTTCCTGCTTTTCTCCCACTTCCACAAGGATTCAGGTACAAAATTCCCTCCTTTCTACCTCCTATCAAACATTGTGGCCAACTCCTTCACAAAAAAACTAATCATAGCCAAAAGGTCACCTCTCTGGATACTTGCCTTTTACTTTATATCACAGTCTTAAACTAAAGGGATAAATCTTCCTCACCAGAAATTTAAGTGTCTACCTGGGTTCTGTCTACATCACCATTTCCCTTTGTGTGTTTGACATTTCTTATATATTAAATGTAAAAACTGGATAATTCTCGACCCATTTAAAAGATATTTAAATCTAATCCATCCACTTTGCAAAGCAAAGAATGATCTCCAAATGCCTGTTATTGCATGCTCCCATCTCTTGGGAAACTAATATTTTGACATATTAAAAATAGTTAAACATTAAATTTCCAAAGACAAAACAAGGGGCTCAACAGAGATTTCAGCCACAGAGAAAAATAATATCTAAGGATTTCTCTCTCTATTGTGTTTCTGTGAACATACTCCAAAGCAATAAAGGGTAAAGAACCATTTCTTTCCCTTTATTCTCATCTTGTTTATGACAGCAAAGCCTGATGTGGGTGACCCGTTGGTGAACATTTATTCATACATACACACTTCTTAATCTAGTGAGGCATCTATACAATTTGTTGTGATATTCTGTGTAAAACAAATGGAAAAATGAGAACTGAGAGGACAGTCTAGTTTAGATGAATTAATAGTTGGTGGAACAATGAAAGGTTACAAAAAAGTTGCACACGAAATTCTCTGTGAACACCTCAAGCTAAGTGGTCCTCTGCAGTAGTGTCTTGGAACACCAGTAATTCATTGCTGATAGTAAAGCACCAACATTTCTTCTTTTCTTTAAAAAGTAAATTAATTTGATGTGGTTCCTGTAATAACATCACGTGTACTCCTTTTTACACTAGTGATCTTTTTTTAATGGAAAAGAAGCTGTAGAATTAGGAGTTCAGTGGAAATTGTGAACATGGTACAGATATGTATGTCATCAGTCATCTGTGTCACGGTGGAAAGAAGGTAGAAAATTACACAGCAATGGCACAAGCCCAGGTTTCTTTCTCATTCAGTATTTTACCAACAACTTATTGAAGAAAGGAAGATGTGTGTTGAGTTCTAAAACACATGCTCCACAAATTGTTAAAAACTGAAAAATGTTTGAAAAATTCTTCCTGTCATTTAAAATGATTAAATATTATAGACCTAGCAAACTCTTGGGGAATTCCACTTTAGGGTGTGATACATGCCTGCCAAGTAAGCCTTAGGCTTCCATAGAACACAGAGCTCTTTTATTTATTTTTTTTTCAGTGATTGTGGGTGCTGCTCTCCAACTGGTAATTTATTTGACTGAATCAAAGAAACGGCCAGATGACCTGCCTAGGAACAAGAACAATAATAGCGAAGAGCAGGCTTTTCAATGTAGACAGAATTGTTGGAAAATTGACCTTGACAACTACTGAATGTGCGAGGCTCTCAAGTTCTTTACATCTTAGTTCCTTGCCATGTATAGAATGAGTCCTTCTTTGTGCATTGCTATTAAGGAATATAGGAGATATATTCCTTAAGTGCATGTCACAGTGCTTGGCACATAGTGAACCCTTAGGAAGCATGAGCTGCTATCACTATTGATACTGCAGCCCACATAGTTCCCTGAAAGAAAACCATGTGGAGTACAGGCCTCAGTGAGTCAGATAAATTGACCTTCATGGGTTAGTTCTTTTAGATAAAGGAGCAGGAAGAGAATGTCCTTTAATTTATCATCAAAGGTTGATTTACAGTTGCCAGCAATGAATTTTGTAATCAAGATGAATACTGAAGAAGATTTAACAGCTAGAGATTTAGATGATGGCAGAAGTAGCCAAATAGCTCAAATCACCTAAGTCATACCCAAAGTGCGGTAGATGTGTGCCTCAGTGGAGTGTGGCATTTCTCTGGTTGCTTGGAAATAATGCAGACAAATGCAGATGATGCTGTGGTTATTTGAAGGATGCTGTGGGGGAATAGTCCTTACAGGCTAATGTAATAATCTATGGATCAATTCTGATTTGGACCTTTTGAAATTGTGCACACCTTGGTGGATGAGATTTCTCATGAACATTCACTCTATCTGTGAACAGTACATACAATGAATTGGGGGTCCCTACACTTGGAGCTGTGGAAAGAGACAGATGATGGAAAACTCTGACTGAGATTTAGGACAATGAGCCCAAATAAATAAAATAAAGTTTATTCAACTCTATCTAGACCACAAAAAGCTAATAGGGAAAATGTAAAGTCTTGCTTTTAAGAGTCTCATGTTCTACCGACTGAGCTAGTGGGGCATTCTAAGTCTTGCTTTGAATTTCAGAACAAAATAGCTGCAACTCTACAGGCATTGGAGGTATTAAGATTTATCTTGGCAGTTAATGTGAAAATATAACTAAGTATTTTTACTGATTAAAGCTCATTAAGTATCAATAAAATGTTGTAAATGCGAAAAAAGGAAAAAGCTAATGCAATAGTAGGTTGCATTACCATACAGTACTCAGCACAGATGGTAGCAGCCCCACTGAATTCTGAAAGGCTCCGAGAGAAGCCGTACAATTGTGCTTAGCTCTAGTTGTCATATTTCAAGAGGAATACTGACAGAATGGACTCTGTGAAGGAGAGCAAAGTTTGTAAATCAAGCAATACTCAAAGGAATTGGAAATATTAAATTTGGAGAAAATAAGGCAGGGTGAGTCTTCAATACTAATGTGGAAGCAAATAGTGGTGGTAAACTGGCATCACTTAATGTACATTTTACTCATAGGCATTTTTATTTAGCTTGCATAGTGCTTAAAATAATGAATCACATTAAAGATAACAGGTTTCACCTCATGTTTTATATTTCTATCTTCCCTTACAAAATCTGAAGATTTAGCAACACAGAACTTTGAGGGTTTGCTGCCTTTTTAGATGGGGCTTTACTCTCCACTTTGCCATAATCCTGTCCATTCCCTATTGTTCACAGCACTGAATCCAACTATCTGTTGATCTTATCATCATCTCACATGGTTGTTTTCTTATGGTAGAGAAATACTTGTTTCTATGTTTCAATCAAAAGAGGGAAAACTGAGAATAGAGTAAGAAGGTCACATGTTTTAAGAAAACTCTTTTTTTTTTTACAGAAGTGAAAAATACATCTTCATAGTTAAAAGAGGGGTGTCAATGTCAAAAGCATACAATTTCAGATGCCTCTAGGGACAGATCCAGCTCAGGTTTCTCGGATATATTACCTACTTTGTCCTCTGTAAACATTTGGGTTTGTTGGGTATGCATGCTCTATAAAGAAGCACAATGTATAAAAATTACAGGAAGGTAGAATTTGTGTAGGCTGAGTGCATGATAAAACATGAGAATTTTCAAGCAAGAGTGTTAGGTTCAAATCCCCACTCTGTCACTTACTAGTTGTGTGACCCTGGGAAAGTTACTAAACCTCAGAGCTTTTTCATTTGTAAAATAGAAATTTGAGTATCTATGATATAATTGTTTATAAGTATTATAAATATCAGATGTAAAATTCTCACACATATTAGCATTCACATTATAGTAGTTTTTTAGTTTCTTATTAAGTAGTATTTAGTATAAGATAGAACTACAGGCATGCATCACTTAATGACAGGAATCTATTCTGAGAAATGTGATGTTAGGCTATTTTGTCATTGTGCAAACACCAGAGTGTACGTACGCAAACTCGCTATATGGTATTGCCTGTTGCTACTAGGCTACACACCTAGCATGTTACTGTACTGAATATGGTAGGCAATGGTAACACAATGGTAAGTATCTATGTATCTAAACAGAGACAAAACTAGAAAAATTACAATAAAAACATGGTATTATAATGTTATGAGACCACTGTCATGTGTGTGGTCTGTCACTGACCAAAATGTCATTATGCTCCACATAACTGTATTTCTTCTGCCTAAATATAACTTACTTTAAGCCTCTATGCTTGAATTATTTTTATTATTCCTTTATATTTTTTCTGTTGGCAATCTTTTATGCCACAGCATTAACTCTCACTGTGAATAGATAGATGATTTTCAAATTTCCATCTCTTAACCGATCTCCAGAAATACAGACCACATCTTCAGTTACTCTTGGGTCATTTGAACTTGATGTCTTAGCAGCATTTTCAACATAGTACATCTTGAATTGAAATGTTTACTCTTCTCCAACCAAACTGTTATGCTTCTTAACTTCCCTGCATCTCTTATTAGAACCATCTTTCTCCCAACCCCCAAAGATCATCAGTTATCAAGACCTAGAAATGACATCTGCATGGTGTGTCTTGAATCCATCTCCTTTCATTTATTTGTAATGCTTTTTTCTAGGTGAAGTCAACAGAACCTCTTAGCTAGACTTTTTGTCATAGATGGCTTCATCCAATTCCATGGTTTCATTGACCATATCATTTGGATGTTTCCTAAATCGGTATCGAAAGTCCTGTCTTGTTTCCTAAGCTGGGGCCAATATTCCAACTGCCTGCTAGCATCCCCACATGTAAGTGCTGCCTTTATTTCAACCTCAGGATGTCCAAAGCCAAACTCATCACGTCACACCCCAACATTCTCTTCATTTTGGGCTTTTGGTCTTAAACACATTACCTTATCACCCACTATAGATATCACTGGTTATCCTTAAAGCTTTCTCCCTCACTACCTGCATTCAGTAACATAACACAGCCTAAGAGTTCCATTTTCTAAGTATCATATATCCATTATAATTTCTTCCCTTCAGTCACTACTGCTATTTATTCTCAACATCTCCATTACGTTTCTACATGACACTCAATAAGTATTTTTGCAATTAATTTATGTTCTGACTTACTCAGTGACTGGGACCAGGGATTAAATCTGCTTTAGCCTGAGTTATTAGACCATATTTCATAGATTCTAAGATGCATTCACTGCTATATTTTAACATCTGGGAATTTGAAATGCATCTCATGATAAATGGTGTTTAATTGGAAGCATATTTCTTTCTTAGTGTTTCTTAAAATCATGTGCCTTACAAACGATGGTGCCTTAGATTTGATGAACATACTCATGGTTTTCTGAATCTGGTCATCCCCTCTTATTCACAGGAGATATGTTCCAGGTCCCTCATGGATGCTTGAAACTGTGGAGAGCACCAAATCCTGTATATACTATGGTTTTTTTATGCATACATACCTATGCTAAAATTTAGTTTATAAATTAAGCATAGTAAAAGAATAACAGTAATAATAAAATAGAACAATTCTACCAATGTGCTGCAATAAATGTTATGTGAAGGTGGAGTCTCTCTTTCTCTCTCAAAATAACTGTAATATTTGTAGATTGTGGCTGACTGTAGGTAACTGAAACCATGGAAAGCAAACCTCAAATAAGAGGAGACGACTGTAGCTCCCAAGCCACAATGTAGACTGTTTCTTCTCTGTGTCTTCACTCCCCAGTACTTTCTTTGTTAGTACCTGGAATAAGTCTTAGAAATAAAAATGCTGAATATGATATATTTGCATAATCTCTAAACCTACTTAATTTCCATGTTTTATTTTTTCTATTATGTGGATGAAACCCACCAGCCTGTACACTATTGTTTACCTCTCCTCACCTGCTTGGAAATCTTTGCTATCTCTCTATTATTTGTAGGATAAAAATCCAAACACCTCAGCATAGTATAAAAGGCCTTTCCCTACCTGGTGCTAATGTAATTTCCCCGTCTTTCTGCATTTCTTTCACATGCTTTAAATGCCATTTTTATAGACTATATCAAGGTTCCCTGAACAAACCATCATGCCTCAGTACGTGCTATATGTTTTACCTTGAAAGACTTTTTTGACTGAAGTCACCTATGTTTATTTTTATTTAGTTCTAACACCATCTCTCAGAAGTATTTCCTGATTCTCCTAGATGGTCATTCTCTATTTTATGTGTTTTATAGTATGGTGGCTGAAAGTGTGGACTCTGGAGCCAGGCTGCCTGAGTTGGAATCCCAGCTGCAGCACCTATCAGCTCAATAAATTAGTAAGTCACTTAACCTCTGTGCTTTATTTTCTCCATTAGTAAAATGGGGGTAATAATAGCAACTATGTAAAAATGTAAAAGGTTGTTGGAAGAATTATGATTCAATATACCTAAATCTCTTAGAAGAATTCCAGGTGCAGAATAAGGTTAAAGCTCTTGGTACAATGTCCTATAATTGTTTGTCTTCCTAATTAAAAAGCAAGTCTTTCACTGACAAGTACACTATCCTGTTTTTTGTTGTTGCTGTTGTTGTTTTTGCATTTTCAACCCCAAATCTAGTTCCTGACATTTGTCCAATACTCCATAAGAATTTACTGGATGAACAGTGCATCAAGCCAACATTGAATAGCAGCACATATTTATCATATATGATCAAACAGGTAAATTATTTTTGTCAGGTTCTGTGTATGGAGAGAGTTAAGCATGTTTAGGTTTCCTTTAAAGTGGGAGATTTTTTTTGGTCACCTTCTGTTTCAAAAAGTCTTAAAATAGTGGCAGGACTGAGGTTGATTTTGAAGTAGCTATTCCAATTTTTTCACCTTGTGTCACTCTGTCTTTCGCAGGTTTTAATTGCCCAAAGAGCATAACCTGGTGTCATAACTCCAGCCAGCCGCATCAATGCAAAGGGTGAATGATAGTCATGCCTATAGAATATTGTGCTTTTAAAGGTCACTGCGAAAATGTTCCCTTGCAATAAATTGCAAGCAGGTCACTTTGTCTTGTGGAACAAGCTTGCCTGACAGTGGGAAGGACAGGGTCCTTAGCACAGTGGGGTGCCGAGGTGGAGGCAGGAGAAGGGATGGGTGACCCTCACTCTGACACCACCCTTTCCCTACTCCTCCTCCTTTTCTCTTCCTCTCCACCAATCTGTCTCTCTCTCTCCTGTCTAAGCCTATCCTGAAGGTAAAGCTTTGGACACTTCCTGCCTGTGTTGGTAAGAGAAAAGGTGACCAGAAAGAGTTTGCTTGCAGCAATTGGCAGTAACTCTTGCCAAGTAGGACTCTTTTCTGAGTGAAGTCACTGAGTACATTTAATCAGAACTTTAAGTTGTGTTAAATTTAGATTAAATGATTAATTGAATTAAATAAACTGCATAGCCTACATTTTTCAGGCAGTTCTGGGTAAGCATAGCCTCTGAAGGCAAATAACATCAAAGAATTAAACACCTACACCAATAATTCACTAGTACAAGTAATCTGTGTATAAAAAGAACACCAGTGAGCTTCCCTGCTGAAGATGAGGTCATATGTCCTCATGCACAGATCGTGGACTTTCTAAGTCAGACAAACCTCCCTGGACTAGCTCCTGAAATAACAATTCTGTTATTTCATTCTGTGAAACCATATCTAGTCTTGGTTTTGTCATTTGTAAAAGCAATAATAATAGTACCCATCTTGCCCAAGGTTGTTCTTAGTATGAGGTCATATATGTAACACCCTTGCCATACAGTACTTGACAGGCACATGATGACCATATGTTAGACCCAAATGGATTTTAATATGCGGATCCTCCAGGAAGACTGGCTAGAGACTGAGTACGTGATTTAATAATCTGTTCTGTGCATATCACAATGGCTGATTAGGTAACCAAATTATCCACTCAAGTTATGTTATTGTTAAAGAATCCCCATCTCATGTTGGTTGGTTAAAAGTATTCGTGTTTTACTCTGAAGATGGAGTGCACGAAAGGGGCCTGAAAAGCAACAGAATAATTCCCTTTGGCTTTTTTCCTTCTGAAATGGCAGTCACCACTAAAAGCTGGCCAGAGAAAAGTTTATTCCATTTTAACGCACATTTTAAAAGGAAAACTAGGTATTTCTAATTGTGATAAAGAGTGCATTAATGGAATCATAACTCTAATAGGCTGGCTTTTCTGATATATAAAGTACATTTTAAGAATATTTTGTGTTATTTAGAGATAGCACTCTATGAATCTAGGACACTAAATTACTCATGGATTTTAAACAAAATATGCACAGTTGATTTGATGCCTAGAGGAAAAGAAAGTTTTACCCTATTTTAAAAGAATATAATGTCAAAAAAGATATTCAAGCATGTTTGGATTGCTAATGTCTCAGAAACAATGATTCCAGCTGAGCATGAATTTCTGTATTAAACAGTGGGATTCTGTAGAGTCCCTACTTTCAGACATCTGAATTTTTAATTAATAAGGATGAACATCTCTTCTGATATTCAGAGACAAAGGCTATATAATCCCTCTTGGCAGCCCATTCTAATATTTTATTATCTCTTCAATGAAATGTTTTTCCTCATGTTACCTTATAATCTCTTGCTTTATCTTCATCTTTCTCATGTTTGTTTGGGCCTTCATGGTAGTGAACATAGTTATTTAGTATGCCCTTTAGAAAGATATATTTTAAACAGAGTAATCTCATTTTTCCATTAATTTGATGTTGGTATACTTTCAATTTCTAGACTTGGCTCTTAAATTTAGCTAAATATTTATCTTTACTTTTTCTTGCTCATCAGATCCTGAGCTTCAAAGAGCGAAATGGTTGTGCCATGCCATATGGCTGTTTTATGTGGGAGTAGAGAGAATTTCCTGGCTCTTTTGTATATTTCTTGGTAGATGTATTTAGTAGTAAGTACCTCTAAGTGGTGCAGTATGACTTCAGTGGCATGGACACAGCAATTCTCTCCCTACACCTTGATTCCAAGGGCTCAAGTCCATATGCTTTTTCTTCTGAACTTACCTTCATACATTTCAGATGAAACTACTAAGCAATATGTCTTCGGTGTCCCTTTCTCTAGGAGTTTGAATTTCTCTCCCCATTATCACTATGTGGTCCTCGTTTAGGTATCACATGCCCCAACACCACTATTTTCTAAATGGTTTACTCCACAAAGTTTTTCCTGTTTCCCCTCAAAGTGTACTATGCAAGTAATCATTGAACAAAACGTTTTGATCTTTTTCCCCCCTTATCTCTACCTGCAAGTGGTATAAAGCATGAACTCTGAAGTAAGACTGCTTCATAACTTAGCCCCTAAACATACAAGCTGTGTGACCTTGTCAAGGTATTTAACTTCTCTGTCCCTCAGATTCCTCATTTGTTAAATAAAAGTATCTATGGCATGTACCTATGCTATAGAGTTGTTCTGAGGATTAAATAAATTCCTATTTGTAAAGTTCTCAGAACAATGAGGTAAGTACTCAGTTAACCAATATTTCAAGGTAACATTTAACTAAACTAAAATAGTAGTTTAAACCAAATAGTTTTCTCGGTAAGTTCTCCACTTTGAGCTCTTTAGTGACTCCTTAACATACCTCTGAATATTTTACCTCTGAGTTACAGCACCGAAATTTAGCCATGAATCAGGTTAGTATTTACGTAAGTGCATGAATCTCAGCCTAACTTCACACGAATATTGGCAGAAGGTAGTTGAAGAGTCTATGATACAGTGAGAACATCAGTTTATAAAGTCAAGGGCTCAATTCTCAGATTTGCCAATTAAAATTTGCCTGATTTTTATAAGTTCTTTAATCTTTCTGAACATCAGTTTCCTTGACTATAAAATCGAGACAATATTATTAGCAAGAGTAATTTACAGGTGCTACATCTTTTATATCCAATCAGTAAACGTTCAACTTGACTTTATTTCTGAACCTCAAATGTCTAATTGAATACATGGGCAGACAGACCATAGAAAGAAAAATAGCACCATCATAATGACTTATTTTAAGTAAAGATCTATAAACTTTCATAATTTCCCAAGAAATTTTGATAACAATTGAATGATTTTTCATGCCAGAGAGATTATCATCTATGAAGTCTACTAAGTAAAAGCATTTCAAAGTAACACCATTACAATAAAAGAAGGATTATCCCCCCACAGTTGCTTTCAACGTTCTCCCATAGCAGGATACTTTGTATATAAAATGCATTATCTCTTCTTTGCTTGTATTTATTTTTTTCTAGTCATAATTAATGTGTTCCTATTGTTCATCAATTGAGTTTTTAATCATAGTGATACATCTTTTATAACATAGATTGCATTAGAGTAACCTATAAACCATTAAAATTGTAGCTTAATTTTTCTTTTAGATAGTGAAGCAAGACAGAGTTTACTAGCCTGTTTAATGGATCTTCCTTTCACCTATACTTTTGATGAAAGTTATCTAAAGGCGTAAGTTTATTGTCAAATTTGAAACCAGATAAATCTGGGCTGATTGGCATCCTATCGATTATAGGGATAAGTATTATAGAGTTTAAAGTTTTTATTTTCCTCAAAAAAACTGGGAAACCTGGAAAATTAAGTGATTTTGCTAGTACCCAGTTCCTGGGCTGGCACCTAGCTACACCTCCCTCAGCCTCTCCACTGAGGCTTCTTCTTGAGTTTCATGCTTTTTATTTTTGGTTGTCTTAGGGCTATTAAGGAAAACTTGGGAAATAGATGTTTGTAGTATATTGTCCAGATTAATGTAGTTTACCTTTCAGACCAAAGTCTGGATAAAACCTACGGTTTCTCCTAGGTCTAAGTTTCTCCTACTTCTTTTTTTAAAAATTTTTCTCACTTTTTATAAAGCACAGCTAGTAAATTAATTTCCACAGTTTGGGCCTGAAAGGAAAGCTCTGCTCTTAGCAAAACCTTCTGTGTTTCTCCCTGTCCCTAGTCAGCTCCTCCTCCCACTCTATTCCTCAAATATTCCTTCTAAACTGTCAGCCTTCCAAACCGTGTCCTCATTCTGAGCAGATGATTCCTCTCTCATACAATAGAGACTCCTCTATAAAATTCCTCATAGAATAGACATAACAAATATTTGGATCCTATGAGATGATATGAGGAATAGACAATTCCTCACATAACATTCCTCATATAGTAGACATTTTCTCTCTCATATAAGATATTTCCTCCCAGAAATAGAGGCAAACAGGCAATGATCTCCTTGATAGTTTGCACTTTTCATACCCTTCTAACTGCAGTAGAGGCAAACGGGCAATGATCTCCTTGACAGTTTGCACTTTTCATTTACTTCTAACTGCCTGCCCTACAAAGCATAAAATGATTCTGACTTCATAAAGATTCCAACGTCCTTCCCTTCCATGCCAGTTCTACAGTATGTCAGTCTGTATGGTACCCCTTTCTACTGCCAACCTCCTAGGTCCAAAAACCCATGCAGAGTCCTGCATTTCTCTCTCTGCTGGTCAAATTCTATAATGCATCTCTACCATCACCTAGAATTCCCTTCTTAATGCATTCAAGTCTGGCTTCTACAGCCTCCCCCCTGTATCATAACATTCTTCTCTCACAGGTCTTCTAAGGTCTTATTGCTCAAATTTCCAAAATTTACTTGACTTTCTCTCCTTTTAGTATCTGAGACAGTTGAACTCTCTCCTTCCAGAACATTTCTCTTCTTGTTTCTCCTGTGATGTCACTCTCTACTGTTTTAGCTTTATGCCTGCTCTTTCTCAGTCTTCTATAAAACTTCTCTTCCTGAATACACAGTTTTTTTTCCTCAGCCCTTTTGCTGTCAGTATATTCTGGGCTATGTCTTTTGCATATGCCCAAACATTCAACTTTACTGATAAGCCCCACATTCCTCTCTCCTGGGCTCCATATCGTTTTCTCCCTTCTCTCAGCAGCACATCTCCCATATTTTTTTTTTTTGTACAAATGATAATATTAAATGTCTTTTTTCCTGCCTGCTGCCAAGCAGAAACCTGGGAGTCATCTGGGATTTCCTTTTCCTTCACCACAGACATGCAATCAGAATACTACTATATCCTAAATATCTCTCCAATCATCAGCTCCTTTCTATTTTCATACTTTAGGTCCAGCTCATTATCTCTGGACTGCATTATTGCCCATACCTGGTGGACTTTCCACTAGTCTTGTTGCTATCCAAGCCAACCTTCTGTTGCCATTAAAGTGACGTTTATAAAATGTCTACCAAACCCCATAATTCTCCTGATTAAAAACCATGAATGGGTGACTTTCTTCAGCATCAACTTCAAGCTTATTAGTCTGACATATGATGCCCTTCAATGATGTGGCTCCGATTTAACTGTCTAGATCAAGTGGCACATACAAATCTGAAATTACAAATTCAAATGACAGGAAATACAGCATTTCTTTATTTTCTTAAATTATATAATAACTAACTCCAAGCTCCCATCCTTCTTGGCAGGTGGGACTGTTAGTAAATATGAGATTTTATCATCTCAAGGTTGTTCTAAAGTCCCAGGAATTTACACAATGCCAAGGAATAGTAGAAGTTCCTCTGGTCATAATTCATCTGCTGGCTCTAGTCACCCCTAAGATGTCCAGTTTCTCAGCCAACATGGTTTCTTCAATGGGTTTCTCATCCCATGGCTCCCTTTTCTTCATTCCAAGCTTGGGGCACAGGACTCTGGTGAAGCTATTAATAGCAGCCTCTGGGGCTGTGGCACAGTCACTACCGTCTTCCCAGGGTACTGACAAACTCGATCCCCTTACCCATCTCAAGGAGTCTCTCTTCCTATTTCTCGTTATGCTCAAAATCCTGCTTTCCTTTAGATTCCTTTTCCTGGCCATTTAGCGTATCTCTTCAATATGTTTAAACTCTTATCAAAAAGTGCCATTGACTTCTGGCTGTTTCTCCTTTCTTCCTTTGAAAGACAATCCCCTTAGGCAAGGAATGGTTTTTCTTGTTTAAAATGAAGGAGATGGTTAAGATCAAAATGCAAAATAATATCTCAACAAATATTACACAACACTACTGTTTCACAACTTCTATGAATGCTATAGTCATTCCAGATTCCTTGCAGTTGATTGTACTTGCTCTGTGCTCTTTCTTACCTCTGTACCTTTGTATGAGTTTCATCTTGTCTTTTGTGCCCTCCCTTACCATATTCATCTGGACTTTCCTTTATGACTTAATTCAGTTCATTTAAAATGGTTGATCTGAAATATATAATACATTGTTCTTAACTATAGTTACCATCCTGTACAATAGATCAAAAACTTATTCCTTCTGTCTAACTGAAACTTTCCACTCTTTGACTCAAATCTCCCCAACTCCCCACCACTCTCCACCAGCTTTTGGCAACCGCCATGCTACTTTCTACTTCCATGAGTTTAACTTCTGTAGATTCCACGTATAAGTGAGATCATGCAATATTTATCTTTCTGGGCCTGGCTTATTTTACTTAGAATAACATCTAGCTTCATCTCTGTTGTTGCAAATGACAGAATTTCCTTTTTTATGGCTGAATAGTATTCTGTTGTGTGTATATATCACATTATCTTCATCCATTCATCTATTGGTGACTATAGTTAATAATAGTGTCCTATATATTTCAAAATTGTTAGAAGAGTAGGTTTTAAGTGTTCTAACCATAAAAACATAGACATATGAGGTGATGGATGTATTAATTACCTGGATTTTATTATCCTACAATGTATACCAGTATCAAAACATCTCATTGTACCCCAGAAATACATAAATTATCAATTCAAAATAAAAATTAAAATAATGGTCTGATTTGAGTTATAACAGAATATCCTTTCATACCTTTCATTCATTCATTAGTGCATATAAAGGAGCTACTATGTGTCAGAAATGATGCTAGGCACTGAAGATACTATGGTGAGTAGGAGAGAAGGTATGGGCTCTCATGGAGTTTATAGTCTATAATGAAGACAGACTTTTTATCTATTTTTCTCTTTTTTTTAATATTTGTATCTCTATAGCCCAAGATGAAGACAAACTTGATAAAGGTAATTGCCATATAGGACGTAGAGTATTTTAAAAGGGAAAGGGGGAAAGTTCAATGTGCTAAGAAAATATGTTATAAGGGGACATAACCTAGTTTGGCAGTCACCGAGGCACTGATGTTTAAACACCTCCCTTGTAACACTCATCATACTATTTTTTAATTTGTCACTTAGTCTTTTCTGTTAGACTATGCATTTTTCAAGGGCAAGGTCAAGGATTTTCATTGCTTTCAGATTAAAAAAAAAGTATGTTGCAATGATCTAAGAAAAAGGCTATTTAGAAAATTATTTTATGTTACTAAATATTATTCAAGACAATTTAGAAAAATTACCATTAGAACCATAAAAGGGTAAGACAAATGGCTCATTTTACTTATAGAAATCATTCACAGATTAATCAATCTTAGACAGGAACTACTTTACCCATAGTTGAATTAAAAATCTTGATCTTGACCCCAAACACTATATTCCAGTCATTTCACTTGAAATTTCACACTATAATTTAAAATAATATTTTCAAATAGCAATAAAACCAACACTCACTGAAAGATATAAAACAAACAGATACATTCTTCTTTCATAATAACATCTTTTTAGGCTAGAAGGGGTCTATAATTCAAAAGGTCAAATAGAAAATGTTAATGAAAACAGAATGTAGTCAAGTCAAATAAAATAAGAAAATAAATCTAGATTTTACTTTAGGCATTGCAAATCTGATTTAAACAGCCCTCTCAAAAGAATAAACCTGCTATTTACTGAAATGTAAAGTAATGTTCTCATACTTATCTGCCAATAAATTCTTTTTTTTACCATCATGTTCTAACATTCTATTAAAGATAATAACCTAAAATAATTTTATATACAAGAACTAATTTAAATGATTATTGGAAGCTAATTTAAAAACCTGGATTTAACAATATAGGTCAAAAAACCTTTTGAAAATGACTAATTACAGTATTTAATAAAGAAAGCCACTGGGTAATTTCAAATTTTAATGTTTTAGAATCAAATTACAGGCATTTTAATAGTGATTGAACAAGTCTATGATCATTATTGTTTCAAAGCTGTAGGAATTAATTTAGTTTTTGCAAATACAGATCTAGCACCGCATGTCTTTGGAAACTATAGTGCATCATTTACAATAGCCAAATATCTGTTTCCATAGTATAGTGTTTATTTGTGCTTTAAGGTATGCATTATT
Source organism: Eulemur rufifrons (assembly GCF_041146395.1). Taxonomy (NCBI): domain Eukaryota; kingdom Metazoa; phylum Chordata; class Mammalia; order Primates; family Lemuridae; genus Eulemur; species Eulemur rufifrons. The sequence continues at coordinate 61,288,549 of NC_090998.1, read as the reverse complement.
ATTCATAGCATGATTCTTGGACCCACAATATTCTCAGTAACATACCACCAAAACCATTAACATACTCTTTATTTTTGTGAAATTATGCCATCTCTGTATTAATTATCATGAAGTATGTACCTAATAACTGGTCATTAGTTGGAAAGGTCAAGAATGGTTCAGGAAGGACTTTCTCCTGAAATTAAAAGTGCCAATTTGAAAATCAAATATCAGTTTAACAGTGGAATTAATTACATTCAATTTTATGAAAAGAAAAAAAAAGGATTATCACTGAAAAATATTTCCATTGTCTGTCCCAACTTGATTATTTCTACCTCATGGTCTCCAAGGTTTCGTAAGGTTTTAGCAGGAGACTGGAAGGAGTTTGCTGCCCACTCATGATGATGCTTCAGAAAAAAAGGTTCTTCAGAACGGATCAAAGGCTGTAATTTCCATGCCATTTCTGTCCAATTTTCTTTTCTCCTAATGTTTTCATTTTTTGAAATGGCTATGATTGCAATCCAATTTTGCCCACACAGCACTGCATGCCTAAATGAACCATTTATCACAAACTTTTTGTCCTTTTGATGCTTAGGATTTTATTTGTTCAGAAATCTTTTTTTTTCATTAATGTTTACAACTCAAGCTGCATTACAATTACCTTCAGTAATTACTACCTGTTGTGGATTACATTATTCTCTTCTCCGGATGTGGCATCAAAAGTTCCTATTTCAAATCAATTACATATTAGTGCTGGAATTCATTGCTACTTCACAAAATATGAATCCTCTTATACATTCTTGAAAAATTTTAAGTTTGACCCTCAGCCAGACTTATAAATATTAAAACTTTAAAATACCAAAAGATTGATATTTTGTATTTTTCACTATAGATAATGTCATAGACTTTCATAAACTCTTAAGTCATTAACTGTTCCTTTGTAGCAGATGACATATTTTGAATCATTGTGATGGGGCTGTTCAAGTTAATTATTAGCTACTAGTATATGGCACTAAGAGACATAGTTATTGACAAACTTTTGAATACAAGGTCTGAATATGATTTAACCTCACAAAGCCCACTTAAAATTGTCCAAACCTATGTTATAATCATTGCAATGAGCATTTCATGGAAATCTGCAATTGGGGAACACTGAAAGTATAAGGTATTTGTTAAAGGCCTCTGTTTTCTTTCCACATACTTAGGGAATAAAGAAGATAATAGCTAAGAATAAAGAGGATATTACCTGAGAGGTAGAGGAAGTGAGGAAATATTATATAAAGAGTAGACAGCTTAATTTTTGGTGATGATTGCAAAGATTCAGTTTATAAACAATATTTAAATTCTGGAGATTTATTTATTTTTTAAAGTGGATATATGCTGTTTAGCCTTTCTATCTTGTTTACCTTGTAGACACATTTTACATTTTTTTAAAGAAACCCAGGTCAGATCTAAAAACCTGCAGAAGACATTCTCTGATGAATTTCAACAGACTGATCATTTTTCCACTGTATCACTTCATAAGGCTATATTTTAACGTTTATTATTTTCCAGAATCGCTAAAGTATAGACAATTTTTTTTTTATTATTAGTGTCTCCTTGCTGGCTTCTGAGATAAGTTTCTGGAGTATATTAGCATTTCAAACTCTTAGGGCATTGTCTTTTCAGACTAGCAGTTGGGTTTATGGTCTCGTGCTATGGTGTGGTGATGTTAAGAGCTCTAAAGTCAGAGCATCAGAGCTCAGTTTGAATTCCAGGACTTTCATAATCACCTGTGTGGTCCTCTGAAAAGTATTGAACTTCCTTAAAACTCATTTTTCTCTTCTATAAAGTGATGAAGATTATAAAATATAGTATAAGGAAAGAGCTTGACATAGAGTTGACAATCACTATGTTAGTTTCCAGCCCTTCTGATGGACTATTTCCTATGAAAAGGTTAATTTACATTGTCTTGTGACTTGCAGTGTACTTTAAAGTGTGCAAGTGAGGATGGAGTAGTTGGCTGAGAGTGTGTAAATGTGCTGCCTGTCTGAGGGAATATGTGTAGGGCTGAGAGGGTGGTTAAGGTATATGGCTGTATGTTCTCTCATGATTAAAATAGCCTTGAAGTCTGAAGTGGTTTTTGTTTTGTTGTTATGCTTGTTAACTTTTTGCTTTTTGGGAATTTCCTTTGTCCTCTACTCCACAGGACCTAAAACACCATGTATGTAAACAGAGGTACTGCAGATAGCAAAATTGTTTAAAGCTTGGATTCTGGGGTCCAAATATTTGGATTTGAATCATCGGCTGAGTTATGTTGAGGAAGTTTCTCAAACCATTTTTGCTTCTATTTACACATTTGTGAAACAAGGCTGCTGATAATGGTGCCAATCTCATTGAGTTGTTGCTATGAGGAGCAAATTTTAATACATTTAAAAAATTAAGAATGGTAATGATGTTTTGCACATTGTAAGCACATACACATGTTAGCTATTACTAATTATTGCATAGCTTGTGTTTAGTATGGCTAAATAGTTCTTGCTATACACAAAATGATTTTGTTTAAAAGCATAAAAAGAATACATAAAAATAAACCTTAATTTGAACATTTTTGATGAGTTATAGAAATTATGATGTTTAAAATTCATGTCTAGCAAAATGATAAAGTTCACGAACTCATTTTTGGAAAAATGCCAACATTCTAAATAAAGGTGGGGGGAAGAAGGGATGTGTATATTCACATCTAATGCTGTGGTGCACACTGTCTGGGGATGGACATGCTTGTAGCTCTGATTTGGTGGGGGGCGAAGGCAATATATGTAACCTAAACATTTGTACCCTGTAATATTTTGAAATAAAAAATATATATATAAGAAAAATATATATTTAATGACAATGACTCAAAGCTATGTAGATTTAGAAAATTGGATAATGTATTATGAGGCATGTATAGTACACATTCCAGAATACTAAGTGGATTTGTTACCATTTAAAGCATTCGAGGGAAGACTAGAAAAGAGCAGATAAGGTCTTGATATTTTTTAGAGATTATTCTGTAGAGTCTGAAATCAATGATCAGTAAATTGATGAAATAAATATTGAGAAAAGAAATTCCAAAAATACAGAGTGTGGAGAGGCCATGAGTGACTTGGACATTGCATTGGAAAATATGCAGAAAGATTATGGTTGTTTTTACTGTTGAACTTACTAAATACAATATAGATGTTATCAATAAAACAAACATTTGCAACAAGTCACATAGTAAACATATATATGTTTATTCCTATAGTTGGAATTTTCCTATTTAATAAAGAAATCTCCTTCCAAACTTAAAATATAAGGAATTATATCATCCAGTTTTTTTACCCTCTGGATACCAACAGCTGCAATGTTTAACCAAAATGACTGATACTTGAGTTAATTTACATGTTTTTTGGTTATTATTATAACAATGATCTCTTACTTTCTATTAATTCCAAGCCCACATTTTTCCTTCTTAAGGCACAATTTAGTTCACTCCAGCAGCTTCTGTTTCCCTACTGCGCACTTCTCCAGTGGAGTCCCAACAGTGAGAAAAGATCCAGCAGGAAACCCAGTAAATGTTGTCCAACCAGTATCTTTGTTAAGGGCGGCATGGGGAATATCACTAGAGATTCTTTATACATAGATGAACCAAGGTAAGTTTGTTTTTTTTACTCCTAGGTAATTCATCACTATAGAAGGAATACTGAATATTTTACTAAAAAATGAAGATGTGCATAGATGAATTCATCAATTGCTTAGACTAATGAATGTTTTATCATAATAAAATTATATCCATCCATTCATTTCTTCCTTTAATCAATAAGTATTTATTGCATAACCATTAAATGCCAAATACTTGTGCTAGATATACAGTAGTGAGTAGAAATAGAGATACCACAGTGAACAAGATAGGTATTACTATTCCTCTTCATGGAGCCTACAGTTTAGCTGAAGACTCAGACATTAAACAAATAAATAATTGCATAATTACCTTTGTAATAGATTATATGAAGAATACAAGGTCTTATCAGAGTATAAACAGGGATATAATCCATTCAAATTGATTTATAATAGTATCCATTAAGTAGGGTTATTTAAAAGTCTAAAATACTCATCTGGAAGTTGACATGGGAAGTTTGCTAAAAAAAAAATATGAAACTGACACTGAAGTTCAATATCAGGGCACATCCAAGAGTGCTTGTGACAAATGGCTTTAAGAAAATAAGAAACAGAGTAAGAAAAAAAGGAGGTAATTGAGAGGAGAAATAAATACTAATAAAAGAGTAACCTGTATGTACAGCTTACAGAAATAATTCCTTCAGATGCTGTTAGATATACCTTCCGGTGACTTCATGGTAATTTTATTGCTTGTAATTTTGTAGCTAATTTTTATATAGCAACCTAAAAGTTGAGTTTAATTGAATCTTACTTTTTAATTATCTCACAGATTGTTTGACCTAAAAAGTTTCTCTGAAACTCTAAAATTGTTTTCTTTCTAATTTAGTAAAGTTTACAAGTTTACTTTCAAGTCTCAAGAAAGTTATTGCTTTTATTTCAACTTGCTATGTAAAACAAGAATTCAATTTAACAAGCATTTATTGAGCAATTGTTATGTGCAAAACACTTTGCTTTGAGATCTTAAACACAAAATAGAGTTACATGACATATTTTCTATTCCAAAGGAGCTCTGACATAGTGTGCAATGTGTGTACACATTTGTGTCTTAGGATTTTGTATACATCTATGAGGATCTAAAATGGTTTAAATAAAATTGAGAATTATGGAAAATGGTTAAAATAAGGAAGAGCCAACACAATGAAAGGAATAAGGTTCAATTGTCTTTTGAGGCAATCTAATGAAAAGTAGGAATTAAAAAAACCTTACATTAATAAGCAGTGAGAGCTAAAAAATTACATTATAATAAGATGTAAATAAGAACTGGTGCTTTGATCAAAGGAAAAAAATAAATGAGAGAAAAGCTTTAGGAAATCATGAGGTTTTTAAAAAAATACTAGACTAGCCATCCAACAAACAGAAGCCTGAGAGGCAGAATTATAAATCTTGGGAATGCTATATGGGTCATAACTGGAAATAACAGAATGGAATGAATGAAAATGTACAATTTGACTTGAGTATCAGGAAAGGTTGACAGTGAGATTTATTAATTATTATATAGTTTTTAAAAGAAATAGGTCATCTCTTGGGACATTAGAAAGGAAAAGTAGATTAAATCCCAGAGCGCAGAGGTAGGCAAGCAGAATCAAAGACTTGTTGGGCTTTTTTTCCTTCTGGTTTCTATGACTTTATGATTTCTCTACATTGTACTACTTGAATTATGGTGAACAAATTCTCTCATTGCCTCTTATAGCAGTATTTTGTTAATAATATATTTGTTGTCCCACAGGCATATCCCTTTTATCAAGTTTGAAAAACATCAACCTGGAACTTGAATTAATTTTAGATTTCAAAGTAAAAGATCCATGAATGATGGTCACAAAGAGAAGTGAATTGTAAAACCTAAGTAAAACTGATCACAATTAGGGATATTAGTCCAATTTCCTTCTTGAACAGTTCTGCAGGTAATATAATGGTAAAAGGTATCATCTATTCAAGAAACTGTGCCTATAATGCACCTTTATATATATTATGTGTCTTAATCCTTGTAAATATTCTAATATTATGGAGCAAAGTTATGTCCTTTATTTTCTATACATGGAAACTGAGGCTTATAGAGTTGCTAATACCAAGGTGCTTGTTCTTTCTATGATACCTGTAGGAAGAGCAAATTGGCCCAGGCAAGGTCAGACTCTTATACTCCTGGTTACCAAGGAAAGCAAGCCCTGGGTGTGATGAAGAACACTAACATGATATAAAATTTAGAAAGTGCCTTCAGGCTGCTACACAGTATGAAACAGTCTTTTAAATTTGGTGGTGCATTGGATACAAGGGTATTTCTTCCCTGGAAAGGTAAACTAGAATTATTGGTAGTTTAAAATAAAAGCTTATTAGAAGCTTATCCCATAGCTAATTCCTTGGGAAACAAGATTCTCTTAAACTAAATGAGCCAGGGTGTGAAGTTTGAGAGATATTCTTGTCTTCCGAGTGCTGGGTCAACAACTGTTGCAATGACAGAGCCAGAGAAAGAGTCTTGCTGCAAGGACCACCTCCTGGGGCTGTCCAGCTCAGTCATTTGTAAATAGGAACTGTGTGAGCTGGGCCACGTATGCCTGGGCTCTGGGTACTCTTGGAAAACGTCTTCGCACAGAAAATCAGAAGCCTCTTTCCCTTATCCCAGTGTGGGCTGAGAAGACTGCTAAGTCATCAGGAGGCACTGTCTCACTGAAGAATGCTAGGGAAGGGATTCAATTTGTGTCCTAGGACTGTTCCTTATGTACAAAAAGCAGTACCTTGTATACATTGTTAGATGCATAATCCTTGTTAACAGGTGTTATTGACTCTGCTTTTCCTGTCTGCTTTCAGGATTCAGGAGAAATACGCTTAGTGCTCTGCTTATATTATGTAGTTGCAGTATAGATGGCACACTTTACTGATAGAAATTGGAAAGTAATTCGATTTATTATAAAATAAATGAGCTAATTTTGGAGGAAATGATAGGTCAAGGAGGTGATGATGGATGAGCCATCAGCAGAAGCCTGTTGCAGTCAAGTGCGGTGTGTCTTTCCTGGTACCTCTCTAAAACTCCGTACTTACAGTATTTCAGGAAATCCACAAGCACTGCACAAACCCACAACCACAGCATAGGAACACTTCTCCCAATTTCTTTTCTGGCAATATGTTAACACTTTAAATCCTGAATTCAGACTGCTATCTTTTGGTTTTAGAGAGATCTATAATCTGAGCTAGCATATTCTTTGAACTGCAAACCATCAATACCTGTGTAATATAGTTTTATTAACTCTTCTTTTTAGGGGGAAGGTAGAAGAGTATTTCTTAAAGTGGCTTAAGCTGAACTCTTTTTGGTTTGACCAGAGAATGTGATTTTTAATCAAAAAGTAGAAATACAATGTTTTAGGGAGTCTGAGGAGGGCTACTAGTTCTTATTTTGTGTTTTCAAAATAATATCAAGATAAAACAACTGGGTTGTGGATGAAGCATGATTTAAATCGGCAGCAGTGTCAATGTTTTCTTTGATTTTCTTATTCGATTATGGCAGCCCATCAGGACTGAGCACCCACCGCTGCCGTGACTCAATGTTCCCTATAATAGTGACAGTTGAGCTCAGAATATTAAAGCTTTTTTTCTTATATCCCAAAGAAATACAAAACTTCAATGTAACAAAGTGAGTGAGGGCATAAACTCCTGAAAGCTACCAGTGAGCAAATTTACATATGCTTGCCTAAAAGAGGGCTTAGGAAATTGTACTACTCACGCAAAAATACTGCAAAAGACAAGAGTATGTGATTTTAAAGGTAGTTTCATTAAATTACTTTCTGAGTTACGTGTTATGTATATGTAAGTGCTGCTTACTAGTATCCTTGTTCCTATGGTAACAATCGCTCCCAGCAACATGAAAAGATTTCAACAGGATTTGCTCTTAAGAACTCATTTTTGGAGTATTATCAGAGAAAACTGTATATTACACACTATTCCTAATAATCCATCTTATTTTAAATGTGAGATTTTCTTGGAATCATAGACCTGCAAGGTTACACGAAGACAATTTAGGATTGGAAGTTTTGTTATTCTGTCTGCTTCTCACTTGTCCAAGGATAACTTGGGCTTGACCCTCTGCCTTAAATGCCCTGGAGATGTAGGGAGATATTTCCACTATGCCTATTTCAGTTTTCTATAAACAAAAGTTATATTCCTCCAAGCATTTTTCAGCTGACACAAATCCCATAAATAAACTGTTCTCTGTTTCAGAACACTGGAGGACTCACACACAGGCATATTCAACAATAAGTGATAGAAGTCTGAAAAGAATTCTGGTTCTCAAGTGATTAAAAGCAGTGACAGCCATTTTATTCTGCTACTCAAAAGACAAATGAAAATTCATATGAAATTATGATATGCTTAATTTCTTATTTCTCCTCATTTTGCTAATGTTTGCATTTGATTAAATTTTTCTCCATCTGTAAGCATTTTTCCAAATGGAAATATTCCATCTCACCTATCTGTGTATGGGACTGTTTTTCCTGGCACGTGAGATTAATAAAAAGTCATATTGCTAAGTCTCTTATGGTTGGTCCACATGGAGGTCGATTTGTTTTTCTTTCTTTCTTTCTTTCTTTCCTTTCTTTCCTTTCTTTCCTTTCTTTCCTTTCTTTCCTTTCTTTCCTTTCTTTCCTTCCTTTCCTTCCTTTCCTTCCTTTCTTTCTTTCTTTCTTTCTTTCTTTCTTTCTTTCTTTCTTTCTTTCTTTCTTTTCTGGCCACATGTTCAGTTTGCTTACCCCCGCCAGCCCTATATTCATTTCTATCTTTAGTCTCTTCCAGAGAAGTGAATATAGTAAGTCCCATCTCCTCAAAGGTGAATAATGTAAATCTTTAAGCTGTGGCAGAGAAGTCATAGCTTAACTTCTCCATAATTTCTCAGCAGGAACTTTAGAGTATTATTAGTGAAGGTGAGATGCTTACCTGGCACCCCGGGGCCCCCCGGCTTTGGAATTCTGCGCAGGTACGCTGTAACCTGAGTGAGTTATGAGTCCCAGGTGTACCACTGGCCTGCACGGCCTGTATGTTAATCAACAATGATCCTGAAATTTCCTGAGACAGCAAAGTAGGGACAGCCACACAGGATTACTGCATGGTGCTGGAACCCATTTCTTCTCTGGGTTTTAGCAATTCTGCTCATGCCTCATACAAGACGGCTACTCAAGCACATTCAAGGGCATTCCCTGAGAAACAATATGCTAATTCTGCGTCTCAAACTGCTGCTAGTTAAACTGGGTCCTGCTGCACTTAGGCAGCACCCTGAAGAAAGAAACCCAAGTCGGTGACATATGCTGTTTAACCTAATGAATTATGCATCCTAATGCAATGTGGTCTTACAGCCCCATGATGCTTTTTAGGAAATATGGGCTCAATGAGATACAAAATAGAATGACAGCATTAGAAGCAATGAATATCATACCCTGGGCCCAACTTATTTATGACAAGTACAATATTTCTGAATAGCAGTTTATATTTGTTTTTTTTTTTTAGTAGATAATACCTGGTCTTCCATATGCAAATAATCATTACTAATCTAGATATTTTCAGTCTTTGCCCCTATTATTCAACAATATCTTTTTATCATTGACAAATGCTAGAACAACATTAGTTTTACTTGTTTGGCCTATGAAATGCAAAATAATTTAACTACAATATATTTCTCATGTTTTTCAAAAGTGTTAACTTATATAATCACAATCATATATGTGAAATGAAAACAAAATAAATAGCTTATGTGGTTAAACCATCCATTCTAGCATGTCTCATATATGTACTATATTATATGCCTAAGTAATAAACTTAAGAAATAGCAAAGATACAAGTATGCATTATTTATACATTTCCAAAGGCGTATGATTTTGAAGAAATAGGGAATCCACAGAGTGTCACAAGATATTAGAATATAAAATTCCTTAGGCCTAAGTTAGGAATGAGATGAAACATAAATACTAGATTAATGCACCAGTGTATGGATTGAATTTGATCAGATAAAGCGGGCAGGAAGTGGGGAATGAGGATGAATAAACATCATATGAAAGGGCAAAATAAATATTTGCTGAATGAAAAATGGTATAGAACTTTGATATTTGAATGGAAACAGATGCCATACATGCTTGTTTCCATAGATAAAAATAGTTTTTATTTTAACAAAACTCAAGATAGAAAGCAGGAGAAAACCTGGCATGTATTTTTCATGATGAACACAGGAAATTTACTCCCTTACACTCTATGGCTCTGCTGCCAGTACGTTTTTTGTTTTTTTTTTTTTTCTTTTGGTGTTCATGTTTTACCTCTGCTTTCATACATTATGTCTCTATAAGCAATAAAGTATTGCATTGTGTGCTTTTTAATTTTAAACAAATAGTTTCAGAATACACACACACGTAATATATATTACTGCGCAACTTGCCTTTTCCACTCAAATGTTGATAATACACAGATCCAGTTCAGTTCTTTTAAATGATGTGCAATATCTGATGCTGGCAACGTGTTAACTTCTAGGCTTCTCTTCCTAAGACAACTAGAACTTCTAATTGTAAACGAGTCAGTGCAACCAGGATGCAGTATAACATTAAAGCAATGATTCCCAAACTTTAGTATGCATGAGTCAACTGGGAGCTTGTAAAGATAACAATTCCTGGGCCCCATCTCCGAAAACAATGGCTGAGTATTAAGTGTAGGGAGGTGCCCAGTGAGCATTCCAGATGAGCCTGATGCATGCAATCTGCGAGAACCCTGGGTGGTAACGAAGCATATGGTTTTTCCTAAGTCAGGTAGACTTGGGTTCTAACTCACTCACTTGCTCTAAGACTTCAACAAACACTTAACTTTGCACACAGTAAGGATAATATACTTCAGAGAAGTGTATCTGTTACTATCTTCAGACCAAACTAAATACAGTAAAGCACCCAGGTAAGTGCATACTAAGTCTATGTCAAGGAGTATACTATTAGAAAACAGTTTTTATACACACCAGAATTCTAAAGGCAGATAGACAGTAAAGGGAAACCTGACTCTGTTTTATTTACCACGAGAGGATATGGACTTTTTGTTTGCAGATTCTGTAGACAAACAGGTAGACTATGAAGTTAGTAAATGTTCCCCAAATGGAAGCACAATGGTCATTCGTCAAAGTTCCACTGGAATGTCATATGGCGTTATATGCCCCATATTTTGAAAGACTGTGGCATAGCAAGAACTTGGCTATATTTTCCACACTAGCAGGACCTTCTCAGGATGAAGTGAGTCCCTGGCAGCTGTGTGCCCCTCAGGGAACCCAGGGGCAAGAGGAATACCATATGCTGCCTATCAGCTCCTGCTGTGGGGAGCCACCACATTTTCATTAATTTCAGCATAGTTGCTAAATAAATCAGGAACTTTCTGTAGGTTCATTGGTCTTTTCCTATCAATCCATAGCTCGCCTGATATGCAGCATACATGGCAGCACCCACTGTAGATATATTTTGTGCACAATTTGGTAATAGAGGCATAGAAACACTGTCACTCACTCATTCTGCTCGATGACCTAGTTATTCTGTTCACTGGGTTGTCTAGTGGTGACACAATTCTTTCCCCTAGGGCGAACCAAAGATGACAAAATATTCTTTCTCAGGGAGAGAACTAATCAAAACCAAGTAACATCAGGAACTCTAACTTAGTCTATGATTTGGTTTTTGTAGAGGCTTATTTAAATATTTGGAAATAGGTACAACATGAAATAATAGGAAAATATTATAGAAAGAGGATGGAGCCATTTTCTTTTCTCAAAAAATACTACTAAAATGGACTCTAGACCTATACGTGATGAGTACTTAGATAATTATTACTCATCATAATATTTTTTCAAGTCCAATAGAAATTAAAATAACTATGGAATACTTCATTATTTTCATAAACCTAAGAAGAAACAGAAGTTCATCGATGCCTCACAAAATCATTATAGAAACATGGGTATTTATTCAATGTCATGGTCAAAAATCATTCCTGGATGAGGAAATTGAAGCAGAGGGGGGAAGAGACAATGGTTACCTGTGGCTTTTTTAACCTTGGCAAGTTCAAGAATGGAGTTCCCGTATTGCTAGATCTTTGTGACTCTCTGGACATTCCCATTAGTGCTTTCTCAAGTTCTCGGCTCTCAGTTTACCCTTCATTCCTATCTCCAAGTTCAAGCTTTAAGCCTTTCAACCTCAAACTGGGAAAAAAGAATGAGGCCATGAGCTACCTTAAGCAGGAGGCCTGCGACTGAGAATACAGACATCTTGGATGTTGTTTCTGCAGGTGGGCAAAAGAGCTATGCAACATGAATAGGTAATGCTGGTGAAAGCAGAGCTGGGCCAGGGCACACTGAAGGAAAGGCCAGTCACATGGATCCTGCCTTTATGTAATATTTTGATTCATAAGGGAATTTTGGATGAATTCTGATTTTTGAAAACATTGCTTTAAAATATTATTTCATCTTAATTACTGAGTTTTATCTCTTCCATCTCAAATTTTGTGACTGGTCCTATCATGGGTGAAAGTCTTGCAAAATATAAAGTATTTAACTAGGTGTGTACACAGGTATGTGTAAATATACAAAAAAGAAAAAAGGATGGGACTCACTCTTGATGAGAGCCTACTGCATGTATGCCAGGCATTGCTTGTTGATATATATAAACACACACACACATATGAAATATATATATACAGATACACACAAAGAATATGTGTATGTATTCTTAATCCTGTGGATTAACTTACATTTTATCGATGAGGCAAGGAAAGCTTGGAGAGGTTTACTAATTTGCCCAAAGTTGCAGAGCTTGGCGTCAAAGGGAGGAGGAGAATGAAAGTGAGAGAGTGATCTGTGTTTATAAATTAAGACAGTATGTCATAAACACCAATAAACTACTAGTTATAGCTGTTATTGCATTTGGGAAATGCAGCAAAATGTCATTCAAAGTTTTCTTAAATAGCAATAATGTTCATGCCTTTCACTGAGATTGAAAATATAAATTTGATGCCCTGAATATAAGATTCTAGTCCTATCCTTTCAAAATATTACCTGATATCATTGGTTTCAGTTGATTTCTCAAGTTCTTAGTTTGAATTATTGCTTTTATAGCGATTCTTTTTGTGCATCCCAGTAATATTTCGTGAGCTATGAGATGGGAGTTAAATATTCAAATGTCAGAGAGCTTCAGAGGTAAAGTATTTCTCTATCAATCAGTGCTAGTGAAAGCTGTATGGGTTAGAGGCAGGATCAGGGAAATCAATATTAATTATTTATGTTGCTCTTCTTGTCATGGTGAAATAAATATCTGTGAATGACATGATGGTTAAGTCAGTATGTGTTGGGGCTTGAGAAAGGACATGAATATCTATGATCATATTTTTATGCGTGATTGCTTGCAGGAGTGAAATAAATATCTGCTAACAACATGCAGCAAAGAGATTTGTGCAGGGGAATAGGAAAGAAAGAAATATCTATAGCTGATGCAAAAGCAGGCTCATATACGTAAACACCAGTACTAGGAAAAGTCAGCAATGCTAACAAAGGATCAATATGATACTGACTATGTAAAGAAACAAATTATAGGACTACAGCTAAATTGAATTTTTATTCATCTAAAATCAAGGAATATGCATTTAAAAGTTTATGAAATCCAAATAAAAAATTAAATGGGTTCAAGATCTTATTTTTGCACTTATAGTATAATTTTTAATATTTTCAAAGATATCTGAATGCAGAAGGGTAATAGGGTAAAAAATAGTGTTAGGAGGCAGACAGTCTTGATTTTGGAAACAATATTTGTCTCTTCTAATTTATGACTTGGGAGAGTTATTTAACTTCTCTGAGCCACATTGCTCTTGTATAACTGTGCATAATGATAGCTACTTTATGGGACAGTAATAAGTATTAATGAGATAATGGATATAAAGTTCCAAGTATAAAAGAAGTTATAAGTACAATGCTTGGAACATAGTTTATTGAATAATAAAGGTTAGATCTAACTGTTGTTATTATTGGTATTACAGGCAAAGGAATAATATTTTGGAACAAATACCAGATATGACCTACAAAAATGACTACCCATACTTTGTAGAAATGAAATAAATGAACATAGCTTATAGTTTTTCTTGTTTCCCAGATAATACCTGCAGGATTAAAACTGGAAAGAAAAATCAATTTTAATATTCAGGGGAGGTCAGATTTAAAATTGATCAGTTGCCATTATAATTAATGAAAAACACAAGAAAAATGATTTTTTTCCCTAAATATAATGAATTTGCCATTTACATGAAATAACCCAATTTAATAGATTTTTCTTTTAGTTAACAACAGGAATAAATTATTGGCCAAGAAGAAACATTTAAGAAAAAAATGCTTTAAATAAAATGTTAAAAATAAAAATTATAGAGCTGCATTAGCCACCTTTATAATAATTAAAATGTCATTAGAGGGTTATATATTGTTAGATGCTGCAGAAAATTACAGAAATTACGGTAATGTGTTGTACATAAAAAAATGGAGAAGTCCTTTTGGGATTAGGTACTATTTTACCCAGCACATTCATATGCAATTTCTGAAGTTTACTGCTGGTCAAGATTGACAATATAGGTCAGTGGTTAACAAGATGGCTTTGGGGGTCAGTATGTCTGGGCTCCAACCCCAGCTTCATCTCTTGTGAGCTCATGCATCTTGGACAAGTTACTTAACTTACTCATTCCTTTTCTTCTCCTTTGTAAAAATTGGGTAATTAAACTACCAACCTCATAATGCTGTGAGGTTTAACCAAGATTATGCAGTTAGCAGATGTCTGGCTATTAACAAGAACTCAATAGATAGAGGCCGAAAGGATATCTGATCTACTAACCACAATGGTATGTTTATTTTATAATAATAAAAAGAGAAGTACTTTCTATCTAAATATTAAATTTTAAAATCCACTATTTATTCTAAACATAGACGTATTTTCCAGTCTTAGCTGAACTCGACCCAACTCCGTTCAGGCATTTAGGAAATTTCTAGGCACTGTTGTTTCAAGCTGCCCTTCTGGGCTTCAGGGTTATGACATGACTTGGTGTGAAAGCCTGCCACTTTGATTTGCTTCCCCAAGTTCAAAAAGCAAAAGCTTTTAATTAGCAGCTTATTTTAATTACTCTCATTAAGACCTTATTTGTTCAGAAACGCAACCACTCTAAAGGGCAACAGTATCTCTCAATCCTTCTACTTCTGTCAAGAGGAAAAGCATCCATTCTCCACCACTGGTCCCCTTCTCCTGTGGCCCTAAATGTCAAGGCATGGAGTTCCGTAAGCTGATGTTTCTATAAGTGCCTTTTCCAGTGAAAAAAGTTGTTTCTGTAAACCAACTGCATATTTCCATCCAACTCTCTCACTCTTCCTTAGAGAATAAAATTTTGAATAATTACTTTATGAGTATACAAACTTGCTTCCCAAGTAGCTTGTCATTTCTTTCCAGGCTTTCTTTCTGAAGTGCAAGGCTGTAGCATGTTTATTTATCTTGTCAGGGATACCGATGGTGAATAAATAAATGGATTTACGAATTAATGAAACTGAGTCTTTACAATGGGAAAAAATAATTAAATAGTATTTTATAAATGCCTTGATTAGCACGATGGCACAAGTCCTGGCTCGCTATTTTTTGCCTCGGATTTATTGAGGTATAATTGATAAATAAAATTGTATGAATGTAATGTGTACAGCATGATGCTTTTATATACATATATATTGTAAAATAATTATCACAATCAAGTTAGCTGACAAGTCCATCACCTCATGTAGTTATTACTTTCTTTTTTTGTGGTGAGAACAATTAAGATCTACCCTCTCAGCAAATTTCATGTACGTTATTAGTGATAGTCACCATGCTGTATATAAGATACCCAGAACTTATTGATCTTATAACTGAAAGTTTGTACCCTTTGACCAACATCTCATTTTTCCCATTCCCCAGCCCCTGGCAACCCCCATTCTACTCTATATAGAATGTCTTAAATTTATAACGCCCAGCCGTATGCTAGAGATGGGATAGATGCTCATTGAATCCTTGTTACTTATTTATTAGTATCTGAGAAAAAATAATTTTATACTTACAAAGAAATAAAGTTTAAAAATATGTACATTTAAGGGATGAAATGGGATGAATGAGACATAAACATTAACCAAATATCATGCTATTAAAAAAGTTTACATTAAAAAAACCTGCATGTAAAATAAAGGAGCATTTTAGTGTACTCTAGTACGGGCAATGTCTTTGAAAGTTCGATTTCCTACTTTCATGAAGCCACAATCAAATCTTGCTCCGTACCAGTCATCAGAGTGTGATAAAGTGCAAAATCTTCATTGTTACCTTGACATTTTCATTTAGTTTCTGCTGAATACCCAGTCAATTCTTCCAATATTCAGAAAAATGTTCCTCAGCATTTACCTTGTCATTTTGATGATGCTATACATCCCACAATCAAACGGAAATTGTCAGGTCTTCTTTTCTTTTATAGTAATTCAAATATGCCTTTGTAAACCTAAATTACTTACATTGATTGAGCAAAAATGATTTATTTTTTCACGCTTCCATGTTTCTCAGGTAAAGGAAGACGTAATTATTCAGTTTGCATATACACAACACTGTTTTACAACGTTTACACTTAAAATGGAGAAAGATTTGGGTTTGACACTTGGCAACAAGGAAAACAGTGTCTGAGATGTGAGGCAATTTACTGAGTCACAGTGAAATCAGAACGTGGACTTTGTATGGGAAAGAGTGGCAGAAAATTGCCAGCATGACCAACAATTTTATATTCAAGAATAACAGATAATTTCTGATATGTGAAGCCTGCAATCTATACATACAGATGACTGCCAAATCCATAATTCTTGCAAGGCCTCTACTGGATTAAACATTACTATTAGAATGACTATTTGTTTATCCTTTGCCCTACAGATACGTCAAGAGCTATGAAGCTGAGATTCTGACCTACTTATAAGGTAACGTGTTAGCTTGCTACAAATTCATGGATGCTGGCAAGAGACACTGACACTCCTAGGCCAAAGACAAAGGACGTTATTATCCACGACACAGCAAGCAGCATGAGCTTTGTATTTGTGCAAGTGCCCTTTGACACCCCAAGTCCCATGGGGGTGACATGGTATGGCCCAGGCAGATGATGGGCACATAGTGGGTTTGTGTCACCACTAAGAAATCCTAATCTTAGAAAACCTGAATCCTTTATAATGAGATGGAAGCAAACCAGCCTGACCTTTGCTCTGGATCTCTAGCTTTTAAAGCTATTTGCCATACAAACATTCTTGAAAAGATTACACAGAACCAAGGTAGCCAGTTCCTATGCTCTCAAGATGTGCAGAAACAGACATCTGGGGAGAACTATCTCAGAGCAATAAGATGGTGAGTCTTGGTAAGTTTAGACATGGTAGACAATGTAATGCATAGGATGGCAAGCGATATTAAAGTAATAGCTGTTATTCCTGGAGTAACTGTGTGCTCCAATTTGCTCAGAGCAAAGCTTGGGAAAAGCCTGGTATTGATAAATAAATGCCTTTAAATTTGTTTTAGCACCTCCTCTCTCAAAAATGTCTTACATTAGTACATATATGGTCACTTAGTTATAGCTCACTGTGAAAGAACACTCAATTCCTGAAAAAGAATCATTTCCAGATGAACATAAAAGTTCTTTGGTGGCTGTAACTATAAATCCTGGAATTCCAGCTGAATCCTAGCATATTTTCCATGTTTTTATGTATCATATAAAGGAAAAAAAAGTTTATTTGGTTTTTTTAAGGGTTTCTGGTAAAGATCTTCAAACTATTAATTCAAACATGTTATTGGAGTTTTGTTTGTATATGTGTAATTCTCTTCATCTGGCCATTTGCACAGGTATTTACCGATTTCCAAAATAATATATCTCTGATCTCTGTAATGGTTATAATATACCCATATTGAATCATCTTTGGTATAGCTTTACATTCCATCCAAAGCATTGTGACTTAAATGGAATTTTACACATTTATACTTAAGTTTACTCTGGTAAATGCAACCACCTCCCCACTCCCTTTTCTGACTCTGGTATGCTGCTGAAAGGTGTTGGTAAATCTCCTAATCTAAACTGTAAAATATAACCCAGAGATTCTTAACTATTTTGAACATTTAGTACACTTTCAAGTACTGCATCTTTGCTGACACATATTTAATGGGTTACAATACTCCAATTTGGTGAATGAGGCAGCAAATTTTACAATGTAACCCCTCTTAGAGAATATCAATGTTTCTGCAGAGCTTTAGAAAAGTGCATCCACGGTTAATACACTATTTGATTGATCTTCAACAATGACTCTTCCTTTCTGTAGAACTTTTATCAATTTGACTGAGCATTCTTATAGACCCTTGAGGGAAAGTTTTATGGGTCTACTGAGTATTTTATCTTTCTTTGGCTGGACATGTATCTGTACCTCTTATATCCTATCCATAGCAAATTGTGTGCTGTTATCCATTGCATCTCATAGCCTTTCTGATGAATGTTTCATCCAATCAACATTACCTTAGTAGCATATATATATTTAGCATTAGCAAAAATGAATTTATATATTGCTAAAATAAAAATATAACAAAGCAAAATTTGCAAAAAGTTTGTAAGTCAGACCACACCAATTGCAGCCCCCTGGTTCACTCTACGTTTCTAAAATTTTTTCACATTACCTATAAAGGCAAAAGAGAGGGAAGGGATACCATCACGAGGGTCTAGGGCACTGTAGCCCAAGGCTACTCTCTTTTAACGTAAAATCACATTGATGCCTTGAGATTTTCTTTTATAAAAAACTAAATATATATTTTGCATTTTATCTAGCTGTAATTTTTGAAACACAAACATAAAAAAAAAAAAATCCCCAAATGTCTGAGCAATATGGAAGTTCTAGGAAAATGTCCAGGTTTTTCTTGCAACTTGAGTGCAACATGCCTAAAAAGCATAGGCTTAAAAACATAAATGTATTCATCTATAATTCAAAAGTGGGAGGGGGTTTTAAGGTTTTCCTTCCTTATAATAAATTTTAAATCATGATGTTTTTCATACCTTATTTATGACATAACACCCGTTTATCTATCCATTTATCTACCTAATCTGTCCATCCATCTATCCATCCATCTATCTACCTAATCTGTCCGTCCATCTATCCAACATCCATCCATCTATTCTTATATATCTTTGTCCATCCACCCATCCATATATGATTATTTCTATTTGTCTGTCTACCTCTTCATTCATCATTTATCTATCTTCTATCTACCTCTATCAATCTATCTATGATCTGTATAGACATTTCTTAAATAGCTGAATTTATACAATATTAAACAATATTAATCGTCTCTTCTAACACCATCTAACATTCATTCCTAAGAAGGGACCCCTTCTATTGTTTGACATAAAAACAAGGTAATCACTGTTTTCTAGGTTTCCTATCAGCTTTTCTTCTAGGTGGCATGTTAAAGACAGCTGGAAGCAGAAACAGCCACACAGATGCAGGATTTTGGCAGTACATGAAAGCCCCAGACACTGAGTCCTCCCCAAGTGAGGGCAAAGAAAAGGAAACAGGCATGTTGAACATCTGTGTGACAGTTATTTTCATGTTCACAATTCTACTCAGGCTTCACAACAACTTCGTTCAGTGCTTATGGTATCCTCACATCAATCCTCTGAGTTAGGGACTGTCATTATTTCCATTTTACGGTTGAGGAATCTGAGCTTGAGAAACATTAAGGAGCTTGCCCACATTCACACGGCTAAATGGCAAACTCAGATACAACACAAACCACGTTGGCTTCAAAGCTCTTGCTCTTGAACATTTCTAAACTTTGGAACCACAATTTATTTTATGATAAAAATTGTCTCCCCTTTTCATATCTCTTGCAACCAATGCTATGTTAGGTGCAAAGTCAGATTAAAAATGTGAATGGCACAAAATTGTAGTCAGGTAGCACAGGGGCTAGTTCTCAAGCTGAAAGCCAGAGTTTACTGAATTCAGTAGAGATACTGTAGGGTTAGACAAACAAGCACATAATTCAGGTAATTGGTAGACCCTACCCTAACTACAGTCTTGGGTCTAACACATGCTAACAGAGTATCTGCTCTCTAGTACTCCTCATATCTGCTCACTCACTAATCCAGGACATCTGGGGCATTACCTCACCCTGGGTCTGAAAATAATTCTTACCAACACCAATTTGAGGTGTCCAGATAGACACCTTAAATGAGGTCGTTTGACACTACTTATATAAATCCTCCAAAGTGACTATTTCACCAGAGTTATTTAAGTGACAATTCTAGCTATTATTAGATACTTTAATAGCTCCTATATGTATATGGATTACATGATAAAGATATAAGCTATCTATTTTAAATGCACTGATATTAATTTTTGTCATCCTCTGATATCTAATCAATTAGGACTTTGATCTTCTAGAAGATAATAGTCTTTAATATTCATTCATTTAATAATCACTGAATTATCCTTGAAATAATTATTGCTGAATTCCTCCTCCATGCTACACAGTAGTGAACGAAAGACAGTCCCCACTCTCATGGAGTTTACATTCTAATGGACTGAGAATGACACTAAAAGAATAGATTGATGTTACATTGGACAAGTTCTCTGAAGAAAACAAAGAAAAAGCTGGATAAGGAGGGCAATGATTGATGGGCTGGGAAACTTCCTATGGAGAAGTCAGGAAAGGGTTGTTTGATAAGGAGGCCTTTGTGCAGAGACAGGAAGAAAGCTTGGGGGAATACTTGTTCCAGGAAGAGTTAGTGGCCCTGATTCAGGAATGTGACATGCCTATTAACAAAATGCACATTGATATCAAAGCAGTTGAAGGAATATTTTTAATTTTGTATAAATAAGCTGAGAACTTTAAGCATTTTTCTTGCTTTGCAATGTTTGCCAAAGAATGAAGTCCTGAACTAAGAAGAAGAAAAAAGAAAAAAATTGGTATGTTCTTTTACATTTCCATAGTCTTTAATGATTTTTACCCATTTTTCTTGAGGATTTCATGATTTAACCTTCTCTGATAAAGGCATCTGCTGAGCCTAAGACACATCAAAAAATGGAGGGATTACTCTTCATCAGAAATAAAAAGAACCAAGGATGTATATGCGAATGCTATAATAGTCCTACAAAAAAATTACACAAGAACAGAGAATGGAGAAAAAATATGTAACATTTTAATTTTTTCCCCATGTCTTTCAATTTCCCTCCTTTCTTTCCTGGCTTAACCTCTTTTAATTACACTCAAACTACTTCATTCTTAACTTTTTAAACTTTTATACACTGAACATCTTATCAATAATCTAGAAAAAAAAGAGTAGGGCTATAATTGTCTAGTCACCAAATATGAAATGACCATATATTCTATTAATATATATACAATATATATGTATAATATATACAAATACCACATGGAAGAGTCTTATTTTCTATTCATTTCCTACTCATTTTCTTTCCAAACAAGCTGAGAATATATCATAGGATGATGATGATGATGGTGATAAAAATAATCTATCTATCTGTATGTTATCTAGATTCTACCTCATAAATCCTAGAGTTTGGTACGATAATCCTATTTCGATGAGAGCATGAAGATTTTGAGAGATTTGGTATTATCTCCAAGATCATACAGCAAGAAGGTTGCAAAGAGTATATGCAAACAATAGGTGTCTATGCTATTCCCATTATATCATGTTGATGCTAGAGACTTCTTCCCTGAGGCAAGCTGCATAATTCTGGAAGGCAACATACTTCTGGCTATGCTTAAGGTAGAGTCAAATTGTGTGACTTAGAGAATGGCTTTTAGAGAGTGATTTTGGTCGCCTATTTGCAGGAGTTTTATTTGACAATTTTACTGTGGCTTTGTTTAGGAAAACCTCATGGAGTTGTACTAAACACTGAATATTTAGATGTAGGTTTTTGTCACAGTGCCTGGCACATAGTATTTGCTTCATAAATGTTAGCCAAAAACACAACAAAAGTAATAATGAAACAGAAACAGGGTAGGGAAAGGTATATCTCCTCCCACTGGCATCTGAGAGTCTTTAATTAGCCTCCTTTTCACTACAGGGGAAGAATGAAGCTCTTTAGAAATTTTTTTCTTTTTTGCTAATTTACTGGTCAAGGAAATAAAGAACTTTTGTTCATTAACTTTTTCAAAGCATTCCTGCTTGTTTCAGATTTATCAGAAATCACTAATTTGAGCTCATTGAGTACTAACAGCAAAACTGTAAAAACTAAACCTTTTAGACACCTGCTGGCAATTAAGGAAATGTAAAATGCTTCAATTTTATTTTAGCCAGAGGAAAAAAATATAATAAGATTCTCTGCACAAAAGTACTGAGTTTATGCAGTAAATGTGTTTCTAAATTGTAAGTAAACAAAATGTTCTCAATATGATAATGCAGTACTGTGGTTAAGATCATGGGCTTGAACAAGTTATTCAATCCCCATGAACCTCAGTTTCCTTATCTGTAGAATGGAGATGATGTTAGTACCTAAAGGATCAAATGAAATAAACATTAAGTAGTATTATTTTTAACACATTTACCTATATTATTATTTCCCCTAGGAAATAATAATATAGGTAAATTTCTGAAGTGATAGCTAAGGAATCTGAAAATTAATTCTACTCGCTTATTAATAGGTAATTTATCCTGTTCTATTTTCTCTCTGCAACTGACTACTTCCTACACACACACACACACACACACACACACACACATGCAAACTGTGCTTTCAGATAGAGATCTTCAGAAATAACAGAATGTCCAAAGGACTGGGCCCATTGATGGGAATTGTGATGCTAAGGCGGCCCACTGAAAGCACATTTTAAGAAAGATGGGAACTTAAGGTAGATTTTACTTAGGATGCACTAGCTTCTGTTTTGTTTAGTGAACATGTGGATAAAACGGTAAATTAGTTTTCAGCTTTTAAAAATATTTCATTCTTTCCATCATAACTGAATTAAACACTCAAGTTTCCGTGGATGGCCATGGGACTTGTTTCCATAGGAAGGACAAAATTCTCTCTTATGAAACAAGACTCTCCTCTCATCATAATTCTTCATTTTCAATGGAACTGCTTTTAAAAATGATGGATGTTAATGATCACTTTACTTAGGAGGCATGATCATTTGTATAAAAAATATAGAGCAAGTTGGATGAATAGTTAGAATTATAAATTGGAGGCTTAGGCAATGTGGGAAAGATAAAAAACATCTTTCTCAAAATAATTGAGACTTTATTATTTACTAAAGACTTGATGAAAACAAAGCATTACCTTAGATAACATCATGTTTCAAATCTCTCTCACTGAAACATACCAGACTCAATTTATAGGCAATAAACTGAATGGAAAAGTTTGCCTTACTGATCACATTTGGAATCGGAATTAGATATATTCACGTGCAATAATAGCTCAATTTACAAGAAACTTTTAATAACTAGTTAAAAGTTCACAGACTTATTTGAAATCTAAATCTCTGTATTGACTTCTTTCAAAGGAATTTTGTATCTTTTCTAGTCTTTCTAGTCTTTGTGTCTAATTATATGAGTGATAAGTTTGAAGAAGCAAGAATATACTCAAGATGTGTGCTATAGATCTGTAATTTGAAGAATCTTATAAATTGTGCCAGGAAACATGATAGACAGGAGACATCTACTTCAAAAAGTGTTGAAAGCAATGACAAGAGCAGAACATTTCCATTAACATGCGTGGTTAAATTCAGCTTTTCTGAGTTTCTCTTTACCAGGGGAGCAGGGATTTTCATTTTTTGGTACATATCTAGCTCTCATGTATTAGTAACTCAGTAAATACTAGTTGACTTGAATTGCATCTACTATGTTTTATTTTATTCAATACATTGACAGGTTCTTAATATCTAAGCACATACAAAGTTAGGCCTTCGCTACACAAGATATATCCTTGGGGCATTAAAAACACTACATGGACTCCAGTTTGTTATTTTTTTTTTTTAAGTGTCTAATAAAATTTCCTTCCTAGTAGCACGTCAGGTGGCTTGGTACACAAGTTTAGCAGACTCATTGCTCATTAGTGGTCTCTGACCTAAACTTATACCTACACTAAGGCACACACAGCAAGGGATGGCACTGTAGCTGGATGTGGGTGGCAGTGGGGATGGAGGGTGACAGTCTGGTTAGCAAGGCCTGAGTAGGGGTAGGATGAAAGTGTAAAGTTGAGTACTTCACTACAGAGGCTGTTTCTGGAATTAATGAGAGGTTAGCAGTATTTAATAGCAGTCTGCCTTTCTTTTTAGATCTATTTAATGTCAATAGAACTTTTCCTTACATTTTATTGAAGATTGTTCATAGGATGTTAGAGAAAAACAATAGACAAAACTTTCACTCTCAATTAGCATATAAGGGTGCCTACTTCTGCAGACCAAAAGTATTCATATGTCGAGTCTAGGAATGCCTGAGAAAGAGGTGGTTTGAAGTGAGTCTCTTTGGGAGCTAAACCTAATCCTCACATTCTGGGAGTCAAGTTGGGCAATGAGCAGGGTGGATGTGGGCAATGGGAGGCTCATCATGGGGAAATGGGTTGGTCAGAGGAAAAAGAAAGGGGAAGAGAGGCCAGGAGTAATTTCAAGGAAGCTGTTTCCAAGGTTGGGATTCCAAACAGACACACAAATATAGCTCCAACCCTGGAATGTGCATGTATATACATATGTATGAGTATATGTGTATATATGTGTGTGTGTATGGGGGACAATGTGATATTCTGTACCAAGGCTCTGCAATTCTATAAAAGCCACCTTGAGACAACACATAGATGATTTCTGCCGATTTGAAACAATATAGCTCACTACACTGAATACTGGCTCATACTCCTAAATCATTACTTTTTTTTTTTTTTTAAAAGGAGGAGTTTTCAAGGTGCAGTGAAACTTCTTCCAAGGTTAGGGGACTTGGGTTTTGAGACTGAAACTGGCCATGACATCACGAGAGTCACTGAAGTGCCATATGCGTACGGTTTTCAGCCGCAAAGCAAGGAATTTGGAACAAATTATGTCTATATTGCCTCCCAGCTGTAAAAATAAAAAAATTAAGGAAATTTTCTTAGAATTTAATTATATGAAACATCATATAGCTTTTCATAAACATAATTTTTTTCTATAAATCTCTTTTTCTGATGCTTATATTTCACTCAGCTGATGTATGTGGGGGAACAAAAGGGTGTCTTAGAGGACACTGTGCAAAAGTCCATGTCATCCAAATAACACATCTGATAATGTGTTATTTTTGCAAACTTATATACTATGAGTGTGAAACACTGCCAAAAGAAATTCAAGAAACATGGGAATCATGAAGCTGCTTTAAGCAGCTCTCCCTTCCAAATTTTGCAATTCACATTTTTATAATTATACATAAATTAATTGTTGCATTCTCCTGAATTGACTAGGCTCACATCACCACATAAGGACAGTGTGACTTCTGACTTTTCTTCCCTGAGCACAGGTCCATTTCTTTGTGTGGTGATATTTCCCATAAGCAGCAGGATGGGTAGGGAGTTAGGGAGCAGAATTCATTACTTCTGGGGAGCCCTTTGGATGCAAATATTAAGCTTGAGTGGCTGTCCCTGTCTCTTGGATCCTGTTGTTCCACAGCAAGTCTTTAAGAGGCAGCTGGGACCCTCACTACATCTGGCTATACTGGGGATTAAGAAAAGAGGAAGGGAGATGATATTTTTCCCATCTGTGCCTTGGAGGACGCCTAATTAGCTTCCGTCCTTACTCAAGGGGAGAATAAAGCTATTTAAGTAATTTAGCTTAGGGAAAAAAAAAAAAAAACAACTTACAAATTAATTCAGGAACTAAAGGAATCTTCCAAAATGATTTGAAATGTTCCTTTGTTTCAGTGAGTCCTAGGTTTTTTTAAGTTCATTTGCAATCATACATTTTGCTCAGGTCTAACACCAGTGATGTCAAGTCAACGCTCTAGACACTTAGGTACCAACTTCCAAAATATAAATCCCTTATATGTTTTCGTCAGGCTGGGTCGGGGAAGGATTTCTGGTAATAGTGACATTTACTGAATCACAAAGGGTAAGGAGGAATCAGCCAGAAAAAGTGAGAGTGTAGATAAGAAGGCCCTTCCTGGCGGAAGGAATATTATGACTAAAGAAAAATCGTGTTACGTGGGAAAGAACGTAAGGAGCTGATACTGCTGGAGGCAAAATGTAGGGGTCAAAGGTTGAAGAAGGATGAAGCTTTATAGAAGAAAGCATAAGCAGATCAAGGAGGGCCTTGTTAGGGAGCTGAGCCTGTGTTCTACAGGAAATGGAAAGCCACTGAAGGTTTTTAAAAAGAGGAATGGCATATTTGCATTATTTATATAGACTTCTCCTAGAGGACAGAGTTGGGGTTAAGGCTGAAGGCAGGAGAAGCTGTTAGAAGCCCATGCAAGAGACGATAAGGACACAGTAAGAATTTAGAGAAGGTAGAAAGGACAGGCACAGATTATATAGTTGCAGTTGCACAGTAGTGGGGAAGTTAACTTTGTAGGAGGATATTAGGAAAAATGGAGAAAAAGAAAATGACCAGCCCTCTCCTACTTTGGCTGGATGGTACCAGCAACCACTGAAGAATACAGGAGACAGAGTAGAGAGAATAGGAAATTCAAAAGTGGATATCTGCAGGATGAAGTGTCTAGGGAAAAGGAAGGAAGGATGTTTAATAAGAAGCTGGATATATGAATCTGAGCTTGACCAGAAGGGTAATAGTGGAAAATCATGGATTTGGGAGTAATCAGAATATATAAGTAGCAATTGAAACCAAGTGAAGAGATGAGATCACCTAGGTAAATTATGTGCCATAGAAAAACAGAGTGCTCAGCACAGGAGCCTGTGAAGTACAGCATTCAAGAGGCAGCAAGGCACACTTGGTAAATCACTTAATACCTCTGAAACCCAAATAACAACTACTTCATTTCTGTGTTGTGGAACTTAGACATGTGTGGAACAGATAACACATGTGCAGTGTTTGATTCAATCAACACTGCCGTTCACTAAATGCTCCTTTTTCTTCCTTCCTAATTTTTGTATTAGTGCTATTTACTTTATTACATGGTAGAGAAGTTAAACTTGATTATTTTCATTTCAGCAAGAGCAGAAAGTACACCATTAGTTTTACACCAAGACTAGCACATGAAGATTGTATATAGATGTCAATGAAATGGCTTATCTATTCAAATTACATGAAAAGATTTTTCTTAATATTATACTTAAAAAATGTTTAACCTCATGATTATGTACAACCTAAAGTTTAAAAAATCTAACCAGTAGACTGCTCTACATACATTTCTAGAAACATCAGCCTCTATAGTAAACCATAATTTTAGTTCGAGTGTGATAATGCATAAACTATAATTCATAAACATATATGTTAAAGGACAAAATGACTAATTTTAGCATGCTATTCAAAAGTGCAAGGTAATGGGGTAAGTAATAACGTAGTTCAGAAATAAAGGGTCTTGTCAAATAACAGACTAGATCATCTCTACAAAGATCAAATTATTTGATTAAATCATCATATACAGAAAATCAGAGACAAGAGCAGGGAGGTTAAATGGACAAAGGTATGCATCTATCAGCTCTGTGCTATAGATTTTCTAACCCAATTGTCCAGCTCAATACACATGTGCTTTGTAAATACAGCTATTGTAAATTGATGATAGTCATTTGTGGGAAATTTCTGAATATTTAGACTCTAACCCCCAACTCTGAAAATTATGATTTTTAAGGTGATACCCTAAGAGTTATATAATTTTATCCAAAAGTAAACATCAGCATTTATGATATCTGGCCACCACCAACTATGTCATAAATGTGACCCAGTGCTTTCATGTGTTAACAACTGGTTTGAAAATCTCTGTGCAACCTATTTCTTTTCTCTTACATTTTCTATAGTTTTTTTTTTTTTTAAACACATAAAGCTTGTCCTGCGGTAACAGCAGGTGAGCTGCCTGGCGCTCTGCACCCCACGTACAGAAGCTGGGGTCTAGCAGGCCCAGAGCTGCTGCAGCCGCTGCTAACGGGAGACCGATCATGTCCACGCTCACATGTGGAAGCTTTTTGCTTGATATGCGTTTACTCTTGAAGAGTGATGGTGTGGAACTGCAGTCAGCAGTCATCCACTGTGGAGTTGGTTGCTCCTCTGAAATTGAAATAAATTGGCTGAGGGAATGTGCAGAACAGCAGTTGGTGAATTTAACACGGAGCACTGTGGGCTCACACAGATAATAACTGCATTATATTAAAGCAGAGAAATGCAAAGGGAAAACCCACTTAAGAATATTGTATTTCTCAATACGTATCAAGTCACCAAAAAAGTAAACAGAATTTTTATATTTTAATTGTAGTAAAACTGACTGAAGAAGGAATTTAATTATCCTATGAATGATTTTATTGGGACCTCCAATCTGTCCTGTAGGTTGTTGGTAGATTAATCTCTCTAATAACAGGACTTTCAAGAAGCAACTCAACTCCTAAGCTCAAGAATTTAACCTTAGTCCACAATAGAAAGGCTTTACAATTTTGTACGCTGGCTTCCTCATTAATCTTTTTACCCATTAGTCCTTACATGGACACTTCAATATTTGCAGAGCTGCTTGTGGATTTTAGAGGAGCCCAGATCAAACCCTGGTTGTCCTCCTCACTGGAGTAGCAGATGAGCAACTTGCCCACCCAGAGGTGAAAGTCAAATTTGGGCATAGGCCTTAAGATACAAAGGTGAATAAGAAATTCTCCTTGAGCTCATGGACCTCACTATTAGATAGAGGTAGAATACAGCAAATAATTATGCTATAATAGAGTGAGTATAATATGCTGTAGAAATTGAAGAAAGGCAATGAATGAGTGGCTGACTGCTTGGGAAGAATGTGGGGAAGACTGCTGTTCTAAGTGGCAGAGGGCAAAGACTGGTGTAAGCAGATAAAGCATTGACTTTGGAATCAGAAATTCTGGGTTTGAATCCCAGTTCAGTCATGTTGGGCGTGTTATATTCATACTCTAAGCTGTGAGTGTCTCACTTATAAAGTGGGATACAAATTTTGTTTTATTAGAGATTTTGTGTGGAAACTGGTGTCAATATCTTACCAACCCATACAGGAAATACTTAGTCTTCTTAATTTTCACTTATCTTTTATTCCATTGAACATTGTGCATATCCCTGCTGGTGTAAAACCTTAACTACTTCTAGTGGTTACCAACTCTAAACTTGTTCATTGGGCTTTTTGAGGCCCCTATCTTCTGGCACCCCCAGTAGATACAGTAATGCTATTTACAACAAGAGTATCAGCAATAGTAACTAGAAACATGAGCCCTGGGCCAATTTATTTGGCCATCTGTTATTTTCCATAAATTATCTCACTTAATCCTACTATAACCTATGAGGCAGGCAACATTATTCTCATTTTAATGACAAGAGATCTGAAATTTAAAGAAGACAAATAACATTTCCAAGGTCATCCAGCCAGTTAGTGACAAAATCAGGTGTCAAACACAGATCTAAGTTCAAAGATTACATACTATCCTTTTCACTTCATTAGACTCTACTCCCTTTTGCCTGTGTAGCTTTCAGAATGTGGAGAAGAGATCAATTTTGTGGGATCTTAATACATATTTGGTTGGCAGACTAATGTCTCAGAACTCTTCTACGAACTCTCAAAGCAACCCTAAATTGTGCAAGGGCTTGCCCTGCAAGGGAACGTAGGTGGCATACTGAACAATAAAAATAATAGACTGTGTTGAAATTTTACAAAGGGTATCTATCATCTCTCAGATTTCTAACACAAATTTGTAATTATAATTTTTAAAATTTACTCAATATTCTATAACATCAGTGGAGGAAGCTGTGCCTACTTTATGGTTTCTGTGGGAATAACATGTTTTTGTGCAGAGCCTAGATTACCCTACTGCTCTTTAATATTTTTTTTATATTTCATCCAAGGTGGTTAAAAATTTGTCTAGGCAGTGCTGTCTTTTGAATAAAAAATAGAGCTATCAAGGCAAAGAAATGAAAGGGTTTTTTAAAAGTTAATGGAATAAAGTCATTGATAGATTTATTAATTGATTCCTCAGAGACTATTCACTTGTGTTGAGGTGGTAGAATGTGACATTTTGAGAATTTGCTTGAACATGAACAGAAGAAAACATTTAAGAAGTACATCATATAGGAAAAAGTATTTGTCACTCTGTAACTGTAATTGAATCTTGTAGCTAACAAGGATAATTGTTGGGTCTTCTTTTTAGATAGTTTCTGGAATTATTTGCAACTCAGTTTTACCCAGAGGCAATGAAAATGGGCTAGACATGTTTTTGAAACTCCTTTCTGAGTTATAATTTTATGATACTGTAATAAATTTCAAGATGACTATGGGGAGTATATTGTTCTACACAAGCACTTTACTGCTACTGTGAATTTACAGTAATTGAAGATAATTTACTATTTTATGAGGCATAACAGAATAATTGCACCAATTTCAACTTTAAAGAGAAAAGAGTGGGAGAGGTCTGGTCAGAATGATAAATGATCCACACACTGTCCTCTGAATGCTCCCTTTTAAAAATGTAGAATCATCGCATACAATAACTTATTCCAGTTTTCATTTTTTAACATTTTAATCTTTATTTTACTAGAATGTCGACAATTTGGTGGTTTTGAGTTTGTGTAAATAATGCTGAAATTTTCAATTGTGGAAAGGCTTTAATTTTGCCTACATGTGGCCTACACATTGATTTCACAATCTAGTGGGCCTTCTCCTCAAAGACAAATTAGTATTTTGACAAGAAGTAAACAGATCAATCGTGGCCTGGCCAGCAGTATCCTAACATATCTCATATTTTGGGAATGCACTTTAAAGAGCTATATTCTGTCTCAATGAACAAGTGCTTCTGGCCCTAAGGTATGGTGGCAGTCATGGTCCTGAGTCGAATGCTGCAGGCAGGACTTCTCCAGGGTTGGATAAAACCCCAGAAGAAAAGCACCGCGGGAGGAATTGTGCCTTAGCTGTGTTGCCCTTTGTAACCCTGGACTTAAATCACGGGAGTTAGGGGTGGAGGCGAGTGTAGCATCAGCCCTTTACTTCCCAGTACCTGCAGCTTCCTGACCAAGGAGCAGAAGGTCATGCTTACAAGAGGCCTGGTGCCACCTCCCCTCCACCTCCAGATTAACCCACAGCTACCAGGGTTTAGATAGTGGGTCTAAGCTTTCCTGAGAAGACAAATCCAATAGTTAAAAAACAAAAAAAGATTTTCCCTTGGGCTACATGCTGCACGGATGGAGTGAATTACTACACTTATTTTTTTTTTCCAAAAAGTCATGCTCTCCTACACACAAAGACCTTGTTTGAAATGCTTTCTTACCTCTCATCTACTCATCCTTTAAATTTCACTTTATTCATGGAACTACCTTAATCCACCAACGCAGTTCCCATGGTGTAAAGTATTTTCCTTAGCAAACACGTATCAGGCTCTTTCCTTGTCTTTTTCTTCTACTAAACTGCTTGTTTAGTTAAAGTGGGGACCATGGGTGTCTGCTCACCGTTTGATCACCAGCATAGATCATGTTTCCTACTGTAGAGTCAGAACACACAAAGCACTGATTGAATGGATGGACGGAGGCAGCAGAGGTGGAGAGACAAAATAATCAGAGGTAATTTGCTATTTTTGAGGCAGAATTGGATAGGAATGTGGAAATCCCATGAACACCTATGTTAAATTTGAGAATCCAGTGGGTTGACTCAGACCAGGACTCTTACAGCAGTTTTTTGGGAAGTGGAGTTAGTGGTGAACAGACCTTTTATTAATAGTTCCCATTTCCCTGATACAATGCTGCTTTCTTTTGTTCTCTGGCAATATTTCCTAAAGTCAACGTGGAACATGAATGGATGTTAAAGGAAAATAAATGGATTCCTTGATCAAATTAAGTTCAGAAAGCACTGGGTTAAATAAAGTTAAATAGGTTTTATTTTTAGGCAGGACATATCAGATTTTACTATGCTAATGTACACTATGTATCTTCAAAAAAAGGAGATATGCAAATTTCTAAAATTTAATTGACAATAAAATTTCTCTTTTGTAGATCATCACATGGAATTTATAACCCAGAAAGTATTTTTGGCCAATGAATACGAAATAGTTTCAAAGTCACATCTCTTTAGTATAAAATGTCTATCATTGAACAACTATTTATTCAGCACCTATAAGTGCCAGATTCAATGGTCATCACCAAGGCAAGTATCTTCCTATTTATCTGATAAAAACATCAAGTTAGGCTGGGCATGGTGGCTCATGTCTGTACTCCCAGAATTTTGGGAGGCTGAGGTGACAGGATCGATTGAGGCCAAGAGCTCAAGATGAGCTGGGTAACATAGTGACACCTGTCTTTACAAAAAAAAATTTTTTTTTAAATAGCTGGACATGGTGGCATGTACCGGTAGTCATAGCTACTAGGGAGGCTGAGGCTGGAGGATCACTTGAGCCCAGGAGTTTGAGGCTGCAGTGAGCTATGATCATGCCACTGTACTCCAGCCTGGGTGACAGAGTGAGACTCTGTCTCAAAAAAATAAAACAAAAACAAACAAAGAAACCACATCAAGTTAAATCATTGACGTTGATCCCCTGAGGTGTTTAGAAATGCCAGTTATTATAATTCATAGAGTATACTTAGTATTGACACCATTAAAATTGACACATAAGATATAAAATATTTTGGTTAATTTATATAGGGAACACAAAAATTATAAAAATGGCTGTTTTTGAAAACAGCAATCAAAAAATGACTTGACTGTTCTGTGGAATATACTTTAGAATTGACAGATATCTGGGCTTGCCCATTCGGCAGTAGCAAATCTAGAGAAGTTCATTATCTTTTTTTTTAATTTCAAAATATTAAGAGAATACAAATGTTTTAGGGTACACGGTTGCTTCTGTAATGCTTGAGTCCTGGCTATATTATCTCTTTATGTACTTCTGTTGGTGTTTGTGAATGAGTCTAAAGAAACTTTTATTTTTCTAATTTATATGCCTTTCCTTTGTCTGCACTCTGCCAGTTTAGATGTCACCTGTAATAACTATGAAAAATTGCCATGCACCTCATGTTCTTCTTCTTCTTCTGTTTTAATCTGCGATAGAAGTTCCTTACAACCACCAAAGGGAGTTTAGTTCTAAGAAATAAGAAATCTAATTTAACCATACTGAGTTGCAATCTCTCATCCTAATAGGCATTTTGGTATAAAACCCCATCAGTGGGGACTCTCTTAAAATCATTTGATCTATTTCAGGGAATAAACTAAAAGAATGTGCTTATTTTAGATTACCTAAATATTTTCTGTAAAATAGTGGTATAATTAAATGAAGCTACTTTATCATCCTTGTCATTGAAAACTTGACTAGTTTCCCTCCTTTGAGTTTTTCACAGCATCTGCATTCGCCAGGTAGATCAATTTTTATAAATCTCAGCTTCAATAATGTCATTCTCCTGCTCAAAATTCTCAGTGGCTCCCCACTACTTATTAAATTAGGATGACTTCCCTACCCTGGCATGTAGGGTCCTAATATTTTACTCTTACTCATCTATTTTTTCCCATTATTGCTCTAGTTGCACTGGCTCTCTCTAAAGCATGCTCCACACATTTCTGCATTGTAGCTTTTATTTAATGTCTCACTGTCATCTTAGAATGACCATCCTTATCCTTGTCTTTTATAAGTCAATCATCTCTTCAAGTTTTGTCTCAAATTCTATCACTTCCATGAGTCTGTTCTTAACCCCTGGATGACATCTCGTTCTTTTGGGAGTCCACAACTCCCTCTTTTTAAATCCTCATGTACCCAGCAAATTGTACCATGGTTGGCACATACAATTAGTTATTTAATAAAGATCTGTTCAGTGGACTATTGACTCTCTTGTAGCATCTCTTTCTTGCCTTGACTTAAAGTTATTTGTGTTCTCCCCTGATCCTTGCTTCTAAACTTTCGGTTCTCTCAAGGGCAAAGATTGTATCTGTTATTTAGTACCGCTGTGCTCTGCAATAAACAGTTAACTTGAAATGGAAAGTTAAAAAAATTTCTGTGGATTGCAACTGCTTCAGTGTAGTAAAATTTTGTAGAGAATGAAATTTGGCATTTGAGAAGTATCTCGTACCTTGTAGGAGACGAATTTCTCATCTGCATTGTGAGGGAAACAACACTGCATGTAGAGTTCAAAGACTTGAGTCTGAGTCTCAGTTCTTTTTGTTGCAGTGTCTGTGACCTTGGGTAAGTTTCTTAACTTCTGTGTCTTGGGTTTCTTGTTATTTAAAAATGAGAATATTACATTCATCATAAGAGCTTACCGTGAAAATTAAAAGAGGTAACATATGAGAAAAGACATGGCAAATGTGAGATACTCTGAAATCTATTATATCTGTCCATTCAGCAAATGCTTTTTGAGTATTGAGCCTGTGACAGGCATTGTGATAATATTTTATTTTTACAACTTATAATTTATTGTGATTATTAAGATTTATTGCTACATTAAGATGAATGAAAAAGTTATGGTCTCTGCTTGGAAGGTTCTGATAGTCTAGAAGAAACCAATATATAGAGAATTATGATACAATTTGTGTATGTGTGTGTATGTATGTTAAATACTATGACATAGAGGATGGCAGGGTGCTATGAGCAAGAAGAAGAAAAGTACCTAACAAAGAAGTTTGGAGACAGGAAGGCATGCTGTGGAAGGTAATGTGCATGAACAAAACGTGGCCCTGAAGTGGGGTAGAGGTAGAAAGAGTGTTTCAGGAGAAGAAGGAATATTTGAAAGGGTACAATAAGGCATGAGAAAAAATGGTGAGAAATTCTGGAGTTGGGAGGTGGGATGAGCATAGCATAAAGGTATCCCTTCTTGATTCCGCTATCTGCCTCTAGGGTTTTTCCCTCTTTCGCTCCACTGCCCGCTAACTCCAAGCTTTGTTAGGAATACTACTCTACATCATGGTGACACATAAGGATTTTCTTTGAAGTGCAGCTAGGATGTTTTACATTTTAAATGAGGATTTAGATTTGAAACATTCTTCATTTTTCATTGCTACACTTTATATAGTAAATAATTTGAAAATAAAAGTTACCTACAGCATATATGACAGGTGAAAAACTCTGCCGGTAGAGTTAGACCAACGCCTGAATAATCCGCCTTCATCACTTTATTGTCACATGGCCTTGGGCAAATCACTGAATTATTTGACTACACAATAACAATGGTACTTAGTGATAAACTTATGGTGAATGTTAAAAGAAGCAATACATGTCATAACTAAACATCATCCGTGGCACTCAGAATTCAACAAATGTTAGCCTTTTTTATTAATTTCCTACCAATAACAAGCACATTTTTCTGTGTATTTCTATTTATGCTTTATTCTCAAGTCTGTATGTGTTTATTTAAAGCTTTGCCTCAATTAACTCATATATATATATATATTTAAATGTGTTGGTTAAACCAGACTTCTAGATAAAGAACTAAGGTTTATAAAATTAAAAATCCATTTTATTAACCAATGATACAGCTAAGAGACAAACACCTGATATCAATAATCAGCTTTAGAATAAAAGTATAAATATGCTATTGTGAATTTGCAACAAAATGTTTGCTAGATTTTCCTGTATTTCTCATAATTTAAATGGATCAGATTCTCCAATTGCTCATACAAAAATAAGATCTAAACTCTATAACAGCCTTATTTTAGGGGAAAAAAGAATTTCTGATGTCCCTATTCATAAACTGCTAAGCAACTGAAAAAGCTGCCTCTCTTTAACAACTTATTTTTTATTCCTTCTTGTACATTATCACAGAGAAAATCCTAGAGAAAATATTGAAGGTCAGCTCACTATTTTTTCTATTGGGAAAAAAATGACCAAATCTCTAGTTATTTCTTTGTAGGACTCTGAGCTCATGGTAGGGGTCTTCCTTCCCTCTTTCGTTCTTAAATAAAAAAAAAAAACAAAACAGTTCTTGAAATTGTATTAATAGTCACTTTTCTGGAATAGTTCTCTTGTGAAATGGAGTGAAAATCATTCAATATGAAAAACATCTTACCCAACTAAAATTAGGGGGGAATAGGATATTATAAATGGAATGTAATTCAATGAAAATTTATCTAAGATGCTAAAAAAAATACTTGTTTGTAAAGTGTGGACTACATTTTAATGATGTGTGGTTAATTTCTTTTCTTTCATGTCTCATTTGGACTTTTTTGGCATCAGCAATACACAGTAGAAAACTTGCTGTAGATACATTATTATTATTTGCTGCCTCTAAAGTCTTATACAGGGAGACAGGCTCTGTGGTTGGGATTTACTTTCAAACACGCCATTAATAGGTTAGTCTGTATAAAACGCTAATTGGCAACACCAGATAGACAAAGTTTCAGATATTGGAGTCAATAAAGAAAAATAATTTCTCCTACAAAATATCATAATATTTTTAAAGAAGTGAAGCAAAATGAGTGGTAAAATTAAGAAAGACACTGTTTAGAGGGGAACTATATCTGAATAGTTAATCTCTATTTTTCTGATAATGCTTTAAATTTATAGAATTTGCCATTTGGAATGCTTTCACATATATTATATTCGTTGGATGTCACAACATGGCCAAATGTTATTATTTTCATTTTACAGCTGAACTGAGAAAATTTTGGCTCAAGTAAATGACATGAGCTCTCAGGGAAGATGACAGACAAATAAGTGGTGGAGCCAGGTGTAAGTCTTGGCATTCCACCTCGAAGTCCCAGTACCATCTTGGAGACTTATTTAACTTCTTTGACTCTCAGTTCTTTTATCTGAAAAATGGTGAAATCAGTAATATCCACTATACAGGACTGATGGTTTACTGTATTAACACCTCTGAAGAGCTTAACATAGTATCCAGCATATGGTAATGTTCACTATTTTGACTAACATCTCGATAGTTATTACTATGCCTACTACCTAGCATCCTTATGAGAAGAAATTATGTATTTTCATTTCAAACACTAAAATGCTATGAATGAACTTACTGAGAGGGAGGAATTGAGGCCATAACCACGTTTGATATTCACACATAAATTGCAAAGAAAAGCAGTATTTTAAAGAAGGACTATACTAAAAAATCCAAGCTTGCTGAATTTACATAAAATATAACTTTCTTGAATTTAAAATACTTAGTTTACTGAGTATAAAAGTAATATGTAATATTGTAGAAATTTTAAAAAATTCATAAATGTATGAAATGGAAAATAAAAGTACACTATGATCTAACATTTAGAGATTTCCATTTACCCATTTATGTTCCTATCCAGAGGGCAATGGGAGGGCCTCTCTCTGCTCTGTCCTTATCAATGTTAAGTATTAACATTTTAAATCACAAAATTACAAAGATAAAAATAGTATCTAATTTGTTTTTGATTTATTTCATTATTAGTGATATTGATCTTTAAATTTCTTATTTTTGTGTGAATTATATGATATTTATAAAATTTCCTATTAGATTTATTACTATTATGGATATATATCTTTATGTATTGAAGATATTAAACATTGGCTATATTGTTGTAAATATTTCTCCAGATTTTCATCTTTTATTGCTTTAATAAGTTTTTTCAAATTGAAAAATATAGTCAGAAGAAAATGAAAATCATCCCCACCAAAGAAAGATAGGAAAAAAAAAGAAAAAAGAAGAAAGCCTCACCCTTTCAGTAAACCCTTTTAATCCCACTCCCAAGAGATTAGTACTGTCATCAAATTGGTACATATCTTCATCTTTGCTTTTGAAAAAATCATTCTTTTTTCTTATATTAAAAACTGCCATTTAATTGTAACTACCTTTCTACTTTCATTATTCCAGATACATTTTTTCAGTAGCATTGTGCTGTTAAGGTCCCAAAAATATTCCAATGATTTGTTGAAGATCGCATTAAATCTCTAACTTTAGAATTCATATTTTCATATATTTGTTTCCATCCAGTAGCCCATCTAGTACATCTTTCTATTTATTTAATTTTTTTAAAATAAAGCTTTATACTTTTTTTATATAGTTCCCATAAATTTGTTAGGATTTTCTTCAGTAAAAAATACAATTTTATCCTGTTTTATTGCACTATTTATGTTTTAAATGTTGAATTAATTTTGATCATTTCTAGTTTTTGAGATATTTATTTTACTGATATTTTCAAGTTGAATGTATACTTGATCATAATATTTCAGTATTTTATATCAGTTACACTATTTTTCACTCATTCATAATTTTATTTATAAAAATAAGCATGCTTGTTTGAAGAAACAAATATATTTTTTTCTATTAACCCAAATTCTGGCTAAATAGCACAAAGTAAGCTATAGGGTACACAACTAGTAAAATGAAACAATGTGCATAATTTTTACTCATATTTGCTGATTTTATTTATACTTTGTTTCTATTATGATTAAAGGTAAAGTAGAAGAAGTGTAGCAGTAAAAATAAAAAAAAAAGACTTATCATAACACCTCCCTTAATGTGCATTTCTAAATGCCACCATAGGACAGTCATTTAAAAAGGGAATAATTTCATCACCTTCAGCTATTATGTCAAAGGAAAAGTTTTTTCACAGCATTAATGGGACCTATTTTCTAGGCAGCTATTCTGGGTCTGAATATTTCACAGCTTCCTTCGGAAGATATTCTAGGCTTTAGAAATGGAACATTTAAAAAAGAGATTTCCTTAGGAGGACTTTGTAAATAAATTAGAGATAAACAGAAAAATGACACAGTTTTTTTATATCATTTTTGTTATGAACAACAAACATTATCAATAATTTTTAAATCAGTTGTTTGCCATTCTATAAACTGAATGTCTGAGTTAAAATGTGTAAATTCATTATTTGTATATTATTTATATCCACCAACTGACATGTAGACTATAGTCTGCGTTCTTCTGGCTTTTCTTTGATCATACAGATCACACCCTTCCCTATCTCATTCATTTACTCATTCTTCTGGTCTTGTTAGTGAAACGTATTTGGACCTTAGGGCTATGCCCTTAGTATTCTTCTCTTTTATCTCTGTTCTCTTTCTTGGCAATCCAACCGACAATCAGAGCTTCAGCTATAATCTGAATGTTGATGATACTCCAAACTACATTACCAACCAGTACTTTCCCCCTTATTTTACTTTTGCAGTTCCTGCTTGATGTATAGCTGCAGGAATCTCAGAGCAGCATATCTACAGTTAAGTCATTTTCTTTTGACTCAAAGTGGTTCCTTGCACTAGCATCTTGATTTCAATTATGTACTCTTTCAGGCCCCCAGCTTTGCAGCCTGTACTCATCCACTCGGTCATAAAATCCTGTCAATTTGACCTTACAATGTCTGCACTCTATTCCTTCCTTCTTTTTGGTCTCTACTGCAGAACAAATGCTTCTTAACTTATTTCCTTATCTCCAATAGCCAAAATACTCTGTGAACAACTGTTGCAGTAATCTTTCCAAAGCCTACTGCTGATACATCACTTCTCTGCCAAAAGAGTTCAGCAATTTTCTCCTGCTTATGGAATAGTCTGCTGTTTCATATTCTTCTTCATCTGGCTCCAGTTTTATTCGCAGACTCATCTTCCATTACACTTTTTCATATGTAACAGTCAAACTGGACTGAATTCTGTTCCCCAAAATACTCTAGAATTGTCACTTTCATTAGTGCTAAACACTGAGAAGCCCCGTACATACACCATACCAAGAAGTACTCATCACGAATGGCAAGGTAGGCATCATCATTTTTGCATAAAAATGAGGAAGCTGAGGCTCAAAGAATTAGATAACTTGGCAAATGCTAAACAACTAGGAAGTGGAAGAGCTAGAACTGGAAGCCAAGCCAGTTGATCCCAATGCCCACATGTGTTCAGCCTTTGTGTTGATGAGTTCTGAATTCTTTCTTGGTTCTTGCTGTTCTTTCCACCTGGAGTGTTTCTTTTTGCTGATCCTTCGCAAACTGACCTCTGTCTACCTCTCTGATCTGACCACATTCTCTGCCACTCCTGTTTTGCTCTAGCCTCACTGGCCTTTTTGTTTCTTGAACTTATGATCACCATTGCTTCAACCTCATGACCTTTTAACCTACTCTTTCCTCTCTCTGGAATGCCAATCTCAAATATCCAGAGATTAGAGCATTAATTTGTAAAATAAAAATAATCTTTTAGGACTTTTCTTACTCTGGAATTATACAAGTTTACTATTTCCTTTCTCTTTCTTTGATTTATTTTAAATTGTGCAGAGAAAAAAGATTAGAACAAACTATTTTAAAAGTGGTAATGTCTAGTTAAAGGATTAGAAATGATTTTTATATTATTTCTTTATTTTTATGTATTTTCATTTTTTTGAATGAGCACACTTTTTATGTAATCAATAAAAAAGCTCTTATAAAATAGGTATCTATATTTAGGGAAAGATGTAATTAATGCTGCTTAAAAGCATTGGCTTGGGAATCATTACTAGTATTACACTAAAATCAAATTGAAATACTTGACATTGGGTAAATTTCTCTGTACCTCAGTTTCTACATCTGCAAAATGGGAATAATGATATTTATCTCATAACATTTTGTGGATGATATGCTATAATAAATGTAAGACATTTAAGAAAATACATGACAAATGCCCATATTCAAATTATTTCTCAGTGGAGACAAAGGTTGGGTTCATTTCAAGAAATTCTATTATCTATAGTCAGGATATTATCTCAGAGAACAAATGACTACCTGGTTAATATTTCATTGTTTCAGAAATGGTTCCTCCTTACTACTGCAAGCCTAATCCCACTTTATGTATCCCATAAATCCCAGTAATGGCTGATGAGATATTCTGAATATGTTTACATTAAGTCAAATAGTTATTGATGCAGTGAGTATTTACCGAGTGTTTACTTTGTGCTGGGTACTATGCTAACTGTTGAGACACCGGAAATAGAGTAGTAAGAAGACAGTTAAGATGTCTGCTCTCTAAGAGAAGACAAAACAGGTGAGAAGAAGGCTGCGTGAAGACGGAGGCAGAGAATTGAGTTATGCAACTGCAGGTGAAGGATGCCAAGGGTCGCCAGCAGCCACCAAAGCTAGGAGAGAGACATGGAGCATTCTCCCTCAGAGCATGAAGAAGGCACCAACCCTGCTGATGCCTTCATTTTAAACTTCTCACCCTGAGAACTGTAAGAGAATAAATTTCTATTGTTGAAAATAAAAAACAAACAAACAAACAAAAAAACCAAGATGTCTGCTCTCTGGAGTTTACATTCCAGTGTGGAAAGAGAAAACACATACGTAAACCATATAGCATTTTAGTGCTAG